>NC_143019.1:12629834-13317334 GCF_055824585.1 Amblyomma mixtum
GTAAAGGCGCATGTGAGCACTTAACTCATTCTCGTCGTCATTTAACACCATCAGGCCGATGTTATTATAAGAGAATAATGAATGCCTTGGTACTTAAAGACCCACCAAAGCGTCATTCAATTTTCGTTTTCATTGCGTATTCCAATGGCCGATCTGACGCATTTATCTGAATCAACGAAGGAGCACGACAGTCGCTGCGGTATATGAAGGTTTTAATCGGTGAAAAAAACACAAGACGCGCTCAAGACGGCGTGAAGGTACGCGGGCTGATCCAGATGGGAGAATTTCTCGTGATACGTGATTAGGTTCAGGATCTAAATAACACCTGCTCATAAAACAGAAGTTTTCGTTTGCAGAGCAAGAAATCATTTTCCCAATCGCCACTTACGATACCCCATTATCAAAAATTGAGTCTATGGTTATTTCTGGATATGTTGTTGTTTGATTGGCATTGAACACGCACTTATTGCTAAGACAGGTGAATTGAAATTTTCCCAGCCCCTGAAGTAAGCCTCCCTGCCATCGCCACTTAAAGGAGTACAACAGAAAATTTCGAACGCAAGCAAATATCTTTTGTTTCATGGGCGTCAGAAAATTCCTTCTAGCAAGCTTCAGTCACAGGTGTTCATTGAACCATATTTTAATTTGATTTCGAACGTTGTTCGAGAAGCCGCTCGGCCTTTTCACTCCTATCGTATGACGTGAAAGCGCACATTCCCCAGTAATTGTGACGTCATCGAAACCATTCGACCGTCAAATCATGGCACACTTCAGTGCTGGCGCCGACCGAGACTAAAACTACCAGGGCAAAATTGTTCCTAACAATTATTAACGTAGCGCATTGGTGTTTTGAGCTCATTTTGATAATTGCTACTAGACCCGTAGGCGTATTTCTAGGCCAAATACAAACACCCAAGAACTTTGCGAAGGTGTTCCGTTAACGTTCCTAGCCACAGAATTTTCTTTTTTCGTTTTCTAGCATACACAAGCTTCACTTTCGGTGAGAGTAGTCCTGTGGTGATCAGAACGCGGTATAGTGTATGATAAAGTTCGAATTTAATTTATCTTAATTGTCCTTTAAAGACTTCAGTACGAATCACTGACAGAGTCGCAGCTTGGTTTGGGTTGGTTTATGAGGTTTAAAATCCCAAAGCTACCCAGGCTATAAGCGACGCCGTGTTGGAGGGCTAGGGATAATTTCTACCACCTTGGGTTCTTTGACGGGCACAGACATCGCACATCGCACAGCTCTTTAACATTTCGCGTTCATCGAAATATCACCGACACAGCCGGTTTTCAACCCTCGGCTTTCATTTCAGCAGCCATGCATCATGCACAACATCTGAGCCACCTCGGCGACGAAGCCGAAGCTTGTATTTTCGCGCTTACAACCCTTACCACATGCCGAGTTCCAAGAAATATAAAACGAAATTCGACATAGACGGTTCAGTTTACGCATGTTCCATAAGATTTCGAGGAGTTCGATCGTTCTTTGAAGAATAAAGCGTCCGTCGGCGTCTCTTCGGCAATAGTGACGCACATCGGAGCATTTCATTGCTTTGCCTTCATCTATCTTCGCTGTCATCATACCGAAGAAGGACGTTATTTTATTCTGTGCGTCAAATATTTCGTCATCTCGAGCTGTCTCAAAACCCATGCGTTTCTAAGTACACTAGGAGTGATATATTGTTTTTATGTAGCTCCTTTAGTCACTGGGACCAAAAATGAGAGCCCAAAATTTAAATTGTTAGCCACTGAAGAAAGAATGGTAGACGCGTAAGCGTTCTGAGGTGCTTAATTTATTGCATGTTTTTTTTCTGTTCTAATGGCCGAACCCGGTATTAAAAGTTATTTTTCAAGTATACTTGCTATACCTCAATTGTGGCCTTTGCCGCTGCGGTGGCTCAGTGGTTATGGTGCTCGGCTGCTCAACCGAAAGACGCGGGTTCGATCCCGGCCGCAGCGGTCGAATTTCTTTGGAGGAGAAATTCAAGAGGACCGTGCACTGTGCGATGTCAGTGCATGTTAAAGAACCACAGGCGGTCGAAATTTCCGGAGCCCTCCACTACGGCGTCTCTCATAGCCTGAGCCGCTTTGGGACGTTAAACCCCATAATCCAACCAACAAGTGTGGCCCCTTACTCTCCGTAGGAGAAGAGAAAAAAAGCATGTGCGGTTTCTTCGCCGATGAAAAGTTACGAGGCTAAAGAAATCAACTTGGCGCTGAAGGAGCCAAACAATTGCCTCAGTCTTGGTAGACACCTAAACCGATTTTCAGCGCAGGGATAAAGAAGACAGTGAAAGCAGAACAGAGAGCGTGAGGCGCCATAGTAGAAGCCTTCGGACTAACTTGGACCTCCTGGGGTTCCTGCAAACTCCCGATATAAACCCTGAGTGAGACTGTCACGATACCAATTCTTGGTATTTCTACAAGCATGAAAAGAAAAAAAGGCGCTGTTCTTCAAGCAGCAAAAATTGCTGGTTCTCTGTAAAAATTAATGTCATGATCCTTCTGGGCATGTTGATGTCTAGCCCGCTGCAGAATTTGCATTTATTTTTGAGAAAACTCAATTTTTAAAGCGATCACGCAGCTCGAGTCAGACGCGTGATGTCTGCACCGAAAATAACTCTGTGATCCCCGTTTTGAAGTGAATGGTAATACAGTTTAGACCTCAACCACGCCGTAAGGGGGAAAAAGGTGGGAGTAAGAGTAGAAAGAGTAATAATTCCGTTAGTGGCTGATGGTGGTGGTAGTAATTTTATTTTAAATAAGAATATTTTATATCGAGGAGCGTGAGTTACGCCGTCTGTTCAAGACTCCACTTCAGGCTGCTGCCGCACGGATCCTGATGACCAGTATTCTGTAGTCATCGAGTTTCGAGCCTAACCGCGCCTCCTTCCAATGTTCATGTTTTGGGTTACGTATTGCCGGTATTGTTTTTTTGCTTTGACATGCCCACACTGTGTGACATCGTGGCGCGCTCTGAAATAATTTCAGTCATCTAAGCATCTTTAATGTTCTCTGATTTCGCACACTGTCAGGACTGACGAGACCTTCGCGACTCTGTGAGCCGACTCAAAGAGGGCGGGTGTATAGCTTTGCAGTTAATCGTGGCATTGATTTTGTGGAAAATAAAAGCTTAGTAACTGTGTCACTTTCTGTGACATCTCAACCGCGCCATCGGGAAGGGAGCAAGGCAAGGAGGCAGTGACAGACTGAAGAGAGAGAAGAGAGAAACCGTGGTGGAAGGCTCGAGTGCAATTTCGATCAGCTCGGGATCCCATATTTTAACAGCGCAAAAAGACGGAGACAAAATAGAACGAGGGCAGACAAACATGGCGCTGTCTCGCCTCATTTTCTTTTTTCTGCCTTTTTCGCGTATTTGAAACGTAAAATCGAACGAAGTCGTCCAACGTTTTGTAAGGAACATGGACACCAACTTCAACCGAGTCAGAAGAGAAGCTAAGGCCGCATTCATCGGGAAAACACGCTCCTGAAGACACGGCCGTGTATGAAAACGCGTCCTCGAGAAGGAGACACCAAAATCGCATTGGCCACGGTGGTCGATTCGTCTCTATGCGAAATGACCAGCGCGTATTTGCGAGACTGCACATCAGCAGCGCCCGAGGAAGTAGCCGTTGCCCTATTGTTAGCGACCACGCGGTCGCTAACAATACTCACGGACTCTCAAACAGTCTGTCGAAATTACATGACCGCCAGGATACGTCGTGACGCACTCCGTATACTCCTCGCCGCGAGCTACAGAATTAAAAACCGCGAGGAAAAAAAAACGACAAGATCACACACAAAATTGTGAGGCTACCGCGTCACACGAAGGTGGCAGGAAACCAAGAGGCCGACACGATAGCTCGAGGATATACACTACTTTCCGAGCATTCGTCGAGACCGCGGAACTCGCGCCAGCACCCAAGAAATACTCAGGCATAGAAAACCGGAAGAATGCGATATCCAACGCCGCACAAATCTCTCGACAGAGAGGAAGCTGTCACGTGAAGCCAATTAGACAGGCTCTTATTCAAACCTAGAGATGCTAAACAAAATGCATTCTACGATATATATAGACAAACGTCCCTGGTGCGGCGTAAAACCACTTTATATCACAACACATGGGCCTGCCAAGACATAGACGTGGTCCCCAAAATGCAAAACCCGAGTGCAGAGAAATAGGAGCCTCGGCTGTCCAGCGACCGCTGTGAAGACCAACCAGGTCTGGTACAGAGAGCCCAACGGGCGGTAGTGGCCAGCGGAGCCCTGGACTGAGGGCAACCGACCATTAGTCAGAGGTGGACGACGTAGACAGAGAAGACTCCTGGGGATAGAACCACGGAGAGAACGTCTCTGAAGGTGCACCCAAACCGCAGGAAAAAATTTTTCCTTCCTTCCTTCCTTCCTTCCTTCCTTCCTTCCTTCCTTCCTTCCTTCCTTCCTTCCTTCCTTCCTTCCTTCCTTCCTTCCTTCGTTCCTTCCTTCCTTCCTTCCTTCCTTCCTTCCTTCCTTGCTTCCTTCCTTCAGCAGCTGCAGATCTTTAACGATCTCAGCCATCGCCTTCTTCGCTTCGCCTCCATCAACATGCAGCCACCACGGCTCGGATTGAACCCGGGTTTTCGTTCTCAGTAAACGAGTGCTCTAACCACTGATGCACCACGGTGAGCATATCAGGCAGAAACCTGCAATGATCAAACCGAAGGGAAGTGCAGGGTAGTAGTGTTCCTAGTTAGAGAAGGAAAGCAAACGAGGAAAGTCTTACGCACTAGTCAATACGACAAAAATCGCTAGAAGGACATGATGCGTTTGCATTGGAACCGAAGTCTACGCTAACCCCCAACTGAGGCCTCAGCTGCGGAGGCTGAGTGTTGAGTCGTTTAGCAGTTGAACCGGAGAACGAAATTCAAATCACAACTGTGGCTGCCGTGTTTGCGTGGAAGTGAAACGCAAAAGACACCCGTGTATTGTGCGGTGTCAAAGCATGCTATACAATTCGAGACAGACGCTTAAGACTGCTTACGTGAGTGAAGGCGAAAGCATGTCCTCAACGCAAGACGTAGACGTTTAGTTGCATTTAATGAACCTACTTTATTTCAGGCAATGAGTATTTTTTTTTTCGAACTATGACACCACCCACACACAAAAACGCGCATATGAAGCCATTCAGAACGCTCTACGACGAATGGTTTCACCGAAATTTTGGTTCAAATGTCGAGAAAACTGGCCTCACATATAGGTCGGTCAGTGGCGAGTATATATAAAAGAACGACGTGTACAGAACTGTCTGAAGTGGCGGTGCTCGGCTGGGTACTTTAACGTGCACCTGGGGTTCTTTAACGTGCATTGACACAACACAGTACACGGGCCTCTAGAATTTCGCCTCCATCAAAGTTCGACTGCCGCGGCCGGGATCGAACCCGGGTCTTTCGGGTCAGCAGCCGAGTGTCATAACCACTTAGCCAGCGTGGCGGCCTAGAGAGATAGTTATTTCGTCTTTCACTCTCTCGTGATCAATGTAATTATTAATATTTTCTGGAGTCGTCGGTCCATAGAATGGCATATCTGAGCTGAGACAGGGCCGTGAGTGTATAGCACACTGCACTGAGCACAAGAACAATGTGAAACCATCTTTTTTCAAGAAACATGGGAGAGAAGACGCAGGACATACATAATAAATAAAGTCCGATCAAGGAATTTCGTTATCTCCGGAAATAATCTCCTGTCACGTCTCTCTTGAGAATGTCTCTTACACGCAACCTATATCACTATATCCGACGTGAACTAACTTGCCCAAAAATATATCCTGCTGAAATGCGCAAAGGACCAGCTGCTGATGCTGCTGCTGTTAGCCAGCGAATCAGTGCGAGAGTTATGCGTTCTGTGGGCAGAACTGCAGGACGGTGTGTGTACACCGTGGCGCTGAGGGAATTTTGCCTGCGGAGGGGCGTTCTTTCTCCTCACGTATGAGTGACAGGCCCTTGCGCTAGGGTGTGCGCGCGCCCAGTGCCAGCGTTAGGGCTTTGCTCGCGTTCGAACCGCGCTGGCCGAAGGGTACCACCTCTGCCAGGCTTCGAGGCCGTTCGAAACTGGACTTCGCCCGCAAGGGGCGCAGCGGGGTTTACGGAGCTTCTCCCAAAGGAACACCCCGAAAGAAAGCCGAGCACCAGGACCGGGGGACGCTTGTACCCTAAGCATGAAATGCTTTTAGCTCCCGTTGTCGGAAGTGTGGTGACGTCACGCCGAGACCGAGAGCCAACATCCGGGAACTGAATTCCACTCATCCGAGCTCTGAAACGAGAACATCCGGGCACTGTACGAGATTTAACGAGACTCTCTAAGCTCTCCTACAGGACCGGCATACAAGCGACGGTATCTTCGCGCCGAACAGGTGGTGGCGTTCCTCCCTTCCTGTACGGTGCGGTTAGGGTGTCCACCGAGATGACAGAGAATTACTGCGCCATTTCCTTTCCTCAAAAAGCGTTGCGTTCAAAAGGCAAGGCATCGCGCCGAGCGGGGGGTGGCGTTCCTCCCTTCCTGTACGGTGCGGTTAGGGTGTCCACCGAGATGACAGAAAATTACTGCGCCATTTCCTTTCCTCAAAAAGCTTTGCGTTCAAAGGGCAAGGCATCGCGCCGAACGGGGGGGGTGGCGTTTCTCCCTTCCTCTACGGTGCGGTTCGGGTGTACACCGACTCAAAAAGCGTCGCGTTCAAAGGGCAAGGCATCGCGCCGATCGGGTGGTGGCATTGCGTGGACTGCCTGGCATCGCTACAACACGCTGTCGCGTTCCACTCCTAAAGGCGAAGCTTAAGCGTCATTAATTAGCAGTTAATTAGTATTTAGTCATTAATCAGTAATTGGTCACTAATCAGCAATGTGTCATTACTTCGTCATCAATTATGTGTGACGTAATCCAGTGGTGACGTCAGCAGTGTCACATAGGCAAAGTGGTGCGGAAAACGCTTTCGCCTCTACGCACTTTAGACAGTTTCGAACGCGCTGCATATACATTCTTGTCAGGCCTGCGTCCCGTCGTGTCCGCGTAAGCTTCGTGTTGTGCCCGTAAACATTTCATGCTTACTCTACTCTCGGTCACGGGAGAGGCAGAGATTTGTTTTTTTACCGGTGGGTTGGTTGGTTGGTAAACATTTATTAAAACAGTCAAGGGGCCGAGGGCCCAGATCTAGGGGTCGGCCAAGACTCCTTGGAATCTGGCAGCCTCTAGAGCGAGACCGATCAGCGTTCGTTGGTCGTCTAGGGTAGAGCTGCGTAGACGAGCCTCCCAGGTATGTTGTGTGGGTGTTGGCATGTGTTGTCGTGGACAAGTCCAGACCATATGAAGGAGGTCTGCTGGGATATTGCAGTGTTTGCACATCGGCATATACCGTTCAGGAAATATAATATGGAATCTTTTGGGATTGGGGAAAGTGTCCGTCTGGAGTTGGCGCCATGTGACGGCCTCTGTTTTTGTAAGTTCTTGGTGCGGACCTGGATGGAGTTGGCGAGAAAGACGATAGTGCGGGAGCAGATCGCGTGAAGTGATTATGGTGTCCTTCCTGACCAAGGCGGGCATGTTGGGGGCGGGGTGATAAGCTGCTCGGAAAGGGAGCCTTCGAGCTAGCTCATGTGCTCCCTCATTACCCTTCAGACCCATGTGGGCTGGAGCCCATATCAGTAGGGTCAGGTGTTTAGGAGGATTTGATACGAGTACGCGAAACGCTTCGACTGAAATACGGCCATGAGTAAAATTAAGAATGGCGCGCTGTGAGTCACTTATGACTACTCTATCTTTAGAAGTGGAGAGCGCGAGAGCAATAGCTACTTCCTCCGCTGTAGTGATATGTAAAGTGCGTACGGAGCAGGAGGCATGAAGAGTCATGTTCTCATCTGTGGCAACCGCTGTTGCAGCAGTCCGAGTAGGATGGTCTGCCGCGTCTGTGTAAAGCACGTCAAGTCGGCCAGCATATCGCTGCTGGAGTGACGCGGCCCGAGCTTCTCTGCGATCTTGATGATGAGTTGGATGCATGTTGCGGGGGAGAGGGAGAGTCTTGATGTTGGCCCCGATGGCAGGTGGGAGATTGACCACCGAGGATGGCGGACGGAAGGGAGCGATGCGAAGTCGTTCGAGGATAGAGCTGCCTGCGGAAGTCAGGGAGAGGCGTTGGCGCTGGGCCAGGAGGGCCGCCTCAATGAGCTCGTCAACCGTGTTGGAGACACCAAGGGCGAGGAGCTTGTCGTTGGGAGTAGAGAGAGGAAGACCAAGGGCTGTTTTGATGCCGCTGCGGATAAGGCAATCCGGGCGGTGCTTCTCCGTGAGCGTGAGACGTAAATATGGAGCAGTGTAAGCAATACGACTAACTACAAATGCTTGAAAGAGATGAAGGAGATTTGCCTCCTTCATGCCTGCCCGCTTGTTGGAAACGCGCCGTATGAGGCGGGCTGTCTGCTGTGTGTATCGATGCAAGCGTTGTATTGTGTTGGTGTTGGCTCCGTTGGCTTGGAGGTGGCGGCCAAGAATTCGGATGGTGTCGACCGTAGGCACGGGAAGGTTGTTAACAGTGAGGCGGATATTTGGAGATGTGGGGGGTTTCCGGGTGCCGGGATAACGCACAAAGAAGAGCTCAGATTTTGCTGCTGAGCACTTAAGTCCTTTGTCCGATAAGTAGTCTTCAACTGTGTTGATCGCAGCCTGGAGAGTCTCTTCAATGTGTCCGTCACTGCCGCCAGTCATCCAGAGGGTGACGTCATCCGCGTAAATGCTATGATGAAGGCCCTCCTGGCTGTCCGGCGGTGGGTTTCAAACCAACCACCTCCCGCAGCCGAGACGGGCAGCCAGACCACTGGGTCACGACTGCGGTAAAAGGAGGAGCTGCAGACACCAACGGTTGTCAAGGACTGTGTTGCCAGTGAAGGCGAACTCTTTCTCGCGCAGGAAATGGAAGGCTGCCTGACACGAAGCGCAAACAAATATCAGCTTAATTGTTTGCGTAATTTGTGA
Organism: Amblyomma mixtum; assembly: GCF_055824585.1. Lineage (NCBI taxonomy): Eukaryota > Metazoa > Arthropoda > Arachnida > Ixodida > Ixodidae > Amblyomma > Amblyomma mixtum. The sequence goes on from NC_143019.1 coordinate 12,638,838, forward strand.
TTATTAGCGAGAAAGCACTATTGCGATGGGTAAACCGTAATAAGCAAGGTTTTGCGATGTTTGTATGCTTGTCGTGTTTGTTGGTTTGCGCTAAGTGAAATAAAGAAATGATAATAAATCAAATAAATATTGGCTCCTGGGATTCTAACCCACGGTGGCTCGAACGGATCAGCTTCGCTGGATACTGTGCGAGAGCAATGGGCTATCCACAGACAACGAACATATTACTAGCGTTAAAAAAAAAAATCTCTGCCTCTCCCGTAACCGAGAGTAGAGTAAGCATGAAATGTTTACGGGCATAACACATCGTTTCCTGTGAGTGTCTGGGGAATCTCTTCCACCCTGCCTCGTCAGCTGTATCCGGTTTCTGTTTGCCTTTCGTCTGTGTAATCGTTGTTTTCATTCCTCGGTTATTTGTACCACTTTCCCTATGTTACGCTGGTGACGTCACCAGTGGATTGCGTCACACATAATGATGACGAAGTAATGACAAATTACTAATTAGTGACCAATTACTGATTAATGACTAAATACTAATTAACAGCTAATTAATTACGCTTAGGCTTCGCCTTTAGGAGTGGAACGCGACAGCGTGTTGTAGCGCTGCCAGGCAGCCCACGGAACGCCACCACCACGGAACGCCACCATGCCTTGCCCGGTGAACGCGACGCTTTTTGAGGAAAGGAAATGGCGCATTAATTCTCCGTCGTCTCGGTGGACACCCGAACCGCACCGTACAGGAAGGGAGGAACGCCACCACCTGTTCGGCGCGAAGCTATCGGCACTTGTATGCTGGTCCTGTAGGAGGGCTTAGAGAGTCTCGTTAGATCTCGTACGGTGCCCCGATGCTCTCGTTTCAGTGCCCGGATGAGTGGAATTCAGTGCCCGGATGTTGCCTCTCGGTCTCGGCGTGACGTCACCACACTGCCGACAACGGGAGCTAAAAGCATTTCGTGCTTAATATACGCAAAGGAGAGATAGCAGAAACACACAGGAAAGGCAGTCTGTGGATCGAAAGCACCAACTAGCCCAAATTTATTACTTAATCACCATAGGCTATTGCTGCAGCCGAACACACCTCGTCTTGATCTGCAACACACTCTCGCGCTGTACATTGCACATCGTGGTCTTTAACTAATACATACTTGCGCTTCGAGCTAGGTGGCGGTCGTGACATGTAAGGCGTTTTTTAAGGGGCTGTACATCACGTTGCTGATACTCCTCGAAATGTTTCGAAACAATGTAAGACTGCATCAACAATGCTTGGGGAACAAGCTCTTGTGTGTTGCAACTACGGTGTGACGATCTAAGGAGTCAGCTCTTCTGTGTTGCAAAAGACCTTGTTTGGGATAGGAACGATTGAGAGTTTACTTATTTTCTGGGACCGTTATGACGGCCCTGTCTTTTCTCCGCTCAAGAGAGCTGTTCCGCCGCTGTAAAGCAGGTGGACTGGGAGTTACGTTCATCACATCGCAAGAGGTGCTGGACGACCGCGTGGAAGCCGCGGGTGTGTGAGTGTCAGGCCTCCCCCGACGGGGGGAAGTCCTGCGGAATGCTGACCCATGGGCCTGCACTTTCTGGCTTGGAGTTGGCAGAGCAGTTTTCGCTGTCCCTGCCTGGGGCGTGGTAGGCCCTGCCACAGGCGCAGTGGAATTGGCCTCGGCAGGTGCCGGAGTGCTGTGTGGCGCTACGCCCCTGCGCACCACATCAGCGAAGTTGGGTTTTGCTGTGAAGGAGAATGAATTGGTAAGCGCAAAACGCCTCCTCGCTTCTCTTTCTTTTGTCTTAATGGTGATGATTTCTCTCTCCTTTTTTCCAGGACGTACATGCCCTGGAGTGCGCAGCGTGATCTCCTTCGCAGTTTGCACAGCGTAGTGCTCCATCACAATCCTCTGAGGGGTGGTCTTTCGGAGCGCATTTCGCGAACGTTTTGCGGCCGCGGCAACTTTGTAAGCCGTGGCCAAACTTCTGACAATTGAAACAGCGGCGGGGACTGGGTATGTAGTGCCTGACGTTGACTTTCAAGTATCCTACTTCGATTGTTTCAGGCAAGCTGCTGGTGTTGAATGTGAGGACCATGTGTTTGGTATCTATTTCCTTGTTATCCTTGCGGATTTTGATCCTGTGAACATCAATTACATTTTGATCAGAAAGTCCTTGAAGCATCTAAGTTTCTGTAAGATGGATAAAGTCAGCCTCTGAGATAACGCCTTTGAATGTGTTGAGAGATCGGTGAGCTGTGATGGAGACAGGTGTGTCCCCAATAGACATTATGTTTGCGAGTTTGGAGGTTTGAACATTGTCTCGGAGTTCCAGCAATAAATCGCCGCTGGCCATTTTTGACACTTTGTAGCCGGGGCCCAAAGCCTTTGTCAAGCATTTCGATACCATGAATGGAGGTAGAATTCTAGCCTGTTTATCTTGCACCTCACTGTGGACGGCATGGAATTTGGCAAATGTTGCTTTCTTTTTCGGAAAAAAAGTTCTCTGCTTCATTCTGCCCTCTCTTGAGAGAGCGATCAGGTTTCGAAAGGGGGGGAGCCACAAAAAATTGAGGTTTTTCGGTCATGGTGCCAGCCACCCCCCATGGAGCCCAACAAGGGGACGGGACAGGAACTTGCGAGCAAGTCCTGCCCACGCCAGCTGTACACTTAAACTATAACCCAATATGACTCAACTCAGGGTAGTTGGTCACAAAAGGTTAACCCTCGCCGCCAGGAAAAAAGGAAAAAACCAAGAAGGGAGAAGGATACAGGAAAGTTGTAAGAAAGGATATAGGAAAGTGAAAGATAGAGAGGAGGATAGGAAAAGGCGACTGCCGATTTCCCCCGGTCGGGTCAGGCCGGAGGTGCCGTCTACAGGAAGCTGGGGCCAAAGTGGTGTGTTGCCTCCGCCGAGGGGCCTTAAGGGTCCAAACGCTCGGCATCGGCTCAACCACCAGGATCCCCTTTTCCCTGGACACGGCGATGCCACGCACGGCTAAGCGTGGGTGCTCGGGTCCGTGGTGGCGCACTGCTCACCATCATCCCCCTGCGGGGATGTCCCTGCGGATGCTCAGGTACCCGTGGTGTCGCAACTCACCAACGTCTGCATGAATCAGATGCCCCTGCGGGGTTTTACCAACTCTGTATTAGCTATCAACCGCTGCAGCGCTTACGCGACGGCCGAAGTCATTCTTTATCGTTTTTCAAAGTGCGACAAAACTTCGTAAGTTATGCATGCTGCCCGCAAAGCTAGGCAGATCGGAGTCCATGAAGATCAGCGTGTCTTTTTCGGACCACTTCGGTGAAGAGGTTTCCATGTATTGCATGGAAGCTGTGCACGCCATACACTGAAAATATACAGTGCAGGCAGCCCAGTTGGCTCTTCAAATCGCGATCCGTCGATGTTCTGGTGCTGCATAATGTATTGAAGACGGGCCTTAGCCAGCTTTTGAGATTTGAGTAGGCTCGAAGGTTATTATAACCAGTTCAATGGCGTTATATACATTCCTACCCACCGCCGACTATCAGAGGCTTCCGTATTCGGCTGCTGATTCCAAGTAAACGGGCCGTAACGCACCCGCGGCGGCTGTATATCGATGGTGGCGAAATAGAAAAATCCCCGTGTGCTTTGAAATGCCAACGGACGTTGAAGAACTCAGGGTGCTGCAAACCAATTCTGAGAACTCCACTATGCGGTCCATCATCGCTCAAGTGAGAGTTCGAGAGGATAAACCCCACTGCTCACAATGCACAGATAAGTTCGTAGCATGGCTGTGCAGTCTTCGCTTAGGTTTCGTTTCAATTGCAGATCCTGATGCGACGCCTATTGAAAGGTTGCCTCGCCTCGTCAGCAGCATGCCACGCATGCCGCAGTCAGCATCATAGAAATAACATCTGTGTTCAAATGTCAGTCGGATAATGCACAGCTTTGTTCACTTGGGCTTTGTTAAAAACTGGCTTCCTTTCGTTGCGATGGGCGAAGCTGGCGAGAACGAGCCGTTCTTTACATTTACAAGGTCGTCTACGCTTGACGTGAGCACGTGCTCGCTTGATCACCAAAAGTGGAAGACGCTGTATATTTCCGTACACCGTAAAGTGTTGAGCGCTTGTTTGCGTGAAGTGTGCAAGTGCGCACTTTGGCCATATAGTTTCGCCGGACGGGCTAGAAATTTGGGCCCTCCGGGACCCCCCCCCCCCCCCCCCCCGGAAATGTGTGTTTTCAAAAAGCACATCTACGATATGGCTCCTCCCAACGGCCAGCTACAAATTTTCAAGACAATAAGGCGCTTAAGTTTAATCAATACAAAGTGAACCGCGAGAATTCAGTTAATCAGCTTGTTATAGTTAAAGGCAGCATTCATCTTAACAAAAAAACTTCCTCCTTTCCCAAGAAACAATTTAATATTGCTAACAGTCTTCAATAAAAATTTGCGCATATTATTGCGTTATTCACGGCGGTTCACTTGGCGTAAAGTGTAAATATCAATGCTCTATAACCTATAGAACAACATTGCTTTCAAGACTTCAGTATGTATCACTGCCAGAGTCGCAGCTTGGTTTGGTTTGGTTTATGGGGTTTAACGTCCCAAAGCGACTAAGGCTATGAGAGACGCCGTGTTGGAGGGCTACGGATAATTTCTACCTCCATGGGTTCTTTGACGGGCACTGACATCGCACATCGCACGGCTCTTTAACATTTCGCGTTCAGCGAAATATCACCGACACAGCCGGTTTTCAACCCTCGGATTTCATTTAAGCAGCCATGCATCATGCGCAACATCTGGGCCACCTCGGCGCCGAAGCCGAAGCTTGTATTTTCGCGCTTACAACCCTTACCAAATGCCGAGTTCCAAGAAATATAAAACGAAATTCGATATAGACGGCTCTGTTTACGCGTGTTCGATAAGATTTCGAGGAGTTCGATCGTTCTTTCAAGAATAAGGCGTCCGTCGGCGTCTCTTCGGCAATAGTGACGCACATCGGAGCATTTCATTACTTTGCCTTCATCTATCTTCGCTATCATTATACCGAAGAAGGACCGTTATTTTATTCTGTGCATCTGTGACGTTCCCGCCTGTCGGGGGTCAGTCACAATGCAATACAATATTTGTTGCTATCTACGGGTTCTGCTGAAGCGAAGAGAATTGAGCCAACACACAACGTCTCCGAGTCAATGTTATTTATTCACTCTCTGCCTGAAGATGAAACTGGGGGTTCCGCTCACCGCTGTCTTGTATTAGGCGTCGGTGCAGTACGGCCAACAGGTGCCTCGCTCTCGGCGGCTCTGGCGGGGTGGCGCTCAGCCTGGCGACGGTCCCACGTTTCGGCGAATTGGCCCGGCGATCGCTAACTTGGGCTTCCATCTTGACACTGTCGGATCTTCCCAGGCGTCTCGGCTAGCGGTTCTGTGACGGGTTGTGGCGTCAGGCTTCTCGGGCGTCTCGGCTGGCGGTCGGTTTGCTGCGGATGCCCTCAGGTCCGGCCTCGCCGACTACAGACCAGCGCGATCTGCTTCCGTTCACTTCGCCCGTCTCTGCTCGTTCTTTTTTTTTTTTGGTCCCTTCTGTCTCCAACGTGTCTCTCTGAGGATTCCCTTTCTTTCCTTCGGTGTCCTCCTCGCCCAAGGGTTTTTCGCCGTCGCTGCTCATGCAGCCGACCAAGGGCGCCCGCCGTTTTTTCCACGAAGCCGCGGCCGTTAGGACGCGAAGGCCAGCGGCCCCGTAGGGGATGTGTCGAAGGGGATCAGGTGTCCCTCGGAGGGCAACGGTTCCCCTAAACCAGCGTCTCGCCTCCTCTGCTGGGAGCCCCCTGGTGCTAGCCGCCGGCCTCCCCCGCCACCTCAAGCCGTTACGCGGTCTGTCGGGGCCGCCGCTAGTAAGGCTGTTGCATTGCAAGACACTGCTGGCCTGTGGGCCCGCGAACTCCGGGAAACTGTGCCGCGAGCGTTCCGGCCTACCCTCGGCGCCGCAGGGTGCCGGCCTCGTCGCGAACGCGGGGCTCATGTTCAGCCGAAGACGCACCCCTCCCGAACTTGACATGTTTATGAGGATCACGGCTGTCCCCTCTCCTCTTTAGCCCTCTGGCTACTTTGCACGCCTTTCTGTTGCGGCCGCCGGATTCCACACAACCGCCTTCGCTGACGGGGCAGGGAAATAATTTTGAATTACAACTATACAGGGGGACTAGATTCAAGTACCCACCACCACACAAAGCCCTCACGAGGGAGGAAGCAGTCGGCTGGCGTAGGCTACAAACAAACTCCTTCCCCAACTTGTACATCTATAACAACATGTCACCAACACAATACAGAGCAAACTGCACCTGGTGCGGCGACACACCCACACTATACCACATCACATGGGAGTGCGAACGAAATAAAGCATTCCACCAACACGAATTCCCGAGTGCGGAGCAATGGGAGAGCCGGCTCACCAGCAGCGAGCTCGCGGCCCAAAGGGCCTTAGTGCGGCACGCTACTGATGCAGCGCGACTCAGTGGAGCCCTGGACTAGGGGCCCAACCTTGCTGAAGAGAAGCCTCAAGTCGCCGGCGCCACGAAAGACGACGGAGGCTTCGAATCCGCGAATCTCTTAAAAGATCTCAATAAAAGTTTTCTACTACTACTACTGAATCCAGACACCGTGTCTCTGGTGCTAGTCGCTGGGATGAGTTCTTTTGGGCCATGCCTAGGCCTCCCGTACACAGTCCTTCACACATAAAATATTTCCTCATCTCGACCTGTCTCAAAACCCATGCGGTTCGACGTACACTAGGAATGATATATTATTTTTATGTAGCTCCATTAGTCACTGCATGCGAAACGAGTGATGTTTTTTACAAAGCACGCATGAGAGCGCTGTGATCGCGGCGCATCCGGGCGCAAGGAGTGCGCTGTCACGTGGTTTTTTCTCAACTCCGCGGGCTTTCGTTTTTCCCGAATAAGAACGGCCACGCTATGTCTACCTCGTTTTAAGTGCCTGGGTTGGACAATATTCGTGGAGCACCACAACTTTCCTATTGACGCCTGAACGTTTCAAGCTATATTTAAAAAGTTAATTTATTTATCTCGACTAATTATTCAAATAGGACGAGCGAAAAAATAGTACTGTAACTTTAGGCAAACCCTAACAACATCCACGCGGTTTCAGTTCTGAAGAACGCTTAGTTTTTTTATAAATCTTGGTCCAAGTTAGCTAGTACAAAATTAGTGTACAAAATTGTCTGAAGTGGAGGTGCTTGGCAGGGTATGTTAACTTGCACCTGGCGTTCTTTAACGTGCATTGGCATCACACAGAACATGAGCCTCTACAATTTCGCCTTCATCGAAATTCGACTGCCGCGGCCGGGATATAACCCGCGCCTTTCGGGTTAGCAGCCCGGTGCCATAATCACTGAGCCAGCGTGGCGAGCTAAAGAGTCAGTTATTTCGTCTTTCACACTCTTGTGAGCAATTTAATTATTATTATTATCTGCAGTCGTCGGCCCATAGAATAGCATGTCTGGACTGCATATCGGACTCAGAGCATATCGGACTCGGAACTTTGGTTCCTCACCATCGAGGCCTTGTTCCGTCGGCACCGCATCACGTCCGGGTCACCAAATTTGTGGAGGCGAATCGTAGACACCAGTCGTCGTCGGGTCTCCACAAATATATTCGGCTGGACGCGCTCAGCCAGGCTGGGACGGAACAGCGCTGCGCCGGCCTTGCAGTTAACCAGCCATGAAAATCCAGTCTGCGCGTGCTTGGCAGGCGTACTGGGAGGAGGAGGAGGAGGAGGAGGAGGAAAACTTTTATTTCTATTTACAGTGAGAGGTCGATGGGGCGAGCCGGAAGGGCCCGCCCCTTACAAACACTAGGAGGGATCCCTAGTCCGGGATCCCTGTAGCTTCCGCAGCGGCCCGGGACAGTCGTCGTCTTCTGCTGCCGGACCACAATGGCACGCTACAAACCCATAGCCTGTGCCGCCACAGCTCCGTGATATGGAATGGTTCCTCCGGGACACAGGGTATGCTTATTTTGAGGCGACTTAGTAGACGGCGTCCTGGGCCCGTCTGCTGCAGTCTCGTGTATTGATTCATGAGATGAGCTTTTCACAACTCCGAGTAGGTGTTTAGCGCCCCCAGGGCCGCGAGGCTGGTAGTGAAGGGAGGTCCAGAGCTCGTTTTGAGTACTTTGCGAATAATTATGTCAAATTGCTTTGTGTTATCTGCACTCAGGTGGAGGTACGGCGCCGAGTACAGGACACTACTAGTGACATAATCTGAAGCGAGACGGACCGCATCACGTACGCGCAAGCTACGGCGCCGGTTAGACACGCGTCATAGCATTCGGCTTACCATTTCCCCTACGAGCTTGATTTTAGCGATGGTGGTGTCGTCTTTCAGCCAGCGGTGAATGTGTAAGCCCATGATTCTGATCTAGTCAACCTCGCGGACAGGACCCTCGCGGAAGGTAATGCACATCGAGGTCGGTATTGCAGGCACGAATGTGTAACAGCCCGGACTTGGCTGGGGCACAAGCGAGCCCGTATGAGTTGGGGTAAGTCTGAACTATGGTCGCGGCTTGCTGGAGGTTGTCCTCAATCTCATTGACGCTGCCTTGGTTAGCCCAGGTTGTTACCTCGTCGGCATGCATTGCGTGGTGCACTCCCTCCACCCGCTGCAGGAGGGACGGTAGCTTCATCAATGCAATGTTGAATAACAAAGGCGAGAGCACAGCGCCCAGAGGAGGGCCCCTTGTCCCCATGCGGAAAGGTCCCCACTCGTGGTCATCAATCCGGAGCAGGGCCTTCCGCAGGGAGAGGACGTCCTGGACGTAGCTGAGCGCCTTTCCACCCCAATTGGTGCTGCTGAGGTTCGACAGAAAGTTACCGTGTTTGACATTATCGAAAGCGCCCTTAGAGCCTAATGCCAGAATAGGGCGATCTCTGCGTGTAGTCGTACGAGGAGTGATGTCCTCGAGGAGTTGTAAGCGTACCTCTTGGGCCGACATGTGCCAGGGAAACCCTTAAATGGTGCGTGCAAAGAGACCCTTGGATTCCGATAGGGAGGCAAGCGGTCTCGAGCCACCGCCTCCGTGAGTTTCCAAACGCATGAGGTTAGCGAAATGGGTTTCAAGTTGTCTAAGTGTACTTACTGTCTTTCCGAGCTTAGGAATGATTGTTACGAGGGGCGTGTTCCATTCGCTAGGAAGGGGGAGCCTGTCCCAAATCCGACTGATGCAGTCGAGGAGTTGGATATACGCCTTATAGGACAGCTTCACAAGCAGCGTAACTGTAATGAGATCGCGACCGGAAGCCGTAACCCTTCTCATTTTGACTATGGCTGCTTTGAAGTCATGGAGCGCGAAAGGAGCATCCAGATCCGTTCTTGACTGTCCTGCCTACTGGAACTCATATCCTCTGAGCGGCATAGGCAGCGCACACACTGATCCTCAGCTAGCTGTGCATTCGTGCCAGAGTAGTTGTGTAGAGCCCGCTTCCGGTTCTGTTGTGTTTAACCGCGCGTATTGGACGGGTCGAAGAGAGCACGGAAGAGGTGCCAGGTGCTTCTGGAATTCATGTGTCCTGCAGATCGGTTGCAGCGTGCGGTCCAGTTGGAGTCAACCAAACGGGCAGCATATTCCTCGGGCTGTGTAGTGAGTTGTGCTATGCGTATCTTAAGACGGCGGTTCCGCTTGTGTGTGCGCTTCCATCGACAGACGAGACCGCGGCGGGCCTCCCACAGATAAAGGAGGTCGTTGTCCACCACCGGCCTCTCATCCGTCTGAGGAACACTCTGAGTGTGGTCGCGCGGTAGTGCAGTGATGTGTCTGGTCCAAACGTCGTACCCCTCATTAGTACCCCTCGTACCCCTCATCTGTGGCTCGTCGTACCCCTCATCTGTGGCTGTTGGCTTCTGTCACCCTCATTAGTAGGACATTTGTGATGGGAGCCGTGCAGAATTGGTGTCATTGTGTGAGTTGGGCCTGGCCCGATCGTTTACGGGACGCGTGTGTGTGAACAGTGACACGGAGTATGCAGCGGTCGCTACCCAAGGAATCGTTAGGATTCTCCAAATTTGCGTGTGCAGTGAATTTTGTGAGGATGAGGTCGCGGCATGTCTCGCGTGTAATGAACATACCAATCCGAGTGGGCCAGGTGGCAGTCCGACGCTCCATTCAGACCCAGGAAGGCGCGACCACCTCCATTGCCCCAGCACCAGATGTCTGGCCGCAGCACGTGGCGCCTGTTCCGCGCTCTCATCGATGCAATACGCACACGGAAACACAACGCCACTTACATAGGGCCTTGCACAACTTTACAGGAACGACAACACAACTAGTGCACACGCTCAGAGATCGATACCTGTGCACCACTAACGACCCCCTGCCGGCGGCGTACACGTATGCAGGCAAAGAGAACACGGAGCTGGACACCCCGTTCCAGCTCCACGACCTCCAGGCGGCCTTATGCCAGATGAAGCGGGGCACTGCACCCTGCCGCGACAAGGTTACGGTCAAGCCCTTGGCCAACCTTCCTGACGCAACCTACGCCACGCTCCTTAAATAAATACAATAGCATTTGGGACGGAGAGACTCCCTCTCGACTGAAAGTCGGCTCTCGTGACCTTCATCCCGAAGACCGGAGAACCTATTGATGTGGAGAACCTTCACCCCATCTCCCTTACGTCTTGTTTCGGCAAGCTGATGGAGATGATGGTGCGCGACACTCTCCGATTTTTCTCGAAACACAGCACATTTTTGCGGACACCGTGTTCGGCTTTCGCCCTCACAAGTCGCACACGATATACTTCTGCAACTCCACCACGACATCTTAGATCCTGTAGAATGGCGCCACAGCGACAAGGTGGTCCTGGTTTTGGATCTTAAAGGTGCATTCGACAATCTCAAGCAGGAAGTAATCCTTGACCGCCTCAGTAACACCAACTGTGGCCACAAAACATTCCATTCCATAAGACAATTTCTTACAGACCACCAAGCCTATATACTGTTAAGGTCCTAGTACACGGGCCTGGAAAGACTACTTCCCGACGTGTGTCATCGGGAAGCCAGATGCGGTGTCAGGGTCGAAGAACGCGGGTCTGGGAGAAATTACCACCAAACGTCGGTCGTCGTTAAGCAAGGTACGGCGAAGGCTAAGCAGCGGCGGAAGCAGCCAGCACACATATGTCTCCTGGGTGGCTGAGAGTACCTGCTTTCTACTCGGCGACCGTTGCCCCAAGCCTGCCGTCATGGACCACACACGGGACCCAGGTGACAGCTGATTCCATTTACCGAGCTCTTCCCGGTCGGAGTACAGAACCATAAAGAAGGGGTTGGAGTTTTAGCAAAAACAGACCGCCTTTCCGAAGTCTCTTCAAGTGTCGCCGCCGGCGCCGCCGCCGCGGGGAGACCGACGTTATCTTCCCCAATTGCTGTGAGCGTGCCGGGGGAACAAAGGGCTTCGTTTGCTGTGGCTCTTTGGCGTGTCAGGCATCGCGACGAGCTGGCGGGCATCGTCCGAACATATCCAAGGACAAAGGACCACTTACTGGCCTTTTCGTGACCTCTTTGTTCCGGCCTCGAGCGGCGGGTGTCATCTGAGGAACAACAGATGTCGAGACCCACGGAACCTTCGGCTAGCCAGAAACCATCACCTACCGCAGTCGACGCTTCCTCGACGGCAACCTTCTTTCCCTCGGATTCAACATGTGATGGGGGCGTGACCCTAAGTGCTGTGTTGTGTTTGTGCAAACAAGTGAAAGCTCTGGGCCCCTCCCACTCCGGCGTGGGCGTCCTCAACCTAGGGAATTTGGGGAACCAGAAGTGTATAAAAGTCGACAACGAATGCGGCAGAATCGTCTCACTTCTCTTCACTCTTCCTGTAAAAAGATGTAAATAAACCTATTCTCCTCTCGCCACCCTTCGAGCCTCTTCGCCCAGCGGCACTCTTGTCCTGAACCCTCGACTTCAACAATACGCATACAAGATGCGGAACACGGGCCATACACCACCGACTCGAGGGGAACACCTCAAGGCGCGGTCCTGTCTCCCCTCCTCTTTAATTTGGGAATGTTTCATCTTCCCTCTAAATTGTCTTCTTTGACCGGGATGCATCACGCTCTTCATGGGGATGGCATTACAATCTGGACCACGCAAGGTAACCGGGGCCACACGGAATCCTGCCTGTAAGCAGGGGCGACCCTAGTCGACGACTACGCTGCCTACTGCGACTCTAGTGCGCCCCAGCTAAACAAGAATTTTGCACGTATGTCCTTTCCCTCCCCCTTCCCACGGGACACAACTCCGCTTCGCATCAGTCTCCCCTCGGGACCGGGAAGCCAAGGAGATCCGCGTCCTTGGTCTTTCATACACCACCAACGCAGGGTCAACACTACCCTGGCCAAACTTCACACGGTGGGAGACCAGGTAGGCCACATGGTCCGCAGGGTCTCCAACAAGCGGGGCGGATTACGAAGCAAGGATGCACTGCGGCTTGATCATGCTGTCGTAACGAGTAGAATCCTCTACTCAACCCCCTACTTGCACCTGCGCAAACACGATGATGACCAACTGGAGGTCATCCACCGGAAAGTCATCAAGCGGGCTCTCGACCTCCCGGCCGCCACGTCCGACCAGAGACTTCTGGCCTTGGGCGTTGTGAACACATTTCGGGAGCTTCGAGAAGCCCACTTAGTCAACCAATATACGCGTCTTGCACAGACCAAGTCCGGTCGCCGCTCTTGGACCGGCTACACATCAAACACGACTACCATATTTTAGAAAGGGAGAGCGTGAAAGAACCCTGGAGACGTGCCCTCCGGGTCCGACCCCTTCCCCGCAACATGTCCAGAGCAGACCATAGCGGTCGTCGCCAGGCGCACGCGGAAGTGTTGGCGTGATACTATGGTAACCAACAACACGTGTATTACGTGGACGTTGCCGGACCACACCACGGGTGGTGGTACACGGCCGCAGTCGTACACAAGACAAACACAGTTAACGGACTCACTTTCAAAGCCTACAGCGCAACACACAGCGCTCTCATTAGTCCCAAGTCCACATTAGTCCCAAGTCCCAAGTCCTCTGATTAGTCCCTAAAAGCTATCCCCAAAGAAATTCGTCAAAGACCATGCATTCGACCACTTCCTCGTAACATGCACCCCGACCAAAACCGCGAGGGACGGGAAGCCAGGGCAGCGGCCCTTCATGAACGATACGACGATGAACAGAATACTGCATGGGTAGATGCTGCATGCGACCAGAACGGAGCCACAGCGGTTGCGTACACTCCGCATACCGCTCCAATTATAAAAGAATTGCCCCAGGCGATTAACGCAGTGGAAGCAGAAGAAATAGCTATAGCGCTAGCGCTCGGAATCTCCAAAGCTACCTATATCAAATCAAATCAAGTTTTTTTAATATTTACAGTACATGGTTTATGGGGTATATACATCAGGAGGCCCAAAAGTCGAGACTGCAAATAGGGCCTCAGTGATTCAAAAACTGCTGTGCTAAATTATGCTAGGGGCAGAGTCTACCCTGCCACTTACCAAATACTGACCCAGAACCCACCTCTTCCTGCAACACTGAGCTCATGCCCGCGCGCTCTGCAAACCCTGACAATGATGCCGCCAATTCTTTAGCCCGAGGGTCTAGAAACCGGGCACTGGCTGTCACGAAGTTCGTGCATGATTTGTCTTTTTTCTTTTGCGACCGAGGTGGCCACGGCGCCGGTGGTCGCAGGCATCTCGCAGTACGGCGGCAGCGACTTTGCTCACCCCCCCCCCCCCGCCTCGAGAGTTGACCCCTCGCGACGCTGGAGGGTCAAGGCCACTCCGCCCCCTCCTAGTATCATCGCCGGGTAGCGAGCACTTGCACGTTGTGGTGTTGGGGAGCTCTCGGTTGAATGCCCCGGCACCTTCCCGACCTTCGCAAGTTAGCATCGCTCCTCGTTAGGACCGTGGCCTTCCCTCGCGTTCCTTCACAGTTTTTTTGTGTTTCTTTTCCCGCCTTTTTCAACATCTGCAACTCGTTGGCGTGTTGTGCCGTGAGTTTTTGTTTGTTGGTTGGTTTGCCATGAGAACGCGGCGGCGGGAAAACCGCGAGCCGGGGAGTTGACATGGAGATTTCGGTGCGTGCGGACGTGTGTGAGGTCAGTCAGGGAAGTGGTCGGCAAACGATCCTAGGCGGATGTCTGACGCGTAGAGCGCGGCGACGGCGGCCCCGAAGACGCTTGGCCCAAGTTCGCCCATATCCGCGACCCCCATCAGCCCCGCGCGCATCCGCAGCCCGACGCTCCCTGCGACCGGACCTTGCCACTCCGCACTTAAGCCACCGTTTTCTCCCCAATCGCTTTACTCTTCTTTGTCCTGTCGCCCTTTCTTGTCCTAACCTTTTGTACGGTATTTCTTTGTTCTTGTAACGTTGTTGTATAGCCTCACTCTGATGTCTTCTTCTTTATGTTAACAGTTTGCGTCTTCGATCTGTGATTATCGCTTGCGTTGCACCTGTGTATTGACGCTCTTTTGCTTGGTTTGTCTTGTAGCCGTTTGTTGCTGTTCTTGCCCAAGTAAAAGGGGTGGTTACAGAACTTGTGTACGTGCGTCCGATCGTTGTTGTTTATGTCTAAGAAGATAATGCTTGAGCTCACAGATACGTTTCTATGGAACATCAATTCTCCAAGGTTAAAGAAAAGGAGAAAATCATGGGTAACAAACAACACTAACGCTGATGCTTTTTCGGAAGAGAAGGGGTGCACGCCAAGCATACATAGCTTACATCTTATAGGATTTGCTTAGATAATCAATGAATACAAACTGAGCATAAAAGCAGCAAAAGACGAGCACTTTTCTAGAGTAAACGATAACATGAAAGACAACTCGAAAATATTTTGGAAGTACATTAGAAGGTATGTGGATCTAAATCATTAGGAATCAATGAATTAGTTTATAATAATCAGGTCATCGTTGATGATGAACGTAGAGCAACGTTTCTTAGCAACTACTTTCGCTCTGTCTATTTACCTAAATAACACAAACTCTGCGCCACCTGTGAGCAATGTCCCCACAACGCGATCAGAAGAACTTAGTGTAGACAGTATTAAGCGAGCGTGGGAAAATGTCGACTAACGTAAAGCTATCTGGCCCGATGGTATTTCGCCACCTATTCTTATAAGATGCTCCGCACCAATTTCCCTCTACCTTTGTTTCATTTATAGTAAGTCTTTAGCACCAGGCATTTCACCGGATGTCTGGAAAATTGCTCGTGTGGTTCCTGTTCACAAGGGCGGTTCCAAAGAAGATGCCAGTATTTATAGACTTTTTTTATCATTACAATCACTACACTAGTATGTAAAATCCTTGAACGTATCTTTATACACAGTGATAATTAACTATATAACCTAAAATAAATTGTGAATTAGGGAACAGCATGGGCTCCGCAGGGGGCTGCCTTGCAGAATCCAGCTGATCGAATTTCATCACGACTTAGCATCAGGTGCCGATGAAAGGGGGCAAATACACCGCGTTTTCTTTTTGGATTTTCATCTACCTTTTTATACATTGTCGCAGTCACTTTTAGTTAGCAAGCTTAAAGTAATAAACGCTCACTGCTCTGTATTAAATTCAATAAAAACTTTGTTTCAGCAGCGACAGCGTGTTGTTTTAAATGGGATAAGCTCAGGATGCGTAAATGTTACACCAGGCTTTCCGGAAGGCTCCGTTCTGGGACCAATCTTGTTCGTTGTATACGTAATTGATATCTCTGAAGGCATTGCATCATCTGTGCGTTTATATGCTGACGACGGTATCGTGTATCGAAAAATTGTCCCTTAGCATTAGCTTTCATGTTTCGGTGCAGATTTAACACGAACCTGGTGTTCCACTCGGAAGATGAATGTTAATGCTAAAAAGCGCTTTCATGTATGTTTTAGCAAAAAGTAAAACCTCTTGATTCCCGGTCTATTGTTACGTGGTCGCGGCAGTGCTACAGCACTATAATTTAGAAACCAATAATGGGGGCCTGTTCATCTGTTGCCGCTTTCTGTAACCGTGTTTCTTTAGTAGGCGACGTTTGAGGGTGCTCAAATCGCGACCCTGGTGCCCACAGTAACGCGATAATTCTTAAATTTCAAGTGCTATACTTTTAGCCTTACAAAAAAAAAAAAGAACCATCCAGGATACCCGCTGTGATGGCTCAGTGGTTAAGGCGCTCGTTTACTAAGCAGGAGTACCCGGGTTGGAATCCGACCACTGCGGCCGCGTTTCATAGAAGCGGAACGCAAAAGGCACCCGTGGGCTGTGCGATGTCAGTGCAAGTTAAAGATCCCCAGGTGGTCGAATTTATTGCGGAGACTTCCACAGCGGCACCTCTTTCTTCCTTTCTTCTTTTCCTCCCTCCTTTATCCCTTCCCTTACAGCGCAGTTCCAGTGTCCACCGTGATATGTGAGACAGATACTGCGTCACTTCCTTTCCTCAAGACCGATTTTCATTTTCATTTTACCACCCAGACAAAACGCACCTGGAAGTATACTAAAGTGACTAATCCTCAACTTGCTCTACAACTTTAGCGCTAAATGTTTCAAGCCGCCGCAATGTATCAGTGGTTATGGTGCTCGGCTGCTGACCTGAATGACGCGGTTTCGATCCCGGCCGCGGCTGTCGAATTTTGAAGGAGGCGAAATTCTAGAGGCCCGTGTACTGGGCGATGTCAGTGCACGTTAAAGAACACCATGTGGTAGAAACTTCCGGAGCCCCTCACTACGGCGTCTCTCATAGCCTGAGTCGCTTCGGGACGTTAAACCCCGTAAACCAAACCAAACCACAAAAATTTCGTGCTAGAGTTAATGAATAATAATAGTGTTCGCAATTTATTTTTGTTAATTAGTAAATCTCATGCCATTCAAAATATGCCCAACTTGTCGACACGACTGTATATAACACTGCTCTAGTGAAGCCTCCGTAGAGCGCGTTCTTTTTTTAATCTTAGTACAATATAGCTCACCCTGCATATGTTGCCAATGCAAGCCATGTGTACATACCTGTGTCTTTAGCAAGGAGTGGAGAAGCGAGCTCGACATGCGAGACATGAGGAGTTGCAAGACCTACATGTGTGCCACTATACTCCGTCTCACCACTTGTGTACATGGAGTGGAAACTAGCAGAGCGATTGCAAGCCCGAGTACTGTGGAGATTCACATAAGCAGCAAAGCAACCTCATCGCTCATCGCCACCAATCACCATGAGGGTGAAGTGATAAAATTAGCCTTTTTAGACAGCATACTGTGGTGCTGAAATGTCGGCAAGACACAAATGAAAAAGCGTAGAGCGATGTTCCTTCATACGAACGACGCATCGGATGTGCTGTGTATTCCTAAAATACTAAAAAAAAAGAGTCCATGCATATTCCAAATAACTTGGGGTGTAAACAGACTTAAAATTTAATGCGTTCATTGCCGTTATTGCATCATCAATTACGCATTTAGATACTTCATAATCATGCCCTGATGTATCAATTCTGTCTTCGATATTGTAACAAGAAAGAATGCCTTCTAGTTCGTTTTGTACGTTGAAACATTTCGCTCTAAATATCTAATGCTATGCAACCAACGTCCGCCAGCCTCTACTCACAAATACCATGACCTTTCTGATTTCTTGCACCTTTTCAGATGGGGAAATTCTCAGCTCGGCTCCATTGACGCAAGTGAAGCAAGTAGTTGGCAATCAAAATTGCGACATTGTGACGCCTTTCCAGCACGTCATGATGCCATGCGCACTCAATACGCGCTATGGATGGATGGCTATACTTTGTGTCATGCCGCTTGACTGGTTGGAAACAAAAAAAAAATGATGAGAAAAGTTCATAGCTCCAAGCTTTAATCACAGAGGAGAAAGAAAAGGCTATTGCAGCGGTTTCCAGCTTATGGAAGGATGCGAGGCTAGAGAGCGAAAATTCAACCCATATGTCCGATTTGGTTTGTTTTGTGTACTTTAATGTCCCAGCGTGACTCTGGCTATGAGGAACGCCGTATAGTGAAGGGCATCGGATAATTTCGACCACCCTGGGTTGTGTAATGTTTATTGACATTGCACAGCACACGGGGCTCTAGCATTACGCCTTCAATCTAATGCAACCGCCGCGGCCGGAATCGAACCCGCGTCTATCGGGTTCGATTCCACCGAGCCACCGAGCCACCGAGCCACTGCGGCGGCATATGACCGATTTGAATAAAGCTTCGGTATTTTTAATATTTCCTTCATGTGTGGGTTCTGCTAAGTTCTGCGAATCTAATGCAGTTTAATAAGGAGTTATCAATGCTGGAACATGGAAGTGTGCCTAACTAGAACAATAATTGTGTAATAAAGAACAAACTTTCGTTTTCATGCACTAGGTGGATACCGAGAGGCTCCTTGCTTTGAACTATGGGAAGAATTATAAATTTATTGCAATTAGATAAAACGAAACGAACCCTCCACAAAACCGTAAATTACTGCTGAGGTAATGCTGTGCACTGAAAACATTTTTCTTTTCAAAACAGCCAAAACTGCTCAAAAAAAAAATGCCCGAACCTAATCTATTGAAACTTAATCCTAAATGTTGTATTTCAATAATGCGTTCGTTTCCTTATAAAGTGTTACTAAGTACTTTTTTTTAGAATGATGCCTGAGAAAACGAAACTTTTAAGAGAGTGCAACTCCATTACAAGAACCGTAATTTTTAAAAGGACATCGAGACTTTCTTCACGACAGATTCTTCATTCTAAGTTCGATTTACCAGCCTCACCATTTTACTGGCACAACATTTTTTTTCTCCATATCGCCGCATTATATTCAATACGCAGTTTATATAAAAAATCTTGAACAGCTACAATGCAGAATAATTGACTTTTTCAGGGCACAGAACTCTTTGAAGCTGAATTTTGAAGAATAGGTAAATTTTTAAAGCAATAAGAAAAACATTCTTCTAGCTTCTCCTCAATATTTCTCAGCGTATCTTCAAAGCAAAATATGGCAGCAAGCACTTAACGCAGGAAATGAAACATCCTGTATTCTCCGCACCCATGGTCACTAGCCCTAAAGAGTGCGAAGAACGACACTTTTGATGAGGGTGTCCGCTCTATCGTTTTTGGCGAGCGCCTCAGGCACGTTTCGCAAAGCCTTCCTCTTAGTGTATTATGAAATTGTTGGGAATAAAATGTTATTTTATTTTTTCGATGTTCTAATACAGTTTCCATTATTTATGTTTAGTTTAAGTTATTGTTTTCAAATGAGGTCTAAGGGAAACTCATCTCCTTCAAATGAGCTGTTATGCCATCGAAAAACACAGTATGCTTTCTAAAAAGGGAACGGGAAGAGAACTCTTTTCATTGAAAGCCTTACGAAAGGCCACACTTTGGCAGCGTTCAAGGCCTATAGGTGGCGTTGCGAAATTCAAGATGCCTGGCCGGAAGGGGATATCACTATTTTGCCTATGTGGGTCGTACCTCAATTCTGGTGTCGTACGTGTGCCGAGCTCGTTAGGAGCAGTATTCTATTGTCAGTCTCTAACCCACTCAGATGTGACTACATTCAAGCAGGACAGACTGAGATTCGATGTTTAATTTCAGTCCTAGAGGCGCTGATGAGCGCACGTCACCTCATTTGCTACCTGCAACGGGAAAACTTTCATTACGTTAGTTCAACTACATGTAAACAGTGGAGCTGAATATTATTTTTTCCCTGTTAAGGCATTTGAACTCGCCGTTTTTTCCTGAAATGCGCATGGCCGGTCGTAGAGCACGCGCGCCGCGGGGCCGCGGCATAGAAGACGTATGCCAAGCTTGTGCCGTGCGGAGCTTGTCCGGGGAAGAATTTCATAGTCCGTCAGAGCGTGGTGGGGCACGTGACAATACGATTAGGTAGATAAGAAAATGCGCTTCATGCACATGTGACCAGGGAAGTTTTCGGAATATAGAATCGGCGAGAAACCTTATCTCTTGGCGGTCTCAAGCATGTAGCTACGAAGTGAATGATGTGCTGTGCATTTGTTTGCGCGACCTGCGTAGTGCACTTATAGGTGATATCTACGCCTCAAGGAGAAAGAAGAACTCAGCTTTTCCATTTCTACCAAGTTTCGAGAAGATTTCCGGGAATTTATTAATTTCCTGGCGCCTGCAAGCGCGGCTCGCATGCTGTTGATTCTCTCGCCCGACACAGCAGCACTAGTCCCGTAGACCAACCGTAATACAAAGGGCATAAAACGCATCTGGCCGGCCCACGGTCGGGAGAGGTAGATAGCAGATACTGACCAGACGTTTTCATGTGGCCGTGGCAATGCTGGCAGCATGTAGAAGCTAAGTGAGAAGGATATTGGCATCGTGCCCAATCCCCGCCATATGCAGATGCCACAGAGAGCGAGCTAAATACCACACCTTGCAAGATAGTATTTTATGATCCTGCTGGTCTTATAATGCATCCTCCAAACCACCCATTAACTTAGAAACCGCCTGACTTCACAGTACCAATATTTAAAATAAACTCCAACTTATATGAATCAGGGCTTTTGTAGTTATTGCTGCTTTTACAAGGCCTACTACTCCCGGAGGTCCAAGTACCTCGTAGCAAAACGATTCGCATTTTGCTTGATTAGATTAAGAAGCTTGTTATTGACTAGCCGTAGTACTTGAGGTTATGTCCCTAGCGGTGGTGAAATGTGTAATGTAGAATTTCACTGGCGGTGACACGCATACCGTTTCCCAGCTTCACCACTCGTTCTTTCTTCTTCTTAGTACCCCTCGACCAAGAGTTACGATATTCTTAGTTGTAGACGTCTCAGTATACACACTAAGCCCCCGGCGCATACGTCTTAATTCTAATTTGATCTCATTATCTTTAGAAAGCAAGAAGGATGACCGTACGCCACTGACAAAGGCAGAAACTCGCTTGTGTTGCCGTGCGAGTCGCTCGCAGTGCGACCCAGGTTGCTCTTGACGAACTGTCTCTAGCGATAAATCATTAATTTAACTGCCAGCGGCCATGGTACGCATTTTGCTCACAATCAGTGGGCAGGTTGGGATTACACCACCAGGTTACGCGACTTAGGTGGCTCACCTTCGTTCTAGGTTGCTTAACACGTTTTGGCGGGCTAGTTGGTTAAGCATCTTGAATAAACAGCGCGAACGAAGACGAGCACAAAAGACAAGAAAATGGACTCTGAGGATTTTTTTTGTGTGTGAATTTATCGCTCGGGGTCAATGACGCCGAAGCCGACGATGCTGAAGACGCCGCCGACGCCAACGCTGAATTTTCTGCGACATGAGTTCCTTAACGTATCGCGTTAAAATGAAGCCATTGAACGCATTCCTGCATTAAAATATTTTCCCGAAATGACTGAATGTTGTGGTTGCAACAGCTGCCGCAGTTATTGTTAATGGCGGCGTTGGTGCGGGGCGTGGGAGCCCCGCGTGCGAGGAACCTCTCAACACGGTTGCGGGGTGGAGACTGGGGGTTTATTACAGCAGAGGGAGAGAGAGAGAGGGAGAGGGCGAGTGTACAACAAAACACTTTCGCTGCTGTGGAATGCGTCAGTCACGGCAAGGAAATGGGGAATGCGCCAGTCCACGGGGCCGTGGGGATCAGACGTCGTCGGGGGAGACAGACGCCTGCCTGCTTTTGTGGGGAATGGCCGGCCCGCGCTTGTTTCTTGGAAGCGGGCGGCGGGTATGCGCGGAGGAGGCAAGGGCTGCTGGAGCGGCCTTGAGTCGCAAAGGTCGACGAACACGACATCCCTTCCTCCTTAGTTGGGGTCACCGTATCGGTCGGACGGGCGCCGTTCACGCTGGGGTCGTAGCGCTTGCTGTTGCGTGGACCCGTTGGGTTGGTCTCCGCCAGGTTCTGTCGCACTGTCGTCCAGACTGGCCGCCGGTTCTCCATGTT
Source organism: Amblyomma mixtum (assembly GCF_055824585.1). NCBI lineage: Eukaryota > Metazoa > Arthropoda > Arachnida > Ixodida > Ixodidae > Amblyomma > Amblyomma mixtum. The sequence continues at coordinate 12,660,716 of NC_143019.1, forward strand.
CGGAGGGGGGCGCTGTAGACAGATCGCGGACAGGCGAAGTCTCCGCTGGCAGTGTGATCACGAACGTAGCTGGCACAGTGTATTGTTCACTTGCTGCTGGTCCGTTCGTCCGATCGTGTGGCGGCGGATCTTCCGTCGGGTAGGCTGCTGCACCTGGTTTAATGTGACCAAGGTGCCTACGAACCGTTCCGTTTCTGTGTTGAGAAGTCTCGTGGACTTCTGCGGAGCTCGTCACTCCCTTGAGTCCTCGCTGCTGCCTTGACGCACTTTTTCATGGCAGGGCCAGGTCCAAAGCACGCTTCTGGTGGCGTCGATGTTGCAGACGTTGTCGTCAGCACTCCAGAGTTGCAGTCGGCTGTCAAACTTCTGAGGCTGCGACGTAGCTGCTGATCGAGTGGCTTTCTGTCGGCTGCGTCGATGTTGCAGACGTTGTCGTCAGGACTCCAGGGTTGCAGTCGGCTGTCAAACTTCTGAGGGCTGCGACGTAGCTGCTGATCGATTTGCTTTCTGTCGCCGTCGTCGATGTCGCAGGCATTGTCGTCAGCACTCCAGGGTTGCAGTCGGTTGTCAAACTTCCGAGGGCTGCGACGTAGCTGCTGATCGACTTTACGGCAGTTGGTCACGTCGCTGGAAAACGTTACGGCTGTACAGCTCGGATGGTCAAGCGTACCGGCTGTACAGCTCGGATGGTCTGCCATCGACGTGCTTCAGGAGAAGTGTGACTATAGGTATCCATAGCTGACTTCTCCGGGAGTCTTCGGTGTGACCAGTACGCGAGCAGTCTCGAAGGTGTCGGTCCGCATGGCGTCAGGAGGAGCGCGTGCTTCTTTGCCTCGTCGGAGACATCGTTTGCCACGAGGTAGAATGTGAGGCGCTGAATCCACGATCCACGAAAAGGCTCGATGACACCGTGCAGTCCTCCAGTAGCCATCGGCGACACCTCGAACTGCGTACGCTCTACATCCCACTTCTCGTCGCCAGTGGTAATGGTGTGTTGGTGCGAGGCGTGGGAGCCCCGCATGCGAGGAACCTCTCAAGGCAGTTGCTGGGTGGAGACTGGGGGTTTATTACCGTAGAGGGAGAGAGAGAGAGAGGGAGAGGGCGAGTGTACAACAAAACACTTTCGCTGCTGTGGAATGCAGACAGTCACGGCAAGGAAATGGGGAATGCGCCAGTCCACGGGGCCGTGGGGATCAGACGTCGTCGGGGAAGACAGACGCCTGCCTGCTTTTGTGGGGAATGGCCGGCCCGCGCTTGTTTCTTGGAAGCGGGCGGCGGGTATGCGCGGAGGAGGCAAGGGCTGCTGGAGCGGCCTTGAGTCGCAAAGGTCGACGAACACGACAGTTAAGCAGGGAACACATGTGCGACAACTTCGCCGACGCGCCGCACCGATCGTCGCGTGCGATCTGCCATCCCACTGCAAGCAGGGACACACGGAGCGGTGAGCATCGCTGCGCCGCTCTACCCAAGCTCCGCCCACAACCGCTGTCACACTTCGCCGCCGTGCAGCGGTGCCTCAGCGCTGCTTGTGATCGTGTACAAATATCCCAAGAAAATACAAGATTGCCTTGTTATCAGAAAGTCTGCTCGAGCAGCGACAAAGCATGCCTGCTTATGTTGCGAGCTTTCGGCAACGGCACCGCTCGCGGGCGCTCTGGGCGACGAGCTCTGCTACTGCCTGGCTGCCGTGGTCGTCGCTAGGCCTATAGCCTCTTTCGTATCGAAGCCGCAGCGGCCGGCGCTTCGGAAGTCGCCTGAGCTATAATAAAAGGCCTACTCCACACATCGCTCTACTGTCAACGGCATGATCTCACAATAAAGTAATAATATGGTCAATTTCCGCGACGCCTTCGGCAGCGAAGCGAGCGGGCGCCAGGCGAGCCGGCCAGCGGCAGCTGCGAAGCGGTTGTGGAAAGAAGTTTGCTTGTATCGCAGTCGTTACCTTTAGCAGCAGCTCAGTATTTGTCAGCGATCCTCAAAAATGACATATTCTTTCACATTTCTCATCCCAGGGTTTATTATTTAAGTCAAGAACACACTTTAGCTCGTTTTTATGACACCGGCAGACGGGATGGCTCGGCCCCGAGCGCCCTGAGCATCGCGCTCTACGTCATCATGACGCTGCCGCTCTCTGCGCTCCCATTGGCTCCTGCTTCCCGTCGTTGCGTTTGTCGCATGCGGCTCGTCGTTGGCATCCAGCAGGTTGGACGCATGCGACGAGCTGCGTTCGGTCGTTGCGACGACGGTCGCAACGACGCGCCGCAGCGAATCGCACGCACTTTTCGCACATGTGTCCCCGCCTTTATGATAAAGCTGCCAGTGGCGACTTGGCACATCAGTCGTGCTGTGGGACCACACTGGATGCAGTTTATGCGGAGCATCGAGCTCTAAAAACGGCACGCAAGCCACTGACCAGACCCACAAATGGCCGGCAAGATGTCGAATGCTCTCTGGACACTTCCCGCAAACGTGCTGCACGGCAAGGTGTTCGAGTCCGCGCCAACACATTTCTCTTACCATAAAGCGCTCGTTGTAACCCTCCAAAAACAGGAACACAACGTCACGAAATCGATCGTGGCAGCTGCATTCAAAAGAAACCCAACAACTGCAAAAGCGCAATGTGACCAGCTCTCGCTGATCATCCGCGCTACCAGGGATGTAATCATCGTTTAATTTTAATTTAAGCATTAACTGCAGACATTTATTCCGTCATCTGAGAATTTGCACTCATCTCAGGAACAAGAAGCAACATAGACTGCGGTAAGAGATATTTTGACTCCTCTTAAGGAACCCTTGTATGACAGCCTAAACGTCTTTAATATCAACGGTTTAGTCGGCACCTTGTTCCATGCATGGCTGTAACGCGCCGACAATGAATATTCCACAAACCAATGACTTCACCGGAGTAGTATATGACCCTTAGCGAGCGAAGATGACATATAGGGATATCGTTTCCACTTCATCCACTAAACATACACTCGTATTTATTTTGATTACTCGGCTGACATCACATGGGACATCCCGCGACGAAAGGCTAAGTTGCAGTCATTAAAGACGATCACCATTAGAAGCTCCACCATTTCGTCCACTGCAGGCGAACACCTGAATCAGCTCTGCCCTGTGCTAGTAGCAGCCACTTCATAACACCAAATTTTACAATATCTTATTTCCCCAACCTGTTCTTTACCGCCCCCCCCCCCCCCCCCCCCCGCTGCCTTTGATTTCCGTTACAACCCCTTCCGTTAGCCAGTCTTGCCGTTCGTTGAACATGTCCCGTCAAATATTCAACTTGGAAACCAACAAGACGCCGAGAAAATGCTTTCAGCTTTCTTAAAGCACAAACTGCTCTACCCGCAAGAATAAAAACTCTTGTTTCATGAGCGAAAAACGAAGGGCAGTGAGTAGCATGTGATATGAGCAATCAAAGTGCATAATCGATCGCCGTTTATTGTTGAGACAATGGCTTCAGGTAGGTGGCTTCAGATGTGCGTGCAAACGCATAAATGCCGCGGGAGCGTCGCAATATATAAGAGGCAATAGAGACCGCTTCGCCGGAGTGGTGACACTGCACTCTGATTGGCACTGCGATGCGCCTTCTCATCGCTACATTCGCTTCGTATTCGGTCGCAGCCTTGCTGCTTGCTGGTATGTCCTTCCCGTTGCCCTCGTTGTTAAGCGAAGATTTATGATCTAAGGGAACATAAAAAAGCAATATGCAGGCCTGCTTGCACAAAGCTCTTTAATCGAGTCTTGTTATAATCTTTTGCTCTCATCTATAGACGTCAAGGGGAGAACGGAAAGTCTTAATTTCTAAAAATTAATGTGCAGAAAACCGGAGTAATGTTCAACAGTCTCTGGAGGAAACTGTAGTCTACGATTGGCAGCTAGGTGCTAGAAGTGGTAAGGCAATACGTCTACTTAGGGCAGATAGTGACGTCAGATTAAGGTAACCATAGGGAAATGACTAGACGAATAAGAATGTGATGCCGCGCATTTCGCCGTTCTCTGAAATCATGAATGCAAGTTCCTCAATCCCTCAAGAGAAAACTATATCACAGCTGCAACTTACCGCTACTTTAACTGTGTGGCTAGCGAAATGGACTCAACTTAAATTGAGGACAATGCAGCGAACTACGGAAAGGTAAATGATAGCTGTAACTTTGAGGGACCGGAAGAGGACCGACTTGGTGAAGGAGTACAAGCGGGTTAATCAGTTTCTAGAAGAAAACAAGCAGAAATGGCTTTCGGTAGGAATGTAATGCGAAGGCAAGATAACCGCTGGTCCTTAAGGGTAACGGAGTGGATTCCAAGGGAAGGCAACCGCAGCAGGGGGCGGCATAAAGTCAGGTGGGCGGATGACATTTAGAAGAACTGGCAAAGGACAGGGTTAATTGGAGTGACATGGGAGAGGCCTTTGCCCAGCAGCGGGCGTAGTAAGGCTGCTGCTGATGATTGATTTTGATCTTTAGGCTTCATCCAATCTTCTTGGACCCTGCACCTTTTCTAGCTGACAGCTCGTTTGCGCAAAAGAAACTACACTGGCTAAAGAAAGAAAATAAGATTTGAATAAGATTGAAGCCAAGGCTGCCTTCGAGCAGTCGTGCAGATCTGAAGGCCTGCCGTCCAACATGACAGCCCTGCGCTTTCTCCGTCTTGTGATGCTCGCGCAGCAGGTGTTGCGCCGCGAAAGCGTGTTTCGTGGCAGGATTAATCCTCTCGACACGTACAGCGAAGAGCAGTTGCACCGATGTTTACGCTCTCGGTGGGACGGCGTGACCTTTCTAGCCGAGCTTCTTCGCTCCGAAATCAAGCCCCTGACGTGTCAGACCCCGTAATTGTAGAGAGATGCGCCTGCACAAATTCACAGATGTTACTCGAGGAATAGGGCCCCAGCATTTTGATAGAATGTATAGCATTACGAGGAATACTTGACTATAAAATGCTGCACTTTTTGCCGCACCGAGTATTGTGTACTGGACATTTATTTACGTATTTTATGTATATCTGCATAGCATATGCAAGGCTCATATAAATGTGACTCATTAGTAGTGCTACGTACGCAATATTTACATCAATTTTTTAATCTTGTGCTCACGATTGTCTGTGGCATGCTAAATAGGCGCTTTTGATGAGTGCTTTTTTTCTAATCAAGGGTTTCAAGTAATTCGTTTTGTATCTTCGAAATTTACAGTTCCCTGCGAGCGCTGTAGCGCCAAGCATTGCAATACATGCTGCTTTTCTTCTTCGCTTAATTACATTTCTGTACAAATACTCACTACTTGTTTTTCCTACATATGTGTAAAACTTTTCTCCAGTCTTCGAGGGCTCTAGTCTTGTGTTGTGCGTTGTGTGATTTAGCTAATTCACTGTGAGGCTGGAGTGACAGTTTATTTATTTAGAGATACGGTCAATCTACTGGGGATTTAACAGGAAGGGCGTTTGGGATAAGGCATATCAAAGTATAAACTACCACAACGTCCATGAATTATTAAACACAAAGAGTGAAGAAGAAAGAGGGTTGAAGGGCAATATAAAGTGACTACAGTGCCGCACTTAATTAAGGTTCAGTACATAAAAGTCATGTGATACAGCAATAGGATCGTCGGAACGTACAGTTGGTTGAAGACAAGAAACCATATTCAATACGTGGGATATATTTGATATTAGAAACACAGAGGCACTGGTAAGAAAACGGCAAGGCAATAAAATGGAAGCTGCTAACAAAGGTTAAGAATTGAAGACAGTTTACGAGTGAAGATAACTTTCTACCAACTGAGTGAAGATATCTAGTGATGAGCTGCTGGTAATGGAGTGGGCAAGGGTGTTCCATTTTCTTATTGTAAGTGGAAAAAAATGAGTATTTCAGGCAGTCAGTACAAAATATGTGCTCTTTTAATGTTTCTGAATGTCTGTGACGTGTAGGTCTTGTCTCTGGGGCCATCAGGTACCTAGTTTTATCAAGGTTAAGTTGATTGTGGAGTAACTGGTAAAGTAATTTTAGTCGTGCAAGTTTAGCTCTATTTTCCAGAGTGAGAATGCCGGCTTTCTTCAGCAGTTCAGTGGGTGAGTCAGTAGGTCTGTGTTTGTTAAACATAAATCTTACTGCCATTCTTCGGATAGTTTTTAATTTTCCTATAGGATATGTAATTTCTATGAGTTCAAATTCATCATGAACTTACAGAGCGGCACGAAGTAATTTCTTTCAGCTCTTGTTCAAGACACTGTCCTACGTGCATGCGGCATCTAGCATTCACTGCTTTCAAAGGCAGCGTCACCTTTCGCTAGCTCTCCCGTGGATGCGGTGTGTTCCATACGCTGGGCCGTTTAATTCAAGTGCATCATTTCAGACTGCTGCTGTTTCCTTGGGCACAACTGCCAAACTTCGTTCCGCGAGCGATGAGGGGGCTGTGCCTTCAAAGCAGCGCAATGACCACATTATCGAAAGTAACCAATTTGTTTAAGGCATGCCTCGAATTCCACGTAACCGAGCGCTAGCTTTCTAATCTGAATGCAAGTGCAACAAAAGGAATGTTTTGTGACCAATATCAAGTAGTCTCAAGTCGCCGCGGTGGCTCACTCAGTGGTTATGGTGCTCGGCTGCTGACTCGAAAGACGTGGGTCCGATTCCGGCCGCGGCGGTCGCATTTCGATGGAGTCGAAATGCTAGAAGTCCGACTACTCTGTGAGGTCAGTGGTCGCACTTCCCGGAGCCCTTCACTACGGCTCCCCTCACAGCCTGAGTCGCTTTGGGACGTGAACCGCCATAAACCAACATAAACCAAACCACCAAGTAGTCTCACAGTAATGTAATGCGTCCGAGTTTTGCAAATCGGGTTGTAGCAATCGCTAATTCAGAGGTACCTTTACTAGGAACAGAAGGGGTGGCAAAAGCACTTGCCGGTTTGCCTCTCATGCTGGCGTAAAGCACGCGCTGAATGGCCGCCTTCAGTTGCAGCATCAGGTTCTACCAGAGCGTTTTTGGTTTTTACTTCCCTCTTTGTTGTGTTGCACAAACTGAGCTTTTTGGCAGACGCCTGCCAAGGACCCCTCTCGGTTTTTTTTGTTGTGACAGCCGCATTGAATTTACTAAATAGGGCTTTGGTTTTCTTAATTATATGAATTAAATCATGTTTTTCATCCCCACGTCAATACTCGCACTTCAGCCGCTTAGCGGGTGGTTGTGAAGCCGTGCTTACAAGCTCAAGAGTTCGTGCGAGCTGCAGTTCCAAAGTTATGGAGATACTTAATTAAGGTCTGCCGTAAAGGTATCACGCAAGAGCGGACTGTGTACCCCTCCAGTCACACACATACTCATTAGTATACAGTCGTAAGATACCACTTTGCGTGATTGACCCCCCGAAGTACATATCAACTCTAGCTTGTTCCCAAGCCGTGCAAGCCTGCCTTTCGTGGCTTAGCCGGCAGCGTGCCAGGCCTACAACCAAAGGTTCATGGGTTCGAATACCACCTAATATTCTTAAACATTTTCTTTGCGTTAAATCACTTAATACATTCGGCGACCTTTATTTCGCATTACATGTTATATTTTAAACAGTTTCATTCCACGTGTGGCGTCACGTTTCACGTGAACATTGTGGGTTGCTTGAAATTTCCGCGCGAGGTGTGGGTGTGATATCATGACCCTATTGAACAATCAGGATTTTCGCGTAACAGCGCCACTGATGCCGGCTCTTCTGGGACACCAACTTCTTAATGGTATCGCGTTAAAATCGTCGGAGTTTGGCTGTATGTTGACATGGAATTGCTGTCAGCAATCGGACCGCGTGAACGTCGATCTCAGCGGCCGCCGACTTCCGGCGATGTCATCGTCTCACTCTCTCCCAGCGGCGACGTTTCCCGCCTAGGTATTAAAAAATACTAACAATCTTCTATAATTCTCGACTGTAGTTCAATCTTAATAGTTCACTTGAATCAGATTTAAGTCTAGACTGTAACTAAATCTGGAGGCTCGAAAGTAAGTCTGGAAGTAAGTCTGGAGGTTCGCATTCGTGCAGACGGGTACTACTAAATCTGTAGACACTTATGCAGGCATTACAGATGCCAGCACAAGTAAACTTTCAACATGCTTGATATAGGTGTATCCTTGCCAAAGGGCCACCGTGACCATAGCAGCAGGAATGTCGTGTTAGTTGCATTTGTTCATTATCAAACGCACTGCACAATATTGGGTAAAAAGGCTGAGTCCTTGCTGCTTGACTCATATCATCTTGCAAAGCGAAAAATGGGGCTTTTTAACCAAATAAAATTCAATATCATTCAGGTTACCTGCTATAGTGTATACAATGAGTGTCATGTTCTTGCGACTTTACCGCCAAGACCGCTCATTCTTCGAGCTCAATTTTCGGACAAAGGTGGCATCTCCTTCTGGTACCACCTGTACGAACGTCCCGTCGGCTCTTCAATTCCCTGAGCGTGCAGCGTATTACTGGTTCCACAAATGCATTTAATAAATCATTCTTGCCCATGGCTATTGATGACTGGAATTCACTTCCCGAAACTATTGTCCATGAGCGTGACAACTCAAAATTCAGGCAGTTAACATCCGCTCATTTTTCTAAATAAACTGATGAGCAGCAATAGGATTTCATTTTTCTTTTGCTTTACTTTTCTCCAATACACTGCATTTTTTTGTTCAGTACCCGATTGCTTTTCCTTTTTGTGTGTGAATATACTGTTTTGTTGTTTGTTAAAAGTATGCGGACCCTAACTGCCTGTGTAATTTTCGTCCGTTTGTTTTCCATATATTTCAAAATGCACGGATCATAGAAATGCACGTACATCACCATGCCTCGTTGTGTTTTTCTTGTCTGTATAAATATGACCATGACCATACTTTCTTGTCCCCCCCCCCCTTATGTAATGCCCAAACCAGGGCCCTTAAGGGATAATAAATGATGATGATGATGATCTGGCGGTCAGTCTTGTTTTACACTTTGCTTCGGTGTAGTACTTACTTAATTCGGATAGAATAATCGGAACTCTCCATCGTATGCGGTGACGGCAGACCAGAACAACAAGCTTTCACTGCAATGGTACCGGTAGCGCCATCTGCGCCCACCGGAGACACGAGTGCTCTAACATTGAGGCTGCGGCGAAACGCAAAGGGGGGAAAGTGGTTGCATGGTTGGTGCTAAAGTGTTTTCTAATGAATCAGATTTATGCGCAGAAAACATTGTTTGCACGCGACTGTCCCCCTCCCTACACCTTGTGTTTCTCCCATGCCTGTCTCCGCTGCCTACCTACAGGATAGAGCGCTCGTTTGTCCGGAGGGCACATGATGGCGCTACCGGCACAATTACTGCTGCTGAAGCTAGCTGTTTCGGTTCACCAGCGCCGCACACGATGCACATTTCTGATCAATTTCGACCGAATAAGGAACTACCCTACCCAAACGTAACATAAAACGAAAATGATCGCCAAGTGTCACCATATCATCACGGTGCGAATTTTTTAAACGGAAGCTCGACTCCTCCCATGCAAAACCTCCGAAGAACGACCTTCAAGTGGTGGAGCGGGAGTGTTGCCGTGACGTCATGCCATGCGGCGCGCCTCGGCGCAAGTCCAGTGTGCGCTTTCGTGATTGCGTTGAACAAAGTAATTCAACGCTAACCTCGCAGTAGCGCTGAACCACATGACTCGCTCTTCATCTGATAAGATAATAAAAAGCGTGAAGCGTTGCTTGACTTCGCAGGTACCGGTGGAGTAGTCGCACGCTGGAACCAGTGCTTAGGCGGCGCAATACAGACGGCTCATTGAATCTGATTATTCTTAAGATCGTCTTCTATTTAATCAAGCAACAACGAAGTCAAATTATTGATTGATATGTCATAAAGTTAAATCACAGCAAACCGTGCCTGACCATGCTTAATCTAGTTTCTGCGCTGTAAACTAGGTTCAGGCGCGTTTAACCCCAGCCAATTTTTTTGTATTTTCTCTGAGCGTCGCAACAGTCGGTACGGCATGCGTGAGCCATCCCTTTCTGGAATTTTTGCGTACCTTGCATTGGATTGTCATATAAAATTATACTAATCCGACTACTAATGCACCTGAGCCCACTGACAAATGCTCGATGATCCACCCTAATCTATTTCTTGGGTGGGCCTACTTTAAAAATTTTGAGGGACCTTTGGCATATTGTCACAGCGTTTTGTAGTTTTTTTTCCGTTTCCGACAGAATCTACGAAATACACTCAGTGCTCTATCCACTGTCACTATCCGCTGTTTGTTGCGAAAACAACACTACGCGAGTCGCCGAGCCATTTCGCGGAGCTGAAGAAAGACCGTACTGCGTATGCGCGAGGAACAGCCCGCCATCGCTGCGCGGGTGACTCAGAGGTGCCGCCGCCGCTCTCGCCAGTTGCTCATGCGCAGGAGCGGCGCATAGCTAGTGTGCCGGGGCCGCCGCCGCTGCCGCGCGCTCTCCATCGCCTTTCTCTCTCTCCTCATTGCTTTCGCAATTATCCAGGTTTAACCAGAGCTAAACCACGGCCAATTTTCTTTTCAGAGCCACGGAGTGCGAACAACACAGGACGAAGCCTCAAGGCAGAAAGCTGTGAGCACGAACGAGAACCACTCACAGATGACGAGGCCGACAACTTCGACTTAACCGATGTCCTCTACGTTTACAACAAAACTTTGGATAAATGCGGGCTACAACTAGTCAGAAAAAATGACTCCGGCGTATACCACAGCCAATACGAGTGCGTGAGAAACTGCACCCCAGGTACGTAGCAAAAATAAACGCATTTATTCCTTCAATCGTGCTCAGTAGGTGGGTTTTCTGAAATCCAAGAATTGCATTTTCGCAGCTACCTGACGCAAAGCAGAAACAAAATGAACTCTGAATGTAGAACTTGGTCCCTTCGCACGCTTGAGTTTTTCTGCGATACATTTACCCCGCAAAAAAAAAAAAAAAACAGCGTATTTTCACTGACCGCCTGGAGCCCACCTTTGCGTAGCGAGAAACATCCCAACAAGTTCCGAAAGCCGTAGCCGCTGGATTCACGACGAATTAATCTGCGTTGCATCGCTGTGCTCAGGGCCAAAGAGCAAAATCTGCGCTTGATCTCATCGTTCAGAGTAGACGTAAGTCTTAAATGCGCAGCTGGAAAGGCATAGCTCCCCGGAGTTCCTGGGTTCGAACCGGGCCGCGGCGGCCGCGTTTCAATGGAGGCAGAACGCAATACATGGCCGTTTGCTGTACGATGTCAGTGCACGTTAAAGATCACCAGGTGGTCGAAATTATTCCGGAGACCTCCACTGCGGCACCTCTTTCTCTCTTTCTTCTTTCACTCCCACCTTCCTCCCTTCCCTTACGGCGCGGTTCAGGTGTCCGCCGAGATATGTGAGACAGATACTGCGCCATTTCCTTTTCTCAAAAACCACTTCTCATTTTCTAGTTCGCCTCACATATGGTAGAGTCATTGGCCAAATTTATTCCCTGCTGAACGCACCCCTGCACCCGCCCGCTTCACTTCTTATGTCTAGGCAGCGCGCATAGCCTCCCAGGCTGCTGTGGTGGCTTGAGGAGCCACACGCTCAACAGACAATTAAGAGCGTTAGCTCTTATTCATCACGTTTCTCGATTTCTTGGTGTCTGCTACCACAACCCATCGGCGTGAAATTTACTCAGTCCGAGGAATTCAATATGATGGCCCCCATAGTAAATCGATATAGCAACCAAACGGGTGATTGATTGCTGACGTCATTAGTACATCGAATTGGTGATTGATGACGTCACTGATTTCGTGCCGTCATAATTAACTAGTCACATGGCTATGTCTAATCACTTTTAACTCCGTAATTAATCAGGCATCATAAAACGAATTAGACATTTGGAATCCTCTATATGAGTAGACAAGGTTAGGCACCAAAATTAACTAATGAAATTATTATTGAGGTATGGTTATGCTTATATTTAATTGCTTATAGTTAACTAACCGATAACGTCATGATCTACGTAATGGATATTCGTAACGGGCTCGTCGAGTAGGACATGTTAGACCCCAGTATTATCTAATTAGGTTAATATTTACTTATGTTTAGGGTTAACATGGCGGCGGTCATGTCGTCCGCACTCGGCTGCTCACAATTCCCTACCTCATGCCTACCTGGCACCTACCGCCATGATTTAAAGAAAAATGGCCCTCCAAAGAAGCGAAAAACTTTTTCAGCCCGAATTAGTCAGAAATCTCCGACCCCAAGGCGGTAGGCACCCGCTCGCCGTAAGGTATGGAAAAGTAGACTAATCGTGTGGCAATACATCGCATGGACGATAGATGGCGCTACCGAACAGCTAACTCTCGTTACTTCAACGTCTTCCAGACGGTGGCGGCATTTTTTACCTTGCCACCGTTTTAGGCGTCTCTGTTCTTAGCGTTGGGACAGCAGTCAGCAACCCTTGCTGCTTCAGCTGTTTGATGAACCAGAGCGCCCGCTCGATCTTCGAGTGACGCGTTTGGCCACATTCTCACCTTCGTCTGCGGTTACATAGAACCGCGGCCGGGCTGCCCACATAGGTAACCCTTTCTATCGCCTTATTCCGCCGGTTCAGTTACTGGCCGCAGCCTAGCAGCTAGCATTTGGAAGCGCAGAACCAAAGGTTGACCGATGACAGAGACCATTTATAACGTCCAGCCCAAGAGGCTACCAGCAATAACACGCAATGCGAGAGAAGCAAGAAGAAACGCAAGTTTATGAATACTGAAGGCGTTTTTTTTATAGCCTACCTCGCAGGCTTTTCCAGATGAGGATGAAGACAAAGATTAAAGGAAACACATGCACACAAAACACTCACCCACTCACACACACACACACGCACACCAAGAATTTCAGTTTTTAATGTTCTGCGGCATTCTGTAAAACCACCGTGATCCCGCCCTCCTTCCGTAAGCGGCTCCTTTCGTGTGGAAGCCCCAAGGCAGCTTTCAGCATTCCCAGTGGCCAGCATAGGATGTCTTACGTTTAGACACTTGACAGACTCATTTCTTTGCCGCTCTTTTTCCTTTTTTCCCCTTTGTTCCCCTCCCCAAGTGTAGGGTAGCCAACTGGGCATCGCCTAGTTAACCTCCCTGCCTTTCCGTCCTTTTTTCTCTCTCCTTCTCTCTCTCTCTAGGCAACATGAAAGCCTCCTACCGAAAGATAAGGAAATGGTGTGAGTGAAGGAGCTTTTTATAATTCGGCCCTCAGCCTCCCTGCAACACCACTTAAGACCCCTCCCTGTCTGCAAGCAATATGACATCAGGGGAGTGCGTGGTAAAGGGGCCGCGCTGAAAAAAACACAGGCTTGATTGGCAAAAGTGCCTTTCCGTTCCGGCCTGCCTGCTGTACGGATAATCCCGAGCTGTAGGAAAACGACTATTTTCTGTCTAAAACTGCGCATTAATATATTGAGACAACGCCTAAGTATACTTAGGCGTTGTCTCAATATATTTAATGCGCAGTATTAGACAGAAAATAGTCGTTTCCTACATATACTGCACAAAACCCGACAGCAGTGAGAAAAACACAGTAAATTGCCACTAGACGAGACCAGATTGACTGTACCACGACGCAAGCAGCGGAATGTTCTGCCACCCACCCCAAGCCACGCCCTTCGCCTCTTCTTGGAAGCGTTATCCAAACCGAAGGCCGAGGGAGATCTATTTTGAAATGGTGATCTGGACACGACAGTATTCTCTGTATCATGCGAACGCTCAAGAAACCTCTTTCCAAGCGCCGATGGAACTTTTCCTTACCCCCGTGGCAGCAGCGACGACGGCATACCCGACTACCACGAGGAAACTAATTACTACAGCGAGAGTATAGCGCCAGAGATAGTAGACCGCAGCGGCGGGCGTAGCGGTCTACTACCGTCGCCGCTGTTTGGGGGCTGGTTTCAATGTCCCCTGTGCTGCCCTGCGTGGCCCACAGGGTGATGTCATCGGCGTACAGGGCGTGCTGCACGCCGGCGACACCACTCGAGCTGGGCCGGCAGGAGCATCATAGCCATATTGAAGAGCAGCGGGGAAAGTACCGCCCCTGGGAGGGTTCCCCGCGTGCCGAGTAGGTAAGGACCATGCTCTCTATCTTGAATGCGGATGTAGGATTGACAATCCATTAAAAATTGCCATATGTATCGGAATGTGTTGAGGCCACAGCCGGTCTGGCTTGGGTTAGTGAGTGTGATCTCGTGTGTTACATTGTCAAATGCCCCTTTAAGATCCAAGGCGAGTGTATACTACCCGGTCATTATGGGGGCATTCGACTGGGTCAAGGACTTCCCGACCGAGTTGCAGGGGGTCATCCTGTGCGGATTTGTGCGGGCGGAATCCGAACATCGTGCTCACAAATACATGTTTGCGTTCAAGATATGCAGATAACCGATCCCACCCCATCGTCTCCGTTAGTTTGCCACGCAGGAGGTGAGAGAGATGGGGCAAAGGTTATCTGTGTCAATTGGTTTGCCTGCTTTAGGAATAAAAGTGACCAGAGCCATTTTCCAGCCGATTGGCAGAGGGTGTCTCCGCGCCAAATCGAATTGATGTAGTCGAGGAGGGACTGGTATGCCGAGTCGGGCAGGTCGGCAAAAGCTTTACGGTGACCTTATCCCTTTCTGGAGCAGTGCTCTGTTTTATTTTGGCGACAGCCGCCCGCAGATCATGGAGCTGGAAAGGTTGATCCAGCTCCGTGTTCTCTCTGCCTGTATAAGAGTACGCAGCTCCACGGGGGTCCTGGCCTGCATAGTTACTGTATAGAAGAACTTCTTGCTGGGCGAGTTGGTGCTTAGCTTTCTTGGGATGGCGTTGCGCACACGAATATGTTTATGTTATGAGTATGTTTGTTCGTGTGCGCAACGCCATCCCAAGAAAGTGATACAGTTACTGGTCCTGAAGTTTCTGCGCCACTTGAGTCGTGTTGCCAGGAAAAGCGTGCATGGCTCGCTGCAAATGTTTCTGTGTTTCGGTTCGTGCTTGGGTTGGCTCTATTAGGGCTCTAAAGAGACGCCACGTGCGGCGGCTGGACATTTGTCGAGTGGCCATGTTGCATCCACCCACTCAGTTGGAGTCAGCGATTTGGGCCGCATATTCTGCCGCTTTCTGGGTGAGCTCGGAAATTCGGCTTTAACTTTTTATTGTGCTTTTGGAGTCGCGACCTTCTCCGGCTGCTGCACCCTCGATGCCCAAAGGGCCTTAACGCAGCGCGCCGGGGCTGCGGAAACCGCTAATGGGGTGCTTGACTAGGCATCCCACCTAGTGGCTGTAAGGGCGGGACCACCCAACTCCTCTCCCTATGATTTATGGGGTCACTCGCGTCCAGCCAGCCGGGAAGGCGAGCTTCCGGGCCAGCTATGCGCGGGCGTTCTCGTAAGCGACTCGTGTCCCCAACCCGTGGCGCAAAGTCACAGCCACGGCGGGCTCGGACGAAATAAGCAACGAACAGAGTACGCTAGGAAACAGTTTATTAATTTAGCGCAAGGCAAAGCACACTGCGGAAGAATGTTCTATCCGATAATATAAGGTTCAGTAGCTTACCAAGTCGTCGTCGACCGGCGTTGGATAGTCCGGGAGTCGCGAGCAGGAGGGGCGTCGTCGGGTCAGAGCGGCAGTAGCACCCCGGGGAGAGAGGCGTTCCCGCCGCAAGTTCTCCCCTACGACATTGCTCCCCCCCTTGAGCAACCGGTTGCACTCAAGGAGAGTCGTTCACCCCGTCCCTAAGACGCCAGTGCGTAGGCGTGACGTCACGTCCGAGCTGGGAGTGAGGAGAGTGGCCGGGTGCCCCCTCTCCCCACGCCCGGCGGCGCGCGCTTTTGTCGCGTGACTCGGCGCGGGGGCGATGAAGGATATTTGTATATCCCACAGATTACATAAATGTTTTCACCACCACCACCCGGACCTCCTTCCGCCATGTATAACCCAGTTAAAGATGGCGTGACGTCACACCCTATCGCGTAAACGACGCGCTTAGACTCTTCAGCGAGGCCATGTTCGATCACGTGACCAAATTTTGGTTTACCTTGACCCCCACCTTGATCTTGCCTTTGAAACGACCTTGACCCTTGACCTGTACAATTGCTTGACCATTGGTCTGACCATTCGCCCTCCACCGGTTCTCCAAACTTTTAAACTGAAGGTCTGACCTTGGCTGAGCCTTAAAGGTCATCAGCAACGCGCGGCTGTCTCAGCGCGAGACGTCTAGTAGTGAAGCTGCCGCTTCAATAATTTCCATCCCCTGGGAATCTTTAACCTGCACTGGCATCGCATGCGCAGGGCATGAAAGGGGGTTCTGCATATATGCATTGAACAGGATGCTGGTTGTGTTCGATGCAACGCCCGGTCGCATACAGCCAAAGTTTTCGGCCGGGCAAGGTAAAATAAAACATTGAAACCAGCGTTGTGACATATCACTGGAGCTATCACTCGACAGTAGGTTGAGCAGCGTTGAACCGCTGTGTTTTTTTTTTGTTTTTTTTTTTCCTTTAAACGGGTCCCTCGTCGTGAAGTGCGGCCATAATACGGGCGAGCCTCTTGCGTTGGTTTCGGTGGCGGCACGTTTTGCGCGCATAATTACACGTTCGTATGTCGAACCTTAATGCCAATTTAAAAATTTAAGGAACTGGGTTCACCTACGGTGTTGACTGAATGCCTCCGATTCCGTCATTTAAACCAAGAATTAAAATGTAGTTAGCTACAGTAATTAACTAATCATTTTTGCTACCTGCTGGAATGAACATATTGTCCGCCATGCCACATAATACCCCTACATAAACCGCAGAGCCGTATTGTTGATGGCTTTAAATAGTGCAGATTAAAAAGAACTACCGGCATATAATGACAGACAGAAAACTAACTCGAGTCGAACGTCGTCTTAGGAATGTATCTTCATGGGCGATGTCTTAAACAAACAGATTTTTACTCAGCCTTAACCTTTGCAGTACACACATATCAGCCCACAAGTCTAAGTATTGCACCATTTTCAGCCCGCATCGACGCGAATCGGTCGCCACCAGTCCATGACCGGGCATTACGGGACGCCCTCTGTTTAATCCCGAAGCAGTTATATGGTCGGTGGGAAAAACTCCCTTTTACCGCCCTCATCTATAGTGTTGCTTGAGTACATCTACTTTTCACGTGACATGTGCCTCCGATCACGTGGTATGTGCTTTCGTTCAGACAAAGGTGCTCTACTCTGCGGTCAGCCGCCCGGCAATGCTTGCAATACTACCGATACCGAAGATTGTGGCGAAGCCTACTACTACAATACAACACAGAAAAGGTGCATACGTTACCGCGCCGTTATTGACCCATATAACGAAACAAATGCCTTCTACACTGAAGCGGTTTGCAACTTCTTTTGTCTGTGAGTATCTTTACTGTGATATTACAGATTTCTATTATAGCCGGAAATCAATAATACCGCCTGCAGCATGACATGCAGCAGCAGTTTGAATAATTAAAAATCTGCATTTGCGTATACTTCATAACTTTTACAAAGAACTGAAATTTCTATAAC
The DNA here is from genome assembly GCF_055824585.1 of Amblyomma mixtum. NCBI lineage: Eukaryota > Metazoa > Arthropoda > Arachnida > Ixodida > Ixodidae > Amblyomma > Amblyomma mixtum. The sequence continues at coordinate 12,678,227 of NC_143019.1, forward strand.
GACCTCCGATGGCGGTATGTACACTGCCACTCGGAAACGCTCGGATATACAGAAGCTCTTTAGGGGGTGACGTGCATTTTAAAACATCTGCATTGTCTTCAGGCGTGGGACGCGTTTCCTATAGTCAGCGAAGCCTCCACAAAATAAAGAGAGAGAGAGAAAACTTTATTGTCCGAAAAGAAGGGTTCCTGGGCGCTTAGCAGAAGCGCCTGGTGGCCGTTAGCTAAACATTTGCACCCTTAAAGGTGTAGCGCTCATGGCTGCACCCTTTCCACACCATCATTTTTCTTATTTTTATTTTTTTGGAAAAGGGTGCGCTGAGAACGTTAGCACCTTTAATGCACCCATGGACCCTTCAAAGCTGCACGGGTGCAAGGGTGTTGTAGCCCCTTCGGGTGCAAGAGTGCGTAAGGGTGTACGGTATTCTTTGACTTGTCGAACAACATTCCAGTAGTTCAATCAAGCGTGCTTTTAAAATGATGCGAGCTATTCGAGTTTTTCATTAAAAGACAGCTGCAACCTTGATGCGAGCAGCTATGACTGGAGTCTGCGTCCCCAGAATGTGATAATTGACTGAATTATTTTAGCTGAAGAGCTAAGCGTCACGGACTACAACTAGGGGGTCGCTGAAATGGCACATATAGACTTGAGAAAGTTTGAGCGGAAGGGTATTTGTTGTTTCAGCCGACGTTTTCGCTTCGGCGGACGCGGTTGTTGCCACGCACGTCCTTGCACAGCAAGGGGGTTCGGAAACACCGTGAGACACATATCTGTGTATTATATTTATAGTTTGAGATGCCGTAACGTTAGTGCAAAGTTAGGTAGGTCGTCGGCAGCTTTTCGTACGAAATGTTTAGCTTCTATTCAAGAGTGCACCCCAAAAAAGATCAATAAAGCAATAAAAACCTTTGAAACTTTAAAGCAGTCGGAAAAACGGTGCGACGAGCATACTTTGCACACTTTTGGGAGGGTGTGAGTTACAGACACGGAAATGCACCCTTAAGGGTGCAAATTTTTTTACAGTGGTGCGATCGGCCCCGAAAAACTCTGAGAACATGAAATTATTACCTTCAGCACGGCTGGCACCCCTTTACTTTGTCGAAAAATTATTTTCTACGATTTGCCAGATGTTTGGTATTACACGTTCGAATTAAAGAGCACCTTTCCTAGGCTAAAAGCACAAGCTCCTTAAGATGCATGTCAGCGCGATTTAATAACATGAAAACCAATAGAGAGATGTAGAATGAGCTCAAATGAATTCGCTCCAAACCTAAAGATGTGCCGTAGAAAAGATTTCTAACTGAACTCGAATAACAGTAATCCGATGCAATTCTCAGAGTTCCCAGTAGTCACCGCCCCCCAGGTAGGCACATTCCGCAGCGCTCAAAGCATCCAGCGATGGGGCTCGTGAGTCCAGAGATCAGGAGGTCGGAGTGCATTTACTTCAGAGCAAGACACAGCTTAGTAACGAATGATGTTCTGCTATAACTGTTGCACACTATAAAAATTATGTGACGGTGGCACCAGCAGAATGAAAAAATACCATTGCTAATGAAGAAGGGCAAAAAGTTGGGCAAGTTGGCTAACATTCATGATGGGTTCCAAAACACGACAAGACGGAGACGAAAGGAAAAGAACACACAGGACAAGCGCTTACTAGCAACAAAAAACGTTTATTGCAACGCTGGGAATAAATAGGGGTCACAGAAAACACAAAGAACCAAAATAACAAGACAGAAAAAGAGATTAGCCGTTACTATCTAAAAACGCTCGTTCCTTCTCCGACAGCAAAATTGAAGGCTCACTGACACAGTCCTTTGTCTCAGCAATATGATAGGCTTCGATGATTTCCCTAGTCTTCTGGTCGTGATGCGAAAAGATCACTGTCGTTAGATCCAATTGGGCTTGGCAGGACTTATCTTGCTCCCCGTAGCTACATGCTCGGCTTTCATGTTTTTCATATTTTTAGCTTTGGCGTTGGCCCTGTGTTTTCCGTGTTCGTTGTTGTGTATTGGGTGCATGTTTCTCGATAGAGGTGGGATTAGATTCCTTCTCACGTCTGGGGGCTCGTCTGTTTCTTCGCGCGGGACCTTGTCTGGTCGGAGGCCTATCCATCTTAGAATTTTTCTTCCCGCCCTTGTTTGACTCAATCTATCTAGTTGCGTGGTTCTCACCGCTTCGTTAAGCTCCTTCCATCTATTGGGGACCCCCATTCTTCCAATTTATCCGTTGAATTGGATATGGGAAGTCCTCGTGCTCGCTTTTCGCATTTCCTAATTATGGCGTCGATTCTGTCTCGTCACACATTTGTGATCTTTAGAAAGGGTGTGGCGTAACATATTCGGCTGATGATGTAGGCTTGAGTCATTTTCAAGACGCTACGCTCTTTGAGACCGTGTTCTTATTGAGAGATTCTCCTGAATATACCGATCACTTGCGCCGCGCAGTCTTCTAATTTTCTAATGGTGTTTCTGTTTTGTCCTTTCCCTTGAAGGAACATTCCCAAAACTCTTAATTTCTTCCACCGTGGCGTACCTGGCTGCTGTGTCTGACCATCAAAGCTGGGGAAACGCTCCAGCCAAAACTGCGTTCCACTAAAAAGAAACGAAGCGCTATTTCTACCCCCGACGATGGCGCCGGCGTCTGCTGCGGAGCCAAAAAGCGCGCGCTAACTAGTGACCACGGCGCCTCAGCCAATGAAAGGCTCGCGCGCTCAGCCAATGAGAGGCTTGTGCGCTCAGCCAATGAGAGGCTCAGCCAATGAGACGCACCTATCCGCTTTTCTCGCGCGCCTATCCGCTGGTGTATCCGCTCGCCCGCTCCGCCCCGCTGGCCGTAAAAACATTCTGCTAAAACTGTCTACTCTTGCGAGGCGTGCTACTGCTGTTACGTTCCGGCAGCCTAATTGGGCTGGCCTGCCCTGTGTGGCGCAGGCGCTCATGTCCACGGCGTCGCCGAATGCGGGCCGCTTAGTCCGAAGGGAGGAGAGAACGGAAGGAGCTGCGGTTTTTTCCTGCCGGATCTCCAAATGAGCCCGTTAACTTCAAACAGATCACCGTCAGCCCTCTTGACCAGGTGTATGCTGATCGGCGTGCGAATGAAGATGACGGCCAGGCTGTCAGCATTCGGACACCAAATAACCCTCCTACTACTCTGGACAGTTTTAGTTTGAGGTAATTAATGTGTGCATTTCATGATAGGTTGTCATGAAAAAAGACACCCAGGAATTTAATAGTATCCACTTGCTTTATCCCATCATTACGAAAATGCAAAGAAAGACTGTCACCAAGAGTGGTAATAATTACGAGCTGCAAAAAATTACATATTTTATTTTATTTCTATTCAGCTGTAGTTCATTTGTAGCTAGTCATTCAGAAACTTCACGCAGCGAGTTATTCGCCTCTGTTTCTTGTTTTGACAGGTTAGCGCAAGAAAATAAAACAATGGTGTCGTCGACATGCAGAAGTATTTGTGTGTGTGCAGGATAGAACCTAAGTTGCTTATGTAAAGAACAATCAATGGTCCTAAAACTGAATCCATGAGCCGCACCCGATAATATGGGCTCTTGGTTTGAGGACGCTGTACCATACATCTCGCAGTGTTTTGAATCTTTTAGTTCTTTTAAATCTTTTTTTTTCGGTACCACCTGTGACAATGCTCGATATGTTTCAGTGTTGTTTAGAGGTCATGATTAAGATATCACAGTAACGTTTGAAACAAAATATTATAACAGTGGCTGGTTTGTAACATTAAACTTATGGCGGATTGCATTGTATAGACTGACTTCTCGTACAGTTCCAACCGCATAATGTTATTACATCTCCTTTCTATGAATCTCCTTCTTTCACTCGCAGGGGGTTTGACGAAACAACTGTTCATGGAACGAGTACTACTGAGAAATGCTGACCCTAGTGGACCGCCGGCTTTACTTAACTCCAAGCCTTCGCTAGTGTCGCCCATTGTGTAGCACACTTACCAAAGGTGTAGCTTAGTAATAAAAGTTTCAAAGCTTGAGATGGTGTTTTTTTTTCACCCAGCAGTTCTCATTACCGAGCGCAATATGATAACCAAGCACGAAATCTCAGCAGAATTTTTCATAAATACACATGTAGCATTCAAAGCAGGCCTCAAGAAAAAAAATCAGCAAACGAACAAAAGCTGCATTTTTGTTTACTTGCTATATTTTGGGGTTTGGACTTATACGCTCTTATTTTTTATAAGTTCGGCGGACTTTTTAGAGCGCAGCTCTTTGGCGTCCGTTCCTGGGTTTCGCGTCGTCGTCGGCCTCGTAACCAGCTCCGCCCCCCTTTCATCCCCCCAGCGCTAGCAGCGACCGACTGATACCGCTGGATGCCGCTGACGCCGCTAGAGAGTCAAGATAACGCGACTGCATAGAACACCGTCGCCGCCATGCAGAAAGAGGAGGAAAGGGTCCCCCCCCCCCCCCCCCCCCTGTTCTTGTGTGGCGGATAGGGTGCTCTTCAGTTGCCGACGCGCCGGTTATTTCACGTAGGCCCCGGCACGTCGACGAATACGTGACCACCTTCCCACGGCTAGACCTGGTTCTTAGCGCTGCGGAAGCGAGGGTATCATATTGTTTGTGTCGGCATCGGCGGCGTTGTCCCTGAAACCAACTCCGCAGCTGGGGTTGACTCACTATCGAAAAGGTGAAACAGCTTATTTGCTGCGCTCAAATTTCGCATTAGGAAGTAACGTAATCGTCGGTAATTTTTTCTAGTTTTATTTAAGAACACAACATTCGAATTTATCGGCGTATATAATTTTCGACGGATGAATTACTGACCTTTTCGGTGATTTGATGGGGTAATTTCGCCCAAACTCCATTATAGGCTATCTTCGAGTTTTTGTCAGCATGAGCAGTTTACTTCATTGTGTTTAAATACAAATAATAGTACTGCTTGTAATGACAGTACAAATTATAATGATAGTCTTTTTGTAGAAGCAATAGCTGTCGTCGTTGGAAAAGTAATGCAAATTAAATGAAACAGCGGGAAGACAAATACACATGCAGAAGATTACTTCTAAGAAGTTTTTTGGCATATGAGCGTTTCGCTGTCAGGCTAGGTTGAGCCAGAGGTCCGAGCATCCCGTGGCCTGTGTGTTGACAGCAACGATGCAACTTCCGGTCAGTCGCCGCCGTATACAGAACATGATGCTTTTTATGCCACAGCAATGGAAGCCTCACCGCGAAATAATTATGATGTTTGTCATAAAATTCATTCATTGCCAGGAGGGAAGCGACGTCACAAGATCGCCTAGTTCCCATTCGCAGAAAGGTAGTGACGCAACCATACCGGAAGTGGCAACTATACGTGTCTATGTCTCTTCGCTGCGACCATATCGCTACTTCTAGATACCTTCGGGCAAACATCGAACCACCAGAATGTTGACCCTAAGAGATGTCTGTCTGTGTGCACAAGACTTGAAGGGTCCGAACTACAACCGCGAAAGTATAACACAAAACTCGATTCAAAGGCATGAACAGCTTCTACTACTGCTGCATTGCCAAAACATAACGTAATTAGTTGTTCCCGTAAATCTTTTGCGTCACGCCCATTCTCGATTTCGTGTCAGTGCCACGACCTACTGTATAATGGGCGACCTGCGCATCGCGCCACTCTCTACGGGAGCGCGCGGCCGAAGAAATACCACGTGACCTCTGAGTAGGGACCAAGCCAGCCGGTAGGTGCCGCTAAAACTCACCCCCTCAGCAGCGTTTCACGCGCTTCGGCTGTGCCTGCAAGCGACCGGCGACGGCGGCGCGGAGTTCCGCGGAATAGTTTGCGAAGCCATTATTTGGCATGAGAGATGGTTGCGGCAAGGTAAAGCCGCGGGCCAGTGAAATGAGAGTGGCAATGTTGCGGGAAAGAGCTCCGGGGCTGGGGGGCGGCGGCGGCGGCGGGAGGTCATGCCGCCGTCGTTCTTTCGACGGACGCGATTGCTACGACCAGTGGCGACGGCACTCGCCTTTTCTGCTCTTTAACCGCGTTTTCACTGTTTTTAGTTGGCGGGCGATAGCAGCACAGTTGGAGTAGATTGGCAGTCTCCCTTCTCGACTCCCGCGCACGTTCATTCCTCGGTGTTACGCATTTGACGGGCAGGCTGTCCAGTGCAATACGCGAGCTCGGCCTCTGCCCCCTTGTTTTTTGTCGTGCGCTTAAGCTTTTGAACACAAACTTTAGTGATGAGTCTTTTGAAAGGGCGAGATTGTCAACTTTAATGCATGCAGTATTTGTGGAAATTTTCAGGGTGAGCTCAGCTGCGAGTGTTCTGTTCATGCAGATTTAACAAATGATTCCAAAAGCATGTGCTGAGAAATAAGTGCCAGTGGTGCGTTATCGCGCCATCACAGAAATAAGTGCTATACTTTCAGTACTTTTCGAGAGCAAGGTTTCTTGTTCAATAATTTTCTTTTCGCATTGCGCTCAGTCAGCTGGCCAATGAAGTTAGTGAGAAAGGGCCTCATGAATTTGTGACACACGAGCTTCACAAGCCTCATTCTATGGGCCACACTGTCATCCATGGAGCACTGAAACAGTGGATTTTTTGCAGCTGACGGTAGCACCACAGCTGCGGACCGTTTTAGTGGCTGCAGTCCTTTCACGAAAGGAGATCCCTGTTGACGTTCGCCCGCTCGACTTGCAGAGCGGCACGCAACAGTAGACCATACTGCGGGAAGATGCCGCAAACGCGGAGGCATTCGCCGCCACCCACAGGCACACGGCACGCCAAAGCTTCCTCCGGTTAAGTGACAACCTGCCTACTTAAAAAGAACTCTTCGGCACCCAGCTTAGCGGCCGCTCAGCACGTAAATCGAGGGCCCACGCGTGGTAGGTCGCAGTGCTCCGCAGCCGGTCGCCGTCTCTTCGGTTTCGTTAGTTTCGTCGTGGGGGTGAGTTACAGCGCCACTCTCAGCGGTGGCGGCTTAGAGAACTAAAAAATACAGCACAAGCAAAAGCAAAACTTCGGCGCTGGGGCGGCGGCGCACGCGCAGGTCGCCCATTATACAGTAGGTCGTGGTCAGTGCCCTGTACACAAACAAAACGCTCTTCCTGCACATGAGCGTAAATAAGACACTCCATACTAATAGAGCATAAAAAATATGGTGACTACTACGCTTGTCCGTAATGCGATTTTTGAGCGCAGCTGTTGCGGTACCTCAACAGCGGAACATGCAGTGCCAAACAGAAGCGGAGTTTGGTTGCGACTTGGCCCGCCCGCACAGCGATCCTCCGCCGTTGATCCTTGCCTCGGGCAAACGGACGGCAGCGCGCAATACTGTGAAGCCATCTGAAAGCGGGTCACCGCCACGAAACCCGCCTTCACACTACCGCCGTCTTTGATCCTCCGCTGCTATACTCATCGTTCGTTCAGCTAAGTAGAAGGACGACGGCGACGAACACCGCGCCTATTGAGCATCGTTAGCCCGCTAACTATCATTTCATGCCCCGATTTCAGAACCTTCTGCGTTGCTAATGACGACGCGGCAGATGTAGTTTGTAGGCTAGGAACCAAAGTTTTGTTTCCGATGTAGTTTTCTTTTGTCCCGCGAGGGGGCACTTTCTAACGCGCTGCGAAGAAATGAAGACGCGGACCTGCGCTCATTGCCCGCCATGTTGCCCGCAGATGACGCCTTCGCCGCTCGACTTCAGAGCCTTCCGCGTTGCTTAGAGGCACGATGCGCATCTGGCTTGTAGCCGGAGAACTGAAGTTTTGTTTGCGATATAGTTTTTTTTTGCCCCTACAAAACGGCATTTTTTCAACGCACTCCGAAGATGCGGTACCCTCAAAGTCGTTTGGCAGCCTCCGCATGCGTGGCACGCGCTCTAAGACATAGCAAATCTCAGGACTACAATTCGTCTGCGAGTAATTTAATCGACGTCCTGTGCAACAACGAGCCTGAAAATGTTGCCAGGTGCTGAAGATGATTCAGTTTTCACATCAGTGGTGATGGAAACCAGCCTGAAACACAGGCGGCCGCACTCCGATGCACAACTATAGGGTTTCCAGTTATTGTTTTGTAGCAACATTACTATTCAAGATAGAAATGATTTTTTTTGCAGAGTGTGGATAATAAAGTAACAAACATTTTGCATATTTCAGAAAATTTTTAACATTTTTTATTTTTAAATACAAGCGTGTTTTTGCAAGTTTTGTTGAATTTTTTTCTAAAATCTCGTTTTTAGCAAATAAAATTTTTTGTTGCAACATGGAATTTGTTGTTTAAACGTATATTAATAGAAAGCACCTTTATTCAGCTCTGTTTTTGGGTATTGCAATCAATATTGAATGCAACAGTTTTTACAGAAAAAAAAAATTACTGAAACCTTCAGAAAATGGTCATTTTCCCCATGGTAGGGAAGAGTTAACGCTGGAAAGGGCGCTTAAAGGGCAACTGAAGAGTTTTTAGAATTCGATGATATTAGCCAGACCGAATGCTTGAAACTTGCAGGTAAAGCATGCGAAATCTTTTTACGCTACGATTTGAAATGGTGATGTAATCGCCGACTAAAGGACCATCGGCGTTCAGGCTTCTCTGCAGTGCACAGCGACAGGCAGAGGCCCCAGTGATGACGTCACGTACGGCGGCGCTATGTTTCCAGCTAAGAAGCGGTTGTTTCAAGGATGAAAAAGAATGCCGTCGAAGGTGAAGCTCATGAAGCACTGTTTGGCGGCATGGGAAGACGCATGGCAGCATGTAGACGAAGGCAGTGGGCATTTGAAATGTAGACAGTTATGACGTCACCACGAGTTTCCCCGCACTTCTCAAGCTCAGTCAGGAGTACCCTGAAAATCACCATGGTTTTAATCGGTGATTGCGCCGCCATTTTAAATGCTAGCGCGAAACTACTTTTCACGCGTTACCAAGAAGCTTCATAGATTCGAATTCTCGAATGACCTCGAGTTGTCAAAAAACCATTTAACCCTCCCTTTAAGAGCTACGCTCTAAAACGCCATATTGGCGTGCGGTAGAAGAAAAGTCATTTACTCCCATTGGGGTTTATTTTTACAGTGTGGTAACAGCGGCAATAATCTGAAAGAATCACATGACCTGGAAAGGGTAATGCTACCCATTTTAAAACATACGCATCGCGATCCTCCTGACAGGCTGTAGAACAATACATTTAAAAAAAAGGTAGTGCAAAGCTTCTTTGTTTACCGCATAAATTTCCAGCGAGGTCCGGTTCACGGCGCGCTGTTCTGTGCTGCTTTGCTTTCTTGCTCACACTGCGCAGAACAACTACAGTAAAAACAGGCGTGCTAGGCTGCGGTATGTGGAAAAAGACAAAGTAATTTCTTTCAACTTCTTTCTTATCTTTATTGCGTTGCCATCAGCCATACCACGCAGAAGCATACACAGACGCCCGTTACATTATTAGTGACTCAAAAACCGCCATTCTAAATTTTACCAGGGGCAGGGTTCATCCCCTGCACAATGCCTGCTGCACATGTCCCCCCCCCCCTTTCCACCCCTCCCCCGACGCGCTGAGCTCATCTGGGTGCCCACGCACTCGGGAAATCCCGGTAACGAGGCCGCCGACTCCTTAGTCCCTGGGACTATAAACCGGGCACAGGCGGACCTCGTGGGGGATTTCTCGAGGGAGCGTATGCACTCGTTTGCTCACATCACCGCAAACTCCCGGGCTGATCGCCTAATCTACCCGCCACTCCACCCATCCCTCACTACCAGAGAACAGTCAATCTGGCGTCGCCAGCAGACGCGAACGCTGCCTACACCAGCTAATCTTTCTAAATTTATGCCGGTATCACCCCCCATATGCATCTTGTGCTCCCACCCCAAAGCCATCCTTACTCACATCCTCCTATCATGCCCGGCGTCTCCTGTCCCCAGCCGGGCTGGTGCCTCTCCGAGCCTGGGAGATCTAGGAGACTTCACTACGGTCAGCGGACCTGTCCAGGCAGAAGATCGCCGTCAGCCGGACCGCATACGTCATGGACCAACACCACATGAACGTTTAGACCATGATTGGGGTCGTGCTGAGACCCAGGAGGCCTGCGGGCCTCGAATTCTCTTGCTAAATAAAGTTTTCCAACCATCGATCTATCAGCATTGGCTTGATCGATACTTGGGAGGGAGACCACCTGGGAACACCGAGTGTTGTTGGCACTTTTTTTAGCCCGTTGTGCCAACTGGCAATGTGAGCAGGACACGTTATTTTTCACTATTTTTTCCGCCCAAACTAAACTCTATTGCTTTTCACAGCGCACAAGACTGAAGTACGGCCTTATGGTCAATAAAACGCATACTAATCAGCTCTATGTCTCGTACAACGCTCTCAGTGCGAAAGACTAAATCCGTAGACGTATCAGCAGACGTAAATCAGAAGAGAATGTCGCTGGCATTGCTGTGTCCGAAACGAGATGCTGGACGGAGTCGCGCATTTCTTCGAAGCGCTCATGCGTCGCTATGTTAAAGTATCCCACAACCATAAGCCGGTCGTTCACGTACGGCTACAGATTGCCCCGGATGAAGCGCGCAGCCTCGTTTACGGGTGCAGCTGGCGAGAAGTAAGCGCAAGCTGTTGCCATGCCTTCAGGCAAGCGCACAGCACACATTTCTCCGGTGTTTCACTGGCATTGTTCACATGTGACCCCAGTTCTCAGTTTGATCCCCACGCCGAACGGCTTCTGGCTCTCCTCTGGGTCTGAGCTCCGACCCGGCGACTCAGTTACAAATCGTCCGACTAGCCAAAGCCGCCGCCGAGGGTCAAGACCTTTCGACCGTCGTCTAGGCGGGTAGCCCTCTGGTTACCTTCTGTCTGTTGGACATTAAAAGTTTTCCTATCCTGACTATCATCTGCGGCTGCGACGGCTTTCAGCAGAGTTTCTGTGCCACTTGTCATGTGGCATAACAAGAGGCTGTCGAAATGCTAGAGTATACCATAGATCCTAGTCTCTTCAAGAAGCCTTAGCAGGCTCCGGCACTTAACTCTGTCCGTTATCCACAATGGAAGATGTTTCTCCCTTGCAGCCGTAAGTTGTGAAGACGCGCCTTACTCGTCCCCTTTGGTTGGTTTTCCCGCGATGCACCCTCTTTAGCCGTGTTAGTTACAACATGCATAGCTCTGACCGCTGGGTAGCACCTCGCACTCCTACAAATTACGGACGGAAAATGTTAAAATACGGCCAACCACCCTTAACACGGAATGTACATCCTGATTGTCAAAGCAGATTTTATAGATTATCCTTTTTTTTCATGTTATCCACTATTTAAACCTTTTTTCACCATTTGTTTTTTCTCTCGAATTTTCTCAACGATTTGTGTTCTATCCTAAACATCTGTTCATCACTGCTGTTTTTTCTGCCAGGTGTCACTCAGTAGGGTGTACGTCTCGTCACGCCTCTAGAAGGCTTTTTGCCTACACCCGCAGCATTCCGTATGTACCATTCTGACGTTGAAATAAATTTCATTTGATTTGATTTGATTTCATTTGATGATGGCCTGTCTTTTAGATCGAGGATCATTACTGGTGATGGAAGTTGAGTTTACAAGTAAAATCTTGAGATGAAGCTACATTGTACAGTGGGAACGGTCTATACAGGACATCGTCGATTGTGTGCGGAATATTTCATGCTCCGCGAACAAATGCACTGGTACGTTTTTTGCTCTTAACGGGGCGCCATTCGGGGCGCCTCCTTTCGGTAGAAAAACAATTTTTAGCTTAGTGGAAAGAGAAATTTAGGGTATACTTGTTTGCGTTTCAATGGCATGCGTTCCTAATTCACACACGTAACAATAAAACGTGGTCTCACTCATGAACGAATTCACATTTCCTTGTTTACAGTGAACTTTGAACAACTAGCTGAAACTAAAGAACTACAAAATTTAGCTTGAAAAATTATACACTCAACACAATGGGCGCGGTTTGTAGATCTGCCAAATGTTCAGTTCAGTTCAGTTCAGTTCAGTTCTCTTTATTTCCTTTCCTTTCGAAAAGGTAGGAGCCGGGACTAAAAGCTGTAAAAACAGCTTGACAGGGGCCCCGGCCCCCTACATGGTGGCACTGCAGCGTGTCGGAGACAACATCACCATAACAAAGGAAAAATAAATACAGATGCATATTACAGAGGCAATATAGTTCAAGAGCAAAATAAATACAAATTCAACATTGCAAGGCAAACAACAGTTTGTAACGCTTCAAACACAGAAAAAAAAAAGAAAACAAAGAAAAAAAAATAGATGAAGTACAATGTGTTGGACATTCTGGACACAGTATGTAACGAATTGAAGCGACAGTAAATTTCTACAAGAGACATGGGTACAATAATTACAGCGCAGAAAACGTCTCACATTACAAGATCTAAGACAACTATAATAATTTCTGCCGACAGAAACGACTAATGGTATGTTTAGGTTCGTATGCTGGATCGAAATTCGACGACTCTAAACTATTGAGTAATGTGGGAGTAATATATTTCAAAGATTGCGTATGGTATGAGGTGCGAGGTGTAGGTACAAGCCATTTTTCCTTGTGTCTCGTAAGGCGAGGTCTGGCGTTTTCTTGTAGTTGGGCTAAAGATATTAAAAAATTACTTTTTTCTTTCACAAAAGATTTATATATTAGCATTAACCTATAGTTATATAGGCAAAACACTGGGAGAACATTATATTTCTCAAAAAGGGGGGCCGAGTGGTGCAAAAAAGACACATTAGCGATATACCGAACTGCTTTTTTTTGAAGTAAGTGCAGTTTTTTTAAGTCAGTCATACCAGTCGTGCCCCAGACAATAATACTGAAGAAGAGATAATACTAGGGAATTATAGAGAATAATTTTAACCTTGGTAGGCAAAATTTCTCTCAGTCTCGCAATAACACCAACAGCACTGGATATTTTCGATTGAAGGTATTCAACGTGTTTGTTCCAAGTTAAATGCTTTGAGAAATGAACACCAAGTATTTTCACTGTATCGACTATTTGGATGCAATCTGTACCTAGACGTAGATTCAATGAAGTCAGCTGATGTTTTCCTTTTGGTGAATATAAAATTGCTTGTGTTTTAGACGGGTTTATCCTTAAACAGTTTGCGTTAACCCATTGGTGTAAATCGCCAAGCGCTTTATTCGACAGCAATTCAATGTCTGCTTCTGTCTTGCCCTTAACAAAAAGCGTCGTATCATCTGCGTACGAGACAAACTGAGCGCTGTCTGTGCATCGAACAATGTCATTGACATAGATGATGAATAACAGTGGCCCAAGTATGCTTCCTTGCGGGACTCCAGTTGATACAGCCAGCACGGAAGATTTACTGCCATTTATGTCAACGTACTGAGTTCTATTTCCAAGGTATGACTTAAGCAGTGTGTGAGCAATGCCGCGGACTCCGTATCTATGTAGCTTGGAAAGAAGGATGAAATGATTTACAAGATCAAACGCTTTCGTAAAGTCGACATAGATGCCTGCTATAATCTCTCTTTTGCTAAAAGCTTCTAAAATGATCTCTTTTTGTGCTACAAGGGCCGTCTCTGTTGATCGGTGCCGTCTGAAACCATGCTGAAAGTCAGAATACAAACTGTGTTGCGAAAAAAATGAAGAAATTCTTATGTGTAATATTTTTTCGATTCCCTTTGAGAAAATAGGTAATATGGAAATTGGACGGTAATTGCTTAGTGTACCTTTATCCCCATGTTTAAATATGGGTATTACACGAGCGACCTGCATTTCTTCAGGAAATATGCCTGTAGATAAAATTAGGTTATAAATATGAGTGATAACTGGACAGATTAGGTCAAGAACGTACTTTACCGGGATCACCTGCATGCCATTTGAGTCTTGAGCTTTACTGTTTTTTATAGCATTCATGGAAGAATAAACTTCTGAGCAGTTTGTGGGTGCAAGAAATAGTGACTGACTGCTGTACATTTCCGGCAGATACCGGTCAAAGTTGTCCATACTATTATTACTACAAACCTTAATCTGATTAGATTGTTGAATGAAAAGAGTATTGAAAGCGTCGGCTAGTTCCTTGCCAGAAATGCACACTCCATGGTGCTGGAAATTATCAGGAAAAGCCTCTGAGCCATCAGCTGAGAGCAGGGGTTTCAGTTTTCGCCAGACTACATCTGACCGCAGAGTAGTCTCGTTCCAGAAAATGTTAAGAAAATAAAAATTCTTCGCTGCCTTTAACTTTGAGTTTAGGCTATTTCTATATGCCTTAAAAACAGAAAAATCATCGCCACTTTTGTTCTTTATGAATCGAGCATATAATGCATTCTTGCGTTTAATCATACTCAACAATTCATGCGTAAGCCACGGCTTGCGCGCTTTCGATGGTTTTTTTACACGACACAAAGGAAAGTGGGCATCATATATGAATCTGAACACAGCTATGAAATTAGAGTATGCAACATCGCTACTTGTTGCTTTGTAAACGGTGTTCCAGTTTTCTTGACTAATCGCAAAACGGAAAGATTCAAGATTGGTGGGAGTGATGATCTGAACAAGATTGTTTTCTTTACATTTTTTTCTTTTTATTTGACGAGCCTTGTCAGCTAGCATAAATATTCCTGAATGGTCGCTGATACCAGTGTATACTGTATCCGCGGTTATTGTCTCAGTATTAATGTTTGTGATGAACACATCCAGCAAAGAACTGCTATCTTGAGTGACACGCGTGGGTTCAGTTATAGCATTTGTGAAACCATATGACTGTATTAAAAGCTGAAATTCTTTCTGGCAGTGCGTAGGTGTAAGCATGTTAACATTCAGGTCTCCTCCCAGATAAAGATCAAGACTGTTAACTAAAGTGTGTTCTAGAATTCTGCTAAAGAAAGCCAGAAACTTAGTAAAATCACCAGAAGGTGGTCGGTACATGACCACAAAAATGCTTTTTTGGTTGCTCAGGGTCAGCGCCTCATAATCAGAATTCATCTGGCAGAAATCTTCCAAAATTTCAACAACAAGATCATTTCTTATCAAAAGGCTGATGCCACCGCCACGTTTGCTCTTACGATAGCGCGAAAAGCAGTGATAGCCAGGCAAGCTAAACACGCGTGATTCTTCGGTGTACCAGGTTTCGGTCAGCATGATTGCTGTGAGCGATATACCAAAGCTCTCCACCAAAAGTGCTAGTTCGTCTTCTTTATTTGCGGCTGAACGGACGTTTTGATGAAAAAGTGATATGGCAGAAGTTTTCTTTTCTACCACGGATTTAATCTCAGAAGGATGAAGTCCCATGGTGTGGAAAAAAAGCAAGCAAGTTTAAGCGCATGTGTACTCAGACAATTTTGGACAAGTCATCAACATGGTTGATAGGGATTACTGGTGCACCATCTAGCTTCCGGACGAAGATTTTCCCGTTCTTAATCCATGTATACTTATATTTGAGTTCTTTTGTCTTAGATTTGGTCGCACCGAACAACCGTTTCATTGACGGGCAAAGGTGTTCGTTCACAAAGATTGGAACCACAGGTTCCATCTGCACGTCCTCTGTTGTTAGTCTCTGCTTTCTTGCCTTCTCGAGGAACGAGTCGCGCTTGTCCCTGCGGGTGAACTGGATGACAATGTTCGGCGCAGTGTCATTATTGGCTGTGCGAACACGGTGGCAGGCCTGAATGTCCGTGTTTTCAAGAGGTACGCCAATAGCTGTTCCCAGTGTCTTTGTAAGCTCAAGAATGTTCTCATTTGCTGCCAATGGCAGCCCCTTCACTTCCACATTCGTGCATCGTGAGTGTTGCTCAGTTTGTACTATTCTGGAGTCATAATCCTTCAGCTGTTTTAGAAAGGACTTGCGCTCTTCTTGCAGAGTCTCTACAGTCTCTTGAAGTGTTTTGTTTTCCTCTTTTATGCGATTGACAGACTCTTTCATGTCTTCATAGTCCTGATTGATGTAGGCTAGGCTGTTTTTGATATCTCTCTAATGTGCTATAAAATGCATCATTTTTGCTCTTTTTCGGAACACCCGTTTGTAAATAACTAAGCACTGAAGCCAAAATGCGCTTCGTAGATCACAAGATTAGGTTCTCTTTTGAATCCCGATGAAACAGCTGTTTTTCGCGCAGCAGTTTTTTTTTTTCTTTTTCGAAAAGCTTGGCAAGGGCATCCAAGTCGAACAAAATTGCGTCTTATGCAGTGAGTATTTTTTCCATGCCACTTTTACCGGCATTGATTCGTAATAAGCACGTATGTCATTCAAAAGCAAATAGAGCGATCTTTACAATGAGATAATTTTTTTTACCCCCGGCGGGTGGACCACAGCGAAAGCGCAACATTGTCAAAAACGACCAGTAGCCACCGCCAGAGAGTGCCCCGCACCCTACTGCATGCATTGTGAGGGAATGTTGACAGGCAGCAAATGCATATGTACAGCATATTGTTCCACAATACAGCGCTCGTCCTTCTAATATAACCAAAAGTATGTCGGCAAGTATCGCAGGCATGTAAGCAAGCCCACTTCAGCTCGATGGGGTCGTTCCGGACTCTGTCGTTTCTTGTGACTGGACATCATTCTTCAGCATCCTGATTAGTCAAACATACCAGTAATGCAAGCAGGAACATTTCCACCTATTGTTTCACAATCCCACCGCTTACGTCTGTAGCGTATACCTCATCTAGCGCACACGAACTGACACGCTTTTCAAGCGCTAGAGAACGAGCTTGTACTATCGGGGACAAAAGTGGCATACTCCACACGGCGGGAGCCGGAGCAACGGAAAACTGCGGCATTTTGGCGAGCTAAAGCACGGAACGCCTCCACGCATTGGCTGTCTCGATCCGAGATGCCGCCGGTAGATGGCGTTGCAATGCAGTTTTCCGTTGCTCCGGCTCCCGCCGCGTGGAGTATACAACTTTTGTCCCCCGATATAAGCTGTCCACATTAATCATGTTTAATTCTCCGCTGTGGTTCCTTACAAGGTGGCAAAGCGCATTCCTTTGAGCAACAATGAAGACGATAATGTAGATGTCGCTAAATTCAGCGAAACTGTACCTCTACGATGTCGCGAATTTAAGAGCCATGTGAATGACCAGCCTTCATGATGAATGTTTTTCGATTGTTCATTGTGAAACAGCACGCCCAAAAAATACGATGTACAAACGGAGAACAAGACAATGGCTCGACGATTCCGAGAAAGATATCGCGAAACAGACCCGGTCGGTGTAGTCGTAAGCTTCAACCGGCACACATGTGTGGTGAGCATTTTCTGAAACCTAAAAGGTCGGTTTTGCAAGCGTTGGGTGCACGCAGTAGCTTACCCCTCCCTCGATGCTTGCGCTTACAGATAACTCGCCAGCCATCGTAAAAACCTCCGCGCAATGAATGTGACATTTAACACATTTACCAGAACAAAACTTATTTCTTTTTACAGCTTGCTTTTTATTAAATAGCCCCAATGCTCCGCATTTCTTTTCAGAAGGATTGCTTTTTCTTTCTCAACAAACTATCCATCTTAAACAATAAGTCATTTTATCCGTACCTGGTCAGCCGAGAGGTTACATCTTGCCGATAATAGCGACGTCTAAAAAAATTATCTGCAGATGCTACGCATTTGGACCAGCAGCACAACTCACTCGTAGTTGCGGAGTGGTTTCCTGTGACGTCGTGATTACAGGTTGACTTCATTGCTTGGAGAGCTAGCTTCTCTGAACCTCGCGTGCTGCTTCGTTCTCGAGTTTTAAAGGCGCTGTGTTTCCCCCACTTTTTTTTTTTCGGAGGACTTCCAGTAATATGGGGTTAATCGTGGTAACTACGGTGGAGTGGGCTACTGAGGATATGAATTTGCATGCATGCTCCGCGACTCGTCGCGAATCCGAATTAAGAACTTGGTGGTAGTCTCCGCTAACGGGCGGATGAGACTAAGAAGTTTGGAGGATACGGCGGCCGCTGCTGGCAAAAGGCAGGCTTAATTCGAGAAACATGGGAGAGGTCTTTGCCTTGCAGTGGGCACAGCCAGGCTGATGATGATGATTAGTCTCTCAGGGTGGGGAATTGCGTTCTTGTTTGTTGTAGACAGATGACGTCAGGTGGAATAGGGAGGCATGGGAGCTTCAGTCACACCTCCAATTGATTTGGTGATCTCGATAGCTGATAGCAGCTGCTGACATTGAGGCTGCTTTCTCCTTCACTGACATCATATACGTTTTTGATTCGTTTGTATGCCTTGGTACCTTGGTTGTTTATGTCGTCCACTCTCTTGCGTGGACCGTGTTCCAGGAGCCGGACGTTGCGTGGGATCTCGGCTACAGCCTGCCCTATAGCTCTGCACTGGACTGCCTTTGCATCTGGGCGCGAAACTCCTGTTGCTGGGTGATGAACGTTTTTATACCAGCTTGTAAGCTCGCGAAAGTAGAAGGTACTGTAGGGATTGCCACAACTTGCGGAGTGGATCTAACTTCCCTGAGTTCCTGGTGTTCCTCAGAGTGCTAACTGTGCGGATTGTTGTCGTTGTATTCCTAGGCGCTGAAGGCACCGATTCAGTTCAGACTTGTCCCCTAAGGACTTAATCGAAGAGCCTACAAAACACCAGGCAAGAGCCATCCTGGCGCTGGACATGAAGGGAGTATTTGATAATATACTCCACTCAGCAGTCCTCGGCGGGCTGATGGACAGGAACTGCAGAGCCAAGGCTTACAATTACATCAGAGACTTTCTGGCCTCGAGAGAGGCAGTCCTAAATCTAGAATCCCTCCGGTACAAGCCCATCCCTCTGGGCCCACCAGGTACTCACCAGGGGTGGTGTTAGCAATATAGGACTTGTCTGTCGAGTTGCAGATGATCCCCGGCACCACCACGAGATTTACGAGGATAGCATCACGGTTTGGTGCCAGAGGGCAGCGACGCAGAGGTGAAGCAGCGTCTTCAAGCGGTGCCAGATTCTGCCCATGAGTATGGGAGGGCCCGGGGGCTCCGGTGCGCACCGGAAAGGACCAAACTCCTAATACTCAAGAACATAGGACAACCCATTCCCACAGACATCAAGATATATACAGATGACAAGAGGTACCAAGACAACACACCATGGCCATCAACAAACTCACGAAGACAACACACCAAATTATAAAAAATACTCTGCCGAATGAGGAACAAGAACCACGGGCTAAGGGAGAAGGAGGCGGTCCGTCTTGTCCAAGCCTTCGTGTTATCACGTCTAGGATCCCAAGCAGAAGAGGCAAAGCTGGAGGCTCTCGTCAGGATGGCCTACAAGACAGCACTGGGCCGTCCCAAGTCAACACCAACGAGCAGACTAATGTCTCTCGGAGTTCACAACACACTCTGGGAGACCTGGGAGGCTCAGAGAACATCCCAACTGAACCGCCTTGCAACCACCAGACGGGCCGCCTACTACTCGAAAAATCCATCTGGCACTGCCCTACACCATCGATCAAATACGCAACTACTGTTGACCACATGCAAGACTCTACATCTTTCCGATCCCCAGACACATGCACCGAGAATTCAACATACGAAGAAGAAAGGCCAAGGCAGAAGTCCTCCGCAAAAAGCGGGACGAGTATGCGGACACTCGTACGTGGACGCGGCCGTCCCTAAATGCAGAAGGATGACCCTGGCCGTTGCAAGACCTCAAGTACGTCTGACTAATGCCACATCTATCAAAATTACGAACCCCACTCACGCAGAGGAGGCAGCCATAGCGTTCGACCCAAATCAAACATCCTAACAGACTCCCAGAACGCCAGCAGGAACCTTATGAAGGGACACGTACACAAAACTGCACTCTCAATACTGAACCCACATAGCAAAGCCAACATTACTTGATTCACATGAACGAGACGCGAGGGAATGTCGCTGCTCACAGGCATGCCCGAGAGTTTCTCCTATGGGCCTCTCCCATATCTGACGAGACCACGGAACGCGATACACAGCTAATGACCACTTACAACGAATACCTTCAACACCACAGGTTGGTGAGACGCACATACTGTATGCCGCACGAAGACCTAAGCAAGGCTGAGGGACATACACCCAAGCACCTTCAAACGAATAAATTTATAACACTCGTCAAACTAAACATTTGGTATCCCACACTATATAAACCGCAATGCCCATGCTGTTGAGAAATAGCCTCGGCTTATCACATGGTGTGGGCTTGCCAATTAAATCCCGCTACTGACCCTATACCAAACACCGACCCGGGACAATGGGAGGCCATCTACTCAGCACATACCGTGATAACCAGCGCAGACTGGCCCGCAGGGCCCTCTCTGCCACGCAAGCCAGTGGACTGCCGGAATAGGAGGCCCACCCAGAATCCCTTTAATCTCCTTTCTTCGGCAATAAAGAAGTTTTTCTCCTTCTCCTTCCCCTCCCGACTTTAAATTGCCCACAGCCCAGAGTGGCAGGCATTCTGTTCGCCCACCGCTGAAAACGCTTGTTGTTATGGGCGTCGCCGAGTCGTTTAGTTTTTGTGAGCCTTAGTCAGCGCAATAGAGTCTCTCTTAGAAGCCTTTTCGCTGTCTTGCTGACAGCCGGGCTCCCGTCATCACGAGGTGACAATATCTTCTTCGTGTAGTGCTAGGCTCGCCGGGACAAAATGGACAACCTCTCCTCCTGCCAACATGGCCATTAGGGTAGTCACAACCACAACTATTTGTTTTTTCAAAGATAGCCCCTTCGCTGGCCACTGAATGGGAGCCCTTTATACTTATTAATTTAGTGGGTAGAGAAGTGTTTTTTGGCGCTACCTTCCTAGATCCAAGAAGCATTTTTAGCGTTTGATTCGGCCCAGTCAAAAACTGCTAAAACGGCTATTGCCAGCTTTTCTATGGAATCAGCACTTCTCAAGACAAGATCTCATGAGGAAGTTAGGTAAAAAATTCAGGGGGGCACTTTGTTGACCTAAAGTGCGGTGAGGCGAAAGCCTTAAGCGCGGTGTTGCTGCTTGTGTCACTGAAGCGTTGTTCAGATGTTAAGCTTCTTCCTGGCGGTGAAACAGAAAAATCCCCGTGTGCTTTGAAATTCTAACGGACGTTGAAGACCCCAGGGTGGTGTAACCTGATTCTAAGAACCCCACTACGGGGTCCATCATCGCTCATGTGTGACGTCAAGACCCCAGGGTCGTGTAACCTGATCCTAAGAACCCCACTACGGGGTCCATCATCGCTCATTTGTGACGTCAAGACGACAAACAACGCATTCCCAATACACAGATACGTTCCTAGCATGTCTGTGCATGCTTTACTAAAGTTTCATTTCAATTCCAGATCCTGATGTGACGCCTAGTGAAAGGTTGAGTCGCCTCGTCAGCAGCATGCGATGCATGCCGCAGTGAGTATCACAGAGGTCACATCTCTCTCCAAATGTCAGTTGGATAGAGTACAGTTTTATTCACTTGAGCTTTGTAAACAACTGGCTTCTTTTCGTCGCGATGCGCGAAGCTAGCAAGAGTTGGCCGTTTATTACGTTTACGGGGTCGTCAACATTTAAAGTGAACACGTGCTCTCTTGTACTCGAAGAGTGGAAGACAGTGTACGTGTACGTACAGCGTAAGGTGATGAGCGCCCGCTTCTGGAAAATGCGGATGTGCGCACTTTGGCCACATAGTTTCGCCGAGCGAGCTAGAAATTCGCGCCCCCATATCGGGCAAAGCGCGTTTTTGAAAAGCAAGGCTACTACATGGCTCCTGCCAACGGCCAGCTACAAATCGATCAAGACAAGCCCCGCCGCGGTGGCTCAGTGGTTACGGCGCTCGGCTACTGGCCCGAAATACGCGGGTTCGATCCCGGCCGCGGCGGCTGAATTTCGGTGGAGGCGAAATTCTAGAGGCCCGTGCTCTGTGCGATGTCAGAGCACGTTAAAGAACCCCAGGTGGTCGAAATTTCCGGAACCCTTCACTACGGCGTCCCTCATAGCCTGAGTCGCTTTGGGACGTTAAACCCCAATAATCCAAACAATAAGGCGCTCAAGAGTAATCAATAAAAAGCAAATCGTAAGAATTAATTGATCAGCTTGGTATAGTAGTGACCACGTCATGCGGCTTCAAGGTTGTCGCTTAATGCGCAATAATATGAACAGGGAAACGTCCGCCTTTTCCAAGAAACAGTTTTTAATATTGCTAACAGCCTCCGATAAAACGTCCCACATAATCATCATCACCATCGCGACTACGTCCACTGCAGGGCAAAGGCCTCTCCCATGTCTCTCCAATTAACCCTGTCTTTTGCCAGTGGCAGCCGCAGTATCGCCCCAAACTTCTTTATCTCATCCGCCCACCCAACTTCCTGCCACCCCTGCTGCACTTGCCGCCTCTTGGAATCCGCTCCGTTACCCTTAAGGACCAGTGGTTATCTTACTTTCGCATTGCATGCCTTGCCCAAGCCCATTTCTGCCTCTTGATTTCGACTACGATGTCACTAACTCGGGTTTGTTCCCTCACTCACTACCCCCGCTTGCGATCTCTTAACGTTAAACCTACCAGTTTTCTTTCCCTAGCTCGCTGCGTTGTTCTTAACTTACGCTGAACCCTCTTTGTCAGCCTCCATGTTTCTGCCCCATAGGTGAGTACCGGTAAGATACAGGTGTTGTATACATATTCTTGCGTTATTCACTGCGCTTCACTTTGCACTAAGTGCAAAATTCTGTGCTGTATAACATCAGGCACAATGTAATGTTTTTGATTTTGGATGTAAAGCCGCTCTTTGAGCTGTAGCTGAAAGGAAACACCGTAAAGACGCAGCACAGAGAAGGAAGCAGGACTGTCTGGATCTGGATCACTCAAGGGATCGAAAAGCTCTCCTTCGTCGCCAGCGGCAGCTTTAGGTAGCGCACACGATGATGAGAAGGCGGCCAAGGAACCGCAAGCATTTATGTCTAATGTACCTGGACAAAAATTTTAAAAGTTTGAAAACTGTAAGGTACTGCATGGTATTGAAATATTGAAGGCAATGTTCAATTTTTCCGATCTCTAGCAAAATCGTTCTTTTATAGTGCTTCGATAGCTCGCATCGAGCAAGTAACACTGAAATCGAAACACAATGCACAACGCTTTTGACGAAAGCAAAAGTGTTAATAGCTAAAGAATTCAAGCCCAAGAAGAAGTTTGGGCTAGTTGGTTCATGATTGAGGAGGAAAACGTTTTGTTTTGGTGTGCACGCTCTTCCTTTTGGCAATGGGTGCAATTTTTTTTGACAATTTTTTGACGATGTGCGGTTGTTTGCGCGGATTTATGTTCTCGTTTTTTTTTTTTTAGACCTTTGACGCTGACCTTGGTCTGAGCTCCACGTTCATCCTTTTTCATGTTTCTTGTTGGTCCTCGGTTATCATTCATATGGCTGCTGGTTGTTCGTTTCCAATTTTTTTCTCGTTTTTATACCTTTGACGCTGACTTTGGTCTCAGCTATGCGTCCATCTTTTTTTCATGTTTCTGGTTGGTCATCGGTTATCATTCATGTGGCTGCTGGTTGTTCGTTTCCAATTTTAAGGCTTGCACTCTTCATCCATTTCAACCTTTTTTTACCTTTGACACTACTTTGATCTTAACGCTTCATTCTTCACCTTTTTTTCCACGTTTCTTTTTGGTCATCTCGTATCACTCATGAGTGTGTATCATTTTTGGTGTTTAAGAGTTGCATGACCGCTTTAGTCTTGTTTGCTATACATTTGTTTTTTTTTTTCGGACAGTCATGATAGTATGTTACGTGGTTGCTATCGCGCTTCATGTGTTATATATCTTACAGTGATTTTTTCTACTGCCTGTGCGTGATTACACGGATGTTACGGCGTGTTGGCTTACATAAAGGCGGGTTTGGTGCGAAATAAAATTTAGTTGCAAGTTGGCGCTGGTCCTGTTGTGTTTGTCTCTTTTGTCCACGTTTTTTGCCCCGTTTTCCTCCTCAAATCAAGCCGGCCGACGATAGATCTACGTATAGTTGTTATTATTATTATTATTATTATTATTATTATTATTATTATTATTATTATTATTATTATTATTATTATTATTATTATTATTATTATTATTACTACTGTCCTGCTTTCCAAACACTTTTCTTACAACATGGCCATTACTAATCTCCAGAATAACATACACGAAACAATAACTTGGTTCACTAATAACTGTTTGGAAGTTAACCCGGTAAAAACAAAACTCGTTTGCTTCAGATCCCCATTAAAACTACCAGCTATAGATGCGCCGGTTTTTCTACATATTCACAATTGTTTTCCCTGTCCGTGCGTGCCGGTCACCTATGTGAATTCGGTAAAATACTTGGGAGTATTCTTCGACAGTGATATGTATTGGCACAGCCAGCTATTACACGTCTGCGATAAGCTAAGGAGCGCAGCCTGGTTGTTTTTCCATATAAAATCAATTGTTCCTTTTCGCATCAAAAAAAAAATATTGCGCATGCTCTGGTGTACAGCATTCTCTGATATGGAATTACTATTTTTACTTTTTGCTCAGCCAGACGGCAAAACCGAGTTGACACTTTATTAAGATACATACTGACAAATATAGCATATAACGCCCCCTTTTCTGTATCCGATAACATTTTCACAGCCCTTGGTCTTCCATGCTTTCGAACGCTCTTTCTACAGACTGAAGTGGTACGGCATTTCTCGGACAGCAATTTAAAAGTGCATCATGTAGCTTCCCGAAGCCTACGTAGTACCATTCGTTTTAAGGTACCGCGCTCCTCAACAAGGTATGGGGAAGCCAGGCGCTGTGTTTATGTTCCCCAAATTTTTAATGATTTGCCAGAGGAGGTGCTTTCCGCAACATCAAAAAAAGCATTAAAAATCACGGTTCAGTCATTGTAACACGGTTCTTATTTGTCTAAATTTTCATGATCAGGCACGAAGTGTTAAATTACTATTGTGTTAACGTAGGCTCTTGCAGTTTATTTTTATCTCTTGTTGATGTCACTTTCCTGAACTGTTACACCTTGGTTACTACTCATTTCGTGTTATTGTTTTGATATGTTGTGTGAATATTATGGTCATATTTCATGTTTGTTTTCCACGTCCGCCTGCCGACTTTGCCGGGCCTAGTCCCTCAAGCCACTAGAGGCTTTGACAGGCCCGTTTCTTTATTCTGTATATACTATGTGCAATAACAGATATTATTATTATTATTATTATTATTATTATTATTATTATTATTATTATTATTATTATTATTATTATTATTATTATTATTATTATTATTATTATTATTATTATTATTATTATTATTATTATTATTATTATTATTATTATTATTATTATTATTATTATATATGTTGAAAAGTACCGCCTTTGAACATTCCTTTCCCCCTCACGTAAACTTGTTTAATTTTCTTGGTCTTCCGTCCTTTGAAACTTTATATAAGCATACTGTTATTATTCGGCACTTTTGGAATCCTGCTTTCAAGACGAGAGCAGTTTCTGCCAGAACACTACGGAATTGTCAACGCTACACGGTCGCCAGATACGCAACCAGATATGGCAAAGCAAGACGATGCCCAAAAAGCAGGGAAAGAAGCCCGGTACGTTGTCAAGCTAAGAAAAGCCAGGCTGAGCGGAAGCCCCTCAGGCATCGAAAGCACCCACTGACAGATCATGCGATCTGTCCTCCTCAAAATACAGAGGTCGGTGAAGGCAGAGATACGTTCGGTAGCTGAATGGCTGGGTCATTGCCGGTATGTGGCTACCAGCATCTGGTGCGAGCAAGATTGAGCCCGCTCAACGCGGACTCTCGCCAGATCCCGTCTATCATCAGAAAGGCAATCACGGTAAAACCATTGCCGAAAAACATGCACCCCGTCCGCCACGAATGAAGACATAAGGCCAGGCCAAAAGCCCTAGCCAAGAAATCTACATAGACGCGGCCGCTAACCCAACACCCGAGAAAGCGTACGCGATAGCCGCGATGACCAAGGAAGGCCAGCTCATAGCAAATGCGACTGTACGAACACTCTTCAGAAGTAACCGAAGAAGCGGCAATTTCCTTGGTTCTGACAAACCCGCGAGCAGAAGTGATTGTCAGGGATTCAAAAGCAGCCATCGGAAATTTTGCCAAAGGCAGAATATCCCCCATTCCTTTGGGAGATCTCAGGCTGAGGCTAACAAAACTTTATTGCGCATAAGCGTAGGGGTATTAAGGCAAGTTAGCTAGCGCGCCGCAGGCCGTGGAGACCTTCGATGATGCCGGCCCATTCGACGGCCTTGGACTGAATGTCGGGATCCCATGCTTCTCTTGAGGGATCAGGCAAGAGTTCCAGGGGGGGGGGGGGGGGGGGGGCTTATGAAATTGGCACGGTCAGATCATGTGGTCCAAGTTATCTTCCTCACCAGAAAAGCGGCAGGAGGTATTGATATCCTTATTTATGAATTTAAATATGTAGTTTGGGTTCGGGAGGGTCCCCGTCTGTAGTTGTCTCCACATGACCTGTTGCTGTCTGGTCAGTGTTTTATGGAGCGGTGGGAATGTTCTTCTTAATACTTTTTAATGTGCAATGAGTTCGCGGCGTGATATGTGTGGTTCACCGAAAGGTTCCGGTTCCTGACTTGGCGCCAACGCTCGGCCGGCTAATTCTCGAGCGTGTTGGTGGGAAGCCCCATTTCCCGGATTCCCCGCGTGAGCTGGGGTCCATATGAGTTCAATACCTCTCAAGAGACGAGACTCTTCTTTCTGTCAGTATTTGCGCGGCGGGACCGGAGACCCTACCTCTAGACCCTACCGAAGTTACTGATTGCCAACTTCGAGTCGCTTACTATGGTAGTAGCATCTGTAAAGGCGATGACTGCAGCAATGGTCGCCTCCTCAATGACTAGCGGTCTAGAAGAGAAACCGTCTTCGCCATAGCCAGTCATGCTGGTTGACATTCCCGGGGTGCGTACTCCGCATACAGAGTACTTGTTCTGGTTCTCCGCGTCTTCTGCAGCGTCGACGTAGAGTACATCCCGCAGCCGGCTCAGGGTTTTGTGCAGGCTCTTCGCTCTTGCTTCTCTTTGGCCTTGGTGCGCGTGAGGGTTCATATTTCGGGGGAGAGGTTTGACGGTGATCCTCTTTAGGATGTTGCTTGGGATCACTTGGGGGAGATTTTGTAAGGAATCACCATCAATTCTCAGCCTGTCCAGTACTCTCCTGCCGGCGGGAGTGCTAGACAGGGGCCTTATTTGGGCAATTTGTTATGCTTCCTTGAGTTCCTCGTAGGTATAGTGGACCCCGAGTTTGAGTAGCTCTTCCTTTCTTGAAGTTATCCCAGTCTGCATGTTTGCACAAATTCCATGTCTTCTTATTACGGGAGTTGGTTTCTACCGTAATGGCGATAATTTAGTGGTCGCTCTTACGGTCTTCGCCGGTGTTGAGCCTTGCGGAGTTGTTCGCGTTTCGAGCTAGTGAAAGATCCGGATTTTTGTCCCTCGATCTACTTACTGTTGCCGGTTCTCCTGGGTTTGGTAGTGTCGTTCAGTAGCGTGAGGCGAAGCTCTTGAATCTTCCCCAATACTGCCGTGCCTTTACCATTGGTTTTCAGGTAGCCCCATTCCGTGTGATGCGCGTTGAAGTCGTCGTTGTTGTTGTTGTTGTTGTCCTCTAGATAATGGCGCATACCCACTGCGGGGGATTGGCCAAGACACAGGCGGCAACTGATAGGTGCACAAAATATTAAACAAGAAAATGATGTTGGGGAAAAATAAAATAATTATGATAATAATAGCAATTAGGAAATAAATGAAAGAAACTCAGATTTGTAATTGAAATAGGCTAAACAAATGTTGTGAGATCGGTGACTGAAATAGAGAACGGGGCTAAATATTCCATGTTTCAGAAAGCTTTTGTTCCAGAGAAATATTGATCATAAGAAGAGCAGAGCTTAAGACGGCAACCGTTTAGTGTCTGTAAGGAAGTTTTGCATGGCGGAGAGCATATTCCAGTTGCTGTGCCCAAGGGAGGAAGCCCCAAGAGACAAAGCAACCCCAGCTGACAGACTTAGACCTAGCTGTCGTAACGGAAGCTCCAGCAGGCGGCTCCGTAAAGAGGAGAAACGGCGGCAGGTAAACAAGAAATTATCTATCGTTTCATGTTCTCCGCAGAACGGGCACAATGGGGAGACCGCCAGACCATATCTGTAAAGGTAGAAGTTTAAGTGAGGCACGCGACAACGTAGACGCGTGAAGGAAACCTCAAGCTTGCGTGATCGCCATCCTTTACTGCACCACGGGTAAAGGAGATGCCGGAATTCGGGAGAGGAGGTCAGAGCTGATGCTGCGAATTCTTTCAAGAGCAGATACCTGCGAAACCTGGCCGCCGTAATATATGCGCTGGGTGGAAGCGCAGATACGACTGGGGCCTTGAAGAGATGCCTTCGCCAGGGTATCGGCAACCTCATTCATATGGATTCCTCTGTGCCCACGCACCCAGACCAACCGTAATGAACACACGTGGGGTGGAACCAAGCATTTGAGTAACCGAAGTGCCTGAGATGATGTAGGCGCGGTGAGAGAGGAACACAACGATAATGAATCTGTCATAATTATGACAGAAGACAAGGAGCTGTTTAATTTGCGCAACGCTAAGACTACTAGAAATTCGGCCAAATAAATAGGGGTGTAATCGGGAAGGCGGAGTGAGAATGACCAGTCAAGGGAGATGGAGAAAGTGCCAACACCGGCCTTTTCTTCACACTGTGAGGCGTCTGTCGCTATGAGCACATGAGATTTAAAGCACAGCAGGTAATCCTGCAATAAACCGCTGAGCAAATGAAAAGGCATTAACTTTGCATGTTTTGGAAAGATGTCATCGAAGACAATCTGAATAGATGAAGAGTTGGCGCATACCGGACGGATGTCCGAAATGAGGACGTTTAAGGGGTCAAGGAGGGATTGCACAAAACGTATCTGAGGGGTACGGAAACGAGACCAGGTTTCGTTGAAAAATGGCCGAGGCTGACGAAGGAAGATCAAATTGGAGGCATGAAGCGAGGAATCGCACATTCTTACGAACGTTTTCACCGTTAAGAGCCGAAATCTAGAAGCCAATAATGGAATACGCGCTTCCAGGTGCAAAACGAAATTCGCCACAAATTTTGGAAGGCCCAAACAAAGGCGCAACGCCTCCCGCTCCAAGAGAATCAAGGGGCGAAGTTTATACGCTGGCGCACCAGAGAATAAAACACAGCCGAGCTCTAAGACTGGACGGACGTACATTATATAAATCATAAGAAGTGAGTGCCTTCTCATGCCAGAACGAACACTGCTCAGCCTGCGCAGCATACCGACTGCTCGGACTCCTTTCGCAGTGATCTGCTCGATATGGGCCCCCCAGGAAAGACAAGGATCATAGATTACTCCGAGGTATTTGACACTTTGCACTTGAGGAATTACATGCTTCCGATAAACAATGGATATATTAACTGGACGAGAGAGCGGAAAAACCAATAAAGCACATTTATTGACATTAAGGGACAGATTAATGTCTCCTAACCATTGGTCTAGGACATTCAGGTAGGACTGTAAGGACTGGTACAAAGAGGAAATGTCGTTCTCTGAAGCAAAAAAAAGGCGATGTCACCAGCATACACATAGGTGGACACCTGAGGACTGCAGGGAATACTGCTGAGTAAGATGTTGAAAAGTACAGGGGAGAGGACCGCCCCTTGGGGCACTCCTCTCGCTTGTCGAAATTTGCTTGATGAAACACCGTTCTGGAAGCAGTAAAATTCCCTGTCAGCAAGGAATTCAGCAACCCAAGCCCCCGACTGTGATAAGTTGGTTCCTTCTCGTCTTCCTCATGATTTTGTCTATGACTTTAGTGGTTTCCTGAGTGTGATCCCTGCGAGACCTGTAGACGTTAAGGATGTAGGTGCTCCTCTGTCTCTTCTCCCCGGGGATGATTTCTATGAGTGTATAATCTATGTCTATGTCCTCAATTTCGTGTTGCACTTCGCTGGTGTCCCTTTTGACTAGAACAGTTGTTGCTGGGTGTCTGCGGCTAGTTCGCCGTTGCGTAACGGTGATGTATCCTGGAAGAGTGGCCACTCTGGAGGGTTCTTGCAGCGCGATAATGTCTGGTTTGACTTCGGTGTCCTGGATGTGGATCTGCAGGTTGGCCTCCGTGCGTGCGTACGCCCTACAATTCCACTGCCAGAGCGTATTTAGTTTCCTGTTGGCGGAATCCATGTTTTACCACGGTCTGTCCCTTCCGCGTAAGATGTTGCAGTAATGTGCTGCTGGCCTATCATGCCGTCTGGCTAGACCGATACGATCTGCTTAATCTGCTGATCTGAGCTCTCATGCACAATCATAAGTTCCCGTAGGATCTGGGTGGCCTCCTGCTGCCAACGTCCGAGGCTAGAAATGGAGGTCTCAAGTTCTGACACTTTGGCACCTAGCGCTCTTCTTCTCGGTCATTCTTTTAGAGAGTGGGCCTTTTTGTGCACCCCCTGAGGAGCTGACCTCATTTGTTTTTCCTAGGAGTAGGGGTCTCCGACTCCTCCCTGGGCGCCGGTCGTCTTGTTGGAGCGAGATGATTCGTTTTCATAGGTGGGTTTTGTTGAGTGCGTGTAACGAGGTCCTTTTGAGAGCCCACATTTCTGAGTGTTTCGATGCGTTGTCTTTTGGATTCTACCTATTTTTCTAGCTTATCTATGCGTGAAAGAAGCCTTTCGATTACTCTCACCTGATCTGCCACCTTATCATCTTTGTCTTCTTTCTTCCAGGAGATGGTCTTGTCCTCCGCGGCGTTCCAGGGATTACTTGGGGCCCTCTTTTAGCTGGGGTCCCTTGACCTTGCTCCAGATTGGCTTCTTCTTTTGTTGGACTTGCTCCTTTTCCTTTGCAAAGGCGGGAAGGAAGATGAGGACCTCTTGGCTTCTGGGAGTCGTCGGCGGCGGTCTTCTTGGCACTTGTCTGTGGTGTCTGGCCTTTGACAAAGCGGAAGCACTTGCTGCTGCCTGTGTTGTGGTGCCCTTTGAGTACAAAGCATTGGGCCTGGCAGGTCGGCTTCTGGCCTTCCGGTGGAGGCTGGTGCTTTTTTTGGCTTGAGGACATACGTCCTGTCTATGCCCTGTTCTTCTGCAACTGAAGCATGCTTCCACCCTGTTGAGAAACTGGGCCACTTTATGTAGGCATCCCGGATACCGGAGCACTCTGGGGAGCGTCGCACCAGCAGTAGTAACTACGATGTGGTTGGACTTGCTGTGTCTTCTTGTGGATATGATATCTACATCCGGGTTCATATGTTTGTAGTTCAGTTTTAGCTGCTCGTCGGATTCTCCGCTGTATTCATTGAGCACAAGACCCTTAATGGAGAGATCCGGGCCCGTTACCTACATTTTGACGGGACACCTCTTGCCGTTGATGGCGAAGGACTCGAGGCGTCTGTAGGCTTCTGCACGAGCACTGTTAGGGTGCTGGTTGTAATAGTTTGATTTATTGCTCCACAACTACAGCGCAAACGACAGGACAGAGAAGAAGAAGGGACACCACACAGCGCTGTGTGGTGTCCCTTCTTCTTCTTCTCTGTCCTGTCGTTTGCGCTGTAGTTATGGATAATCGAAAACACCTACTCGCCCAACAAATGCTTTTGACTTATTGGGCGTCGCTGGGCCATAGCTTCTTCGAACGCACGGCCGTCCTTGATGAAAGCGGCATTGCTGAGGGCCTGAAGTAGGGCGGCCCCTTCCTTGAGAGGGGAGTCGATTGGAACTTGCGGTCTGAGAACAACTTTAAAGTTGTCGGTCGGCAGTGGCGGAAGCTGTATCCTCTTCATGAGTGGCGGCCTGGCTTTTGGCCGCCGTTTTCCCGCCTCAGCGTTGTTGTTGGGGCCTGCGTTTCCGCTGGTGCCTTTCCCAGGTACGGCCGAGACGCCGCGTCCGTCGGGGACGCCACCGCCATTCGGGCTTGCGGCAGTAGAGCTCCCGGTACCTGAACGGAGTAATCCAGGAGCCGTTATTCAGCTCTTCGGGGGTAATGGGTTGCCCATCCAACGTTACTTCCATAGCAATGAGTTCCGCGGCCCGCTGCAGGCCGGGAAATTCGACGACGGCGGCTGGTCGCGCCGCGTTCCTCACCTTCGAGTGTTAGACGTAGCGTAGCACGGACGTGGTCGACACAAAAAGAGGCGTTAAATGGTCTCAAAAGTCTACGCACACACAAATTTTGGCTCTGCCGGGTCTATGTCATTCAAAATAAAAAACGTGGGATAAGATGATTCGGGTCCAGAGGCCCCGATTCATGGAGCCCATGCGAAGCACGTCCGCTCTCTTCGACGCTCACGCCCCCCCCCCCCCCCCCCCCCTTCCCGGAGATCTCAAGAATTACCCGAACAGGAAAGACACGGAATTGGCTTACTATTCAAATCCGGGGAATGAGGCAGCCCATGATAAACCTCGAGGATCTATCGGCCTAGCTGTGGATGGTGACTCGGACGCCGGAATGACAAGAGACGGCCTTAATACCTATCGCGAGCTCATTCAGCATTACAGGCTAGAAAGACTAATCTTCCCACTTCCGCTTAAAGGGATACTGAGGCGGTTTTCGAATCAGCCAATTTTTTGGGGTTTTGAAGTAGTGTCATTGCTGATCACGTCTGTGAAATTATTTTTTCGATTTTGGCTAAAACTGTGGCGCAATCATCAATTAAAAACGCGATGTTCAAATCTCCCGCGCCCCGCGCGAGCGTAGGAGAGGAGAACAGCGGAGATGAAAACATCGTCCATGTCAGCCAACGTGACGTCACGTTGAGGAGCCGGGGATACTTCGACGCACCCAAGCGAGCTTTCAGCGCGCGTTGTTTCTCGTGCTGCGTGCATTGTGACGTACAAAGCGTGTCAGCCGACCTTGAGAATCAGATTCAACACGAGGTACTACTCTGCGTTCATGTCCATGAACAAATACGGCCGAGACTGTGTCGTCTTCCACTGTTTTCCGCAAGATCATACGCTCGCAGCGCAAGCGCTCGCTGCTGTGACGAAGAATTCAGAGTTGACCAAAGCAAGCATACTCTGCTCGAAGCACTTTCGTAAGAGCGACTACATGCAGAGCTTGTCCCTAATGTGACCTCTGGAGATTTCTGTCGAAAAGGCGCGGCTGAACCATGACACAGTTCCCTCGATTTTCTCGCGCATGAGAGCCGTGTCACCATTCCGAAGAAGCGCCTGTTCTGTAAGTAGAAATATGCTCACTTAGCCCCTGAAGAAACCTTACAGAGGCTTAAGCATGTATCGCTCTCCTCAGCTTAGGTGCGACCAGACGACCTGAGACGTGCTCAGCAAGGTTCGGTTAGTGATTTTATACTCGGTTCGACGTGTCCAAGCAAGCAAGCAAGCAAGCAAGCAAGCAAGCAAGCAAGCAAGCAGAGCAAAGCACAATAAAGCAAAGCAAGCAAGCATCGAAGCTCTTCATATGCGCAATCTCGTTTAATCGTAGCTAAGCGATTAAAATGAAAGTGTTCGACGTTGATTTCGGATGCAAATTTATGAGAGAAATGAATGCCAACCGAGTTTTTGCAAAAAAACACCGCAACCTTACTCGGTTTCATCAAGTTGTAGCAGCGGGCGAGTTGCAGCTATAGTTGGCAACTACTTCACTGAACCTAAACTGCAAATCTAGGAAGGGCGAACGTTTCCGAGGCGGCGATTAATATTTTCTGGCATCTGCTGAACGCGCCACGAGTGAAGCAGCAGCCTTGTGCGCGTATTTGGCTTGGTTTCCAGCGCACAATGATTGCGTCACTATCTTGTGGTCACATGCCTCGCAGTGCTTGGCAGCGCTTCGCAGCGCTTCTCTAATTTTGACATCAACTTTGTGCTCATTCATCGTTTCCTTGAAATACTTTCTTGCCCCAACCTGCAACGCCGGGTACTGAGAACAGGATTTTTTGTACACAGTGCTTTGGGCCTTTTCTTTAGGATGACGCTCTTCCAGGCGAGCCAGGAGGCGTCGGGTGGTGGTAATTGACTTTAGTATTGTTCGCACCCCTTCCTTTCCGAGAATACGAGCCGAGGTTGTGCTGGCACCTTTTACGCATGGCCCGCATCGCGTGTTTAACGCTGGCGTATGCTTGTGCTAGGTGTAGAATTTTTTGCTTGTGTTTTTTTTTTTTGGTTTGAGGCGATACGTGGAATGAGCAAACTGTAGTATCCTTTTCTTCGGAGGTCAGTAAAAAAAAAATAGTCGCCGTATTCGCTTTTACAACGACACGGAAAGCTGCTATCTGCACTCAACGCAGTGCCGGATCCGCATCGGCAGCTTCTCCAGTCCTCAAAATGACGTCACGACCTCTCTTGACCAAGCACGGGCGGCGGCGCGCCGCGCGGCGTGCCCCGCGGCAGAGGCCGCATATTTCGGCTAAAAAACGCAATTCGCGCTTGTTTTTGCCTTATTTGGATGCGATATTCCAGCATACAGCATGAAAAACTATAGGACGCCGCTGCCAGCCCGATTTTCAAAAAAAGTGCTTCAGTCTCCCTTTAAGAACCTAACCAAAGAACAGGAGGTATTGTAGAGACAACTCCAAACAAAAACTCTCCCTAACCCCGCTGACATAGTCCATGTGTACCCGATAGATTTTAACCGGAGTGCAGCAAATGCGGCGGCAAAGCCACCGTAGACCACATATTCTGCTACTCTCCGAAAATCCCACGCCAGTATCGCTTCAGAGGCTCGCACACCCCGGTCCGTAGGGGAGGTTGCTGCTCAGCTCCGACATGGAAACACAAGTACAGGTCGCGAACAGAGCCCAAAAGGTTGCCATCCGTCTCCACTGACGGCCGCCTAGCAAAATCAACTGATCCACTTGTTACTCAAGCCATTATAAGTTTTCACAATCCAAAATTGCAAAATCTAGAATGCATTTCTGCCTTAGTAAGAAAAATATGAGAAATGAGACAATGAGAACTGTCATGATATAAAATTTCCCCATGCTAGGTTCGTAAACGCTTCGAAATGATTTGTGAAATGTATCGATTTTAGTCGCGTGGAGAGAAGTTCGTCAGGGATTTGGGTGGATTCAATTAGAATATTGCGGTTTATTTTTACAAAGCCATTTGCTTATTCATATATGTATATGCAGTGCTCTTGATTGGGATGCGTGATCCAATGCCGGTCGGTCTCGCGCGAGCAGTCGCTGTTTAATGAAAAAAAATGACATTATAGACATCTCGATCATAACCGCATAAATTATCTCAACGCCAGCTCGCAAGCAAAGGTCGAGCTATATGCACACTTGTGCACATGTCAAATGCGGGCGTAAATATCATACAAAAAATGCTATCATTATTGACTCAGCATGTGCGTCAAATAGCACACAGCAGGTTCTATTCAAGGAGCTTTGCATAACATTGCAGATAACTGATTAAAATATCCGTAATAATGGGCTAGAGCGTGAAAATTAGGCACTCGTTAGTTGGGAAAAAAACTGTGAGAGTGGTTTGTATCGCACTGTACCTTTCGCAGTGTTCATTGTTTTTATGTTTTCAAACCTTCTCGGGCGCTTCTATGGATAGGTTTACGGTCTTATAGAGTTCAATGTCCCGAAGC
This sequence comes from Amblyomma mixtum, assembly GCF_055824585.1. Classification (NCBI taxonomy): domain Eukaryota; kingdom Metazoa; phylum Arthropoda; class Arachnida; order Ixodida; family Ixodidae; genus Amblyomma; species Amblyomma mixtum. Next base: position 12,713,685 of record NC_143019.1, read on the forward strand.
TACTCAGATTACGAACGACACCGTAGAGGAAAGTTTCGATAACTTCGACCACCTGCGATTTTTTGACGTCCACTGACATCGCACAGTACACGGGCCTCTAGCATTCCGCCTCCATATAAATATACCGCCGCGGCCGGGATTAAACCAACGTTTTTCGGGTCAGCAGAAGCGCACCATCACCACTGAGGCCTTCACAGATAGGTCGTTGAACAGCAGCTGAAGGTTACTGTTGTTTTTTAGAAAGAACCACTTTGAGTTTGTTTTTTTTTTGTTTAGGCTCCTGCATTGCACCATACTCCCTTTGTTCGTTCGCTTCTTTTTGCACGAATGCTTCATCGCGTTTCAGCGCGCATGGTTGCTGCAGAGAGTTGCTTTTAAGACCGCTACTTACGTGTTCCCGCGGGCAACACAAAAGATATGGCTCAGCAGACAGTGTTAATTAGCATAGCGTTACCATATTCCTCTACCGTATACTACTGCCAAAAACACAGAACACCGAATGCTAAGATGGCTCCCAAGGATCACCTGCGCATGCTTCGTTAGCTGGCATTACGGGCACATAATTATGCTGTTGAAAACAGTTTGGAATAATCTTGTTACGGCACAGTGCGCGGAGCCCTCACATGGTCATCAAGAATCACGTACACTCTAGAAGCAACGGAGCAATTATTTCTCCAATTGAAACTTGTGCCGCAACCGTCACTGCCTGTCCTGTACACGCGTCACCCTAAAATTGTGCAGGACAAAGCGGAAACGCCTGAAATGACGCTGATTGTGATACGTTGCCTCGAGCGTCCTCGAGTAGGCACCTACCCAGGTAGTACCGAAACGTTACAGCAATGTTCCTTTGTGTTTTTGGCAGACGTTTTTATATTGTTTTAATCCCCTTTTTTATACTGACTCTGAAATGCTACAAACAGGCACCAAGTTAGACGCTCTAGACTTAGATACACCTTTAAACAACGTAAGTTCGAATGTATCTGAACAGGCAAACTAATGTTGCCAGAGTACGCAAGCCCGCCTGGACTGTAGCTACACAATTTTATCAGCGATTTGCAAGGACCAGCAACGAGCGGACACGAGATGTGCAATACACCCTAATCAAGACGTGCATCTCACTCACGTCCGAACGTACATCATGGGCACAAGCTTATACAGACAATATTTAAGGGTGTCGCATTCCTTATGGTAGTAAATGGGTAATAAGCAAAGCTTCCTAACAAAATAACAGGGCCGTACATGAGGTCTTTCAAAGGCGCAATGAAATAGCTTTATTCGAATTTACTTCCAGCTGAATAATATCTTTTCTGTGAGAAAAGAGAGGAAAAAAATTTGCTGCCCTTTAAATATAAAGTAATGTTGATTTATAATTATTATTTAAACATAATAATGTCCAGAACACGACAATAATTGGCTGTCTAGATCTAACGCTAATAACAGGTTTACGAACCACCATATAACATTATTTGTACACTTCCAACATTATAACCATAAACACCGCATACATGTCTACACAGATGGCTCAGTGACTTCAGCAAGCTCTGCTGGGTCTGTGGTGATACCGGCCAGGTCTATTATAATGAAGGTGAGGACTACCTGCCTCACCTCTTCAACTGGTGCAGAACTAGCTGCCTGAAGGGCTGCAGTTCAATTCATCAGTAAGGAATCTGCACATGACTGGACATTTTTCACCGACTCTAAAGCAGCCCTTCAAGGCCTGGAAGCTGCACTACGCCGCGGGTCACACGAACAATTCGTTGCAGAAATCCGCAAGCTGTACCATGACGCCACATTGAAAGGACATGACATAATTTTCCATTGGCTGCCGGGCCACTGCGGTATTCATGGAAATCACTAGGCCGACGAAGCTGCCCGTTATGCCCACAATGAAGGAATCCCTGTCAGTATACCTGTAACGAGAGCTGATGCAGCGTGTGGGCTTCGTTCATTGAGGCTAGAGCTCACATTTTCAGCGTGGAACACGGGAGAGTTCTGCAACCGTCGCCTCAGAGCATTGGAACCTGGACTGCGCCTCCGTCTTCCGTGTGATGTAGCGCGTCGTGAAGCAACATTACTGTGTCGTCTATGGCTGGGCGTTGCCTTCACAAATAAGTATGCTTTCCGGATCGCGATGGCCGACAGCCCTTCTTGTGTAAACTGTGCCTGTGAAGAGACAATCACTCATCTCTTGTGTGAGTGCCCTGTCTTTTGTGAACGAAAGACGTAAGCTGCGTTGTGCTCTGGACCGCCTTGATCCTCGCCCTTTCACAGAGCGCCAAGATTCTCGGTCCGTGGCCACAACAGTCGACTGCCATCAAAGCTTACAAGGCACTGTTTTGTTTTTTGAGAGAGACTGCCTTGATTGACAGATTGTGACTGTTTCCCGTTCCTTCTCTCTTCCCTCTTTAATCCCCTCATTCCCTTCCCCTGTGCAGGGTAGCCAACCGAAATCCTTTCTGGTTAACATCTGCCTGCCTGCCTGCCTGCCTGCCTGCCTGCCTGCCTGTCTCTGCCTGCCTGCCTGCCTGCCTCTGCCTGCCTGCCTGCCTGCCTGCCTCTGCCTGCCTGCCTGCCTCTGCCTGCCTGCCTGCCTCTGCCTGCCTGCCTGCCTGCCTGCCTGCCTGCCTGCCTGCCTGCCTGCCTCTGCCTGCCTCTGCCTGCCTGCCTGCCTCTGCCTGCCTGCCTGCCTCTGCCTGCCTGCCTGCCTCTGCCTGCCTGCCTCTGCCTGCCTGCCTCTGCCTTCCTGCTTCTGCCTCTGCCTCTGCCTCTGCCTCTGCCTCTGCCTCTGCCTCTGTCCGTCCGTCCGTCCGTCCGTCCGTCCGTCCGTCCGTCCGTCCGTCCGTCCGTCCGTCCGTCCGTCCGTCCGTCCGTCCGTCCGTCCGTCCGTCCGTCCGTCCGTCCGTCCGTCCGTCCGTCCGTCCGTCCGTCCGTCCGTCCGTCCGTCCGTCCGTCCGTCCGTCCGTCCGTCCGTCCGTCCGTCCGTCCGTCCGTCCGTCCGTCAGTCAGTCAGTCAGTCAGTCAGTCAGTCAGTCAGTCAGTCAGTCAGTCAGTCAGTCAGTCAGTCAGTCAGTCAGTCAGTCAGTCAGTCAGTCAGTCAGTCAGTCAGTCAGTCAGTCAGTCAGTCAGTCAGTCAGTCAGTCAGTCAGTCAGTCAGTCAGTCAGTCAGTCAGTCAGTCAGTCAGTCAGTCAGTCAGTCAGTCAGTCAGTCAGTCAGTCAGTCAGTCAGTCAGTCAGTCAGTCAGTCAGTCAGTCAGTCAGTCAGTCAGTCAGTCAGTCAGTCAGTCAGTCAGTCAGTCAGTCAGTCAGTCAGTCAGTCAGTCAGTCAGTCAGTCAGTCAGTCAGTCAGTCAGTCAGTCAGTCAGTCAGTCAGTCAGTCAGTCAGTCAGTCAGTCAGTCAGTCAGTCAGTCAGTCAGTCAGTCAGTCAGTCAGTCAGTCAGTCAGTCAGTCAGTCAGTCAGTCAGTCAGTCAGTCAGTCAGTCAGTCAGTCAGTCAGTCAGTCAGTCAGTCAGTCAGTCAGTCAGTCAGTCAGTCAGTCAGTCAGTCAGTCAGTCAGTCAGTCAGTCAGTCAGTCAGTCAGTCAGTCAGTCAGTCAGTCAGTCAGTCAGTCAGTCAGTCAGTCAGTCAGTCAGTCAGTCAGTCAGTCAGTCAGTCAGTCAGTCAGTCAGTCAGTCAGTCAGTCAGTCAGTCAGTCAGTCAGTCAGTCAGTCAGTCAGTCAGTCAGTCAGTCAGTCAGTCAGTCAGTCAGTCAGTCAGTCAGTCAGTCAGTCAGTCAGTCAGTCAGTCAGTCAGTCAGTCAGTCAGTCAGTCAGTCAGTCAGTCAGTCAGTCAGTCAGTCAGTCAGTCAGTCAGTCAGTCAGTCAGTCAGTCAGTCAGTCAGTCAGTCAGTCAGTCAGTCAGTCAGTCAGTCCGTCCGTCCGTCCGTCCGTCCGTCCGTCCGTCCGTCCGTCCGTCCGTCCGTCCGTCCGTCCGTCCGTCCGTCCGTCTGTCTGTCTGTCTGTCTGTCTGTCTGTCTGTCTGTCTGTCTCCAACGTTATAACAACATTGGGAACAGCATTAGCACAAGGTGTACCATGTACGTTAACCTAATGTTTGTAGTAGTATATATAACGTTTTTTGTTAATTTTTAAATTTAAATAATGCACTAATGCAACACGTAACGCTACTAGAAGACACATAACAATTTTATATACATTTTATTGCTATGTGCTCTCCAGTTAGCACAGAGCTGGGTAGCTCTTCGGGGCCTCCGCGTGAGCTTCCTTGCGAAGCCCAATGATTTGCGGCGCTGCCATAGGAAATTTGAATTGATGGCATCCTTTACCAACGCTGCGCTTAGCTATCGAGTGCCTCAGAGCCTAGGTCACGACCAACGTCATTCTTTATTGGTTTCAAACTACAACAAAACTTCGTGTGTTATGCGTGCTTCCAGCAAAGCTAGGCAGATATGAGTCCAGTAAGATCAGCGTGCCTTTGTTCGGACCGCTTCGGTGAAGAGTTTTTCATGTCTGGCATAGAATCTATGCACACCGTACACTGAAAATATACAGTGCAGGCAGCACAGTTGGCTCTTAAAATCGCGATCCGTCGACGTCCTGTTGCTGCAGATGTATGCAAGACGCGCCTCAGCCAGCGTTTGAGATATGAGTACGCACGAAGGCGATTATAACCAGTTCGATGGCGCTAGGTACATTTGCATGTACCCACCGCAGACTATAAGGGGCCTTTTTATGCGGCTGCTGATTCCAAGGTCACGGGTCGTAACGCGGCCGCGGTGGCCTTTTATCGATGATAGCGAAATAGGAAAATCCCTGTGTGGTTTGAAATGCCAACGGACGTTGAAGAACTCAGGGTGGTGTAAACCGATTCTGAGAACTCCACTATGGGGTCCATCATCGCTCATGTGTGAGTTCGAGAGGATAAACCCCACTACTCACAATGCACAGATACGTTCGTAGCATGCCTGGGCAGTCTTCGCTTAAGTTTCGTTTCAGTTGAAATCCTTATGCGACGCCTAGTGAAAGGCTGCGTCGCCTCGTCAGCAGCATGCGACGCATGCCGTACTCAGCATCATAGAGGTGACATGTCTGTTCAAATTTCAATTGTACATTGTACAGTTTCGTTCACTTTTCGTCGCGATGCGCGAAGCTAGCGAGAGTGAACCTTTCCTTTCCTTTACATTGTCGTCAACTCATGAAGAGAACACGTGCTCGCTTGCTCTCCAAGAATGGAAGGCGCTGTTCGTGTACGTACCGCGTAAAGTTATGGGCGCTCGCTTCTGTGAAGTGCGAAAGTGCGCCCTTTGGCCACATAGTCCCCCGAGCGATCCAGAAAATCGCGCCCCCACACCGCGCAATGCATGTTTTTGAAAAGCAAGACAGCTATATGGCTCCTACCAACGGCCATCTATAAATCTGTAAATACAATAAGGCGCTTAAGTGTAATCAATAAAAAGTAAATAGTAAGAATTAAGTTAATCAGCTTGTTATGTGGCCACGTCATGCCGCTTCAAGGTTGTCGCCAAATGCGGCATGAATGTAAACAGAGAAACGTCCTCCTTTTCCAAGAAAGAGTTTTTAATATTGCAACTGTCTTCAATAAAACATCCCGCTTCATCATCAGCCTGACTACGCCAACTGCCGGGGCAAAGGCCTCTCCCATGTCTCTCCAATTAATCCTGTCATTTGCCAGTTGCGGCCACCGTATCCCCACAAATTTCCTAACCCTATCCGCCCACCCAACTTTCAGCCGTCCCCTGCTACGCTTGCCTTCTCTTGGAAAACGCTCCGTTACCCTAAAGGACCAACTGTTAGTTTGCCCTCCCATTACACGCCCTGCCCAAGCTCATTTCTTCCTCTTCATTTTGATTAGGATGTCACTAGAAAGAGTTTGTTGACTCACTCCGCCCGCTCCCGATTTCTTAACATTACACCTATCATTTTTGTTTCCATACCCCGCTGAGTTCTCTTTAACTGAGGCTTAATCCTCTTTTAGCCTCCGCGTTTCTGCCCGATAGGAGTGTAGCGGCAAGATACAGCAATTTTATACATAGCCGTGCGTTATTCACTGTGGTTCACTTTACATAACGTGTAAAATCAATGCTCTATAGCATCAGCAACAACATAATGTTCTTGATGATGGACGTACAGTCTCTGCTTGAGCTGCATCTTAAAGGAAACACCGTAAAGACACACCACATAGAACGAAGCAGACGCAGACAACAGCCCCATAGTTTCCTCTTCAATACGTGAAAAAAAGACCACATCGATGGCTAGGTGACTTTTAATTGCGGTGACTTATAAGGCAATTGCAAGTGCATAAATTGTGTCTGTCATCTTTCATTTGTTTTTTTTTTTGCGCTTCCAAATGCCCAGCTGCAGTAGGGGAGTTGCCGAGACCGTGCGAGGGAGCTGGATCACTCAAGAGATCGAAAAGCTCGCCTTGTCACCAACGGCAGCTTCAGGTGAAAAGGCGGTCAAGGAACAGCACGTATACATGTCCAATGTACCTGAAAAAAATATTTGAATATTATAACACTGTAAGGTATTGATATTGAAATAATGAAAGTAATGTTCCATTCTTCCGATATGTCGCAACATTCGTTTATAGTGTTTCCATTCCTCGCATTGAGCTACTACGACGGCCATAAAAACCCAAAGGAGAGCGCTTATGACGAAAGCAAAAACGCTAATAGGAAAATATTTAAAGCCTGCCGTAGAAGATCTGCGGGTATATTGATTGTTATAGTGATTGATTACAAAATTTAAAAAAAAAAATACGCGCATATACTATTTCTCGTACAAAAATCTTTTTGTCCAGTATGGTCGGGTACGACCAAGGACGATGAATAGCAGACAAGCGCTGTGGCAAGCGAAACAGCCAAAGCAGCAATAGTTCCCCAGCTCATTTCCCAGCACGGAGAAGAAGACCGACTGAACTTGACGGCACACGAAGCCCACAAAGAAGCGAGAGAAGCCGGGCATGCTGTTAAGCTAAAAAAAAAAAAGGTCACTCTGAGCGAAAGCTCTTCAAGCCACGAAAGCGTTCGTGAATGAACCGTTCGCTCTGCCCTCCTCAGAATGCACAAGTTGGCGAAGACGTAGTTAATTCGGCAGCTGAATAGCCTGGTCATTTCCTGTGCTCGGCTACTATCATCTATGAGTAATCCGAGAATGTGCTCCTTATTTCCTCCAATAATATTCACGCTCACCTACTATCGTCAACGAGGTACAAATTTCTTTGCTTCAGTACTTTCGTGTAGGCCAGTCAATGAGACATCATGGAGAGGTTTAATACAAAAGAAACAAGAACGACATCGACACTATCGTCCTGTTTTATTTGTGTCTGTGCCGTCCTTGTTTCCATTCCACTTACCTCTCCATGATTCTTCTTTCCTTTTTTGAGATTCGGGTCTGATGAAATATGGCCTGTGCGGCCATAGTTGCGGCCCCGCCACCAGGCAGCGCGTGTTTTCTAAATGGTTTCTGTTATCTTTCATTTGCGCTTTTGCGCGTCCAAATGCCCAGCTACAGTAGGGCTTTGACCAAGACCATGCGATAGAGCTGGATCACTGAAGGGATAGAGAAGCTCACCTTTATCACCAACGGCAGCCTCATGTAGCGCACGCAATGGAAGAAGGTGGTTAAGGAACCGCGCGCATTCATGTCCAACTTTCCTGGTAACAAATTCTGAATATTGGTAAACGGGAAGGTACTACATACACCACAATTTCTGAATATACTAAAATCATTCTTTTGTGCTCTTTCAATTGCTCGCTTCGAGAAATTAAGACTGCCATAGAACCCCAAAAACAAACGCTTTCGACGAAAGCAAAACCTTTCATAGCAAAAGAATAAAAGCCTGCCGACAGAAGATTTGCGGATATATTGGTCGCCATAGTGATTTGTCGCGGATTTGTCATAGTTATTTGTCATAGCAAGAGTCGCTGAGCTAATTTCCCATTGCGAAAAAGAAGATAGCGACTGAACTCGGCGGCACACGAAGCCCCAAAAGCAGCGAAACGAGCCGAGCGCGCTGTCAAGCTAGCAAAAGCCAGCATTAGCGAAAACTCCTCTTGCCACGAAAGTATCCATGGACAGACCATGCGCTCTGCCCTCCTAAAAATACAGAAGCCGCTCAAGGCGGAGATACGTTCGGCAGCTGAATGGAGTGGTCATTTCCTGTGCCTGGCTACTATCATCTATGTGTTGTCGTCTTCGTTGTGTCCTTGTCTCGAGCGCTACAGTTTTTCATCATGAGCAACCAACTCGCACAAACATCCACCCTGATCATCTATTAGTCGACCGAGAATGCGCTCCCTATTTCCTCCAATTAATTTTATCCTTCCACCTTCTCTCGTCAACGAGGCAGAGTTTGCTTTCCTTTCTTCAGACTCGTGTCTGTTCAAATACGGCCTTTGCGGCCTGAATCGAACTGCGTTCGTGTGTTGTTAGCAAATGAACTTTTCAAGTCTCCATTTGTCGTTTCCTTTGCAAGCCGATTTATTCCTGAAAGTCGGCTCTACCTAGAGTGAGGCTAATTCGTTCCAACAAGCGAAAAGCCGCTACCACATAAAGAGGCAGCCGTTCGGTTGCTAAGAACGAGTCTGAGGGTGCGCGGTAGCAGCATATCATCCCAGGTGAACTGCAATGACGTCTTTGTGCTCTGCGATGTCATTGCATAGTATTTAAGGACGACGAGGTGATCGATATTAGTACGGATTTCTCCACAATGGCGCGCCGTAAAAAGACCTTTTAACTCTCGGCACGACAAAGCGCAGTGGCTGAAACATCTGCAGAAGGCATGAGCTGTCGCGTGTCGACAACACCCACGACTGCATTAAACTGAGCGAATCGGGACGGCTAGCATTTGGTAGAGTGAAAACGAATTCAGCAGTGAACCCCAAGTGGGATAGGTGTTGACCCGATGTGTAGGCAAATGCACCTCGATGGAGAAAATTTGTAATAATATAGTAATTATTCATTGGAAATAATTTACTTAGGAAATAAGTATTCACAGTGTTACGTGGCGGCCAGCCGAAGAATGAGGCGCGATGCATGATGAACAAGAGATGATTTATTGGCCGCTGGCCTAGCGCGACCGCTCTGTCCTGCGGCACTGTCAGCTTCGTCTTCTTCGTCACATTACCCGGGCCGCTGAGTGACCCTCCCGATCGTAAATCGAAGAAGACATCGACGAAGGGATGCGCGAAACGGTGATGGACAAAGGAGTGGCAAGATGGTGAAGTGCTGACCGCCGCGATGAGAGATATGAGCAAATGAGGCCCGGTCCACGAAGCATCTGGGCCGCAGTTACCAGGAGCCTACGGTCGAGGCCCTTGGACGCACAGATCGGCATTGGCACGGGGACAGTGTATTTACTTGTCAGCGGCGTCTCGGGTCGGCCGGGTAATAGGTTCTGGTCGCAGCAGCGTTGTCAGTTCGTCGTGTTTTGTGGTCAGGGCGGGGGACGGAGCTGGGATGAGCGGCGAGGTCTGTTCAGGTCTGGCGGGTTGGGGTACAGCCGGGCTCTGCGGACCAGGTGCACACGGCCGACGTCCGCGGCAGGCGCAGGACGCCGAAGCTCCGGGACCAGGATGGCGATGATCACCCCGCACCCCACACCAAATGTTACGTGGCGGCCAGCCGAAGAATGAGGCGCGATGAATGATGGACAAGATATGATTTGATGGCCACTGGCCTATAGCGTGTAGGGTCTGCTCGCGGGCAAGTCAAATCCCGCGCCGCTCACCGCGGGTAGTCTGGAACCCTTCTTCCCGAGTGGTGGGGCGGGGGGAGAGAGGCGAGGAGAAAGCCTTTATAAGGCGAGACCGGAGAGGCTCGCGGTCTCTTGCTCTCGGACCAGCCCTGCGGACGGACCGCCTGACCCAGCTGCCACGACGACGACCGGCCCCCTCATGTGAGAATAAACGTTTGTACGAAGTCCTGCCTCGAGTGACTGCCTGTGCGCCCCCGCGCAGAGGAATTGCCCACAAATAATGGCGCCCAACGTGGGGCTTTAATTAGCACCTTGTGGACGATTTCTCTGCCGATTTTGGGACGTGCAGCCAGACTCGTGGCAGGCCCTCTTTGTTCAGGGCCACGCCGGACCGATAGGGTTAAGGAGCGGGTCAGGCGGAATGTTCGCGGGGTAGCGACTTGTGTAGTCTTGTAAATTTGTTAGGGGTTTTGTGTTATTTATGTAGTTTTCGGGCGTTTTGTGTTGTGTATTTCCGCGTGTTTGTAGATAGATTGTTGTGTATGTCAATGTTCTTGTTGCCATGAGCAGTTAGCCGGTGCGGCCGGACAGTTAGCGCGAACTATGCCTCCCAGAAAGGATGTTTCAGCCCCGGCTTCGGATGGCGGGGCAGCCGGTAGTGAGTCGGTCGACGCGACGGCCGTAATGGAGCAGGTGACTGAGATGTTTGCCGCATTGGCCCGTCAGCTCGGTTCGGTGGCTGGCGCCAACCAGGCCGCAGCATCGGTAGCATCGGCGACAACATCGCGCCCGAGGATAAATATGGAGGTCCCCTCCTTTTCCGGGTACACGGACGCGAAATCAGTCCACGAGTTTTTACAACAACTCGAGGACTACCAGACGGCTCTGGGCGCCCCAGATGACGTAATGCTAGGGCAGGTCCTGCCTGTAGCACTCGTCGAGAGCGCGGCGCGATGGAGGCGCTGCCAGCCGACTTTCCAGTCGCTGGCGGACTTCAAAGACCGTTTCCGCGCCGAGTTCTTGCCGCCTGATTATGAGCGCCGGATGCTGGATGAGCTCGCGTTGCGCACCCAACACCCAGAGGAAAGCCTCCTCGAGTACGTACGCGCAATGCAAGAGCTGTACAAGAGGGCAGACCCGACGGCAACCGACCGAGATCAGGTTGCGCGTGTGATCAGGCAGTGCCATCCACGCTTCAAGCCGTATCTGCGGGGCCGCAGTTTTACAAACCTCGAGGCCCTATCGCAGGAGGCCAAGACCGTGCAGGCGGATTTACTCGCCGAACTGCGCTACCGGCCGCCCCCCAGGCCGGCCGAATCGCTGGAACCGGGATGCGCATGGGATGGAGGCCGAGAATGCGAGTTGAGGGCTCGGCGCGCCGAGGTAATGGCCGTGGAAAATCAGGCGGAACCCCCTGTTGTCCCTCGCGCGCTTGACCCGTACGCATTCGAGCAGCGGCGTCGTGCTGGTCTCACAGGCCACGCGCGGAGCGAGCGTCAGGAATGCGCGGAGAAAGGGGAGAGCCGTCCCCAACCGCTTCGTGGAACGAGGGGTCCTCCGTCTACGCGGCGGGTGAATGACCGGCTTTGCTGGAATTGCAACCAGCCCGGCCACGTGGCACGCGAATGCCAAGCTAGGCGTATGCAGGGAAACGCCAGGCGCTGGCGGTGATGTCTGGTGGCAGCGGCCTTTCACCGTCAGCGGGAGAATTTCATGGTTGTCAAGGCGCTAGTCAGGAAAAGAACTCCCGCGCTGGCGACGGGGAGGCCTTTGTCCCGCTCGCCTGTAGAACTCAGGGAGTCGTTCCGCGCTCAAGCCCTTTTATGCTAGTGCAGTTAGCGGGTCGATGCTACTCTGCACTCGTAGACACGGGCTCAACGCTGTCACTGGTCGGTGACGAGGTGTACGAAGCCTGCCGGATAGGTAACATCCGTGTCAGACCGGCCGAAACCCCGTTAAGCTTAGCAGCTGGGGCGGCAAAGGCAAAGGGAGCAGTGCGTCTTACGATGCGTTTTGACGGCAGAAGGCGGAGACATCGCTTCGTCTATCTTCCTGGCTTGTCGATACCAGTAATTCTGGGAAGGGATTTTCTCTCGAGCGAAGGCATTGTGCTCGACATGGGGGAGAATGGCTATCGTTACAGCCAGCTCGCCCCCCTCATTCCCTTCGAAAGCGCATCCTTGCCCGGCTGTCCTGCACAAAAGGTGGGTGTCCACACCTGTGCGACAGAAAGGCAGGTGAGCTCCCTCGAGACGCTGAGAGACGGTGGCCCGTTAGAAGCGATTATTGCGTCTTTCTCAGGACCCAGTAGTCAGCGCCGAAGGCTCGCGGAAACTTTACTCCCGTTTTCGGATTGCTTCACGGAGAAACCGGGCAGAACCGACCTGCTTCAGCACGAGATTCAGACGGGTGATACGCGCCCTTTCAGGTGTAACCCGAGGCCGTTAAGTGCGCATAAGAGGCAGCTTCTCGACTGTGCCCTTGACGAGATGATTGATACCGGTGCGGTGAGACCCTCACAAAGTCCCTGGGCGTCCCCAGTGGTTCTAGCGCCGAAGAAAGATGGATCGGTCAGGCTGTGTGTTGATTATCGTAAGCTCAACTCACTGACGCCTACGGTTGCGTACCCTTTCCAGTCGATCGAGGCTGTGATGTACGCGTTAGGGAACGCGAGGTTCTTCACAGTCCTAGATGCAAGCAGAGGGTACCTGCAGATTGAGGTGGCCGAAGGTGACATTGAGAAAACCGCATTCACCTGCCACCGCGGGCTCTTCGAATTTACTCGACTCCCGTTTGGTTTGTCTAACGCCCCGAGCACGTTCATGCGACTGATGGACATCGTGCTGGGCGATGCAAGGTTCAACTACGCCATGGCGTACCTCGACGACGTTGTGATATTCTCACAGTCGTTCGAGGAGCACCTCATTCACCTGAATTCCGTTCTCGATAGAATGAGACGTGCCGGTCTAACCATAAATCCAAAGAAAGTGCAGTTGGCATCGAAGAGAGTGAACCTCTTGGGCTTTGTCGTGGATGATGGCACACTGAGACCGAATGATGACAAACTGCAGGCAATTCTGAACTACCCCTGCCCCATGGATGTGAAAAGCTTGCAGAGGTTTTTGGGGATGGTTGCGTTCTACAGGCAATTCATCCCGCGCTGTTCGGAGCTTGCAAGACCGCTGAACCTGCTGTTGCGTAAAGGCTCGAAGTGGGTCTGGGGCAAGGAACAGAGTGACGCATTTGTTGCCTTGGCTCGCGCGATAGCGAATACCGCTAGTCTGCGCCTCCCCGACCTGAACAAGCAGTTTGTCTTGCAGACAGACGCTAGTGACTACGGTGTTGGAGCTGTTTTGTTGCAGGAACACGAGGGCAAACTGCGCCCTGTCGCGTTCGCTAGTCGCACGCTCACATCGGCGGAGCGGAATTACTCCGTGACCGAAAAAGAATGCCTGGCGATCATGTTCGCATTGTCGAAGTTCGACATGTACCTAGACGGAGCGGTCTTCACCGTGCAGACAGATCATCAGGCATTGTCTTGGTTAAAGAGGCTAAAGAACCCCGCAGGCAGACTCGCGAGATGGGCGCTGACGTTGCAACGTTACGCGTACGCCATCGAGTACCGCCGGGGCAGCTTGAACAAGGTGGCCGATGCTTTATCGCGCGCACCATGGAATGCTGGCGGAAGCGCTTCAGAGGCGCAGCCCAGCTTTGTAAAAAGCGGCGTCACCGCTGTTGGAGAGGAAGAGAGGGCGGACGGGAGTGTCGCGCCCTGTTTGGAGAGAGAGGAGACGGACAAAGGTCCCGCACGGTGCTGTGACGGAAGGGAAACACAGCAGCTCGTGGCGGCGACCGCTCGCCTGCCTAGGAGCGAGGCAGAAAGAAATCTGTCTTGGGGAGTAGCGGTCAGTAGAGAAGAGCTGATCGAGGCCCAGAAAGCAGACGGTCTTTGCCAGCGGGTGCTGAAGGAGCTTGCGAGCAGCGCAGCTTGCACCGGGAACGCTGAGGGCAAGTACGACGCGTATCTGCTGGGCGATGATGGCTTGCTGCTCCGCTACATCCCCCAACTTGACGAGGAAGCGGCGATAGCATCCCCTTTCCGAGTCGTGGTCCCGAGAAGGTTGCGGAAACGGTTCCTGCAGTACTTCCATGACTCAGCGCTGGCAGGCCATGGCAGCGGCAGTAAGACTTACGACAAGTTATGCCGTGTCGCGACCTGGCCAGGCATGAGAAAGGATGTGCTGGGATACGCCCGTACCTGCCCGGTATGCCAGGTAGCCAAGCCTCGGGCGGGCAAGCCCGCTGGCATGATGAAGGCGGTAGTTAGCAACTACCCGTGGCAAGTGGTCGCGTGCGATATCATGGGACCCCTCCCTCGGTCCGCGCGCGGAAACCAATTCATCCTGGTAATAACGGACCACTATTCCAAGTGGGTTGAGGTTTTCCCCCTTAGGAAGCTTGTGTCGGAACGAATTTGGGAAAAACTGTTGGAGACTTTCACTCGTTTCGGTTTCCCTTCCGACCTGATTACAGACAATGCTTCGTATTTCACAAGCAAAGTCTTTGTGGACTCCTGTCGGGCGCTTCAAATCCGCCACAGGAGAACGAGTCCCTACCACGCTCAGAGCAACATAACCGAGCGGGTGAATCGAAATCTGAAGAGCATGCTGGTCGCGACGACCGAGCAGCACAGAGATTGGGACGCGCGGCTGTCCGAACTGGCGTTCGCTACAAGGACAACCGTGAACAGGTCAGTGGGTATTACACCCGCTTACTTGAACTTTGGGAGAGAGATCGCTTTTCCGCTAGAGAATGCCCTACTCGACGCGGCGGGGCCTGCGCCCCCTCCGCTTTCGCAGTACGCGGCAAGGCTCCGGGAGCGCCTGGAGGCAGCGCAGCGAGCAGCCCGCGAAAACCTCGATGTGGCGCGCATGGAGCAGGCGGATCAGTACAACAAAGGTCGCCGTCACGTCGTTTTCAACACGGGCGACCTAGTACTCAAGAGAACGCACCCACTTAGTAACGCAGCGCGCGGTTTCGCCGCGTCGCTAGCGCACAAGTGGGCTGGGCCGTACGAAGTTACGGCACGGACTACGCCGCTCACCTACCAGTTGCGGTTGTTGACAAACGGCGAAACCGCCGGTCCGGTGCATGTCGCTGATTTGAAGGCTTTCCACCTTCGCAAGGGCGATGGCTGCGAAGCGGTGGAAAATCAGCGCGATGCGGCGATCTCACCCCCGGGAGGACGAGCAGGTAGCGGTGCGGTTTGCAACCGACGCTACAACCTGAGGACCAGGTAGCACCCGTGTCTCTCGATCAGTTATCACTCGCAGTGCTCTCGCCCTCTCAGTATGTCTTCTAGGAAGCTCCAGAAGGCAAGGCAGACCACCGTCGAACGGTGGCCGCCATCAAGGCGCGCCACCCGGCTGGCGGCAGGAGCCGCGCCAGTGGCGCAGGTTCCACGGCCGCGGTGGCCCCCACCGCCCGCCAAACCACATGCCTAACCACTGGAGAGCACCTCCCAGTGGTGCAGGCCAACGCAAGAGGGCCAGTGACGACCAGGCGCAGGGCCCCCCTCAGCACCCAGCCGGCGCTTCGGCCGCCGAGCAGCCGCAACCCAAGCGGCCCAGGGTCCTGCGGCACGTGGCCACCTGGACCACGGTCGCCAACGGAGCGGCCATCTCGTACTGCGCGCGGTCCAGGTGGCGGGACCGGGCGCAGCCCCTTCGCGGCGGAAAGGCGCTTGGCGGCTGCAACGCCTTCCCCCGCTGCGCCACTGCAGAGGGGCAGCCCGGAGGAGGCGGCCCTTAGCAATCCTCCAGTCCAGCCGCCCAGACCTGATGTCCCCGGCGGCCGAGGAGCTTTGGAGGGGCGCCCGGAGGAGGCGGCCCTCCGCATCCTCCAGTCCAGCCGCCCAGACCTGCTGTCCCCGGCGGCCGAGGAGCTTTGGAGGGCGCTGCCGGCAGGGCCCCCAGCGGAGCCAGGCGCCTCGCTCCCCCAGGCGGCTCGTGAGGAGCCCGTCCAGCCAGCGGTGAGCGGCCCCCCGGAGAGCACCCCTCCCCCCTGCGACGACTCTATGGACCCGGACCCGGAGGTCGTCGAACGCCTACTGGCGGACCCCGGGACGGACGTTTGAGGGGGGGGGAGATGTAGGGTCTGCTCGCGGGCAAGTCAAATCCCGCGCCGCTCACCGCGGGTAGTCTGGAACCCTTCTTCCCGAGTGGTGGGGCGGGGGGAGAGAGGCGAGGAGAAAGCCTTTATAAGGCGAGACCGGAGAGGCTCGCGGTCTCTTGCTCTCGGACCAGCCCTGCGGACGGACCGCCTGACCCAGCTGCCACGACGACGACCGGCCCCCTCATGTGAGAATAAACGTTTGTACGAAGTCCTGCCTCGAGTGACTGCCTGTGCGCCCCCGCGCAGAGGAATTGCCCACAAGCGCGAGTGCTCCGTCCCGCGCCACTGCCAGCTTCGTCTTCTTCGTCACAACAGATACATTCATGGAACATGAATACCTTCTTCCACAAGCGGGGTAACAGGAAGTGGACGTGTAAGATCACCAATGGTAAGACTGAAAAATAAATAGACTTAATACTGTGCGCTCACCGTGGGATTGTGAAAGAAGTGGAGGTTCTCAAGAAGGTGTGTTATAGCGATCATAGGACGGCCGCGAATCAGCCTACACTTGGAGAGAACAGCAAAGCTAGCCAGGTGGAAGTCCCTCCATGAGTTAGTGCTAGGAAGGAAAGGAAAAGTGTAGAAATTTAGGATCGAGCTATAAAACAGATATTCGGCTTTAACTGAGGAAGACGACCTTAATGTTCAAGCAAGAAAAGATAATCTCAGACCTTCAATAAAAAAAAAGATTTAATAAAAAACTCGGCGACTAGTTGAACATCGACAGCCATGATGTACTCAATGCTTTCAAATGCCTTTGTGTAAATAGTTTCCAGAGTTGAGTCGCGATTCTGGAGGCGTGGAGTTCTGTTCTTCAGAAAGCACCGGTACTGTCATTTATGTTAAGACGGCTGTTCCGCCCTCTCTATGACAGCTTTCGGACATCACTAATTTGGGCAAGAGTGGCGCCAGCGCAATGACCATCCGCTACCATTTTCAAATAAAAGATAGCGCGACGGCAGAGACGGCCACCGGCGAGTGTTCTTCGCATGCGCTGTGTTTGTGTTTTTTTCATCTGTTACTGCTTTCATGCGACAGCCTTGGAAGGTGTTTTTTGGTGCTCAGATGGACTCAGAATTGCGCGCTGCGAGCTTCCGTTGCAAGCGAGAACGTGTGACAAGCAATTTAAAAAGCTTGCTGCGTTAAAAATTTCAAGCCTCAAATCCTCTGGGGCTACGAGACTGGCTGCCCTTAGACAATTAATCTAGGGAGAGCACAAGTTTCAGTCAGCGATGTCATAAGGGGAAATTAATACTAGAGAATTACTGACGATCGCAAGTGAACTTCTCTTTACTATCATAGTTTTATGTGAGTTAAAAACTATGGGAGCACTTCGGCAGCCTAAAGTGCGTTAGGCGAGAGCCTTGTAGCAGCTTCTCTCGCTTTGGTACCAGGCGAAGCGAGCTGGCGCTGTTCACGCCTTCGTTCAGCCTCCCTGGCTTTGCTACCCAGCGACGCGTTCAGCTGCCGCTGACGCATGCGTTCGTTGACCTTTCGCCGTTTCGTGTTCGCAGAGTCGCCTTTCCTCTGCTGAGCCGAACCACCTGGCGCGGAATCGCTGCACCGCTTGGGAGGCATCCTCCTCCGCCAGCTGCCGCACACCGACTAACGACAGAGTAGTGTTCGACGCCGCAGCGGCGGCGCCGACAGCTCCACCTTTCGACGAAGATGGCGTCACCTTTTGGCCGCTGCGCTCGTCGATGAGTCACCCCAGGCGCTGGATGTAACACCGGAAGGACGGACGGGAGAGTGAGCCATTAAAGGCTTTCGCCTTAATATCAGTGCTCCTGAGATTCTTAGTTTTATTTTTGTACATTCTCTGCCACTAGTAAAGAGACGTGTTAGCGCTGAAAAGTACAAATTTGTCTTTTGCTTTATCTCTCAGTGTCTTCCTCCTGATAGAAATTGTGACAACGCAGCCCGTGACACTTTCCCTGCCACGAAGATTGCTCCGAAATTCGTCGGGGCATTGCCACCACTGAGTTGTTAATGTCACTGATAAGTTACTGTGGCGATCGCCATATGTCACAAGCTGAGATCCTTAAAAAGCGCGCATGCTTCACATTCTTTGCTGGCGCTTGCATTCTACCAATTGAGAAAGCCAATTCTTTTGGACAATTCGACGAAGATTCGTCTGGCAAGGCATACTGATCTGATGAAATGAAACAGTCACTGACCACAGCCGAAAAAAAAAAAAGACGACTTGCACGTGGACAACGTAGCGTCGAACAAGCTGACGAGCCAAAGAATGAACGTCATAGACCAGTTACCCAATGAACACTTTTCAAGAGTTACCTCCAAGATGCCTTGTCTAAACTGTGGTAATCCCCACATCGGCGAAAATCCTCGAAACGCAGAAAGCATCATAAAAGAGATGTGAGAAAGGAAAGGAATGCCACTAACACGCTCGTGGGCCACGCACAAGGCACTGGCTGCCAGATTTACTGGGGCAACGCCTCTATCTTTTCCAAAGAAAGGAACCTCACAACGCTCCTTCTGCTCGAATCCCTGTTCATCCAGACTAAGCCAGCAAGTTTAAACAAGAACGAAGGCCCCATTCTAAGCATCTATGACCTATCATTGCGTCCATGGCACATAAATTCGCCTTCGCTCCTTCCCTGTTCATTGTGAACAAGAAGCACGTAAAGGTTTAGAAACGTCTTTTCTTTTCGACTGGGGTCAACGATTTCTTCATTTCATCGGAAAACAAATTGTCTGAAGGGTGGCAGCCGTTTCATTTACTACGACACATTTAACAGATCACATTAGTGAGGTAAGACTCTGAACAGCGTCACTAGTGACGCACCAGTGACGCATAAAGATGGATATATTATGCGGGTGGATATGGATATAAAAAACATGGTTCGAAGCTCGAACACGTCGTGGTGGGCGTGCGTCCTGAAAGGAGCTAACATGAGTCTCTTCATCAGCAGTGTTTCTCGGTACGCTGTGGCTGCTCTGCTCCTCTCTGGTACGTTTAGCGTCATATTTCTAAGTTTGAATGAAAAAGTCTAAACTTAAACAAGTGCAAGAATTGCAATTCTCTTTCATAGGCACGTCGAAGCTGGGATCAGTGAGCTTTCGATGCGTTTGCGAGGGCAATCATCCCACAGTCCTACCGTAGCCTTGCTGCAAATTTCTTTTAACAGGGGACTCCATCGGACCGAAAATCCAAGCCGCCTGGTTAGTCACTAAAAGGAGCTAAATGTTCATTTTAGTTGGATTTTTTAAACAACGTGACAATGAAGCACATAGCCGAACAATTTTTCCGTGATGAAAGAGAAATTTCTGAAGTCCTTAGTTTTGCCTGTATAAAAGATTACAAGTGTTCTTATTCCAGAAACAAACAATTTTATTATTTTACTGTTTAGTGCGGTGTCATATTTTACAACAACATGCTGAACATCCTCTCGCAGTCCGCATCTACTGTTGTATTTTGCATTCAGAACTCTTTAACCTTTATACTCTTGTCAATGATACAAAATAGATGTGCAGGAAGCTCACTTTCCTCACCTTAGCCCTGCTATAACGCCTACGCACACCAACAGTCCGAAAATGCCACCGAGCTCTCTTGATTTCATCATAAATTGTGCAATTTTAATGTCATCTTCCTCCTCTTTTATGCGTTAAAGCCTAATCTGCCACCACAGCCACGGCTCACCCTCAGATTCCGCACCATATCACGGTCGCTTCAGAGCTCCTGACATGCGTGGCAGACTTATTGAGTACAACGTTGCTGACAAATTCAAGAGAAAAAGTAATATTGAGGAAGCAGTCGAAGCAAATCTGAAGAAACAAAAAGATAATACCATTAGAAAAAAAAACGCACTACACTGTATTTTGTAGCACGTCATTTTTTGAATACCTTAGTATAATCCTGCCATGTAATCAGTGCATTCTTCTACAATTCACTCCGGGCCTCAACTTCGAAGCTGACTAGCGTCTTCGTGCGAGGACACGTGTTATTACTGAGCACAGGCGTTAGCTTATTTGACTAGCAAAGGCACTAAAAAGGTAATTAACACTACAGAATTGTACACAAAAACCTTAAATGAAAGGGTATGAATAGGCTAGGTTATTCCGCATAATTGTGAGCAGCGTACACTTATTCGGACGTAAACGAGAAAGCTGTCTCGAACCCAACCACAGAACCTGAAGCGCTTGTATTGTATTCGCGTCTTATTTCGTTCTTGTGTCCGATGTGCGTCACTGTTCGTATAATGTTTTCTCATCTTCACTTCTGGGTTCTCTGTCGGTGTGAGTGACGTATGCAACATTCACAAAGCTGCGGCATAGTTTCATGAACGTTCTTGAATTTACACAGGAAATAGGTGGGTAGTTTAAACGGGTTGAGACACCAAATTTCGAGGCTATAAAAAGCCTGTTATGGGCTTCCTCTGTATATAAGGTCATCCACGGCCAAGTATTGGATGCAACCGACGCTTAAAATCTATTTTAATTCAGGTCCAAAGAGTGTTTAAATGCTCTTTCTCACAATCAAGACCCATCGCTAGCGCGATAGTTTGCGACGTAGAGCTGCAGTGACATCAGAGCACAGCAACGTGACGTACTACGAACGGCGACGGGTGGCATCGACCAAGCGCTGCGTAGGTGACTCGGTGGTCGCTGTGCTGATCGCCAAGTATGCCGTTGCTGATGCACCAGCCGCCACCATGTAGTATCGGCGGCCGAGTGAAACCTTCACGTCGATGAGACGATGACTTTAGCTGCTTTTGTCTACACCTTCTACGTACTACGAATGAGCGAAACAAGTAACTATCAAATGTCCACCATTCGACTCACCAGCAGTACGAATAGACCTAGCGAGTCCACCGGGTTCGTATGTACGACTTCGATGATTATGGAGAGCGAGACACAAGTTTTAGCGAATACAAATGGTCGTAGAGCATAGTTTTGACAACAGTGACCTTAAGTCGAGTATTGTTTACATCTTAAGAGGCAACTACATCGAACGGAAAGCGCCGATGCCAGGCGGTGTAACACTGTCTGTCGATCAATGCTGCAGATGCCCGCGGCGGCAGCTAGCAGTCGTCGGCGTCGCTTGAAGACAACAAATTAAACCATTTCATTTATCGCAAACGGGTGCTGAACGGCCTTCTAGATAAACCAATTTAAATTCAAGTACTGGACCCATCGGAAAAATTCACGTACAGCGAGTCAGAAACGCCAGTCCTATACGCGGTATCAACCTGGCTATGAAGTGTTCCCCAGCCTGGCGCTCGCACTCTTCTGTGATTCTTGCAGAGTTATCGCACTCTGTAAACAAGTAAACCAACAACCAGCGTAAAGAAGAAGAGACTGTTTAACCTAAGTAGAACGCAGCTGCAATACATGCTGACCTAAAGCGCAGTTGCTGCATATATACAGATGCAGATATATATAAATAAAAGCAGCGCCCAGATGCAGTCATCGTCTTCGGCGCATTCCCGGGGCAGTTACCTACTCGTGCGGTAAATGCTGAATCCTGTACGATTGTCAGGAAGCATTAATTTAGCGAGTATATGGACTCCTTCCTAAACAAGCAGCAGATATCGTAATCACCAGCCACGGGACCCTGAGTAGTCTCGCAGCGCGGCTGCGCGGGCGGATCGAAGTGAGCACATAGACGGGTATTGGTCGGTACGAATATTGAGGCATCGTGTAGCTGTAACGTGACCAAGGGATCGGCCGACTGACGCGATGTCAGCTAAGGGCCGCAAACACAGACGTCCGCCAAGCATCGGCGTCGGCGTGGTAAGCGAAATACAACGCAGAAACTGCGTTGGCATACGCGGTATGTGACTTGAGATCGGACGAAGCACGCTGCTTGGTTTGAGTACTCAGTGTCTTCCCTCGCTCGCTTGGCTTTTCTCATCATATCGTAGTACCGACCAAGTTTGCCGGCACATGATTTCGAAAGGCACCGCTATGCACGACATGTGTACGAGAGCAGACGACGCAGCCGTCCGTGCGTCACAGCTATTGGGGCCCATATTGTCACGTTGTAGTGACGGCAGTCCAGCGGTCAGGAAGACACCAACCAGTCTTTGAAACGAAGCTCTTTATTTGGGCTGACTTGCGCCCGCAAAAGAATTGAATCACTCGGCGGTGGCGTAAGCAACAAACGTGCTCGTCGGTCGTCGAACTACGAATACCCGCTGCTTGCGGCATCGTTCAATTTAAAGCCGGCAAGGAAACTTCGAGATAACAGGTCGAGATCACCTAGAGTAATCTGGAAACACGTAGATGCAGCTCTTCATGGCTGTGATCAATCGAGATTAGTCCGGTCGCTTCTCGCGTCACGAACAAAAATGATAACACCCCTTTCCTGTGGCCTTGCGCGAACGAATGGACACTACAATGATACGTGGCATTACCCCCCTCCCAAAGAAGCATCGTCTCGATGCTTTAAAATTAAAACAAACACGGAGAATGAAAACTTCGAGTCCTTTAGCGTTCATAATATGGCTTCAGGCGTACGACATGTACGACTTCCGGGCGTGTGCGGCGTCGCTGAGATGCTGTCGTGCCGTCGGGGATGACTTCATAGTAGAGGTCACCGATGCGACGGAGAACCCTGTACGGGCCAAAGTATCGTCGCAGCAACTTTTCACTCAATCCACGGCGGCGAACTGGCGTCCAAATCCAAACACGATCACCTGGCTTGTAATGCGTGTCTCGTCGGCGCAGATTGTAGCGTCGGGCGTCGGTGTGCTGCTGGTAGGGGCTGGTAGGGGCTCTACCGCATTGTCACAGACGAACACGCCCGACCACTGCGGCAGAGCCCCTACCGCGTATCGCCGATAGAACGCCAAACTATCCGCAAGCAAGTAGAGGAAATGCTACGTGACGACGTCATCCAGCCATCAAGAAGCCCCTGGGCAGCACCAGTTGTCCTAGTGAAAAAGAAAGACGGCACCCTTCGCTTCTGCGTCGATTACCGCCGCCTGAACAGCATTACGAAGAAGGATGTCTACTTCCTCCCCCGCTTCGACGACACACTGGATCGGCTATGCAACGCTAAGTACTTCTCATCGATGGACCTGAAGAGCGGCTACTGGCAAATTGAAGTCGACGAAAGAGATCGCGAGAAGACTGCGTTCATCACGATAGACGGACTCTTAGAGTTCAAGGTGATGCCATTCGGCCTCTGCTCTTCCCCAGCGACGTTCCAGAGAGTAATGGATACGGTGCTCGCAGGCTTGAAGTGGCAGATTTGCCTCGTCTACTTAGATGACGTTGTTGTCTTCTCCTCAAACTTTGAAGACCACCTCAGAAGGCTTCGGATAGTGCTGGAAGCGATCAAGTCTTCAGGCCCGACACTGAAACCAGAGAAGTGCCACTTCGGCTACGAGGAGCTGCTGTTCCTTGGTCACGTCGTAAGCAAGGATGGAGTTCGCCCAGACGCCCAGAAGACGGCTGCGATCGCAGTTTCTACAGCCTAATGACAAGAAAGCTATACGCAGATTCCTTGGATTGTGCGCTTATTACCGGCGATTTGTCAAGAACTTTTCGCGCATCGCTGAACCTTTGACCCAACTTACCAAGGCTGACGTGCCTTTTAAATGGAAAAGGCCGCAAGAGGAAGCTTTTAACGAGCTGAAGCGGCGCTTACAGTCCCCTCCTGTGCTCGGGCACTTTGATGAAAACGCCGAAACCGAAGTTCATACCGATGCAAGCAGTGTGGGCTTAGGAGCGGTCCTCGTTCAGAAAAAATGGCGGACAGGAGAAAGTTATCGCGTACTCCAGCCGTTCACTGTCGAGAGCCGAAGCCAACTATTCGACGACAGAGAAAGAATGTCTCGCCATTATTTTGGCCACGTCCAAATTTCGCCCCTACCTATACGGACGACCATTCAAGGTTGTGAGCGATCACCATGCTCTGTGCTGGCTGGCCAATTTGAAAGATCACACCGGCCGCCTTGCTCGTTGGAGCCTGCGTCTTCAAGAATTCGACATAACTGTAGACTACAAATCTGGGCGCAAACATTCCGATGCAGACTGCCTATCGCGAGCCCCCGTAGACGCAGCACCGGAAGAGGAAGACGACGACGCTTTCCTAGGACCGGTAAGCGCCAGCAGTTTCGCGCAGCCGCAGCGCTCGGATACTGAGTTGCAAAGCCTAGTTGATTATTTGAAAGGCAAGACCGCATCGCCTCCCCGGGGGTTCAAGCGCCAACTGTCGTCCTTCGTCCTTCACAATAATGTCTTCCTGAAGAAGAACTTCGCGCCCAACAGGACAGTACATCTTCTTGTCGTGCCCAAGAATCTTAGGCAAGAAATTATGCAGGCATGTCATGATGAGCCGACTGCGGGGCATCTCGGGATTGCTCGCACGTTGCACTGCATGCAGGAGAAGTACTATTGGCCGCGGCTAGATGCCGACGTTTCCCATTATGTGAAAACGTACCGTGAGTGTCAGCGACGCAAAACGCCTCCGATTAGACCAGCCGGACTCCTGAACCCCATACCACCTCCAACTAAGCCCTTTCAGCAAATACGAATGGACACTACAATGATACGTGGCAATATAACCAGGGTTTCCTGAGAGTGACGTTGTAGCACACCCCGGCGCTCAGAAACCGAAATCGCTCAATATAAATATTGCAATAATAAACGATTTACTGCGCTTATATGAATTGCGCAGCGTTTATCACGCGTCCTGGGCAATACGCAAGTTTTGAAACAAAGAACACTCCAACAAAATCTTGATCACTCCATCGCTTTAAGCAAAGGAGGGTTCACCATCTTCTTCGATTCACTTAACGTGGCGATATATGTGAGCTTATGTGTTGTTCACGCCCACTTGCCTATTGTCTTCTTTGATCCGCTTAACATGGAGATATGTTAGCTTATGTGTTGTTCACGCGACATTGCCTAACACAAAAAAAAAACATTGATTGCGAAAAGGGTACTATCGGTCTGGACATGTTGGCATTTTTTACAAATTGGAATAGTGAGGAAGAGCTTGAAAATTTTCTGAGCACGCGTCGTTGAAATGCCTAGAATGCAGATATTCGGCCTTTAGAGTTCTGATAAGGCTGGCTATTCTACCAAACTGTTCAGCGTGCCAAGTGTGGCAAATTTGGTAATGTTCTTTTCTAGGAAATAAAAACTAGATGGGCCAAAATTCTGCGCGATGTCTCACATCAACTTCGCTATTGATAAACAAAGTCGAGCAGTATATCTGCTAATAATAATGAACTATCGCTTCTGACAACATATAACATATTAGAGCAAGAAACTATATAATTGGGTATTTCACTCTCTATATATTAATATTCATAGGCACTAAAAGCATATCTTGCATAATACTAAGGAATCGCATGTTAGCAATAATTTTCTAGGTTAAACGCTATGAAGAGAAGCAACCGAGAAAAAATATTAGGTGTCAGACGTGTCCAAACTTGCAGCCCCTCCCAAGCCGAAGAGTGAAACTACCTCGCCGAATAAAGTTGCCGTCGGCGTTCAGGCTTCTCTGAATAGCACAGCGACGATAGGAAACACACCGTTGAGGCCGTGTAAAAGTATCATTGGGTAAACTAGGCTACGCCTTTGTTAAAATAATCTCCAGGGGCGGCGGCGTCGCGGCAGCTATTAGCGCTTACGCTTCCTACAGTCTCGCGGAATGCGCTGCCTTCCGAGCTCGAAACTCATCAGAGACGCCTTGTTAAAAGTCCGCACAGTTGGCTTTGTCATTGGCTCCGCTCTCGCTCCTGCGCGGTCTTCACCATCTGTGTTACGTTGGCGCATTACACTAGTGCCTTCTGTCTGGGTTTCGGACTTTAGCTGCTTTCCCAGCTGCTTTAGGTTCAATTCTCTGCTTTACTGCGTTAGCAGATTCTCCTCTCTCAGCGAAAAATAAGTAGTCTGTGCACATTTGCGCTCGAGTGTGTTAAAGCCCCCCCCCCTCTCCCCCCCCCCCCCCGCCCCCCCCGCCTCTCGCCCCCCCCCCCCCCCCCCCCATTGCCCCTAGCTGATCAGAGCACCTTCAAGGGGCCTCCGGACCTGGCAGATGGTTCGTCCTTAGCACCCTCTGCTGGGTGGACTCCTAGCACCCCTCGGGAACCTGCAGATGAGTTTGGCACCCAAGTTGCAAACTTCTACAAACCTCAGTTACGCGAAGGATCAGACTCCTCTTCTAATAACCGCCCACGCCGTAATAAAGACTCAAATTTTTGCAGGCTCTCATGCTTGAGCACCTAAAAAGGCAAAAAAAAAGTCTGGGCCTAAAGGTTAATACGGCGAAAATGAAAATTCTATTCACCAGTCTGCGAAGGGAACAACTGCATACAACAGGCAGAAGCACCAGAAGCGGAAAGCGAATGCACTATTTTAGGCAGGTAGTGACCACAGATCCGGGCCACACGCATGAAGTAGCTAGGCGAACAGGAATGGTACGGTGTGCATTGGCAAGAATGTCTCAAATCATGAATAGTACCTTCGCCGTATCCTTCAAGAGGAAAGTCTACATTAATAGTATCATGCCAGTAATCAAAAATGGACAAAAACCTGTATGTCAACGTAAGGATTGAAACAAATGTGAGGAAAGTGCAGCGAGCTGTGTAAAGAGAAATGGTGGGTGTAGAATTCAGAGGCAGGGTTGCGGCTTATTTATCTAACCGATTTCAATATGTTAGTATCGATGGTCATTGTTCTAACAAACTTCCAGTCACTTCTGGTGTCCCGCAGGGCAGTGTCCTTGGGCCATTACTGTTTCTAATCTATATTAATGACATTACAGACATCATCTCTCATCCTGTTCAAATTAGGTTGTTTGCCGACGATTGTGTTTTGTTTAATGAAGTTAAAGTTCCAGGCGACCAAATTTTACTTAATCATAACCTACAGAATGTTAGTGAAGGTGCGTTAAATGGGGGATGGAACTAAACGCTGACAAGACAGTATTTATGCGGATCACTAATAAAAGAAACAGTCATTCCTTTTCATATAATCTTCCCACTCGGCACCTTTCAGAAGTCAAAGAATACAAGTACCTAGGAGTAACACTAACGAATAATCTTAGTTGGAATAAACATATTGAAACCGGATGCTCTTCTTCGTTTCGCAATCTCTGTTTTCTTAGGCACAAGTTAAAACAAGCTCCCCCTAACGTTAAGCAATTGGCATATTACACCATGATTAGACCAAAACTTGAGTATGCATGCACTGTTTGGGATCCTCACACAAAGACTAACATTAATGCCCTTGAAAGAATTCAGCGCAAAGCAGTTCGGTTTATATTTTCTAAATATCGCACCACTGACTCACCATCTGCTCTGTTGCTTCAACATAATATACAGTCCCTTGAAACTCGGCGTAGAATACTAAGGTTAAGATTTCTCTTTCTATTGAAAACTAACAAACTGTCAATGGCCCCCGATTTGTATCTCCAACCGATAACGTCCAGGTCAACCAGAAACAGGCACACTGAATCGTTAAAACCTTACTTTGCCAGAACTAACATATTCAAATTCTCTTTTTTTCCCCGCACTATTAACGAGTGGAATCAGTTGCCACCATCATCAACAGTTGACATTGATGCCATTGAACAGGCCGTTCATTGATTTTTTTTTTTACTTGCCTTGTACTTTTTGTTTTGTGCTTTTTTGTATTGTGTTTATTGTGCCCCTCCTGCCAGGGCCCTTCACTGGGCCTGCAGTATGTCCTAAAAAAAAAAAAAAAAGAGCAGAGTGGATTAGAGGAAAAAAACCGCGAGTAAATGGTACCTTATAATTGAAAGTAAGAAGGAAAAATGTGCATTTACAGGGACGTAATGCGAATAGAAGATAACCGCTCATCCCTTATGGTAACAGTATAGATTTCATAGAAGGGAAACATAGCAGTGACCGGCAGAGTAAAGTGAGTGGATGAAATCACGAAATTTTTAGGGATGAGATGGCCGCACCGTCCGCAAGGCTTGGTTATGGCAGGTCATTTTAAAGGGTGTTTGTCCTACATTTAACATAGTTAGGGTTGATAGTGATGAATAATAAATTTCAGACAAACTCGCTAAAAGACAGCACGAATCCACGGCCATTTGTTCTCAACACCTACAGCCTCGTAGGTCGTGAATCCTCGTAGAACGTTGGGCCGGGTTCCGACAAGGTGGACCGCTTGAAAAGGCTATCTGTCCTTCTTACTGTGTTTCTGCTAAATTTACCGCTGTTTTTACCTTTATTTTTTTGGACAATGCTCCAAAACTAGCCCAACAAGATGTACTGTTGAATGTCCTTTGGGAGTCGCATTTTAGCCCGAAAGTAGCGTATGACCTGGCTTGAAACATACTGGATATACAATTGCAATTTTTGAAGAAGGAACCATTGCGGTTGACTCTTCTCGTAGAAGGGCGCTACACGGGCATCTGAAGGAAACCACCCGTTCGAGGTGGCAGTGCCTTTGACGTTGTTGTTGTCTCGTGTTGGAGTGGCACAAGAACAACAACGTCGAAGCCACTCTGGCAGAGCGGACGTGTTGTTCGCTGCGCCTCCTTTTTTTTTTTTTTTTTTGAAGCGCCAATCCCCGTTGTGACGCTACAAATTAAAACTGTGTTTCTATCAGCTTTGCTTCTAATGTGCGAATCATTCGGGACCCTTAAGCGTTACTTTAATGCCATTTTTTCCTTAAGGTGTGATAAATGACTACAGCAAAGGAGCTGAGATTCACCAAAGTAGCTGCCAGACTGCACCTCGGGCACATTGGGAGGATCCCGACTCCGACATTCTGGTTACCTACAACACAACTGAGAAAAAATGCGTAACAGATCTTTTGAAGAAGAATACACCTGGCGTATACGAACGCCTCTTCGATTGTGTGACCAATTGCAGCTCAGGTACGTGTACGAAAGCACGATACATTCATTTCATTTATGAACGTGCACTGCATGCAAGTTCTGTCTTGCGGTGTTCTCAAATGCACTTCTTTACACCTCACAATAGAGAACGCGTAGCTGTGCTACACTTAGTACTATTCGCTTTGTGCTCTCGGATTTGAACATAAAAGAAAGCACGCATACGATATTTTTCTAGCACTTCGGTAATAGAGGTTGCTGATAACATTGTACCCATCCCTTGAAGATCACTGGAGAGCGTGCTGTTCAGGACAGAGAAGTCAGCGAGAAGTGAATGCATGCTATGTCCTGACCTAGAAATGCGGCGACGTCTAGTAGCCACATAAAAGCGTCCAATGTCACTTTTTCTTTCTTTCTTACTGGACTTAGGCGCACATATCCCCGTGGTATGTTTCATGGGTTAAGGAAGGAGTTATGAGACCGCAATAATGGAAAGAAATATTGAACAGTTGTGGCACAAATACAGTAGCCTCAGATAAGGGAATGGTATTGGCATCGATATCAGTAGAAGCAGACGCACAGCGCATCGATTAAAGACAAGAAAAAATATTATCAAATGAACACTAAAAACTATAAAAATCAAGTACGACTTCATCTTCCTTTAGAGTACGATTAAGTGAGTGAATATTAAGGGCAACAACAAAGACGCTGTAGTACGCGCGCGCGAGTGTGTGTG
This sequence comes from Amblyomma mixtum, assembly GCF_055824585.1. Taxonomy (NCBI): domain Eukaryota; kingdom Metazoa; phylum Arthropoda; class Arachnida; order Ixodida; family Ixodidae; genus Amblyomma; species Amblyomma mixtum. Next base: position 12,743,100 of record NC_143019.1, read on the forward strand.
TGTGTGTGCGTGCGTGTGTGTGTGTGCGTGTGCGTGCGCGTGCGTGTGCGTGTGCGTGTGTGTGTGTGTGTGTGTGTGTGTGTGTGTGTGTGTGTGTGTGTGTGTGTGTGTGTGTGTGTGTGTGTGTGTGTGTGTGTGTGTGTGTGTGTGTGTGTGTGTGTGTGTGTGTGTGTGTGTGTGTGTGTGTGTGTGTGAGAGAGAGAGAGAGGCCGTCGGCCTTTAGGCTCGCGATACAGTGCACAGTTTCGAACTTTCCGAGTGAAGGTTAAAACCCGGAATAGAAACAGCAACCAAGCAAACAAGCCCAGCACTGGCTGCACCGCAAGTGGCAGCTACCGATGTGTCAGTAACCAGTGGGTCAGGTATTTCAAGATAATCGTTCATAAAATGTGGCATCAAAAAGCTGAGTGTTAGATCGCCATATGGTATGCGGCAACGCGGCCTTGGCTAGCTCTAAACTTTGTCGTAGGGTACACACACTCCACTTCGCATGAAATTTTTTTGAAATGTTTTATCTTTGCTACACTGGCAAGAAGGTTCCAGGGCTAGTTGTACTTATACAATTTGGGGAAGAAGAATATTTTATTAGATTTAAAATGAGTTGTAGTGTCTTCTGAAAGTTCTAAATATCCTACAGCTCCCACCGCTCGCTTCTGCAAACCAAAAATAAATCTAGGTTGGTCTTAGTTCTCGTGGATCAAATTAAAATATAGTAACAAGAACTTTACTATAAAGCAGATTAATATAGTAGATTTGCTTTTCAAATTAGATGGGACATAATGCTTTATTTTATTTAAAATTCCGAGAGCGCGACCGAGGACACTTCGAAGCACATCAATGCGAAGCGCCCATCAAACGTTTTCCTGAAATATTATCGCAAAAGAATTAACTGATGAGGATCATACGATAGCAATGGTGCGAAATTTTAAATGTGAGTTGGTAGGCGGATGGGTTCCCTTCCGCGGGAGGAGTTTGTATTTAGCTTCACTGGTGAGACTGTTTGAAGGAAGCCATGAATCCAGCCATGTTAACGATTTGTTAGCCTGATGAAGCACCTTGCTATGTCAGCACCTGAGAAGACATTCAAGTGGCCTCTATGCATATAAAATTACCTTTGTGTTATTTTTTACGCTTACAACATCCTGCGGTATGCGATGTTTTGCCAATCTACTGTCAGATTTTTCGCCATTTATGAATGTGAACAGTTCTATAGAGGTGTGCAGAGTTTTAAGAATGACCATGCTTTGCCACGAATTCCGTACAAAGGCAACGTCCTTAAAAGTATGTCGGGCTGTACACAGTCGAAAGCCTTTCGAAAACCAAGAAAGTTCTCGGTTTGAAAATATTACTTTTAATGTATTCTAGTATGCGTTTTTTTTTTTGCTCCAAGAAGTGCAGTCTCAGATGGCTTATTTTTTCTTTGCCCGAATTGTTCACTTCTTATTATATTATTTATTATCAAAATGCCAACAAGTTTCCTATGCATAACACTTTCCACTATATTTTTCTACTGTCATCACAAACAATGCAAACACATAGATTGGTCTGCAATTGTTCGCGTGGTTAACAAAACCACCCTTGTGTGTCACAGTCACAGCCACACAAGCTAGCATTATTACGTCCGTAAACAGTGCGGTTGAAAAAAATAAGGTTGACAACATGCATAACGAGGACGCAAGACGTTTCTGTGAATACTTTAAACGGTTTGGGTTTAAAATCGCCCGATCCATAAGAGCAATCGTTTTTGAAAACCAAAATGACGTCCAATATTTTATACGGATCAAGAGGCAACATAAAGACAGTATTTTTGCAATTTGTTTTGTCAACATGTTGGTATGGTATTTCAGAGGGATCATTTTCGGAAGCATCCACGATAATAAAGTGTTTATAGAATAGGTTTGCAACCTGGACATCACTAAAAGCCTCTCTGTAATACAAAACTCACTTTGGAGAATTTGGTTTGTACGTATCTCTGACCGCTTCCTTTCTGGACACGAATTGGCCACTCAAGAAACTTAATCGCGTGGTACGCTCACTTCGCTCTTTTAAATCAAGTTCATTTTATCAGGACCTTATATGACCACCTTATTAAATAGTCTGAGGTGACCTTCGCGTCTTGTATCTAAGAACTTGGGAAAAAGATTGTTGGGGTGTTTATTTTCTTTAATTCATGCGATATCCGAGGCTTTTTGTTTTCTGGTATCTCTTAAGAGCTTTAAATGGAAGGAATACATTGTACGCAGAGATAAAACACATCAGCAAGGCATTATAAGTGCTTTTAGAATCATTTTCCGTTATGAAAATATCTCCGTTCTGCAAAACAGTGAGTGCTTCAAACTTTAACATGTCTTGTTCGGAGTAACCTCTAACCAGAACTACTTTCTCTATAACCCATTTATCATGCCAAAGGTATCAAAAAGAAAATTGGTGAATGACCAGTAAAATCGAAAATGGTTACATCTCATTTAGCTTGATGAGGAGAAAAGCTTATAATGCGCAGGTCATGTATCGGTTTAGAACTGGAAGTAACACGAATGCGACCGTCAATCCCACTGAACAATCGTATGACTCAAAAAGCTCTTTTACATGCAAGAAAGTAATGTCATTTGGAGAGGCATTTGTGACACTGCGCTGCGCGTCTCCGGATTGCCGCTATCTCCGCCGACATCTTCTCTATGTGGCACCCCGAACGCGCTTGAACAACAGACTGTTTGAGCCAGGAATCGTCCAGTGACGGGTGCGAATGCTCAACCTAAAGGGTAACCTCCCGGCTGTCATCTCCCACGCGTAAAACTACTCAACGGGTCAAGCACACCCCCGCAAAAGCGACAGTGGCGCCGGCCGGAGAAGAAAAGGCCCAAGCCGGAGGGAAAACGCGAGGGAAGACGGGAAATCCTGCATCACCGGCGCTAAGAGGAGGGCGAAGGAGACGCTCCGCGTAGACAGAAGGATTGCCCGAATGGACAGGCATAGGAAGGAAAAAAAGCCAGTCAGTGGGGTGACGAACAACGCCAGAGACGACACTGCTGGAAGTTGCTCCTCCGGCGCCCCCAAGCGCCTACGCCATCGTTAAGACGAGGCTGAGCTAACGAAGAAGCTCAACTCCGCAGTCCCTCGGTTCCTCCTGACGAAGACTCCGGCGCCAGCGCAGAGGCATGCAAGCTTGGACACCCCAGCCTCTGCATCATCGACTCGCTAATATGCAATTCTTGGATATATCCGTCATAATCAAACTGAGTATAGCGGTGTCTCTTTGCCTCTCCGTCCCGTGTAGACCTGCGAAATATGTGGTGTCGTCGCATATGTATGTTAGCTGCCAACATAAACACAATACAGGCTGAGTGCGATGCATAGTTTCCAATACATATCCTGCAAACTGCACAAAATGATAAACAACCAGTTGGCAGTCGGTACACAAGATCAACTGGTATGTCATAAAATTTAATGATTGCGCACTCAAAATTTTTATTTACAATATTAAAGTTTGGCGCAACTTGCTATGGTAGATGCTAATGTATATACAGTGCAACACTACCTTCACATTTTAGTGAACGGCAAGCTGACACACTATCAAATCCCTGCGAAAAAAAAAGTAATCGCGTGATGAGCACCAAGCGTCAGTAAATTAAGGTTGATGTTTGATAAAAACAAATTAACCCATTGAATTTGTTCCGCAAGGTTTCGGCGATCAGATGGAAAAAAATTGCCTGAGGCTTAGCTTGGTTGAAGGGCAACCGCAGCACTTTTTTGAGAACTTCGCGATATTCGAGGATTCAAATATATATAGGCTGTAGGTAAAGCATGCCAAGTGTTTTCGCACTGGCATTTAAAATAGTGACGTAATCGACGATTTACTTTAGCACTTCTCCTCAATGCACCGGAGAAGTGCAGGGAAACTCGGCGTGACGTCACGGAAGGTATGATTTTAAATTACCGCTTCGTCAGCCACACCCTGCCGTGACTCGTTAGACGCTGCCAAAGAACTCTCAGCAGGGTTCGCCTTTGGTGTCGTTGGTTTTTTTCCTTCAAAGCAGGCGTTTGTGCGTTGGAAATGTACCAATACCTTCGTTGACGTCTTATTGCGCCCCCCCCCCCCCCCCCCCTTGGCGTTGTGCGCTGCGGAGAAGATTGAATAGCGCCCAAATTTTAATCGGTGACTACTTCACTATTTCAAGTGCTAGCCCTAAAAGACTTCGCATGCTTTACCTGCAGGTTTCAAACATTCGACCTTCTTGAGCTCGCTGATTTCTAAAACCTATGCAGTTTCCCTTTAAGCCCGGTAATTGCGAAAACAATTTCCCCTGGCTGCGCCTAGGTTGGCTGGTGGTGTGTCTTGGTGGTGCTCTTAGTAAGGGTTATGCTATCAAAGTTAGCCACTCGTAACACCCGAATCTTCTTCAGAGTTTGTACGTAGTCGCCGAGCTGCATATTGAGCACGTCGTCTCGAAAGTCGTTCTTCTTCTGTCTCCGTAGCTCGTTGTTTCTTCCTGGTTTCACACTGGCGAGCCGCCTTCTCCTTAAGCTTGGCAGTAGACGGCATCGTACACGGTACGGCAGATCCGCCGTTGGTAGCTACCGCCGCTCCACACTGACGGCGCGAGCTGGGGCCCTGGTTTTTAACAGCTGGTGTGACGTCCCTCCGGCTGTAGCGCCCCCCTAGCGGGAGGAGCGCGAGGCTCACTGCTGTTGGTAGCAACGTTTATAAAAAGTATCTATAAACGTTGGTTGGTAGCTACCGCCGCTCCACAGTGACGGCGCGAGCTGCGGCCCTTGTTTTTCGCAGCTGGTGTGACGTCAAAACAGAGGTCAAGATAAAGGTCAGTGGTAACTACCGCCGCGCCACGCTGAAGGCACAAACCGCTAGCAGTATTGCTTTCGCAATAAAAGGACCAACGGGAAGGGAAATACTAAAAAAAAGTTTGCAATTGCAAATACAGGGAGCAGAGATTCAGAAGTGCGCTCTGGTTCTGTAGCGACTGCCAATGAAAAGGAAACGCCCCTAGATGGATTTCCCCTGGTAGTGTCACCGGCACGGTGGTTTCGCCTTCGATTGTGTACTCCTTTTATCCGTGAGTTCCGCGGGCGTCTCTGGCTAGACACCTTGTCAGATGTCAGAGATTTAAAATCTACGTCTATGAAGTACCGCGCCCGGAAGCGGTTTTTGGTACATTTCGTCGCACAGCTTTATCAAGAAAGTGTCCAAGCGCGGTTCCTGAAAATTCGCGCCACATTTAATTCCACCTTAAGGCTATGATGCGATAGTCCTAATAAGGCCCTTCAGTGGCCTGAAGTCCCCTGCGTATCACTTCGCAGAGGTGGACTATGTTGTTTATTTTATTATTTTTCATATTTATTTTTCTTCATACTTACTATATTTATCACATGACACATAATCCGCTTCCTTAAGTCGTACGAACGTTCCTCAGTGCTCAAAAGTAGGCAGGTCTCACGCACGACCCAAGGGGCAACGATTCGAGGTCGACCCCATTTTTTGTCTTCAGCAAATTTTGTAGTGACGTCATCACCTGTTCCCTGTGTTCGTTGTGGGGTGCTTGAATGACCCGCGCGAAGTCATGTTGTTATAGCGTCACGACTCCCTCGACCAATCCCGATTTTCTCGACACGCCAAAGCCAACTATGGCGGTTTCTCTGCTGAACGTGACCCTTAAAGCTATGTCAGTAAAGTTCCCATGGTCAACAGCTTCATTTTTGTAATATCGTTTAGCACAGCATTATAAGCGGTGCGCTATTGCTATCCTCCGCATCCATTCGACAGGCGTTGAAGTACATCTGCTATGACGCTCATGATGTACATGTATTCTTCTCATGTGAGTGCTTCCAATTACAGGGGAGCAGAAAAAAATGTTTGCTTCTTGAAGCCAGCCTCCCCATGTTTGAAAAAATTCTCCTTAGAAAAATGCACATCTGAGGGAAGCGGATCTAAACTACTTGACCGCTGTAGCTCGGCTATCGAGTTCTCGAAGAAAATATCTGTGAAAATGAGTTTCTTAGATTGTGTCTCAGGGCCACTGGAGTGTCAACAATTTTTCACCAGACAGTAGGCAGAGGCCTTCATAACGAACGGATGCTCGTTCCTGAAAGGGTCAAAAGAAGACTTCTTAATGATCACTGCATTTATTTGTTACTTTGTTTGTTTAGACCAAGGTGCCCCGTTCTGCGCTGAAGGTCCATTCGGCAAGTGCAATGACACATTGGATGATATCGATAGAGAGGCTTACTACTACAACATAACAACGCAGAAATGTGAAACCTACCAGGTCTGCTACCCGCCGTCCAGGGATCAAGATATCAACTACTACTTGTCGGAAGTATATTGTATCTTTAATTGCGGGTGAGTTTCTGTACCATCGAAGATGTCGGTATACTTTTGCAAGTTTATTCTAAATTAACACGATCCGACCATACACTGAAACATTTCTTAGGGGCCCTTGCAAGCTGTGTCATTTTCAAGTCATTTCCAAGGCAACGAATGGCGCTGCATTTAGGAAATGTGTAGGGAATGAGCCGGGCTCTTTTTTTCTGCCATTGAGAAGTCAGGAGCGTCAGTGAAGCTCCATCGCCTTCTCTACGTTTTCTCCGGCCTCTGCCGAACTGTTCTGTGCATTTTTACAAATATTGCATTTGAGATCTCAAGCAAAGTTTAGTGCGCGGGCATTTTCTGACCAGTGCACCTCATGTGATCATGCTACTGAAATCTGAGGTTTGCCAAAATCGCGTCTGGTAAGGCAGAAAGTTCATTTCAACAAAGGGGAAACGCCGACCAATTGTTCGGGTAAAAGAAGACTGGCGGTTTAGGCTTCCGTATGGAAGCCGAAAGCCTTCTTGCTGCTGAAATGACTGTGCAGTTGTACGAAGCCGGATGGGTAGGTGCAACGCATGTACACGACTCAAAACAGTGTCCTTCAAAGGCCTTCCGCTGTAAGGGAGGCAATGCTTCTACCGTTATAAGCAGTTGTATTTCCAGCTCTACCGAGGTTCAAGCCCTTAAGATACGTGCACGAGACGAAATCTGGGCCGCTAGGCGAACTACCTATCCATCGGTCTTTGTCATGCTGACTGGGTGCGTCGGCTCACTAACGCGAAAGCGAGCAACTGCATTTCAGACGCCACAATAAATCATGCTGGTGCTTGTATTAAAAAAAAAGGATCAGAGGATCAGCTAGGCGAAGAACCGGCTATTCAAAATTCACAACGGCACATCAACACAGTAACCCAAAAAAACAATTAAGAAAAAACTGAAACAAATTATGAGTATGCTTACTCTCGTCAACCCCGAGCAAAAGCTCGTCTTATGAGCATAAATGCAAATATATTTCTCAGTTCTAAATGTTCCAATCTAACTATGCAAAAAAACTTTACATGTGGTTGCCCGAGAGCACTTCATTTATGTTTTCTCCGTGCGATCATCTAAACATTTAGAAAGAAGCAACAGTATCGTTTGATGCTTATTTGTCTGACTATATGGAGCAGAGATGACGAGTTTAAATCGAAATTACGAATGGCCTTATTGTCACGGACTGGTGACTGCAGTCCAGAGGGCAGGAATACAGCGAAAATGGCTTCTAAACAAAACTCTTTATTTGAGCTGACGCGCGCACAGTGGACTGGTTCACTCGACGGCGGCGTAGACATAAGCGTGCTCGGTGTCGTCGAACAGAATGCCAACCGCACTCGGCCATGCTAAATTTAAAGCTGATAGCGAACTTTCTAGATAAAGCGTGCAAAGTTACCACAAAATTCTGGAACAATGTAGAATCGGCTCCGCCTGGATGCGACCAATCGAGATAAACCTGGTCGCGCCTTGCATCACAAACAAAGCGATAAAGCGTCGTGCCGGCCGCTTTGAAGAATGAACAAACACTACAAAGATTCGCGGCATTATAAACATGCAAGCATCTTGGCCACTGAGCGCATAGAGCATATGTGTAGAAAAAGCCACAAAGTTTTAAGGCGGAAGTTTTAAAGCAGAAGAACCTATATTGCTACAGATTTCTCGAAAAACTTACTTTGTGGGAGGACACTGAGTTCCCTTTGCATTCCAGCAGCTTTAATGCTGCATAAGTGAAGAATTTTTTTTAACACTTCCGTAAAAGAAAAACGCATTAACATGTAAGTGGGTGTGACGAGGGCAAAAAGCAACGGCCAAAATTATCTTATGCTATTCCCGAAACCAGCCGCTCTCGTTCGCTCTGTGTGAGCACAGTCGCATACTATTTGAAAACAGGGTAGAAAAAGCTTGCAATAAAAGCAGTTTTTATGTAACATTCGTAGACTATTAGTCGTACGAAAGCCCCTAGAAAGGCTTGTTCAGAGCGACCGACCTATATACGGAATATATGTCAAAGATTGCCTGTCCTTGCGCCGAAAATGGTAAGCGTCAATGTGTGAAACGGGACATTTTTTACTTATTCTTCTCCCTCTAATTTAATGACATCTCGCACATGATGTACCTTAAGAAAAAAAAATTAAATATAGCGCCTGAAGGGACTAAGTGCCAACTGCTTTAAGTTCGTTAACAACCCCATCTTTGCCGTCGGTTTCAGACTTCCAGAAATAATATTTTGTCCTACGATGATAACACTCCGAAAATAGTTTAAAATTTTCTCTTCAAGTTCTGGTCATAAGCGTATGGTGTGGGTGCAGTTGAAACAGTTGATAGAAGTGAATGGGTGAATGCAGTGCATTAGTTTTGCCCTCATGGCACCACGTGGTTGCGTTCAACCTTCTGAGTATTTAACAATTAATGCTTTTTTTTTCCTAGTGTTATACGGCTCCTAGGTTTTATAATGCGTTTGGCCGCTTCTACGGAACCGTGGAAATAACTTGCCTGTTGGCAGATATCTCAACTCAGCCGACTGGGCTGCAGCTTGCGGAGCCTAGAAAAAATTTTCCAATTAGTCGGCGTTCCGGCCAAATATTATTAAATCTAAGCTCTACTGAAAGGGAGGTACTCACCATGCTGCTCACCATGGGCTCGTAGGAGACTGTCTTGGACCGTGAGTCAGGGCGTCAATAATGAAGCGCGCCGCAGTTGGCAATTGCATCCCTCCGACTGTGATGTGGTTCGGCACAGCTGGCTCGGTGTGCGAGGTCGGTCTTTTAGAGTCCGTACGCTTGGCTGTCCCTGGGCTCTCCACCACCAGTTTTAGCTCGGTTTTAAAGGGAGAAGGTGTTCAAGGGCTATCATCCACGATAACTGTCAGTGCAAGTTGCTTCACGACGTCACAGAATAAGAAGGAAGAGGAGGATAAGAAGAATAACAAGGATACGAATATAGTGCCCAAAATATACTTGTTCTTCATGGAGCTATAGTGCACTATAATACGAAGAAGACTAAAAGGACTATATAATTGTCGGCAACGGCAAGATCGAGCCACTAAGCGTGGCCGTCAAATCAAGCATCGTCATCTCTGTATGACTACAAAGGCGCTAAAAGGAAGCGTCCGAAAGGGCAGACCATTGATCGCTTAATGCGAAACCGCAATAACAGCCTAACAAAATATTTTGCTTAGGTCCCTAGAGCAACTTATCTCTGAATTGGCTGGTTTACGCAAAAGCCAACAGGCGAAATGTTTAATAAAATGTCATAAAGCGACTACCACTACCGCGGAGACCAAACATGCTGCCAAAATTTAGAGCGTAAGTGTGCGAAAGCGGGGGCACGTTGCGCCCCCAAAAGACCTGATCAATACCTGGATTCAGAAAACCTGGATTCAGTCACTATTCTTGGTCGACCAAGAATAGTCACTATTCACTATTCTCACAGGCTCCTTACTCTGCTGATATGTCCACCTACGACTTCTGGCTGTTTCCTAAAATCAAGAGGCCATTGAAAGGAGCGCGATTTCAGAAAAGAAAGGACATTATGGCTGCAACGACAGCAGAGCTAAATTCCATTCCGAAAAGGGCCTTTTCGGAATACTTCCAACAATGGCAGCACCGCTGGGAGATGTATATGGAGCCCCAAGGAGACTACTTTGAAGGTTATTAGGTTTCTAACGCTCCAGTTATGCCAGTTTTTTTTCTTCGGCCAAAGGTCGGATACTTTTCTAACAGACCTCGTATACATCTGGCTAACGCACGTGCGTTCATTCCAGGCGATATCAAAGCTACCAAAAACTTCTGATGACACGGCTTTTTGTTTACAGACCCTGTTCAGTTTTCTCGAATCACTGACATGCAGTTGCATAACAAGAGCGGAACGGCTGAACAGGGAGCGCGACGTGCTCCAGCCTGATGCGGCTGTGGAAAACTGCGTCCTTGGAAGGCGCCACGTATATCAAAGTACACATGGTCGTTTAAGCCGCTTTCAAACCACAGGAGTTCTACAGTCTGGGCGTACTTTGAAGTAAAAGTCTACTCACTGTGCTTTCGCGTAGCAGCCTTTTCAAAATTATTACATCATTAGGGGCGCTATGAGAAGCCATTTAGTTTGGTTTCTCTATGAAAATCAGTTTCTTGCTCCTAGCGGCCACACCCAAGTTTCTCGTGTTTCACCATGGCATTTCTGGTATTTAGGATTCTAATATGCATTCTGTCGCGTGTCTGATAAACTCGATATGCATCATAAGCCATAGCCACATATTTCTGAATGCACAGAAAGCCTACAGCACAAAGCACTGAGAAAGAGTTGTTGGTACCACGGCTGCAAATGTTTACAGCCATGCTGCAATACACCCAGACATGAGAAGTACATCAATAATAATTCTGACAAATCAAACCTTCGCTCAGGTCTCAAGATGATAGACAAACGCTTTCTGCCATTTAAATGTTACACAAAGAAAAGTGATACGCCACCAAATGGCTTATGATTCCTTAGCCGTTCAGAATTTAAGTTGTCGTGCATTTACGTCACGTTCATGGTGTGTTCATTACACATAGTCATTACAATGCTCCACGAAATTGCTGAGACAGAAACAGCTGGCATTGCAAACATATTTTCTGCTATTAGATCTGCCTTCCCCCAGTCTTTTAACTTCATGTTTTCTCTCGCAGGGGATTCAACGCAACAAATGTGAATGGAACAACTACTTCTCACAAGCACGAATCGTAATATATCTCGAGCCTTGCTTCACCTCTAAGCCTTCGCAAACTATCCGAAGTTTAGCAACCTAGGTTGAACTAGCTGCGTAGTAATAAAACGTTTCAGCATTTCCCATTGAGCACTTGTGTTTCTTATCTGACAGCAGAAATTACCGAGCGCGAGAGGCTAAGCAATCATCAGACCGTATACCAGCAGATTTCTGCACAAATTTCATTCTGAACCGGTGACGAAGAGATCCGCACAAGATTAAAACTGTGAAAAAGAAGCAAAGCTCTCTGCTGTCTTCGTTTTCATGTGCTACATGCTTATTTCGCAAGTACTGCACCACAGACACATTAAAATGGCGTAGGCGAACGAAGAAAAATATGACGCGCACAGACACGAGCGTCGCACTGCAAGTGAGGACTTCGATTTGAACTTTTTCTTTCTACTATAGTGATAACCTCTGCAGACCAGCATGTACCACACGGATAGAAGTGCTTTGTGCCCTGGAGCTGAACTAAAGCATGAACTGAAATTTATGAAGCCGCTTGTACTGCACGTATTTGGGCATCTGAAGGGCTGTTCATCGGCTGGAACCCATACGGTCACTTCGGTTATCGGCAGGGCCAATGCACAAAACACGCGCCTTACGCACTATGAGGAACAAATGAAACGCGAGTAAGACAATTCAAGTATGAACAGCAAAATTAGAAGATCTTAGCCGGCGAAGCTCAATAATAGCGCATGTGAATTTCGCTGCGAAGGCACAAAGAATCTTCTTTAAGAGAGTTCATCAGTCTGGCTTATATTCCGTATCCAGCAGGTAATTCGAGTTTTCTTGTTCGCGCTTCATTTGTTGCTGATAATTCGTCGCTCTAACTGTTGTGATATACTCAGAGTACGTCCCAGTGTCAACAGGCACTGTCCACTGTACCGTCATCATAACCTTCAGAGTGCATCATCGGACGGCTTCCCACATGCACTGCTCAATCCCGTTCACTATTTTTGCCTGCTGCATGTTTCTAAAAACGCAGCGAAACTATCAACAACGCAGGGCAGCGAGCCCTCTATTCCTTCATTGTAGCGTTGTGTGCTTCTGCTGTTAATTGTGGGTGGATAAGCGCATCTAGTTAGAGTGGCTGCACACACCCTCTAGTATTCAGAACAACAAAGTTCGCTCAGCTGTAACTCGTCTGGTCATGAGTTCCGCCGGATTCTCGGATCCAGGACAATGTTTCCATGCTGAGGTGTCGGTAAGACGCTGAATTTCAGTTACGCGATTCCTCACAAGTAACTTCCATTGAGAGGACTCTCCCATGATCCAGTGATGCGATTGCCGAGCCAGTCCGGAAATGTGTCACTTGTGGTGGTTCCTTCAGGTTTTTCAGGATGTATCAATTCAGTCTGGCCTCCAAGAGACACGCCATCAGTTCGAGTCTCGGAAAAGTCATTTGCTTGATTGGGGCGACCCGTGGCTTGCTAATAAGGATACTCGAAGTTGTAATCCCATCCGCATCTGTTACGCAGATGTAGGTCACTGCCCCGTATGCCACAGGGCTGGCGTCAGCAAATGCGTGCAGGACTGTTTTGTTGGCAGGTTCGACTGTGCCTAATTTGTAGCAGCGCTTCACTTGAACTCTTTTAAATTCGTTTAGTTCCTCGCACCAGCGCATACATTTTGCGTCCAGATCCTCTGGTAGGATGTCAACCCATTCCACGTTTATTTGCCACAGCTCTTGGAATAAAACCTTTCCCCGAACCGTGAAGAGAGCTTGTCATCCAAGTGGGTCGTACAGTCTTGCTGTAGTCTTCAGAACAGACCTTTTAGTACTTGTCACTGGCTCAGGTAGCTCGCTGGACTGTGGGGTGTAGGTGAAGTTGTCTTTGCTGAGATGCCACGTCAGTCCTAACACCTTAAGGACTCCTGGGAACTATCCCAAGTGTCTTGCTTGACAATCGTCCGTCGCGAATCATTCGTTCAATGTCTTGTTGTTCGACGCCCACTTCTGCACTGTAACAGAGGCCGCGCGGAAAATAGTCCTAGCTTCTTCATAGATCTTCAGGGCTTCCTCTTCGTTTTCTGCTCCCGTAAAGAGGTCATCCACACACTAGGAATGCGCCAGCAGTGTTGCTGTGTCCGGATACTCTTCTTCCATATTCTTCAAGTGATGCTGAAGAGTTGCTGCCAGCAAGAAACGACTCGCAGTGGCTTAAAAAGAACTCGATTCATTCGCAAAGTCTGCAGTTCCCCTTTTGGTCCGCTCGCACCTGGTTTCGTAAGGTGCCACATAAAGCGCAATGCATCTCTGTCGTTCTCTCTTATCTCTATTAGTAAGAATCTCTTTTCAATACCTTCCACCAAGGCTATTCTGTCACTTCTGAAATTCAGCAGCAGTGCTACAAGGTCAGCTGCCATATTCGGATCTCTCTCTAGATTTTGAATCAATTAATTTAACTTAGAAGCATAAACTCAAAAAACCAACCAAGTTTATGGTCTGTAATGACCAGTTTTGGATCAGGAAGGCCACCCATGTATCTCTGTTGCCACGAGGTTGGGCATATACGCCGTCACTGCCGTTCTCCGCGCTGTGATGACAGTCGTCTTTCTGGCCATACTACAAAGGAGTGAGCCGATTCGTGCACTAATATGCTCCGTAGTGGTACCCATGCCGTGGACGATACTATGAAGAAGCATTCATCAAGGTAAATGTTTCCAACAAGCGGCTGCAACGAGCAGTTTTCTTTCAGGGTATTGCAACTCTTCCAGACTGTGATGAGTATGTCGTATTCACGGTTACTTTTACAACGTCTACAAACCATGCGATCGTAAAGGGCCTAGCAAAAACGCCGATAAGAACCTCGGTTATCAGCTATCACTGAAAACGCAAGCTTAATTGCTCTGCCGGATCGTCATCCACCTTCCCATATATTACATAAGCCTCACTATCACGCCTGGATCGGATATACGTTTCCACAGATCTCTCTAAAAGGCGTATTTCGTGCGATTTCATGCCTGTCTCTTTCTCTGGTCAAGCCATGGTCATTCCGCGGATTTGAGAAAGTGCCCGTCCCAAGTTTCAGCCACAGTGGGAACTGTCGAAGCTTAATTCTTCGTTGCTAAATGAGGAGAATTTTAAGCAGCGAGTGAGTACAGCTTTCGAATCTTGCGTGACCATTACAAACCTATTAGAAACCTTGGGAGACGGCTAAGCAAGAAGTTCGTGTCATTGCTATTGAGATCGGCTCCATGAGGTCTACTTTAAGCATAGTGTGCAGAAACGCTTGCTTCAGTGTCTTTATGATTTGCGCGAACTTGAATGCGAGGCTCCAGCATTGTACACAGGAAATAGAAACTGCAAAGTGTCAAAGTTATGATGCAGAACGCTTTCGGACGGCCCATGTACGATCCCGCAGCAATCGTGTTTTGCACTCTCAGGAGCCACCTAGACTTGCCTTGCTTGATGAGCATCGCCACGTGGGTGCCCAGTGGGTCTCTGAGATCTACCGTGGCGGCGTCCAGGACAGAGGTACAGATTAAAAAATGACCAAGTTTCCAAATCACTACAACTCTCTCTTTTTGCTGCCACTTTAAACATTACTGATTATGTTCATGTTCCACGCTGGGTGTCTATGATTACGCCAACTTCTGTGCATGAGCGCACGGTAATAAGTAGTCCTCTAACATAAGGTGCATTAGAAGATGCAGTTGAACGACTGCCGCTTTCAAAAACCCCGGGACCTGACGGCCTCTCTGGAGTATTTCTCTAGATATTTCAATCTGTTTTATCCCCTGTCCTACTACAGATCCTTGAGAGAATTGCTGATGTGAGATTTTTGGCGCTGTTATGAACAAAAACTCAAATTGTCTTAATACCAAAAACTGACGATAAGAAAAACTACGATTTTTAGATGGCTACAGACTTATCACACTTTCTCGTGTTGATTATAAGAATTCCGCTTAAGTCCTCTCAAATCGGCTACAGCTTGCAAATTCTACTTTGATTGGACCTGATCAAACGTGTGGCTTGAGGGGAAGGTCAATAAAAGTTAAATGTATATGTAGCGTGCACGGTGTTTCAGTACTGCGGGACCCTCATGAATAATTAGCACTGCAACAAATTGACCTGACAAATGTCTTTGATCAAGAGTTCCGTTGATTCCTTTTTTCTCTTTTAAAATACGTTAACCTTGGCTCAGTTCTTTCTTCTGGGATACACTTTTCTTATGAAAACTATTCCACACACCTGATTGTAGATGGCTTTTTCAACCAGTCCGTCTTCACCTTTCTGTGAAACACGGTTTCCCATTGTCCGCGCTCCTATTCGCGCTATACTCTGAGCCAATTTGCGTAGCTGTTTTAAAATGCAGAGCCTTCAGTGGTTTTCGTATTATGAGTCATGACTGAATGTATTAACTTATGCAGATGATGTTGCGTTTTTCGGCGCTTATAACCCAAGCATCGATGAGGTTATCCGTTTAACGGAAGACTTCGGTGCTCTGTCACGAGGTTTGGTTAGTCGTTCTAAGAGATGCGCTCTATAGTTTGGTATGTGTGTAACACCATGTGCTGAATAGACTAGTATGTAATGGACACGTAGGCCACCGCCGCAACTTGCCGTCTCTTTGAGTGCCTATAAGCATAGTGATATCATTGGAAAGACCGCGTACCAACTCTTCAGCACTGTGCTCACACAATTGTCCCTCTGGTCTCGCGATTTTTGGCAGGGCAACCACATGTACCCTGTTGCTTGCCACTAAAATTTATTACGTGCTCCAAATTATTTATTCCACACAATTTTATATCCAAGGTTTTCACAGTTTTAGCCAATTTTGTGTGAGATTCGTTTTTTTAAACAGTGAGGCGCGATAACCTTTTCCGCCCTGTAACCGCTCGCGGCCTTGGTTTAGCCCACCTCTATGTGCACACAGCTCCAGGTCCACCCCCACATTCACTGCGAATTACTTATTAAACCTATCCCCAAAAACATGCACACTACCTACAACGAATCCCGCCGCAGATCTCGAGCATATTCGCTCCACGAACACTACGGCACGGAACCGTATACCCTTTGGGTGGATGCCGCATGCACTGGCGAGGACGCGGTTGTAGTCATCACAAACTCCTTCCCCGAACCGATTGCCACCCTTCACCACTTCGCAGGAGGCCGAAGAGGGCCTAGCCATCACACGCACGGAGGCCCGATACATACTATATGACTATAAAACTGCCATACTAAATTTTCCTCGCGGGAGAGTTCATGTCCCTGCATTTCGCATACTGGACTCTCTCGCCGCACACCCGCCCCGCCACATAGAGCTAATATGGGTGCCTGCCCACTCCGGGAATCGCAGAAACGAGGCCGCCAACGCTTTACCCGAGGTTCTCTCAACCGGGCACCGGCGGCCTCCGATCTGGGGTTCTCGCGGGAGCGCATGCACTCATTCAGTGAAATGATGCAGGCCTGCAAAGCCGAGCGTAGGCTCTACCCCCTTCCCCCCACCTCATCCCTCCCTCGACAATTATCATCAGACACTTTAGAGGCGGCTTCAAACACGCACCTTACCCTCTCCTCATATACGCTCGCGCTATCACCAAGTCCACACAAACCCTTCCTGTACCCGCTCCCACCACCCCAAAGCCACTCTCGGCCATATCCCTTTCCTCTGCCCGGCGGATCCTCCCCAGCAGGGCCTGGAGCACCTTACCATTGGGAGACCTGGGAGACCCTACCGCGCTCCGAGGACCCGGCCAAGCAAGCCATCGCCACAGGCCAGGCTGGCAGCGTCATCAGTCTCCGGGTCATGAACGCTTGAGTGCGGTGGGGCCGTGCGGGGGCCCAAGGACCTGAGTGTCCCAAACTCCCCTGTTCCAAATAAAGTTTTCGTCATCATCATCCTGAAAGTGCGAAAAGTAGTTTCTCTTCCCATGTTTTTCCGGGACGCTACCATCTCAGTAGTGCGTGCATTATTGCAAGACAAATTAGTTCATTTTTTTAGCGAGCCTTATTGTTTCCTCTAATATTTGTGATCGTCCATGTTTACAGGGACTAATGCACGAAATTTACTTTGCTTTTGTTGCTTAGTTGTTCGTTTTTACCGGAGTTCCTGTTTTTGGTGTCAAGGAAGCGGTTGTACAAGGACTTAATCTGTATGCTCTTTTTTCCGCCAATGTATCGTTCAGTGTATTGAGGTTTGCCGTGACATGGAGTACTCAAAAGAGTGGATAAATTTCCCTCTCGCTGTGTAAGCAGGCATTTTTTCTATAGGCTTCAGACCAAAACATCAAATAGAACATGGTTAAAGGAAACGAGTGTTTTTGCATCTGTGGTAAATTGCCGCCTTGGTGATGCTCCCGAAACGATTTAGCCTTGTTTCATTCATTTAAATACACAGTACTCTTCTGAAATGTCATGCAACGAGCATTAAAAACAAGATTTAATTTTACACCGCATTCTGCATGACATCTCACGGTACTGTCATCGTTGATGAACTGTTAGATATGTTCTTTATAACAGGATTACAGAGCCTCTGGAAAGCACGCATGATGGAACGACATTGTGAATCTGTTGCTCCCGCAAAAGACCACCTTAGTAGCATGACTGTTCATGTCAAGGCATTGTACGCCCAGACTGAGTTCGAACCATAGTGGCACTCAGCCTTTGGGTTGTGCTGTTCGTTTCCTTTTTTCAAGTGCTTTGTTGCTTGAGTGCGTCTTATTACGATGTATTATATATCTTCTCTGCATTGCCTCTTTTCTCATGCTTGTTTTTTTAGGTGTGTCGTGTTAATCATCATGTTGATTTGCCACAAGTTTTCCTAATATTTGTACATAGTTCATGTACATATATCATCGCATCACTGGGATAAATATACCATGCTTAAAAAGAAAGAGAAGCGGCGATAGCACATTGCCCTCGCGCAGTGGCCAGCGGAGCTGATCTGTTCGCGCGGCCGCGGGTTCGAAACTTGGTTGCGGCCATATTTATTTTAATTCTGCAGGTCTAGCTGACTTCACGCACTCAAAGAGACAACGGGTTTTTCGAAATTATAAGCCGGGTCTTTTCGTGATTACAGATTAAAGAAAGGAGTAATGTTATAACGCATCTAGACCGAGTAGATGGCGAAAGCCTGTATTACCCTGGTCGGCTCATGGTTTTGCTTCGCTGGGTCGTCGGCACGTCTTGTGACGATATTAGGTTCAGATTAAGCTCTGATTGACGTGAAGCTGATGTATTCGCGCCGCAGACGGAAGTTGATGAAGGCGACCATGCGCAATGCACATTGTGTGAGTGTGTTGCAGTTTAACATGTGGCATGATCGGCTGCGGCGACAGCATAGTGCTCTCGTGCTATAGCCAGGGAAGCTGATCTGCTCGCGCCTTGGTGGTTTAAGAACCAAGTTGTGGCAACATTTATTCTACTTCTGCGTCCTCAAGGTCAAAGACTCCGCAGAATTCTAGGTTGTGTTTGACCCCGTGTAGTGTATTGCGATACTACATGCGGTTTGCAGAAATTGTGCCAGACAGCAGATGGACGTGTGCACCATGTATTGTGCAATATATCGCTGGTCCTTCAAAAAAACTACCAAAAAGTATGCCAGCTAGTTGCTCTGACATGTTAGCATGGCCACTTCGGCTCAATGTAGTCATTCCAGATTCTGTCCTTTCTTGTCATTCAACATCAAAGTTGGCAGATTGGTAAACTGGTTTTTCGAGGTGGCGCAGTATCTGTCTCACTTATCTCGGTAGACACCTGAAATGCGCAATAATGGAAGGGAGGAAGGTGGGAGTGAAAGAAGAAAGAGAGAAAGAGGTGCCGTAGTGGAGGTCTCCAGAATGATTTCGACCACGTGGGGATCTTTAACGTGCACTGACATCGCACAGCACACGGGAGCCTCTTGTGTGCCGCCTCCATCGAAACGCGGCCGCCGCGTACGGGTTCGAACCCGGCTACTCCGGCTCAGTAGCCGAGCGCCTAAACCACTGAGCCACCACGGCGGGTAACATCAATGTTCAGATTCCTGATTAGTAAAACTTTCTTCTTTTTTTTTGCATGCTGGCCTACTTAGGGAGTATTACACCTGTTGTATATGGTATTACTGGCATCTCTACTGTTCTATGGACTCCTTCCATCAGCACAAGAAGGTCCCTTCTCTCACAAGAGAACCTTCTTTTTTTCTTAAATATAGAGCTCCTATTCGTGAACTTCGCCCTGTCATTAACCTGAGCACAGAGTGAAGCTGTTTGGCTCAACTTATCCACCGCTACGCCAAATGTCACAAGAGCATACCGGCAATGCAAGCAAAAGCATTCCCACTTATGGTTTCACAATCCCATCGTTTACGTCTGTAGCGTGTATCTCAGCTAGCGCACACGAACTAACACCGATTTCAAGCGCTAGGGAAGGATCTTATACATAAGACAGGCCGCATTAATCATGTTTAATTCTCTGTTGTAGGTTCTCACAAGGTGGCAAAGCGCATGCCGTCGAGGAACAATGAAGACGCCAGTGTAGATGGCGCTATGTTCAGCGAAACTGTCGCTCTACGAAGTCGCGAATTTAAACGTCATGCGAATGGCCAGCCTCATGATGAATGTTTTTCGATTGTTCATCGTAAAACAGCACGCCCAAAAATACAATGTAGAAACAAAGAACAAGATGACGGCTCGACGATTCCCAGAAAGATATCGCGAAACAGACCCAGTCGGCGTAGTCGTTATCCGCAACCGGCACAGCCATGCAGTGAACATGTTCAGAAACCTAAAAGGTCGGTTTCGCACGCAGCAGCCTCCGCCTCCCTCAATACTTGCGCTTTCAGATAGCTCGCCAGCCATCGCAAAAACCTCAGCGCAATGTATGTGACACCTAATACATTTTCCAGAATAAAGTTTATTTCTTTTTATTCTCTGCTTTTTATTGAACAAACTCAACGCTCCGCATTACTTTGCAGACGGACTTTTTTTTTTTGTTAACACACAATCCCTGTCCCTATGATCTGGTCAGCCAGCAGAATCCATCTTGCCGATAAAAACGACGCCTTAAAAAACATTTGCCGGCGATTACGCTACTTCCTAATGCGAAATTTGAGCACAGCTCATCAGCTGTTTCAGCTTTTCGATAGATTGAGGCAAATATCCAGATCCGCCGCCAGCGATCCTGCGCTCTGATTGCACTCACGAAATCATACTCACTAACCTAAGCCCGACCGACTGTGGCCTCAACACATTCCGATACATATGACCATTTATAATGGATCGTCAATCCTACATCCGCATCCAAGATCAAGAGCATGGTCCTTACCTACTCGGCACAAGGTGAACTTCCCAAGGCGCGGTACTCTCCCCGCTGCTCTTCAGTCTGGCTATGATGCACCTGCCGGCCAGGCTGACTGTAGTCGCCGGCGTGCAGCCCGCCATGTACGCCGATGACATCAGCCTGTGGGCCACGCAGGGCAGCAGAGGGGACATTTAAACCAGACTGCAAACAGCGGCGACGATAGTAGACCGCTACGCCCGCCGCTGCGGTCTTCAATGTTCCCCTCAAAAATCGGAATTTGTGCACCTCCGCCCCTCACAAAAGTAAGTGCACTACTAAAAAATCTCTTTCTCTTGAGAGTGGTCCCATACGCGAAACTGATGTGATGCGCGTACTCGGACTCTACATCAACAAACACAGACAGCTAGACACTACATTGGCCAAACTCCGTAAGGTGGGGGGCCAGGTGGGCCACGTGTGGGTGGAAAACATTTATTTATGCTATTTACAGGAGAGAGTGGGGACTGGCCTTAAGGGACAGCCCCTTACAAATTCTAGGAGAGGTCCCTAGTCCGGGACCCCTGTGGCTTTCGCGGCACCTCCGGCCCTATAGGGCCGGAGGTGCCGCGAAAGCCACAGGGGTCCCGACCACTCACGTTCGGGCGCCGGCGTATACGCCGGCGCCCGAACGTGAGTGGTTCGCCCACCCACGGCAAGATGGCTTCTGGAAATGCAATACAACGTGGCTACTACCCGGACACCATGGCCTGGTCCGAGGTTCCGGCAACTCCAACGCCTGATAACCCGGATTCTGCGCCGATCGAAAACATGAAGCTTTTCAAGCTTGTCTAACGCCGCTCCCGCAAGCGGAGCGCTAATGACAAGAAAACGGACTCCATATCGGCAGGACGCTGAACACGGCGCAACGCTGCTGCGCGCGCTGCAGCGCTTCACGGCGGGCCCCATTGTAAGACCGGGTCGACTTGCAAACCAAAGCCGCTTCCGCGGCTTCATCCCGGAGACATCGTCATCATCCTGAAGGTTCGGATGACCGTCGCTCTCAAGGATGTCTATCAACATGGCGAGCTGGGAGCATCGTTCGCGGCCTACCTGGGAGCCAAGGCCGCAGCATCCCTCAGCCTGCTCCCCACATGGGAGCAAAACCGCATCGCCGCAGGCACCCGAGACCCGAGACCGCGCGGACAAGCTTCTGTGCGACTTTGAACTAACATGATCGAAGGGCCGGCTCTCCATGTACGGCCAGTTGAAACTCACGGCCACGTGTGCCGCGGCGTCATCACCGTGGCCAAGCACGAGACCAGTGAGTCCCTCCAAAACAAGATCCAGTGGCGTGCTGGAGAGCTTGCCGATATCTGCAAGCTTGGCAAATCCGACGTCGCGGCGCTCACCTTCGTGGGCAAAGTGGTGCCGCGATACGTCCATTATAACTCGGAAGTGACTGTTGTGCGTGCATACAAGAAAACCATCCCGGTCTGCGTGCAGTGCGGCACTGTGGCCACCGGGCGGATACATGCCCCTGCCCGGATTAAAAGTGTGGCCTATGTGCCCAAACGGTACCGACCGTCGACGGGGTCAAGACACCGCATGAATGCACTCCGTCCTGAGCAGTCTGTGGGCAAGCCCACGTTACCAACTCCCGTGACTGCACGGGAAAATTCCGCCAGCTCAGAGTGCCCGGCCCCAACGATAAACGCCCAGACCTGCCAGCAAACCAGCGGCCTGGCAAGACGCCAAGTCACCCAAGTTCAGGTGCCAGTGGTGGAAAGCCGCGTGGTGCTCACGGCACCGACCACAAAACGTCGTCTTAATCGTCGATGAAGTCAGCTCCCGGGAAGAAGACGGTGCGCCGCCCCGCCACCGCCCAGCGGCAGGGACACTGGCCACTAACCAGCCCTAAAGACAAATGGCGCTGCCGGCGCCCGGGCATCAGCACCTCAACACGACAAACAGCAGGTGAGCAGCTGGGCTGAGATCGCCTCCTCCTCCTCCCATCCCCCCTCCTCCCCACTAACCGTCTCCGCACTCGACGCGCAATACAAAAAAAAAAGCAGATCAGCGTGCTCCGGGCACAGAATGAGTTTTTGCTCAACAAAATTCAAAATTTAGTGTCAAAATTGGGATCCGCCGCTCCGAGCGCGCAGAACCCGGACGCAATGGAGAGCGACGCGGAGCTCTCGCCTGCCCTCGTGACCGCCATCACCGCGATGGAGGAGCGCTTAACCTCTAAATTGCGAGACCGCCATTGGTGAAATCTTCACCAAGGTCAAATCTGTCGTCCCCGCGGTAGTCTCGAAACACATCTCGGACAACCCCCGTCTCCTCCGTCGGACGGGGCCCAGTGGGGACGTAGCCCGTCCTTCAAAATTCACCCGTCTGATTATTGATTCGGACAATGAGGGCAGCTGCTCCGCTCCTTCCGTCATTACGCCCTTCATGGCGCAAGTAGCTCGCTCTGGGGCAGCAGCCACTGCCTCCTCCTCCCAACTAAAAATTTAAATCATGGCGAGACACCTTAACCAAAGGAGTTCCGCCATCTCCCATTCGGCCATCTCAACTTCAATAACACAATGGAACTGTAGAGGCTTTAAAGACCGCACTAAGCGGGCCTATTTCCGCCTGTACCTTGAAACCTACCAGCCGTATTTGTGCGGTATCTTTGAACACCTATCACATGGTGTGGGCCTGCCCCTCCAACCCGGCAGTTCCCCCATCCCCAACCCAACCCGGGAGGACTGGGAGGCAACCCTGCTCGGCTGCCCCAACTTACAGGCCCAACAAGCCTTAGTCGGGCGCGTCCAACCGCCACTGAGGTCCCAAACCAGGGACCACCACCTAGTGCTTGAAAGGATCGGTCCCTTACGGGCTGATCTAAACATACCTCATGTCCCTTCTAAATAAATGTTTTCACCACCACCACCACCCCGGCGGTTGAGCGCGCGGGCTGAGGCGACTGCAGCCTCGTTCCCCTCTAGTCCCGCGTGTGCTGGGGTCCAGATGACGACACGTATGTTTGAGCGATCCCAGTACTCCCATCTATGTAAAATTTTGGCGGCGCGTTGAGATATACGTCCGTGTTGTAGATTTCGACAAGGCTTCCCGGGAGTCGGTAATGATAACCTGGTATTCTGGTTCTGCATCGGCGAGTTCTATGGCGACCTCTTCCGCGTGTGTAATGTTGGGGGCACGGAAAGTGAGTCCCTGAACGTACGTATTTTGATCTATTACTGCGGCCGTATACCATCCCCCGTGGTGTGGGCCAGCAACATCCATGTAGAAGACTCCGTAGCGAGAGCCATAGCCGTCGTTAAGGGCCGCCACGCGCGCGGTTAGATGGCCCTCGTGAGTCTCCTTTGTCATGTTCTGTGGCAGAGGTTGGACCAGTAGCGCACAGCGCCAGTACTCTCGAACCGTGGTCCCTTCTGGTCCGCCGGCTTTCCAACGAACGCGGGGGGTTACAAAGTAAGCATAACTTGCGGCTGGCAAACGTCTTCGTAACCAGTAGAATTCTCTATTCGACTCTGTCTCCACCTACGAAAACAAGAGGAGGATGCCTTTGATGTCATCCTTCGCAGAATTGTTAAACGTGCCCTTTACCTCCCCTTCACTACTTCAAACAGCCTGCTTATGGTACTTGGAATGGTGAATACTTTTGCAGGATCTCCGGGAGGCGCACCTTACAAACCAGTATACGCTAGTTTGACTGGAAATTTCTGCTAATTGAATAGGACCTTTTCTCTAAGAACAGTGAGGAAATTTTTGTTCACAGTGCTCTAAATCTTTTTCAGCCAGTTCCCCATTCTCTGCATGCCCTATGAAACTGTTGCTCTTCTTACAGTGCCGTACTGCTATGTTTACAGAAACAGCTTTGTGTCCAAAGCAAACAAAATACAATCACTTCTAAGAAGTCTTTCAAGACACACATGCAGCTTGGGCTCCTGATGACAGCAGTTTTCATGAAAAATGTGTTTCTTATCTATGTGATATTATAATTTAATCAAACGTCAAAACATGCCTGCAGCATTATCACCAAGGCAGTGCGACATTCTTTACGCAGTGACAATATTGGCCGATTCATTTGTCTCTCGGGTGCAAATGTCTTCGCGCTAAGACAAGCATCTTTCGTAGAAACGGCCACGGGTTTAAAAACATATGACCTGAAGATACTGAGTGGCCTTTCAAGGGTCGCTGCAAGGTTTTGATGTTTATCGGAAAGAAGGTGCTGTAAACATGACGGCGCAACCCTGGCGCTAATGGAACATTCATTGGCGCTGTTTGTAAAAAATTTGTCAGTGCTGTGTTATCATCGGAGAACGTAAACATGCATCCCCCTTTCACTTGTAGCAGCAGCAGCGGCCTTACGCAGCAGGAGCAGCACCAGCCGCCGAAGACGATGACACCGAAGTTCCTCCGAATGGAGCTGGTCTCTCGTGCCGGCGAGATGCACCGTTCGGCTGCACGCCATCTTACATCCTAGCACTCTAGCCAGTAAATGAATCATTTCCTTCATCGTGCCGGCCTCATACTTTTCGGTTGCAACACACTGCCCGTGTTTCAAATGATGGACAGCGCTATGGTTTTCGTATATCTTCTTTTTCAGAAAACCGGTGCTGGAAATTCAGGAAATTCATAGTATTCTGCCGAATTACTGAACAGCATACGTTCCCTCTTCAAAAGTATGTTACACAGTGTGTCCATGGCTTTTACATATCCACGTTCAGCCTTCTCAGAACTATGAGGATCCCGGTCGATCGTCATGTTGGCCCCCTCGCCTGAAAATATTTCTGTTAAGATGCTGATCACGTACAGCCGCCATTCAGCTCGATTTACATAGAACCCGAGTGGACTGGAGGAGGAATTTGCGCTGAACAAATGCTCATTGAGGCGTTTCGCGCCTAGGAAATGTGGCTGAATCAGTGTGAAGAAACGTGCTACAGTTAACACATTTATTTCGACACAGTGTGCATACCAAAAGCACTTTGTCTAGTCATATTACGCAGAATAATGCTTTATCAAAAGTCAACGACAGTCTACGCAGCAGCCAAGATGCTGACATCAGTTACAGAAGCTTCGACACGCGTTCTAACAATTCTTCCTTTAGATCTAGACCTGCCATTCTGCAGAAATAGAGAAGATCTTGCCACAGGTCGCCCACGCCGTATTTTTCTCAAGAATTCTTATTCCCTTTCGACACGCGCTACTCTCAGCTGGCTACACTTAGCTTTAAAAGCGACTCCTGAGCTCCGTTGTCCTAAACTACCAGAACGATAACACCACTCGGTACGCGTGGGCGCAAACGCATCGCTCGTGCAAAAGCGTTGCACCTGCACCCCAGCATCCAGCTGTGTAAAGTGCTGAAGCCGAACTCAGCGCTCACATCGACAAGATCCAGCTGTGAAAGTCACTGCATTGTTTCGGTTTCCTTAGAAAGCCAAAATAACTGCAAAAATTTTGCACTGAAATGCAGAAGTCAGCCGAAAAGCTGCGCTGTAATAATGTATTACCGAGTATTGTAATCCTGCTCTGAGTTTGTTTTTTTTTTTTGCCTGTGCTTTCGTTCATGTCGGTCCTGTTCGTATCTTCGCATTCTTTACAGGGTGCCTCACCTAAGAGTTGTGTTGGGTTGTGTTGGGTTTCGTGGCGCATAAGAATCTAATGCTACCAAGCGTCAAACACAAGGTATAGAGAATTGTTTTGTGCAGAATTTTATTTTAAAAAGTGTGAAACAACGGTGGTTTAAAGGGCCTAAAAACTTATTTCGTAAAATGAAATGATAGTCAAGGACAAAAATTTTGTAAATGCCTTATGGTGAAAGCTCTAAAGAAGGTCAGGTAACCTCAGCGGCCATCCTCGACTGGGCAAAGATCTAGAGGCTCCCAGCCAATGAAATAGACACCTCAGCCTTCTTCCCAGGAACGAAAGTGGCTGAGGTGTGTCAAAGATAAGTGTGGCACTGGGTTATAATTTAGTCTGTCAAGAAAACCAGCTTCTCTTGAAAAGCTAGAAACATAAGGTATGTCACCAATAGCATTGGTGTGTTCATTACAAAGTTGGGTAAAGTACTTTTTTCTTAGTTTTTACAGTTTTGAGCATGACGGTAAAATATGGTTTAGTGCGAGTTCTCTCGACTCCTTTTGCGCAGAGGTTTGTCTTGATTCGTAAGTAAAATGTGATGTGTCAGGTGTGTGCGCTCTTTGCGCATACTACATAAATTACTTCTATAAAACATTCATGGTGCGTGCATGTTTTTCATTCCCCGAGAACAGGTTTTACAAAATTCAATTTGTTGTTTATTTCAATATCCCTAGTTGTCTGTCATTTAGCCTCCACATTACCATGTATTAATTTCATGCACTCTCTATTGGGCGTGCTGACTTTTTTTATTTCATGACTGCGAGGTTCTGCCGCACACAGATCGGCTCTTTCATTTCCATCTATCGCAACATGGCTAGGCACCCAGCATCATTTTACCGTACGCCCCTGTGTTGTGACTTTTTTTCTGTTGTGCATTATACTTCTTAATAATGGTTCGGCAGCATTTTCGCAATGTAATGCCGAGAGCAGGCTGAGTGAATCTGTGTAGACGATGCTGTTTTCAATGCTGTTACTTATTATCCTGCTTACAGCTACAGAGACATCATAAAATTTGCCAGTAAAGATGGATGCACAGTTTAGCAGCCTTACTATTATTTTTTTTCACTTTCCTTGTACTGCCACGCTTCCGACAGAATCTGCGGTTTTTGAGCCGTCATTGTAAAATTCTGTATAGTTCACAATTTTTTCCTGTAGTGTCAAAACTTCCTATAGCATGTGTTCGTGTGGTGTTAGTTTCTTCCGAAAGTTTGTTAACCTAAAGTCACATACAGTGGGGAGGCTGTACCATGGGGGCAGTGGGTCGTGCCTTGAGGTGACATCAGGAAGGGTATCTAGCATTCTTAAGGTTTTGCAACTATCCTCGCAGCGCAGAAGCAGAGGTCTGACTGACTGCGGTTTGTTGTTGAAAAGTGTTCTGGAGGAGCTCTTTGTGACTATGGGATAACAGAGGGGTTTTGACGGGGAACGGATTTTCAGAACATATCTGCATGTGAACATAGTTATTCTGTCTGTAAGGAAGATTTCACTGATTTCGACATGGGCACTGTTTATGGGGGGTGTTCTGTATGTGGCAGCTGAGCAATTTGCAAGAATCATGTCCTATCGGGCCCCACCGTTTTCGTGAAAGCCCCTCTAGGACATTTAGGGATCGGGAAGCTTTCTTCTTCAGGTTATTTATGTGTAGAAGGAATGTGAGCTTTTTATCAAAAATTACTCCTAGAAATTTCTGTTCTCGTACCGGTAATTCGGCTTCCCTTAAATAGAGGGTGGGTTTGTTCTTTAGGCCTCGTTTGAGAGAGAACATGACGGGCACTGTTTTCTGAGGAGAGAAGTGGAATCCATTTCTGTCTAACCATGTAGTTAGTTTATTTATTGTCAATTGTACTTGTCTCTCGCATGTTGATCTGTTTGTTGATGTGCAGGACATCTGAAGATCATCAATGTAAACTGAGTACATAATTGAATTTGGGATTATTTTGTTTCAGTAATTCATTTTCACGACAAAAAGTGTTGTACTTAAGACACACCCCTCAGATACCTCATTCTCCTGAACAAAGTTCTTTGAAAGGGTTGAACCTGGATGTGCATGAAAGAAACGGTCGGATAGGAAGTCATTTAGGCAGCTCAAAATCCTTCTGCGGATGCCAAGTTCAACTAGGTCGCAGAGTATCCCGAAACTTTAAGTTGTGTCGTATGCCTTTTCGAGAACGAAGAAGACAGCAAGACAGTGCTGTTTATGTGTGAAAGGTTCTCGAACAGTATTTTCGAGGCGAACTAAATAGTTCATTCTGCGCTGCGAGAGGCGCACGCCCCGATTCATAGCGTCCGCTACCTTGGTGCACCCAGCGCAGACCAGTCCCAAACAATCAGGGCAATACGTGTGGCTTGCACCAGCACGTCACGGATCCCATGGTAGTGGACGACGCGTAGCGTACACACTGCGCTTCGCCGCAGGTGGCAATAAGGGACAGATTTTCACGGTGGTCCTGGGACCACCAAAATTGCGATCGCTATAGAAGGTTTACAGCGAGAGTTGTGTCTACAACATTCTGATTCCTACGCGCACGCCCGCTCGCAGTCGTTACCAACGTCTGCACGTGTCTTGCTCTATAGTTGTAGCCATGGGGTGCGGCGCGCGCGTATCCGTGATCACGTGACCATGCAAGCCTTTTTCCCTCCAGCTAAGTGACCTCCTCGTGCACTCTGCCTGGGCCTTGATAAAAGTGCAGCCTTCGTTTCTGGATGATATACGCAGCTCTAAGACGCCACCAAACTCTTCTAAACGCCTCTCGGACGCTCTGTGATCGTCTTTGTAGTGGGCATAAGCAGTTATAAGCAAAGGCACCGTAGCAGCCATGCAGTGTGTGCTTACTGCAAGACGGCTACCACGCCTCTGACTGACTGTGGCACAACCATGATACTGAAGCAGGAGCGCTGCCATACAGTCTAACTTGGTCACTCCTATGCTGATATATTATTATTCTATTAAAATGAATGCCCGCACTTTTCGCAGAACCATCGCTGTGACCGGTGGCTTGTTCACGTATTGCGGCTTTGCCTAACAGCGTTCTTTCAGTTGGGCCACATTTGAATAATCTAACATTGCCACGCTTACGCCCATAGTGAAATGGCAATATTTCAATCACTGTGCTTTATTTCGAGCTTGAATAAAAGCCTCCCCCCCCCCCCTGAAGGTACTTTTTCGAAGAAAACAGCTGATGTGGTCATTCCTCAACTTGCAATGCAACATTTACATTAAAATTTTTGCGCCAGCATTACGGTTAGAAGTGAGCTAATTTATTTGCGCCAATCATTTATTGCTAATTTATTTTATTAGCAAGTTACCTGCATTTATTAAATGCATGCACTGCCCTTATGCAGATGACTGTCTATGGAACTGCACTAGCCTGTATTCGTAGAGCGCATTCAATGATTTTAAAGTTTGGTCCATTTAGCCCACACACCTCGGATATGGCGCCAGTGCAAGCCATCTATATGTGTGGCTTCGGCAAGGCACGGACAAGGCTGCTTAGACATATGCGACAAAAGGTGAAGCCGCAAGACCTTCATTTGTGCAGCTATGCCTCGTTTCAACGCATCTTTTGTGGAGTGGAATCTCCGAATGCTGTGGAAACACACTTAAGCTTAATTTGGTTTGGTTTATTGGGGTTTAACGTCCCAAAGCGACTCAGCCTATGAGAGGCGCCGTAGTGAGGGGCGCCGTAGTGAGGGGCTCTGTAGTGAGGGGCTCCGGAAATTTCGACCACCTGGGGTTCTTTAACGTGCACTCACGTCGCACAGCACACGGGCCTCTAGAATTTCGCCTCCATCGAAATTCGGCCACCACGGCCGGGATCGAACCCCCGTCTTTTGGGCCAGTAGCCGAGTGCCATAACCACTGAGCCAACGCGGCAAACTGTTAAGTAAACTGTGTCGCCGTCAGTCCGCACAAGGCCTGCGTTATGAAACACCAAAAGAAATTCTCTCCTACTTAATATTGTTAAGGTTCTAGTACACGGCCTGGAAAGACTACTTCCCGACGTGTGTCATCGGGAAGCAAGATGCGGTGTCAGGGTCGAAGAACGCGGGTCTGGGAGAAATTGCCACCAAACGTGGGTCGTCGTTAAGCAAGGTACGGCGAAGGCTAAGCAGCGGCGGAAGCAGCCAGCACACATATGTCTCCTGGGTGGCTGAGAGTACCTGCTTTCTACTCGGCGACCGTTGCCCCAAGCCTGCCGTCATGGACCACACAGGGGACCCAGTGACAGCTGATTCCAATTATGTACTTTGTCCGGTCGGAGTGCAGGACGAAAACGAAAGGGCTGAAGTTTAAGCAAAACAAGACCCCCTTTCCGAAGTGCCTGCACGTGTCGAACACCGCCGCCACCGCCGCGAGGAGACGGACGTTATCTTCCCTAATTGCTGCGAGCGTGCAGGGGGACAAAGGGCTTGCACTTTGGCGTGCCAAGCCCCGCGAAGAGCTGGCGGGCATCGTTCGAAGATCTCCAAGGACAAAGGACTACTTTCCGGCCTTTCTCGTGACCTCGCGTTCTGGCCATGGGCGGCGGGTGTCCTTTGATGACGAACAGATGTCGGTGACCCGCGGGAACCTTTGGCTGGCCAGAAACCACCACCTACCGCAGTCGACGCCTTGACGGCAACCTTCTTTCCCTCGGAATCAACACGTGACAGGGGCGTGACCCTAAGTGCGGTGTTGTGTTTGTGCGCAGAGGTGAAAGTTCTAGGCCCCTCCCACTCCGGCGTGGGGGTCCTCATCCTAGGGAATTTGGGGACCAAGAAGGGTATAAAAGTCGACAACGAATGCGGCAGAATGGTCTCTCACTCAGGTCTCTCACTTCTCTTACGCTTGTAAATATGTGAATAAACCTTCTGTACACTTTCCTCCTAAATGGAGTTCGCCATCTTCCTTTGGAGCCGGGACCTGCTGCCCTGAACGACCCTCCACAACTCGCTGGGCCCCTCCGTCCTCAACAATATATCGGCATGACATGACTCAAAATGTAGGGGACGTACCTTTCCCCGAATGATACATCCCATGTGCCGCGTGTTCCAGAATATTTTTGAAAAGAGCACAACAACGGCCGGTTCACACATGTTCCGAAAAACATCGGGTATTAATATTCTTGAAGTGCTAATCGACCCCTCAGCTTTCCTGCATCATCAGTGACTCACGGAGCACTTCATAATCCAGTCTTCCTGCGTGAAAAAAAAAAAAAATCTGCGTCGGCTATTGTAATAAGGAGAAGGACTTCTAATCCATTTCATGCGCCGACTTATTTTTCTCCAGCCGCACAACTAAAACTCATACCAATCTTGCCATTCGAGCATCGTCCACCAAAATGGCATCTCTACACATATGTACAATGACTTTTACCTGGTTTGATAAGCTTTTCAGGTGACGAAATTCATAACTGAGCTGTACAGACGCAAATAAATCAAATAATTTTCAGCAGGAACCGCGACCTTCTTTGGTCTCAGGGCCAGGCCATGAAGCAATGCGCTTCACTACGTACTAGGCATGGATGACAGTACTCTGAGTATTATATCGCTTCGGAGGTTGGACAGTTCAAAACCAAAGAGGAAAATAAAAATAAGAGTTGTAAATATAAATACATAACGAAAAAAAAATGGCCAGGGTTCAATGTGGTTTGAACCTATAGTTATGCCAGCGATAGCTCAGTTAAGCATGGTACCCACTGCCTCAAATCAAATGTCAAGGTCAGGTACCCAATGGTCACAGTCATATGATCACGTGGTCATACTACCATAGCTTGGGCCATACCACCACATAGTTAAGACCATTTTGGCCTTGTGAGGCATTGATGGTCATTGTCTCATCCACATCCAAATCGGAAGTTGTACCCTGAGGATTGGAGCTCTCGCTCTATTGCTGCGGTTTCCTGCTTAAGGAAAGATGCCGGGCTAGAAAGTGAGAATTTCCTTCGGTGGCGCATTTGCAAAGTTCTGCTGCTCTCACGCAGTTTCAAGAGAAGTTATAAATTCTAGAAGACGATCATGTCACTAACCAGGAAAATTACTGTATTAAAATCAATATAATTGTTCTTTTTTATTTTCATAGAATAGCTGAGTCTGAAAGGCCCTTGGTATTGTACTCTGGAAAGAATTTTCAAAGTAATGTCAATTAAATAAAGCTCGTCCTTTCCAAAATCATACTCCTCCTAAATTGCTCATATCAAACACACATATGTACTCTTTGGACAGTTTTCGCTGAAATATGTCCTTAAATAATGCCTTCGTTGCCTTCCATCGATATTATAGTCTGTCTAAATTAGCTTTCCGTTAAAAGAAAAAGAAGACCATTAGAGAAAAACGAACTGACCAGTTTGAAAACACTGAAACTGCAGTTTCTTTTTTCGGCAAGATTCTGTCAAATGTCTTCCCGAAATCTGGTTAGTTCTTCATTGAAATCTCGGCAATTACCTTTGTCATATAAAGTCAGTTTTTTGTTGCTTTTGGCTGCGCTGCCATAATGTGCCATAAATTACTTTACGATCGCTCATTTCATCTAGGTATGACAGCGAAGGAATTCTATCGGGGTAAGTACAAGATCCAGGATGCCAGCTGAATGATAAGTATGCCTAGATGCTGATTCAACAATCTGGGATAGCGAAAATGTTAGGCATGTGTTAAAAAAATTGCCTTCACTCTTATTATTCGAAATGGAGAGCAAGGTCAGACTAGGTAATATTAGGAAAGTTAAAATCACCGAACGTAACAATAGGGGTATGCGGATATAGAGATCTTACAGAGTTAAGTGCGTCATGGAACAGGGGCACGAATGAGTTGTCGGAATCAGGAGGGTGATAGCATGCGCCTAGGATGATATGGGGGTGTGCAACTCTACAGCATACGAACACGACTTCTAAAGAAGTATGGATGGGTATTCGGTGGCAATTCAAGACAGGATGAGTAGCGATGAGAACATCACCGCCGCCTCTGTTGTTGCAGTCGGCATGAAAAATTTGGAAGTCTGCGTGGGAAGGAAAAATCTCTGAATTATCTATAGATGAATTCAGCCATGTATCGGTTAACGCGATGACATTAGAATCTGATGAATCGATAAGGTTATCAAGGATGTCGCTTTTGGGTAGCACGCTCCTAATGTTGGTGGAAAGGAACGAGAGGGATTTCTTTGTACTGTCATGACTGGCACGTGCCAATTGCTAAGTTGAATGAAGAAGAACTTGTTCGCTGGCCGGATCATAAACGTACGTGACCTTTCCTGCTGCCAGTCTTTTGTGGCGAAGAGTGCTGCGAAAGCTTTGTTTTTTTTAATTCAATAAGGGTTTTTTTGGGCTAAGCGAGCGGCTGGAGAAAGGTCTTGGGCAACATTAATTTCGGAGTGTTTGTTTGCCCTGCTAGTGGTAAGCAGTTTTTCTTTATCCTTAAAATAAGTGAACCTCACTAGAATTGGTCTCGTTTTGTTCGGAGAAAAGGACCCAAGCCTATGGGCACGCTCTATGTCCCTCGCTTCAATGCGCAATTTCAAGTGTTCCTTGGCAAAGGCATTTTCCTCTGAGCTAGCCCAACGTTCATCGTACTCATCGTCCACCCCGCAGAACATCAGGTTGTTTCGCCGTGCCCTATCTTCGGCATCGTTTGCTCGAGCAGTTAACTGCTCAATCTGACAAGCGCTTGCCTCTGCAAGCGTTTGAACACTTTTTATATCGGCATTGATTGTCGTTAGAGATTGGCACTCTTCTTCAACTTTATTTGTTCTTTCTTTGATATCTTGCAGCATTTTATCGTTTTCAGTCTGTTTTCCCGAATATTTCTAACTTCATCTAATAACATCGCCGGTCCATTCTTTAGTTCATCCAGAGCTTCTAATACAGCAGATAGGTCGTCGCCAGCAGAAGCACGAGTAATGGGACCCGGGTTTTGCTCGACATCCCGTACAGTTGAAGAAGCGCCTGAATTACACGTGCACACTCACTAAGAATGACAAAAGCTGCGTGTGGGCTTGGCAGCACTAAAAGACCGCGGAAGCGCGTACGCTTAGTTAATAAAGAACAACAGTTGGTTACCTGCGCAAACAACAGTGGTGTACGGTGAGGCGATGTCGTCGCGCCCGTGCTGCCAAGCCCACTGAAGGAGGCGAGGCTGCATGCCAAGATTCTTGACAACATGGAACGTATGCATTCCCTTACAGGTAATAAAAACAGCACGTAATCTCCTTAAGGACCGTGGCTTCTCTACCCGGATAAGCAGACAACAAATCGGTAAGTATAGCGCAAACACAGGCGTGCCTCAGTTTTAGCACATTTGCTATTTATTATCACACTCATACCATTGGCGTTGAAATTAGCTGAAATACCGGAGGTACAGTTCATTATTTACGCAGACGATTTTACTTTCTCCACTCATAAAAAGCTTGAGACACAGAATTTTTAGCTGCAAGAGGCGTGAAGTACACTAAATGAGTGTGTCCAAATTAGAGTCAACAACAGAAGCCCATACCTATACAGACTCCTTAGCCGCTATAAAAAAACTGAAAAGAATGAAAAAGACACTATTTGTCACTCAGGAGATATATGCACTCCACAATAAAACGAAGGCACGCATCCAGATACGCTGGGCACAAGACGATGCTGAGAACGCCGAGCATGCACACCAAGCTCCAAACACTAATGCATCCCCCACCAGGCTCCCCTTAGAAGCCCGCCCCGCTCTCTCCATCTTATAATCGTCCTTAAGGAAAAGAACACGTGCCATCATTCCCCCGTGCGCTTTCCCCCTCCCTCATAGCCTAACGAGATTGGAGGCGGTATCAATTAGAAGGATCAGGGCTGGGGTCGGTCATGTGCCGATGGTTCTCTGAAGAAGACGAAGGACCGACCACTTGCTTGAGGTGTTCAACACCGACTACAGAGATGGATGTTCGCCACCTGCTGTGGACTTGTGCAGGAACAAGGGCATTAAGGACACGAATTTCACAGGAAGTGGGACTAAGGGCGACAAGGGAGGAGGATTTCTCCAAGTGGCTGACCGACAGCAATAAGAGCAGGAGCCTTCTCCAGTTCCTGCATGAAAACACCTTACATGACTTCCTTTAGTATACAGCGAATCCAAATTATGCCTTTATGGCAAGTGTGCGAAATAAAAAATATGTGGGGCAGCCAACTGACGCGCGAGTGGTAGGAAGACAGGCGGTATTGTGCGCATTTCGTTCCTGCTACGTGCACGATGCTTGTCGTTTCAAATACTTCGCTCAGGTCACGTGTGAGCCCCTCTAAAATATCCAGTGCTGCTGCAGCCTGAGGTTGAGTTACATTCATTGAACTTCAGAACCATTATCACTATGAACTCTTTTAAGCTCACTGCAGGACAAGCGTGTTTTTCACGGGTATGCAATTATTGCTATCTGGCACGCAGCCGCAGTCACCTCATTAATTCTCTCATTTCCCTACCCACACTGCCTGCCGCACATGGCAATGTTTCCTTTCGCTTGGAAACCACTCTGTCTCTCTGATATACCATGGGTTTTCGGTGTTCCGCACTGAATTCACGTCCAGCCTTGAATTTATGGACACAGAAAGACGTAGCAAATTTTTGCAGCCGACTCGCAACGATATACCACCTGCATTTATCAGGAATACAACAACAGTTGGGAATGTGTGAGCCACCAACGCTGCGCAGCGATTAGCACGACATTTGAGTAATCGATGCTACAGACCTTTTGTCAGTTATTTTTCGCACATTGCGATGAGAACCGCCCCGCCATTTGCATGCGCACAGGCATCAAGGGCGCAGGAGCGCTGCGATATATAAGCGGCTGGAAACACCCTACCCAGTGCAGTGAGCATTCACACAAGCAGAACTGCGATGCGCCTCCTCGTCGCAATGGTCGTTCCGTGTTCGTTTTTGGCTGTGCTCTTTGCTGGTATGTCCAACGTCTTTACTTCGCCTCCAACAGTGTTCTGAACAGTGTTGGAGAAAATGTAAACAGCAACACGCGCTAGAACTGCAGTGCTTTATAAACGCGTGCGGTCCTTATTGTGGAGCTCAGGCAGAGTGGAGATTTGATAGCGTAGCCGCATAACTGATTACCCGATATATCCTGCACACGCTCATTGACCCCTCCTGGCCGCGTACTGGCCACTGCGCGTGCGCAATAGGCATCCGACACTCCGCAATGCTAAAACTCTGCAATAAGGCCTAGAGGCTTGTAGCTTAAACAAGTTCTACAAAAGTATAATTCTCTCAGAGGTGCAACGCTTCCAGCGAGGGCATTGCGTGAGTTGGATTCATCTGCTAAGAAACATGCCATAGACGTTAGAACAAACAAAAAAAAAATTTGTTTCGTTCCTCTAGCCCGGAATTCAAAAAAGAAACACGGGCCGGGACATGTGGTTCGTACTGACAAAAAAAGTTAGATTCTAATTAATTGGTCTCGCCATAGCTTTAACTATTAAACGAATCAGCGAAACACGTTTAAGGCTCGCTCTAAGACCATTTCTTTTTTTCAGAGCCACGGTGTGAGAACATCAAAGAAGCAAATGCTGAACGATGCTGCAAGAAAGCACCAGCTAGGCTCGATGATGACGACCTCGACGATACTCGGCTTATGTACATTTACAATGCGACGTTGAAGAAATGCGTGGCAGATTTTGTAAAAACAGCAAATGTAACAAGCGCCTACTACTACTTCCACAAATGCGTGACCGACTGTTGCACAGGTATGTGCCCAAAGCGACCACTTTGTTTTAAAAGTACGACCAGAAAGCGCGGTTTCCTTTGGCTAATTTCTGTGTTTTTGCAGCCGTCCAGACGCAGACGAGTAACTAAAAGTAGTGCCACCGAATGTACAATTTCCCCAGTTTCCTAGAACCAATTTTTCAGGGTCTGCATTTTGCCCATGAGTAAATCAAGGGATAGTCACATTAATCCCTAACAGTCTCTAGGCTGCCCTTTTCGGGGCGTTGAATAAAACTGATTTTTTGTTAGAAAATTAAAGGCGCAGTAACTGCATCACTAACCTGTGCGTTCCCTAACTACGCCGTGAGGAAGTGAGGAAGGGGGAATTAAAGAAGGGAGAGAGTAAGAAGTGTCGTAGTGAAGGTCTCCGGAATACTTTCGACCACCTGATGATCGACCACCTGACATCGCACAGAATCCGAGTGTCTTTGCGTTTTGTCTTCATCAGAACGCGGCCGCCACGGCCCGGTTCATTGAACAAGACTGCTCGTCAGAAGTAAGAGCCCATTTTTTTATGGCGAATTTTTGTGGATGCATTTGGTGTGCGTCGCTGCAGAAAGCATTGATGACGAATTCTCTTTGTACATTCGCTTTACGTCGCTGCGCAAAAAAATATCACCGACAATAACGCAAAGTGTGCTGCAAATGACAGTGGTAGCTGTGCCCTAACATGTGGTTAAAGAGATTCTTTTGAAACATTCCTTTCAGATGAGTCTTTAAAAGTATTCTCATAAACGATTTCGAGAAACGCTTATTAGGCATGCTTCCGAAAATACCGCTCAGAGTTGCGTTTCAGACGCGATTCACGCGCACAATTGAAACGACGCTTTTGAAGACAAGTTCTGAAGTTTGTTAATGCTTATTAGTCGACCATTGTGAAGGCTGTTCTGTGATCCACATATTAGAGCAATTTGTGCTTGCAGCTCCGAATGTGGAAGCCTTGCAAAGACGATGTAAACCCTGGTGGTAGTCGATTATCGATTACGAGGATCCGATTTAGGGCATCGGCAGCGGTAGATGAAAACCTTCTCCAGGTTCCACAGCCACCACCGTACAATTCCTGAAAGCTCTTAAAAACAGTTGTATGGGTCAATAATTATGAACACTAAGACAGCCCTCAACAGCACGCCATCCGTCCACAACAGCGCGCTTTCAAGCAGCGGGCGCTGACTGCCACCAGTAAGAACTATAGTCGGACACATCTTCCTGGGGCTATGCGATGGAAGCTACGAGGACGAGGGTTTTAAAGGCAAGGGCACTCTTATCACGAGCTCACGAGGTAGAAAGATAGGCGTTTAAGCCGGCAGCGCGCACTCGTAGCTTCCGCTGCGTAGCCCCAGGAAGATGTGTCCGATGACAGCGTGATGTAGGCGATTGCGAGAAAAGAAAGAAGTGGGGAAAACGCATCTGGTCGCGCGAACGTGGCCGTGGCGCACCGACCAAGCGCAAATACAGTGTAGGACCTTTATTGTTTGGGTTCCCGATGTCTCTCTCCACAGGTCTGGCATTTGAATTCCACAGTGTCGAATTATTTAGCGTTTCATGCGCATTACAGTTCAGCTGTGAAGGCGTACCATACCGGGCGCCGTCTAGTTAACCTCGCTGCCCCTCTGTTCATCTTTCTGTCTTTCTCTCACTCTCTCTCGAAGGCGGCGTTAACTCGGACGCCGCAAAGCATGTTGGCGCTATCAGCTCGCGCAAGAGTAAGGAATCTGCATTCTGCAGCACCACGACTGGTCTGTATGCGGGGCATTTTTCTGGAAACGCACATAACGTTTTTCTTAAAGAATGGACGATGTGGCAGGCTAGCAGACTTAGAAAAACCATGCCTTCATTCCTGATTTCAGAGGAACCTGCTCATAGATCGTGCAGTCGTCAACACACTTGCCTAAAGCGCTCTAACAGCGCGCTTTGTCGTGCATTTATGACATTCACCGCTGCTTGTCGCACCCGATACAACTTTTAAAGGTATGAGGAGTAAGCACAATCCTTGGCAGCGTTCAAGTGCATAAGAGAAATTAAAGAAGATTCAAACTAAGAAAGAAATAGTGACATAAAAATAAAACATAGCCAACCATTTCAATCATCTGTTGTCTTTATCTTTTGCCTTTTCAAAACCTAGCAACGATTGCACTAACGGCTTGCTCCTTCATAGCTTCCGCCTTCATGCTCTTCATGCCCAATTGGAGATCTGTTCGTCACGTTGACGGGCGTGTTAACCAACTGCTGTTTTTAGATTTAAAGAAGGTTAGCGGGCCCAATGTAATACCGACCTAATTTCTGAAACGATGCATAGAATGAATGTCGTTTCACTTTAATTTAATCTTTGCAAAGTCATTGCACACTCATTCGTTACCACAAAATTGGCGCAGCACAGTCGTAACACCTGTTTTTAGATGCGGTACCCGTTTGCTCGCAAATAACTATGATCCAATTCGTCTAACTAGTGCCTACTCGAAGCTTTTAGGGCATATTATAAATAAGTATGTTCTCACTTTTCTTGAAAGCAATCCGTTTTTTTTTTATTATCATGAGCATGGATTCCAGAAAGGCCAGTTCACCGCAACACAGCTCATGAAAAGTGTTGATGATTTTACTGAGCTATAGATAATCAAGTGCAAGACGATATGGTTTTTATTGACTTCGCAAAAGCGTTCGATAAAGTTTCACATAGTGAAATACTTTTCAAATTACATAAAGCAGAGATTAGCGCAACTATTGTTAAATGGATTCAAACCTATCCGCACAATCGCAGGTAAGTAGTGCATGTAGACGAATGCTCGTCCGCTTCGTTAGATGTTTTCTGGCGTTGCACAATGGCCTGTTTAAGCTCCGTTATTATTTTTAGTTTACATTATTGATATTGCCGATGTTGTACAGCTTCCCGTGGAAGTGAAGCTTCTTGCTGATGACTGCTTGATTTATTCTCGAATAACATAAACTGACGACGAACTAAGAATTAAGCAAGTCCTCATTCCTTGCACCTTTGGGGCCAGCAATGGGACATGGCAATCAATTACACTAAATCTACTTTTACGATTATTACTAACAAGAAGACTGTGCTTCAATTCTTATAAAACATTGGAAGTAACTAATTAAGGAATTTGGGTACATTCAACTATATAAACGTCACTATTACACATAATTTACACTGGCATAAACTTATCGACAAAAGTGTAGTAAGCTTCCCAAAAACTGTACTTTCTCAGCAAAAAATTAGAACGTTCTACGAAAGCCGCTAAGTCGATTGCTTATAAAACTACATACGTCCATCCTTAGAATATTCTTGTGTTGTCTGGAATCCGCACAAATCAGTTTTATAGACAAATTAAAAAGAATTCAAAGAATGCCGGGTCGTTTCATTACATCGCATTAGAGAAAGACAGCCTCCGTAACGGCAATTCTACGTTCATGAGGGCTTGAATCATTAGAAACACGAAGGCAAAAAGTGAGATTAAAGCATTTTCTTTTAGTTTCTTGAAGGCCAATAGAAGGGAAAAAAAGGGGGCAAATATGCTCATTTCCCTGGGAAAAAGAGCACAAGAATAAATCATGATGAATCAGTCAAGCCCTATGACACACGTGTTGATGTTTTTCTTTGTTTTTTTTTAAACGTCATTGAAATTTTTAACGCTTTGTCTGTTTAGGGGAATCACCCAAGGTGGAGTAGATTTGTAATAGGGAGTAATTACTCATTGACGTCCACCCAAGCGCAGCCATATGGCTACAAAGGAAAGCTATACAGCTTTCTCAGAAACTTCGTAGTTAAAGAGAAATTCGTCCTGGTCTGGGGTTCGAAACCGGGACCACCGCTTCACCGGAGCAATCGCTCTACCAATTGAGCTAACCGGGACGGCTAGCTTATGGTAGGGCGAGGGCGAATTGATCAATAACTCGAAGTGGGAACAGTGTTGACGAAATGTTTAGGGGAATCCCCCAAGGTGGAGTAGATTTGTAATAGGGAGTAATTACTCATTGACGTCCACCCGAGCGCAGCCATACGGCTACAAAGGAAAGCTATACAGCTTTCTCAGAAACTTCGTAGTTAAAGAGAAATTCGTCCTGGTCTGGGGTTCAAACCCGGGACCACCGCTTCACCGGAGCAGTCGCTCTACCAATTGAGCTAACCGGGATGGCTAGCTTATGGTAGGGCGAGGGCGAATTAATCAATAACTCGAAGTGGGAACAGTGTTGACCAAATGTTTAGGGGAATCCCCCAAGGTGGAGTAGATTTGTAATAGGGAGTAATTACTCATTGACGTGAATTACTATTAGGGACGCCATAATGAATGGCTTCGGAAATTTCGACCACCTGCAGTTCTTTAACGTGCGCTGACTTCGCACAGTACACGGGCCTCTAGAATTTTGCATTCACCGAAATTCTACCGCAGCAGTCGAGATCCAACGGCGTCTTTCGGGTCAGGAGCCGAGCATTATATTCACCTCAGCCACCGCGGCGGCTGGTACGCAGCTGCTATACTGTATACCGGGGACGTGTTGAGGGCCAATCCTCATTGTCGTGGAGGCAAGAGTAACGTGAATTGACACAGAAATTTGTAGAAGTGAGAGTGGAAGACAGGCCCACGGAGAAATTTGTATTGTAATTACTCACTCCAAGAATTTCACCACCTTTAATTTTGAGATGTGCATATGCTGGCAGATTGCAAGAGAGAGCACGTTTATTATTTCAGCTTATTTAATGAGGTAAGTTGCGTTGCAATCAGGTTCTCACTGTGTCTGCTTATGGTTTAATATCAATTCGCCCTCGCCCTACCATAAGCTTGCCGTCCCGGTTAGCTGAATTGGTAGAGCGACTGCTCCGGTGAAGCGGTGGTCCCGGGTTCGAACCCCGGACCAGGACGAATTTTTCTTTAACTACGAAGTTTCTGAGAAAGCTGTATAGCTTTCCTTTGTAGCCGTATGGCTGCGCTCGGGTGGACGTCAATGAGTAATTACTCCCTATTTGCCTGGTAATGCTGTTAATGCAACTGATGTGCACAAATTCGAAAGTTCTTTTGATGTTTTGTGTCGGGACGCCTAACTTGACGGCCTGAAGTGTCAAATCTTAATTCTGTTGTATTGTGTTATGTTGTATTCTCCCTCTGTAACAACTCTCAAGCTTGGGTTAACAGTATCACTAAGTAAATAAATGGCATAATAATGTTATTTGTTTATAAATATGGTAACAAATGTCCGTCTGATCGACGTACGAAGTGGATTTTCTTTCGTTTCCTTACTCTCTTAAGTGGAGAGCTCGAATGTTTTCATGCCATAAAAATGCGTGACACTGGCCGGGGCTGTGTGGTATATAAAGAGTTAAGTAAACCTTGGATTTCGTTTGCCATTTTCTCAGCAATGAACTCACCTTCTCGGCTGAAAGAGGTCTGACA
This sequence comes from Amblyomma mixtum, assembly GCF_055824585.1. Lineage (NCBI taxonomy): Eukaryota > Metazoa > Arthropoda > Arachnida > Ixodida > Ixodidae > Amblyomma > Amblyomma mixtum. The sequence goes on from NC_143019.1 coordinate 12,785,144, forward strand.
GTACTCCCGAAAGGTAATTAAGGAGCAACGTAGAGACCTGGGCTTGTTGTTTCATATTTCCGAGTTATAGCGCATCACAGGACAAGGGCGATGGAAAAGAACTGACAAACACAGTGCTATCCGGAAGCACATGAACTGCCAGAAATTTGTGATCTCTTGTCGCATGGTAGGCTATCCGCAAGCAAAAACTGCGTGCAAATTCTTCACCGCCCTTCTCCTTCTCCTCTGGTGCGCTATAACTCGGAAGTAATTTATGAGACTAACGCAGCCTATGTTTCCGCCCTCACTTCCCTTTACAGCCCCTTTAAAATGTCCTCACTTTTCGAACGATCCCGATAATAAATCTATTCATACAAATCTGTGATTTCATGTCGCATGGTAGCTGTATGTGATTGAAGGCTGTGTGTCAATTTTTGTTCACCGTCCTTGTCCTGTGATGTGCTATAACCAGGAAATAACTTATGAGTATAACGCAGCCTCTGTTTCTGTTGGCATCTCCCTTTAGAGTCCCTTTAAAATGCCCTCGCTTTTCGATCGATCCCGGAAGAAAATAGATTGCCACCGATCTGTGATTTCATGACGCGTGGTTAGCTGAACACGAGGAAATCTGTACTTTGGTTTACTGTCTGAATCCCCGTTTGCAGGGAGTCTCATTGACAGAGCTGCAAAAACTGGTCTTTTTTATGATGTTTTGCCTGCGTTCAGGTCAAGGTGCTCCGAAATGCGCTGTACGCCACACGTTCAACTGCAGTGGCTCCCAAGATTGCGACGACTACCATTACTACTTCTACGACATAGAAAAGATGAAATGCTCGACAATCCGAGTCCCCTGGGAAACGCCCCCGACCCATAACATCTTCTACACTGAGCGTGGGTGCAGCTCTGAATGCGAGTGAGTAGCAGCCCTACTGAGCCTCATATTCTTATTGGAACCGAGTCTCATCGATTCATTTTATTTGGCATATGCAAAACGAGTCTGAATTGTGCGAAATTTGCTGCAAGAGAACCCTTCGACAAGGCAACATTTCTCAAATGTTTTCTTTTAGTAATATGGTGGCCTGTATGCTCCGGCTTGGAAATATCAGGAACGTGTTAGGGCCAATCCTTTTTACTCTCTTACTCTTTCATCCTTATGCTTGAAAATGACTTTTATGTGATGAAGCAATGGGGCGCAAGCGTGTTCAGGTTGTGAAAGTTCAGACCTAAATTTGAACCGGCTACCTTTCTCAAGGAATTACTGTGCTGCCTCAGGCAGTCAGAACACATGTGCACCCGACAGCTTCATCAGATAACAGCAATTTCAAGCATAAGGATCAAACAGTAAGAGAGTTGGAAGAGGCGTATCACTTCAATATGGGTGTTCTGCATGCGTTAACAACCCTTCATTATCTGTAGTTAGCTACGAAACTACCTACCTGAAGAGGGAATTTACTGAGAATCAATGATGAGGCGATGGTTGCTTTCCAGTTGTTTTTTGTTTTGGACTTTTGTCATTTTAGCGGTAAAATGTATAAATGCGTGTGTGCTTAATAAAGCACCAGTTGAAAGACACCGCTCATGTTGTAATACTTGTTTTGTGTTCTGTCTGTTTCGTGCTGTTTACAATTAAACCAACTTGTCCAGCATTCCGTTCTCCCAGGTTTTGTGTTCGACGTCAAAATACATGACGAGCATGTCAGTGATAGTTTCATTCAGATGCTCCGCAAGACCGTTGGTCTGCGATTTGTACACAGTATTCTGCCGGTGGCTTGTGTTGCTGCAGTTCAGAATTGCTTGCGTGAGCTCGGCCGTAATTCCTGTTCCCCTATCCGCGATGAGAACTTCTGGGGCGTCGTGGCAAAAAGGTATCTGCTCGGGAAAAAGGCTTGTAAATTTCCCCACAGTGTCACTCGGCAGGGCTTTTGATCCGTCGCAGAGGGTGAAAAAGTCTGTCGCTACGATGATCCACTCGGATACTCGGTGGTGGTATGCGCTTCCAAAGTGCGGCTGACCTGATAGGTGGTGTTTTTAGTCGTCGCCACTCACGGCACCTTTTGACATACCGTGCGACGCCGTCGGATAGTCGCGACCAGTAGTATTTATATTGAATGCGACCAAGGGTGCGGGTAAACTAGAGGTGCCCAGCTGTTGGTTCACCCTATGAAGCCTGCATTATTTATGAGCCCAAAATTGATTGGCGCTGCCTTCATAGTGGGAAAGTGTCCAATAACTTTCACGTGGTTTGGGCCTGTCAGGAGAATTTTACCCTTCCCTCAAACTCTTCCCCTTCCCGAGAGGCATGGGAGGCAGCCCTACTCAACTTCTCGGGGCTGGAGTCTCAAAGAGCTGTGATACAACGGGCGCTAGTAGCGGCCTCGTCCAGCGGGGTCCCGGACTAAGGTCTCCACCTATGTAAAGGGCCATTTTTTCCTGCATACCCTCACTGCATAAAAACGTTACAGATCACTGCGGCACCCGCAATGAATAAATGCGTAATCATGACGTCATATTTTACGACGTCACACCAAGACGTCGACGTATAACTTCCACACTTTTCACGTCAACTGACTCCCTGCTTTAAGTGCCTGTTGGAATGTGGTTCGGACCCCGCCCGACAGGCACTTAAAGGAGTGAAAGAAAAAAGTAAGAAAGAGTAATTTGAAATCTGAAAATTGGTTCTGAATTTTCAAAGCGCCAGGTTTCAAGCCGTCAGCGTGGCTGCGCCTCAGCCGTGTCGGTGCCGGATAGCATTGCCGTTGTCATGGCAACCACCGGAGCTGGGATGGGGCCTCGCCTTGCCTGGAATTTCGTGCGGTTAGCGTGGCTGCGGCGGCCGTGTCGTTGCCGGCTCTCCGCCATCTGCGCATGCGCAATAGGCAAAGAGGAGGTGAGGCGGTTGCATAAAAGGCGTTTGGCGGTGCAGCCCCGGCTGACGGGAGGGGGACTAGACTAAGATAAATTGGTAAATTGGTTTTTGAAGAAAGTAAATGGCACAGGATCTGTCCCACATATCTCGGCGGACACCTGAACCGCGCAGTAAGGGAAGGTGGGAGTGAAAGAAGAAAGAGAAGAAGAGGTGCCGTAGTGGAGGTCTACGGAATAATTTCGACCACCTAGGGATCTTTAACCTGCACTGACATCGCGCAGCACACGGGCGCCTCTTGCGTTTCGCCTCCATCGAAACGCGGCCGCCGCGGTCGGGTTCGAACCCGGGTACTCCGGCTCGGTAGACGAGCGCCTTACCACTGAGCCACCGCGGACGGTACTAAATTGAAGACATCTGTTGTTTCAGCCAGCGTCTTCGCATCGGCGAACGCGGTTGCTGCGTCACGCGTCTTTTCTTTCCTTTCTCTTTCCTCTGATCTTTTAACTCTCCTCTATCTGCACGTGACAGCGGTGGTGGCTCGGCTGGAGCCAGTCAGCAGGCCCGTGCACTTTCCTTTTCATCCTTCGTTCAGTCGCAACAACAACAGCCCCTGCTAGAGTTGGACGAGTCGATTCGGCTGAAGGAAGCCAGAGACCACCGTTGGAGTGAAACCATGCGCGGCGGCGACGTGCAGAAGAGACCGAAGATTAAGCTATCACTTTTTACCAGATTTAACTATGCTAAACCATCAGCCAATTTTTTTTTTTTTTTGGGGGGGGGGGGAAGAAATGGCGCAGTATCTGTCTCGCATCTCTGTCCTGCGACCCACTCCGTAGAAATCTGAGCTTCTACTCATAACACGCAGTATATATCAACGGGCGATGAACCCCTCCATCTCCCTCACCCTCGCCTGACAGCGCATTTCATTTCATTTCATTTATTTTACCCTCAGGGCTTTCGCATTACAGAGGGGGTGGGACAGTGAAAAAAAAAAACAATACATGCCCCGCGTCGACTCTTGTCACGTCCTGAGTATGCCACTGACCACTAAAACTTTCCCCTCAACCATCAATCAGTCCATACGCACATGCCCGTCAGTCCCACACTTACTTCGCACCGTTGTCTTAAATCATGCCGGCCTCTACGAGACCCACGCCAGCCGCCTTGCTCTAACACTGGCCCTGAACAAATTCCTCTACCACATACCTTACTGCCCCCTTACAAGTACACAACAAGACAAACTAACCCGGGCCCTCAATACAAAACAACACTAGGACTCCCCCTCAGGCTGCTTCTGACACCCTGTACAGAGCAGGCCTTTTCCACCCCCTTGAAGCCCTCCTTAACCTGCACCGGGAGAGACAAATCATCGGCCTGTCCAGCTCACCAGCTGGGCGGTGGACACTATCCCAGACTCCCTACGCACTCATCCCTTTCCTAGACCCACCGCAGTCTCCGATCTGCCCCCTAACCTCCACCTCACACTCATTCCACGCAACACATCCGCACACACGCGCACGCAGGCTGCTGCCAAGCATACTCGTACAACCACAAGCCACCCGAGGTCCCGTACTAGGGATTCTACCTAGTGTTTGTGAGGGCCGACCGCGACTCCTCGACAGCTTCGCAATCATCATCACGCCACTTAAATATTAAATATACCTAAGTAACCGAACGCTTCACCCCACGATTCTCTGAACCCTACCCTGAGGCTCCTGTCTTATCACAGGGCTTCAAGAACTCTGTAGAGGGAGAATACGCTCTAAAACTCAGATAAGTCTATATGGGAGTAACAATGGAGCAAGATGTCCGCTAGGGAACTCCCTTTTAGGGGAGCATTATGCTGCCCAAGTCACCGGGTAGATTTCCATCCCTAAACATACACGTTGCTTACGGTTGGTAAAGGAAAAAGATTATCTTTTCAAAACATGCGAAGTAGCAGCAGTTACGAAGATTTTAACCGAGGTTTCAACCTTCATTAATTGCTAACCTCAAGACATTTGGTGATGCGTTTGAAAACCTGCTTCCTTCCTGCTTTGAATGGAAGCTTGAATTTAGGTCGGCTTGGGAACCGAAATGTTCGGCAACGACTGTATTTGCTCGCCTGTTAGTGAATTATAAAAAATACATCTCAAATATATGAACCCACGAAGTGACCGGGAAAAAAGCTGTAATGGGTGTGTTCTGTACGAACTAATTACGGAAAATATAGTCGCCGACCTCTTTTGTGTAAACTGGCCTAAAGTTAAAAATATCTAAAAGCATTGCTTACTAAGAACGTCACGAGCCGATATTGAATCATCACGCTCAATTCAGCTAAGAGGTGACACTCTGGCGGCCCATTCATCCCATTTACAGGCAGGGTGCAACCAAGAACTAGTCACCGGACACAGATGGGACATCACTTTTCTGATACTCCTAGGATCTATAATGCAGTTAATGCACCGAATATAAGATGTGGGTGCCCGGTAGTACACGGCAACCTGGCGGGTTGCTTGCTGAACGAGGACAGGCGCTCTACAATTTGTGCCGATAAGAAACACTTGGTACCAAGTCGTTAAGCATGGTATATAAGGATATATATATCCTGTATTTGTACATAGTGTATATTGCCGCACTACTCCTATCCTTTCTTATTATCGCTCCCACCTTTCTTTCTCTCTGCGTGTCCTTTTATTCCCGCTAGCCGCACCGGAGGTACTAGGCTTCGATGGAAGATGCCGCGGTTACCAACACCTTTTCCTTCCTTTTTTTATTTTTATTAATAATCACTAGCCACTAACAACCTACATACGCATGGTACGATAGCAACTCTACCCGGTCAGCATAACCGGCAGCCTAAACGCCTGATTAAGGGGCGCCGCATCCCAAACCCCGAAGCCTGCATCGCGCAGGCTGTAAACTCGTGACAGAAAGAAGCCAGAAAAAGCCTCCGCTGGAGCAGTGGGGCCGCTTTAATGAGCTCGGGCACCCGGCCCACAAAACAAACCTCTCACCACACGCCTTACCACACACAACTGTTCGAAGTGGGAGTTCTGTGAAACGAGTCTCATTGACAAACACTACTCTTGGAATGGCCCCGGAACCCCTCACGGCATCCTTGAACTCGTCGCTCGCCACTACCAGTATGCGCCATGTCGTAAACATGTTAACCAGGAGTGATATTGCAGGACACCATGCAGGTGGTGATTTGAAGTACTTTATCTAACTGCTGCTTTTTCCGCTCGCAGGGGCTTCACCACAGAAGATGTGAATGGAACGCAAGCTTCGGAAGACGAGTCCTAATATACCGTCCACTTTGCTTCGGCTGCTTGTTTGTGCAAACTTTTTGTGCTTCTTTGTGCACAGCTTACGCAGACGAGAGCATTAAAAAGTTTCAGCGTTTCAGATTGTGCTTGCTTTCTATACCAGGCACCGTGCCTTACTTAGCTCAGTGTCGCAAGTTTCACATTGTGTCCTAAGAGAACATCGCACAATGCGATCCTGGTCGCGCACTAATGAGATTCTTCTGCCAGAAACCACGCACTAGAAGTCGGCCGCCTAAATGCTCCACTGTGGTTGAAGACGTCTCGAATGCCGCAATTGTTCGCGGTGACCTGGCAGCTTAAACAACAAGACGGAAGAATTAACATCTCTATCGTGGCCCCATAACTGGTCAAAATGCCAGCTAGAAAACCAAGGTCGACTCAGGAGATATCTGTCGTATATGTTCAACGACGTACACACTTTGTGGCAATAGGAAGGAGCGCTAGGCTTTGGAAAGGCTATTATCTCTGGTGCTTTTTCCCGGAAGATTTCAAGGCGCGCCAAATAATACAACAAATTAAAAAATCACAAAATATTCTTAGAAACATTGGACTACGACACGGCGAGTAAGGTCGCAACCGTTACAAAGGAACAGGTTTCGCTCTCAGCGGGTTCACAAGCCGCTGTTATTGAAACCCCACATGGCTTTTATAGCGGCGTCGTAGAACAGAAACTGAAGCGTATGTTTGATTAGCCCGCGTAAGATGTACTGTAACCATGCATGGCTTAAAACGGCTGAAAACCTGGCATCTCAATTCGTTGCTTGCAAGTACCGAAAGGCAAGCACAATAACCCATATCGCTTCTTGAGAAAGCAAGTTTTAAACTCACGGTTTCAGTTTCTTCCTTTCTTGATTCTTTTAGTACTAATGACTGATCAGTTCGCAACAATGAACTGTGGCGTTTCTACCTCTTGGTAGGCGTGCACAGCATGGCGTCGCTATGCGCGAGGGATTCAGCAGTGCGGGCCGTTGCTGTTGACCTTTGGCCATCATTTGTTCCAGCCACCTTCGGTTGGAATGCGTCCTATCTTCGTCATCCTATTTTTTTCTTAGTACCGTAGAACAAATAGGTCATTGAAGCCTTGTAGAAAGCCGAGTGGGGAAAGTGTAAGTGGAGCAAAGCAGACAGGAGGAAAGTGAAGAGGGGTCACTGGAAACAAAGAAATTCAGAGGCGGCAAATTTCCCAGCCGCCAGCTGCATGGTTTTTGCGAAGGTCGCCGCTGACTCATACTCGCTTAGGTAACACAAGCGTAATCGCACTGCTGGCACTGTCCTCGGCGCACCAGTCGGAATGATCGCCAGTAAATGTTTTTCTTTATACATCTGTTGTCTGGTCCTTGTCGCTGTCGGCGTCCACCGAGCGGCCCTTGCTGGCCGCGGTCTCTGCTGTAAAGCGCTTATTTCTGCTTGCACTTTTTGCGGCTTGCTTTAATCGGTACACTCAAGAAGGGTCCTACTCTTTGTACCATTTGTTTGGCACCTTTTCAGCAGAAATATATGGGCTTCTGCACCTTTGCCACAATATACGTTGTTCCACCCTTGCAAGTGGCGTTCTGTTCAGCAACATCGTACCGATTCGTTGGAAATTCGGCGCTGTCCTTCGTCGCTCTTTGAAGGGACAAAGAGACCAAGAGAGCACTCTGGGCAGTAAATTTGGCGCAGTTTGGCTCAACCCTGCAGGTACACTAAATGCCAGATGAAAGCTCTATCGGATTTACATGTCACAATTTTCCCTTCGCGCCAAACGAGCAGACAAGGGAAGGGAAAAGAGGGATTCTTTATGACATACATACGGCAGCCAACAGTTAGCGAATCAAGGAGCATTAATAGGGCAATTATTCCAAAGATAACTGATTAGTAAGCAGAAGAAAAAAGAACCACGTGCCGCTGGTTTGAAGAGCTCCACCGATCGGCCATTATGACGCCGCACTAGTTTGAAGCCTTCGTCTGCCACTTCGCCCATGTCGGCGATGGCTTCGGCGTCGCCAACAACCGTCGAAGCGTCGTCGGACGACCTGTACGTGTCCCGCTGTTCCTCCACTGCGGCTGACCGCTTGGCATGCTCTTCGCTCATTAGGTAACTGTATTAAGCTCTTTTCAGCAGCGTTGTAATCATGGCAGTCTTCGCCGCATCATTATTGCTCAGCTGCTGACCGCAGTTCGACATGGAGGACAAGGAGGCGCCCTACGACGTTACCGACTGGGATAGGTTCAGACACTTACGACAGCAGACTGCCACCGGTCAGATCAACAACCTAACGGAGTGGATCGCGGCGCTCAAAGACGGCGTCAAGACCACCACGGTTGAGACGCCTATTGAGGAGCCGCATCAAACGACAGACTATAAACTCCTCCACATGTGGGAAGCGTACGCCAGCCTGCTAAATCGCTGGAATAAACAAAGACACAACAGAAACTTACGCAAGCGTATGGCGCAACTCGAGCGCCAAATCGAAACATACACACTAGAACAACAAGAAAAACACTGGGGCCAAATTTGTGATAATATGAATAGGAAGATGAGATTAAAAAAGATATGGCTCTTGCTCCGCCGCCTGCTCGACCCAACACACACAAAAACCACACAACTCGACCAACTCACGAGACAAATTCACCAGTATCAGTACCAGTAACGATGCAGCTTGTGAACTGCTCAGTGACAGAGGACAAGTCTTCTTGTATGACGTTATAGAAGCCCTTTCGTTATAAAAAACATTTCGCGCACTCAACAAACTGTACGTGGTCCACAAATTGCCCAAATGTGCTTGCGTTATTTTCAATTATTCCAGAAGCTAGAGGGTTTCTAATATGCACCATTTTGAAAAAGAGAGTAATTACTCATTGGTATTCACCAAAACGCAGCCAAACGGCTACAAAGTAAGCTATACAGCTTCCTCAGAAACTTCGTAGTTGAAGAAAATTCGTCCCGGTCCTGGGTTCAAACCCAAGATCAACGCTTCGCCTTTTGCGATTCCCAACGTTTGCCCTTCATCATTTGTGTTCCTTTTGGAGCGCTGGTTATGAATAACTACTCCTTGCAGCAAAAAACCGCTGCGAAGATTACGAGATTCGGATCTCCTCTAAATCCTGATGACGCGGCTCTTTTTTGGCACAACACTTCTTTTCAGGAAACCTTCGCAAGGGCATTCAAGTCGAACGAAAATGAAGTCATATGCACTACACCATTTCCCCGCATTACTCGAACCGACGTTTATTCCTACTAACAGCGCAGCCATTAAAAGTAAATACGTGTATGCATGCATTGTGCTTCCAATGAGATTGTCAAAAACTGAAAAAAATTCAATAAATAAAAAAAAAGATCGTCATTGTCAAAAAGTACCAGATGTACCGCCAGAGCGGGCCCCGAGCCCTACTGCATGCATTTTGCGGGAATGTTGACAGAGAGCAAATGCGTGTGCGGAGAATTTATTGCGCCATACGGCTCTGGTCCGTCTAAATCAATCAAAAGTATGTCTGCAAGCAGCTCTGGTACGTAAGCATGGCCACTTCAGTCCGATGTGATCGTTTCGGACTCTGTTCTTTCTAGTCGCTCAACATCAATCTTTAGCATCCTCGTGATTTAAACATGCATTTTCTGCATGCTGGTCTATTTAGGTGAATCCCATTGACAACTCGGGTTCAATATAGTATTACTGGCCTCACTAAGGTTCTATTAACTTCGTCCGTCAGCTCGAGAAGGATCTTACGACACTATTGCCAGACGCCTTTTTCCTTCTAACTGCGCAGTCTATTCGTAAACTTTGCCCTGTAATGAGCGTCAGCACAGAGTGAAGCAGTTTTGCTCATTTTCTCTGCTCACCACTCCAAACGTCACAAGAGCGCACAGGCAATGCAAGCAGAGACATTTCAATTTATTATTTTACAATCCCATTATTTCAGTCAGTAGGGTATGATATCTCAACTAGAGCTCACTAATTGACACCCATTTCAAGTGCAAGTGATCGAGCGGGCTCACCAAGCCAATTCTTTAACTGCATCGCGCGACCATCGACCCGCCGACCTGTCAGCGCCTCATCACGGCCCGGAGTGGAGAAAGAAGCGGGAATAAGCGCATGTGTAAAACATGTGTTACTCATGTATTAGGCGCGTGTTACACATGTTTTAGGCACGTGTTACACATGCGCTTATACTCGCTTATTTCGCCACTGCGGGCCGCAGTAAAGCGCTGACAAGCCGACGGGTGAATAATTGCGTGATAGTTAAGGAATTTGTCGAGTTTACGTAAGCAGCAGACAGCAATGGCTTTCAATTCTATATGGTGGATTCTACAATGCTTCAAAGCGCACGCAAGCGCACTTCGAGAGCTCTGGAGCTGCCTCCACTGCCTCTCGGGTGGAAGCCGCTGACCGAAGTCCCTGCCTTCAATAGCCCGCTCTCACGCATCGCCAGCGTAGCAGTCAAAATCACCGACTGAGATCTATCCCATTGCCCAGGCTCACTCAAGCCCTCATTTCCGTATGCCCAGACAGCCGTCAATAGCGCAGCCACCTCGAGCGTACAGCTTCCAAACACACTTTCCCAAATCCTAAATGCACTCTGGTACATTCAGGGCCTTTTCACCCACCCCGAACAGGCCCCCTTTTCCCACCAGCCCGCATGTGCACATCCTCCACGAAAAAGGAAACCACCCGCTTGTTCCCTTACCAAGACTCTCCTTACTCGCCCACAGTCGTCTACTTGGCAGTTATCTGGCGGTAGATATAACATCTAGCTCCCCACTACGAACCTTCCAGTGGAACTGCCGCAGTCTGCGGCGCAAGTGCCAGTCTTTTATAATACATCAAAACACTTTCCACCGCTCTCGTTCTCATCACCATGCGAGACACATGGGGCTCACCCTCCCTCAAGAACTACACAACTTACGCGCAACCCGGCATCCCACATATGAATATATACCCGATACCACACACTGCTACCCTCGTTGTAGCCTACACACAAAAAAAAACGTGTCTTTTTAAACTGGCTCCTTTCACATCAGCACATCACACCACAAGCGAGCCATCATCCCGCTTAAGTCCCCAAATCTTTCCCGCCACGCCACGCCGCGGTGGCTCACTGGTTAGAGTGCTTGGCTGCTGAGCCAGAAAAAGCGGGTTCGATCCCGGCCGTGGGGGGTCGTGTACTGTGCGATGTCAGTGCACGTTAGAGAACCTCATGTGGTCGAAATCACACCGGAGCTCTCCGGTACGGTGTCCCTGTGGGAAATTAAAAACCATATATATCATACCATACCACACCATACTATACCGAAACGCCTCTCCGGTCGGTGACAAAATTATCTACTTACTCCTTCGCAACCCACCTGAAGTACACATTAATCCTCTTCTAAAGCACTTCAAAGGATGTCATTAACCCGCATTCGTCCCCTGCACAGCCCCGCCCTCATCCTGTCTTTTAAAGTTACATCTATCATTTTCCTTTCCATAGCTCGCTGCGTTGTTCTTAACTTAAGCTGAACCCTCTTTGTTATCCTCCAGGTTTCTGCCTCATAGGTGAGTACCGGTAAGATACAGCTGTCATGTACTTTTCTCTTGAGGGATATTGGTAAACTGCCATATGCGCTCCACACCATTCTCATTTTTCTAGTTATTTCACTCTCATCATTCGGACCTGCGGTCTCTACAGTCTCTACCTGCTTTGCCACTTCGAGAACCTCGCTACCAATTGTGAACTGCTGTTCCCTTGCGAGACTGTTGAACATTACTTTGGCTTTCTGCTTGTTAACTTTAAGACCTGCCGTTCCGCTCTTCTTACCTAACTCATTGATCATGCTTTGCAGCTCATCTCCTCGGTGACTTAGCAAGGTAATGTCATCAGCGAATCTCAGATCACTAAGGCAATCTCCATTAGCTCTTATTCCAAACTGTTCCCCAATTTAGGCCTCTGAATGCCTCCTGTAAACAGCCGGTGAATAGCATTGGCGAGATCGTGTCTCCCTGCCTGACACCCTTCTTTATTGGAATTTTATCGCTGACTGTATGGAAGACTACGGTAGCTGTGTGGCCGTTATAGGTATCTTCCAATATTTTTACATCAAGCTATTCACACCCTGATTCTTCAATGGTTTCATGACTGCTGAGGTTTGGACTGAGTCAAATGCTTTCTCGTGATCTATGAAGGCTATATATAGGGGTTGGTTACATTTTGCACATTTCTCTGTCACCTGATTGACAGCGTGAATATGGTCTATTGACGAGTATTTTTTACAAAAGCCTACCTGATCATTAGGTTGAACGAAGTCAAAGGCTGTCCATACTCTATTAGCATTTACCTTAGTAGATGCCTTATAAGCAACGGACAGTAAGCTGATAGATCTGTAGTTTTTCAAGTCTCTGACGTCTCCTTTCTTATGGATTAATAAATTTGTGTATAACTGTTCAGCTACTTCAACTATCTAATCAGAATTGCTAATGACGTTGCCCTCTTTGTCTTTCAATGAATACATCTGGCTTTGGCATATGCTTAGCTTCCTCCTCACTGCTTTTAAGCTACCTCCGTTCTTTAGAGAATGATCGATTCTCTCCATATTATTCTTTATGTCGGCTACCTTGTGCTTATTGAATAACTTTGACAATTCTGCCTGTTCTATTCTGTCTGTGGGGTTTCATTCCTTCATGCATTGGCGTTTCCTAATCACACCTTTTGTCTCCTGAGGGAACTCGCCGACATCGTGTCAAACCGTCCTTCCGCCTACATCTGCTGCGCACTCCGTAGTGACAGCTGTGAGATCATCGTTTATCTACGCCGTCGTTAGCCGCGGCGGCGACTTCGTTAGCGTTGGCGGCGTTGTGAGCGACAAATCCCCATAGAAGCAACCAAGGTGGACATCCTTTGTCACGTGACCTTGTTGGGTTATCCCAACCTGCTCACCGCATTGTGGGAAAACTCACCACCGTAGCAGGAGGCAGTTAAATTAATTACTTGTCGCAAGGGATTCTTTGGGAAGAGCAACCTCAGTCTCACAAGCCCCACGAGCAGCAGTACCTGCCATCGCAGGGCAGGGGCGCATCCCTTAACCGTTGCACCCTTGCACCAGCAGGGGTATGAGGACTCCCAGGGACATGTCAATGTGAAATTTAGAATGAGCAACTGCGCGAAACTCGGCAAAGAGAGGTGAACCTATTGTACGCGCTGCCTTACGACTGTATGCTAACGAGCAGGTGTGTCATAGGAAAATAAAATTAAAATAAATAAAAATTAAAAATTTAGTGATCGGCTGTGACAAGGCAGAAATACAAATAACACGACCTGAGGAAGAATCGTAGCGACAAATTCCGTTCTGCATGTGCAGTTTGTTGCAAAGCACATTAAACCGCTCATTTTCCCTGCGATGCCCGTCAGCGACATCGCGCAGCTTTTTTTTCTTATATGTTCGTCCAACCAGACTTTAGGAGACTCGACATCCTTTAACTTACAGGCATGCTGAGAAGTTGTGCTTTCGATTTAAGTCAAGAAATTTAAAGACAGACAGAGGCACATTAGATATGATTAGATCTAAAATGTTACCAGCGCAGTTCTTCATCGCAATGTGTTGACGTAACCCGTGGAAATTTATAAAATCAATAAGACATTCGGCTTTAGCCACGTTTCCGTCAGGCATATAATGTCGTACTGACACCGATATGCATTCGCGAAGAGGACTTCCTTTTTCGTTCGGAGCCCTCTTTTTTTGATAATAAAGCTTAATTTCCTGTGCCATTTTCGGACGTGGCTAAATCACCATTTGGATCACCAAGCGCCGTGAGAACCACAGTCTTTCATAGAAAGGGCGAAAAACACAATCACCAGTAAACACTTCAGGTTTGCTGGCAAGTTCGAACAAATGCTGACCCTGAGGGACATTCAAGGAGCAATACGTCTCGGACCTAGTTTTCTGTTCTGTACACGTGACAAGCTTGTCACCTTCTATATCTGCCAAAACGTCCTGTATGGCTGACGCTGTTGTAATCTGGTCCAGGCGAGAAACAAATAGGGGTTTCTTTGCCGCTAATTTGGAAGCTACTTTAAGCATGGACTGCTTAGCTGTGCCAAACGTCGCTCGAGGCCGAGATGGCTGGCTCACCGCTTTTGGCTGGCGTGACAGATGAGTACGTCGGTGCTGAGCAGGAGGCTTCGAGGGGGGGGGGGGGGGGGGGGGGGGTGCAGAATTTGTCGCCACAACAGACGCGTAGCTGCGGGCTTCCGAAGACTCGGAGGGCGAACACTCACTGCGGTTGGCGGTACGAACCAGAACAGATGCACTTAGGCCATTCACAGCCTCACGCAGGAGCACATTCTCGGCTCGAAGCTGTCGCACCTTGTCGGCCAACGCAACCATTTGACTAGCCATTTTCTGCATCACCGGAAGAACACTCGATGAAGCACTGGCGTCTTGAAGATCCAGGCAAAAGCGAAGTGCCTCGAGGGCAGCGTTTCCGTGCCGCCGGCTGTGCAGATAAGCCCTGTCGACGAAGGATCGCACCGCTTCACGCGGTGAACACATATGCACTTGCTCGTCCCGGATTCCATGAGGATATTGTATTCCTAGGCCTGTATATTGGTACATTTGCAGTGAAAACGTTGCCCGCAGGACACGCATGGCAAAAATTGCTGCCTACCACGAATGGGCTGGGAGCAGCTCGCACAGGCGTCTGCCTCGGCCGCCATCTTGCCGGTACATAATCGGTATAATCGGCCGATGGTCATCGGACTGCGTAGACCTAAGCGCTGGGCTCTTAGCACCGCCGATGTGGCTCAGTGGTTATGCCGCTCGGCTGCTGAGCTGAAAGACACGCGTTCGATTCCGGCCGTGGTGGTCGAATTTCATGGAACAGAAATTCTAGAGGCCCGATTACTGTGCGATGTCAGTGCACGTTAAAGAACCCCAGATGGTCGAAATTTCCGAAGCCCTTCACTACGGCGTCCATCATAGCCTGAGTCGCTTTGGGACGTTAAACTGCCTTTCAGAATGTTAAACCTTTCAGTGTCACCAGCTTGAATACCATGATAAGGCTTTAAATTTCTTAACAATGCTCTCTGATTTCGCGTATCCTTCATGGTCAACTTGAGGAACATCTCTTTGAAAACAGGAGTATTTCTTCGCTTGCGGTACTTCATATCTTCGACAACTGTATGAGTTAATTTATTTTGCGTTTTCAGGATGTTTACCTTGCATTTCTTCACTGTTTCGGTCACGGCGTCAAAGCAGTTCTTGAGCCCAATACACTGTTGAGACTCGTTCAACAGTGGACACACAGCATTTATGTCGTTATTTGTTGATCCATTGCTTCTAAAGATGTTGTGGTTTCAGCATGGTTTCCTTTTATCAACTTCAGTACGCAGTCTATCTTGGGGCCAGGATTTACTTCGTCACCCGCACAAAGTAAGAGCATCGCAAGTCACACGAACAGCAAATGTAAGGAGGGTGCAAGACGGAGGTCGCGTACAAAGGCAGCTTCTGCTCTGAAAAGGTCAACTTGAGTAACGTTTGTTGCTGGGCTAGTAAGGGATGCATAGTACACTGTTACTCATGTTACACATTATACAGCCTACGTCCACTGCGTGGAAGGAGTGGTATATGAGATCCCCTCGAGTTGTGGAATGTCCTATATTGGACAAGCGGGGCGATGAATTAATGATCGCCTTAGAGAGCACGGCAAAAATGTAGAAAATGAAGGAAAATACGCTAACCTTGTCCAGCACATTGGCACGTGTAAGTGCGAGGCACGACTCGAGGAAGCGAGGATTCTAGGCAGCATCAAGAACGAAAAGCTGAGGGTTCTGCTTGAGACGTTTCACATCAAGAAAAAAGCTGATATATGCATAAGCGATCCAACTAACCCCTACATGGCGGAATTTGATTTTCCGCATCAACACGCCACTCCGGTACGATAGGTGGCGGCTTCTGATAAGCACCGAAAGAAATGAATGTTGGCGGTTCCGCGTTGTATAAATGCATGTTCTGCGTTCTCGGAATAAACAGTTGGAAGTTGGCACCTGTGTCGTCGTCCTGTCTCGCCTCGTGCGTTTTGTAGCGCCTTATTTCTTGAATGGTAACGGTTATCACGTGATCAGTGAGGTATTTGGCAAGCCACAAAAGAAACGGAGGGCACTTAACAGTACTTGCGTGCTTTGACGCGGGATCATTACTTTTTTATTTATTTATTTATTTCCTTTCTATAATGGCACACCTACTCAGTAGCATACAGTCGTAAGGCAACGCATACATAAGGTTCAGCTTTAATATTGTAATGTAATAATATATAATAAAGCTTTCAACTTTATTCGCCATTAAGCAACGCGATTTTGGGGACTATGGATTGCGTGCTCGCCTCACAGAAATGTTTTTTTTTTTTTGCTGATGACGTCATTGGGGTTTTTCTGGACCACTTTTCTTGGATGCCGACCTCCCGATTTCGTTGCTAATGGGCGTTACAAGGTTTTCGCCTCAAAAGAACCGATGCGTGCACGGTACCTGTACACGCCAATATCCATTTGAACGAAGGTACAATAGTCGGCAAAGGCACAGTTGTGGGAGTTAATATGTCATTTGTGTAATCGGCGTGAAATAACATTACTCGAATATTTTACCACAGTCTCTTTAGACGACCGCCGTCGCCCCGTCGCCAACTGCGCGGACATATTCATCAACGTCGGAGGATCATCGCAATATATAAGCGGATAGAAACCCACCCCCTGGCGGGGTGATACTGTGGTAGAGGTTGCGATGCGCCTTCTCGTCGTCATTATCGTTACGCAAAAGGTGGTAGCCTTGCCATTTGCTGGTACGTACATGGCCTTTTTATTTCTGCAATTTAGCCTTGCATGTTAAGGTATGCAAAGGATGTTCTCCTTTGCTTCACCGCACGAGCATTATCGGTCGGGGGAGAACAAGACGCGAGCGTGAAATTCTGGAAGCTTCTTAATCAGAAAAAACAATCAGATGTGTGTCAGCGATCCCTCGGTTCTTATCACGGATAAAGAATATAACTTTCTTTTATCTTAACTTAATGCAGTCGATCCCATCGTCCAGAGTGTGCGCTTGCGCAGGGAAACATTTAAATGTGGCGGTTTTCTTGGGAATAAATCAGTTGCAAGTCCAGCGGTGTGGTGTGTGTTCCTCCTTTTTTCTTGTCCTGCGTCTGTGTTCCGCTAGTTCCACCCTGACATTATTTCTGCTTCAGCCAACAGTTTTCACCTTAGTGAATACAATAATGGCACGCGCTGAAATTGGACGGGGAGCTTCCCACCCGTCTCATGTGGTCGGGGGCCGTGGCCCTGGCCCTGCCTCACAGGCATGTGGGTCTTGCTGTTTGCTCGCCTTGCGTGCACACGCAGTTTTTGTTTTGGTTCTCGTCTTTTTCTTCATGTCTACTTTTTATTATATTGTAACGTGGCGGCCAGCCGAAGAATTAGGCGTGGTGAACTATCAAAAAGAGATGATTTTTAATGGCCGCTGGCCTAGCGCGAGCGCTCCGTCCCGCGCCACTGCCAGCTTCGTCTTCGTCACACTACCCGGGGCCACCGAGCGATCGTCCCGATCGGTGACGATCAGACGCGCCAAATGGCGATGGTCTTGAGTGGAGGGTTGAACAGTATGTAGAAGATGGTGCAGTGCTGGCCGCCCCGATGAGAAAGATGAGAGAATGAGTCCCAGTCCACGAAGCATCCGGGCCGTAGGGTGCCAGGAGCTGACGGCCGAAGTCCTTGGACGCACCGAACGGCAGGGGCAGGGTCTTGGGTCGTTCGGGTCTTGGGTCGGTCGGGTCTTGGATCGGTTGGGTCTTTGGTCGTCGTGTCCTGTGGTCCGGGCGGGGGACGGTGCTGGGGTGAGCGGCGAGGTCGGTTCAGGTCGGGCGGGCTGGGGCACGGCCGTGCGGGGCGGACCAGGTACTCACGGCCCACTGCCACGGCAGGCGCAGGACGCCGAAGCTCCGGGACCAGGATATCGATGAAGGGACCCCAGCATCTCACACCAAATGTAACGTGGCGGCCAGCCGAAGAATGAGGCGTGGTGAACCATGAATAAGAGATGATTTAATGGCCGCTGGCCTAGCGCGAGCGCTCCGTCCCGCGCCACTGCCAGCTTCGTCTTCGTCACAATATCTTCGCTTTCCTTTTGTATTCTTTTTTTATTTGTTCTAGCGGCTATATTTTTCAGTTTTTACATGCTTATTAATACTTAATTTTATTTGCTCTTTATCTTTCCTTCTGTCCCTGCTTTTTTCTCTTTTATCTTAGTTCACTTTTCTCTTTCCCCATTTTTTACCTACCCCTTCTGCTTTCTGGAGCCCATTATCTTCTTTTTCCTCTCTCTCTCTCTCTCTCTCTATCGTTTATTTCTCTCGTCTTTTCTTCCTTCGTACAGATCCCAGCATCTTCCCTCCTCCTCGCTACTTGCGAGCATGTCTGAAGCCCTTGGGCACGATGGAGCCAACTATTGTTTCTTTTCTTCCCTAATTTTTAATCCTTCTGGTGCCTCTCTGCCCTAAAAATCACATTTGCCCGGCCATCATTTGTGCCTTTCTTTCTAATTGGTTTTTCTCAATTTTCTCTTGGGCGTTGGTACCTTTTCTTTTATTTTCAATTGGTTCACCTGCGATAGCCCCTGGTTTGGTGAGGACTTCCTCTCACTTTTTTGTGTTTTTTATTGCGAAAGCAATACTGCTTGCACTTTTCTGCCATCGATGGAGGTTCACCCTTCGCTCCGGCGCAGCTGCGGCGCGCTACCACGTGGCCGCGTGACGTCACGAAAAGAGGAGAGCTGGGGGCCCAACTTGTCTTATCGATGGAGGCTCATCCTTCGCTCCGGCGCAGCTGCCGAGTGAGGGCGCTCGCTAGACTGGGATAAAACGGGGCTGCGGCTGTGCTCCTCGCAGTGCTGTGCTATGTCGGAGGATGCGCACAAGGCGAGGCTGGAACGGTATGCCGCGGCCAAGCGACGGCGCCGTGCCGAAGAAACAGACGAAGAAAGGGAACAACGGTTGGCGAAGCAACGTGCGTATGCAGCAGAATGGCGAGCACGCCGGCTTGCTGCGGGTGAATTTACAAGTTCAGAGTCAAGTTTAAACGAGGGTAGTTTCATGACCCGAGAAAGTGGTAAACTTAATCGAGAGAGACATGGGATTTATGAAAGGTGTGCCGAATACGATCCAATATTGGCATAACCGCAAAGCGGAACTGTTTGCCATGATTCGGCAATTGGGCAAACCTACTGCATTTCTCACACTGTCGGCATCTGAAGTTCATTGGCCTCGCCTTCTTTAACTACTGAAAAGCTTAAAAGCATCACCTTCTACGTTGGACATTGATGAAGAGGAAATGAATAGCTACCACGCAGCGGTGCTCGTAAATGAAGATCCGGTGGTGGTAGTGGAAAACATTTATTTACAGATAAACTTCTGGAGGTGAGGTATGAGCTGACCCAGAGGGGGCCAGCCCTCACAAGTACAAGGTGGAGGTCCCTAGTTCGCGACCCCAGTGGCGTCGGCCGCTGCCCGGGCTCGCGCGACCAGGGCCCGTTGGGCCTGCAGGTCAGAGCAGCCGAGCAGGGTCGCCTCCCAGTCCTCCCGGGTTGGGTTGGGGTGAGGGGGAATAGCAGGGTTGGAGGGGCAGGCCCACACCATGTGGTAGATGTCCGAAGACTTCTCCGCACAGTGCGGACAGCTGCCCGAGAAAGAAGGGTCGAAGTGTTTGACAGCTGCCCGGCACAGCAAAGTATTTGTATATAGGCGAAGCAGAAGCCGCTCCTCCGCCTTTGAAAGACCTTTACACGGGCGGGGATAAAGACCATGGCCAGATTGATAAAGTAAAGAAATGTCTTTAAACTAGTAAGCGGGAGTGAATTCGAGTTTCTGATCGTCGGGGTCGGAGGGGAATGTCCGGTGAAAAAGCGCGCGGGCGGCGGCGTCAGCTGCCTCATTTCCCTCGAGGCCCATGTGAGCAGGAGCCCAAACGATACGCCGGTGAGCGGGGTCCCCGGTATAGACGCTGTTTTGAAGAATGCGTTAGGCTAGATACGGTACCCAGCCCTGCTCGACGTTCCGACATGCTCCTCACGAGTCGGAAATAATTGTTTTTGAATTGGAATCAGATGCAGCCAACGCAATGGCGACCTCCTCCGCGTGCGTTATGTCACGGGCTCGGAAAGTAAGGCCGTTCACTGTATTCGATTCGTGGACGACTGCGGCCGTGAACCATCCCCCATGGTGGGGGCCGGAGGCATCCACGTAGAATACGCCGGGTTTCGATCCATAGTGGCGGGCCAGGGCTTCCGCCCGCGCCAGGCGACGGCCATTAAGGTCCTCACGGTTCATGTTCGCGGGAAGAGGGTGCACGTGGAGGGCGCATCTCCACTGGGATGGAATACGTACGCGCTCTTCCATGAGAGTGGTGTGTTGGATGTGCAGTCGGGCAAGGAGGCGGCGACCCGGGGCTCCCGAAATGTGTTCACCCTGCAGCCCCAGGAGGCGCTTGTTGGAGGTGTTCACGGGGAGGTCCAGAGCCCGCTTAATAATTTCCGGTGGTTTGTGCTGTATACTTTGAACACATGGTACGCGTGATTCTGCAGATTTTGAGCAACAAGAATATTAGCCCCTTTACACCAAACCATGTGGTCGAGTGTTTTAAACGGATTGAATTTCAACACCGCGGCAGCGCCCATGCCCACCTTATTCTTTGGCTAAACGATGCACCTAACGAAGAAGTGATAAACAATGGAATGCCGGAGACTGTCCAACTCGCAGATCGTCTGCTTTCGCTGAACCACGATGCTCTGGAGAGGCCAAGAAGCCAACGCCACAAGCATACGCATACCTGCTATACAGGAAACAGAAAGATCTGCCGGTTCAATTTTCCACTTTGGCCCATGCCAGTTACCACAGTGTTGACACCGTTGATTGACCCGGACGAAGAGCGATGTCAGGAATTGGAGAGGAAACGAGATGGGCTACACGAAGCCTTGAACACTACGGTGTATGAGACCTACGAATCAATGTGGGATCAGCATGGCATTGAGGACAATTACGAGTACATTAATGCCATTCGCCGTGGTCTTACACGTCCGACTATGATGCTCAAACGTGACTTGGACCAGTGCAACATTAACGCATTTAACCCCTGGATAGCCAGTGTGCTAAAGTCCAATATGGACTTGCAGATCATCTTGGACGTGTATGCGTGTGCAGCCTACGTTGTAGAGTATGTTAACAAAGCCAACCGAGGTGTCTCGTCTTTGAGCCGGTCGATTAAGAGTGTCATTTGCGAGAATCCAGAGGTTGAACTTACGTATGAGCAGATTTTAAGAAAAGTTGGCGTGCAAATGCTAAATTCAATTGAAATGCCTGCACAAGAGGCGGCTTGGATGCTGCTAAACTTTGAAATGAGTCAGACCAGTACCGATGTAATCTTTGTGAATACAGTGTGGCCAGAAGAGAGAGTGCGGAGTAGAAAGACTGCTAGGCAAATGGATGTCGAACATCTGTGTGGTGTCCGGCTATCGCCGCCGTCGCTAATGCGCAGGCGCGCCAGAAAAACTAATAAAAGGCGTGCGCCCCAACCTACGGGCGGGCTATTCTCGGCCAGCCACGCACCGATGAACATGCGTGAATAAACGCCGCTGCCTCTGGAAACTTGCCTGCTCCTTCGCAGAAACGCGCGCTCATGAACGCGCGCGTCTGATGAATCACGCACTACAATAATCTGGAGCTCAATAGCACTGATATATGGCATAAGACTGCCGTGGACAAGTACGAGGAGCGAGCGCCAGACATGGAACATTTGACCTTTGCAGAGTTTATGACGGATTACAGCCTAAGCAGAGGAACGAAGCGAAGAAAGACTGCGATCCTAAGATGCCGAGACTATGACATGAACGATGTCAATTACAAGAGGGAGCATGTTATGCTATACTTGCCCTTTAGGGAGGAAAATGAATTTCTGGATTGAAATGCCTTTGAACAGATGTTCGATGAGAACAAGGAGAGAATTATGGAGGTAAAGGCCAAGTACACTAACGGTGTAACCAAGGCTGAACTACTTGAGTGCATACGTGACATTAACACTGGGCAAGGTGTACCGTTCGTTGTGCAAGAAGACCAGAGGCGGACTGGTTGTGCCACTTTGGTCGAAGAGAATGATAATACGGATATCGTGCCAGAAAGCCCAGTGACTAGCGTCGAGGTGGCTGCATCATGTCCAGCTGTTAAGAAACGCGAAGATTGCATGCCTTTGGATGAATTTTATGCAAGACTCAAGAAGACAAACCACCGGAAAAGAATGTTGATCGAAGAAGTGATTCAGCGCGTCACAGATGTGGACTCCGAGCCTCTTCGGATCTTCCTTACCGGTCCTGCGGGATGTCGCAAAACCTTTACACTTCGCGTAGGGATGCATGTGTATAATCGCTACTGTAAACGTCGAAAGATTGGATATGGCGATGGCGAGATATCGGGGGTAAATGCGTACATAGCGTGTGCTACCACTGGCAAGGCGGCCGTTGCATTGAACGGTGTAACTGTGCACTCTGCATTTAAGATCGTCATGACGTCAGGCCGTGATGAGAAGGGATTGTCGGCCTCTGATCTTAACACGTTTCGAACCCTGTTCAGAGCAGTGCGATGCATCATTATCGATGAGGTTAGCATGTTGTCTTTCGATTTGCTTCGACAAGTGGATAGACGGCTGCGTGAAATCAGGCCCGACAGGATGACAGAACCGTTCGGTGGTTTTGATGTCATTCTACGCGGTGACATGAGGCAATTACCACCAGTGAGAGCATCGGAGGTATACAAGCGGTCATGTTCGACCTTGGCATCATCTGCAATACTTCCCCTTGACTCAACTCGACCATATTCTTTTCCTCTGCCCGGCGGATCCTCCCCCGCGGGGCCTGGAGCACCTTACCACTTGGGAGGCTTGGGAGACCCTACTGCGCTCCGAGGACCCGGCCAAGCAAGCCATCGCCACCGGCCGGGCTGCCAGCGTCCTGAGCCTCCGGGACATGAACGTTTGAGTGCAGTGGGGCCGTGCGGGGACCCAAGGACCGACGTGTCCAAAAATTCCCTTGTTACAAATAAAGTTTTCATCATCATCATCATCAAGTTGTCCGCCAGAGTGACGCCGTCTTCTCGACACTCTTAACCAAGATTGGCGATGGTGACGTCTTGGAAGATATAAGTCACGCTACGGTGGAGCAATTGCCGGCAGAATAAGCAAGGCTAATTCCACCTGTAGCATACAGCAACTCAACTCAACTCAACATGGGGAATCGAACCAGGGTCACCGAAGTGCGAGACGAGCACGCTAACCATTCCACCATGCCAGCTCGATGGTTTGAAATGAACAAAGGCGCGTCTAGTGAATACGGTGTCTCGTTCACTCCCATCTTTCTCCCTTCCCTTACGGCGAGGTTCAGATGTCCACCGAGATATGCGAGACAAATACATTTCCTTTCCTCAAAAAAAGAATTTACCGTCGAGCAAGGCGTAGAGCCGAACGGTCGATGGCGTTCTGTGGACTCCCTGGCAGCGTTGCAAGACGCTGTCGCGTTCCACTCTTAGTGGCGAAGCTTAACATCTTAACCACACATCAGTGACACAAGCAGCAACACCGCGCTTAAGGCTTTCGCCTCACCGCACTTTAGGTCAACAAAGTGCCCCCCTGAATTTTTTAGCGCTATGTGGCAAGTGAAACGCCACCAATGCGCCCAAGCTTCCACTCTGCCTTTCCTTTGCTTTCGAAGCTCCCGCTCTTCATCGGTTTCGGCTGCCCGCTTAGCGTGTTTACGCTCCCTATCGATTACTAAATTCCTCGTGCTGTTGGCAATCTCGACCGGATGATCAGACTCGGCCCCACGTCTGCGAGTACCCACTCTCGAGGACATCGGTTCCGGCTCACTTGCTTCGTCCATGGCGAGACACTGGATAGGCAGCGCGCAGCAGTCCGCCGAGATGGCGGAGCGTGCGGATGCAACTGCTGCGAGTCACGTGGTACATCACGTGGTTACTTCCGCTGCTCCTGTTTAGGGCCATTCGTGCAGACAGCGAAATTGGCGCCACTGGGCTGTTAACCTTTCCCTTTAAAAATTCAGGGGGCACTTTGGCTCTCTGAAGTGATGCAAGGCGATAGCCTTTTCTTCAGCACTGTTTGGCATTGACTGCGAGACTGTTTGTGCTGTACTAGTGCTTTATTGGACTACATACTTTGACTACGTATTACAACTACACACTTTGACTGCCGACTTTGACTGCTTCTTTAGCACGACTCTCTCTCTGCTTCGATGAGTTCGGTTCTATCCATGGCTCTGTTCGCTGTAATGAGGTATGTAATGTGGTCACCCACAGATGCCTTACGCCCCCTGTCGGAGCGGATGACAACTATTTTATTAGTTGTCTGCTCCAAAATGGGGCGTCAGGCATCCGTGGGTGACATTACTGCGAATCCGCGCACTCTGACCTCATAACCATTTCGACCAACCGAAAAGCGTGTCACCTCCGCTAGCAACATGCTACTCACAACCTTCGGTCGACAACCTTCTGTCGACAGCGAAGAGGCATTAAAGGCTTCAGCCTCGATAGATGACATCATGGCTGAACAGCGTGCCGGGCCCTCGCGGCAAACGATTTGCAGTCGAAGTCAAGCAGAGTCGGATATATAGCTGCTATCACTGGCAGGCAAGCTGTGTTACAGCGAAAACATGTGGCGTATACGATACAGAGAAGGGTTAAGAACGAGAGCAAAGACTAGAGAAAAGTCGTTAAAAAGTGCGTGCACGTAAGGAGAGAAAGCGCTTTATGGCGCAAGCGTAGCCGAGCTTTTCGCTCGTCTTAGTAGGTTCAGCCGTGTTCATCCACAGCCAATTTTTTTGCAATTCGCTTAAGTACTCAACTCAACAAAATTCAAAATTACTCTAAATATATAAAGTGGCAGAGGGTTAATTGGTTTGTTCATAGAAGGTAGTGGCCAAGTACTTCACCAGGGTGGCCAAATCCTGGACATTAAAGACTTCAAAAAAAAAAACAGACCAATCAGGTTACTGTCCGTTACAAGGTATTTACTAAGCTAATCGCTAATTGAGCCAGGACAACCTTAAACTTGAATGAACCAAATGATCACGCAGGCTTTCGTAAGGGGTACTCGACAACAGACCATATTAACACTCTGAATCAGGTGATAGAGAAATTCGCAGAGTATATAAATCTCTAAATATAGCCTTTATAGAATACAAGAAAGCATTTAACTCAATCGAAACTTCTTCAGTCGTGCAGGCAGTGAGGAATCAGAGCGTAGAAGAATCTTATGTAAGCATAGTGGAAAAAATCTATAGCGGGTGCACAGCTATTATATAAGTCCTCCAGAAAAAAAGCAATAAAATTGCAATAAGAAAGGGTGTCACGCAGGGAGACACGATTTCGCCAGTGCAATTCACCGCCTGTTTGCAGAAGGTATTCCTAAGTCTGAATAGGGAACAGTTGGGAATAACAGTTAATGGAGAATACCTAAGTAATCTGTGATTCGCTGATGGCATTGCTTTGCTGAGTCACTCAGGAGATGAACTGCAAAGTATGATAAATGAGTCAGACAGGTAGAGGAGAACGGTGGATCTAGAAATTAGAAGTTTGCGGGGATACGGTGGCCGCAGGTGGCCGTCGCTTTCTCTCTGCACCTGTGTGGGCTTCTAGCGGGCAGAAGTCTTGGGGAAGGTGACGAAGACAGGTGGCCTGGCGGTGGGTTGCGATTCTGGAGGCTACATATGGCGCCTCTCGAGGGTGACCGTGGGTGGAGGTGGGGTGGGGGAGGTGGAACGAGGGTGCTGCTTCAGCCTCCTCGGTGAGCGAGCGCGGTAGGGAGGTGTCTGGTGGTTTGTACTTCTCGAAGATGGTGGTGGTGGCGGTAAACATTTATTGACTATGTACAAGCAGTTGTTTGGGTCCAGACCCTATTGGCCCAGGTCCTCACAAGTCTAGGTGGAGCTCCTATTCCGGGGCCCCAATGGCGTCTAACGCCGCTCGGGCCCTGACGACCAAGGTCCGTTGGGACTTATGGGGTTTAAAAGGGGGAGATGAATACGTTCTCCTCGCTTAAGCACGGCTGACACAGTTCAAAGCCGCGTGGACCCCACCCCGTGGTCGCGTACGCTACCGAGCGCACGCCGACCACGGCGGGCCTTGCTCTGCGGGAACAAAGGAACGACACACTGGCTGACACAAACAAAGCATTTATTGCTATAACAACAATAACGCCAGCTAGCAACAAAATACACTGAGGAATCGAGGAATGTCCGACTCACCAGCACGGCTACGAGCGAATGTTCGCCCACGGTAGGGCAGAGGGAATATCTCCGAGGCCAGACGGGACGAGCTGAGGGGAACAAGTTTCCACACGAGGACGCCCGCGGCACAGAGCGGAGCTTTGCGCGTGAACGTCCAACACGCTTCCCTGTCCCAGGGAGAAGAGAGCCAGCTATCCCTCGCGCGCGCGCAGCAAAACGCCATCCGTGGCGCTGGTGTCGCTGCGACGCGAGCGCCCTCCCTTGTTAGTTAGAAGTAACCGAACCGAGAGGAGTGCTTTTCGGGGGCAGCTGACAACAGTGGGGTGCAATGCGGGAAAGTGAACGCAGGGGACGAAGGCGTCCCCACAGACTGCAGGTCATGGCAGCTGAGCAGCGCCGCCTCCAAGGCCTCCTTAGAAGGGTGGGAGGTAAAGGTTTGGGATGAGTGGGGATTGAAAGGGCAGGCCCAGTCCATGTGGAAGGCGTCCGAGAACGTCGCTCCCTACAGGCTGCAGCCCCCATCAAATTCTGCGTTGAAGTGCTTCAATACTGCCGCGCACAGCATTGTATTTGTAAAAATTTTGAGAAGGTGGAAACTTCACTCCCCGAGGTTAAAGACAGGCACATGCTACCACTTTCGCACTATGACACTAGTACTGCCTACGCAGTAAAATACAGGGTGGTCGGCGATGAACTGAGTTAAGTACAATAGCCATAAATCTTTAAAAGTCTTGAACTCTTTGGTCAGTACCCCATTTTTTAGCACAACCTATATATGAAACGACATTCAATCGCAGTCTTTCGCAATCTTTTTCTTTTATCAGGACCGCAAGGTGAGGATGGGGAAGGAGCAAACTGTACGTGCTCAACACCAAAATTGGCCGAATACGATGACTACGACCCCGACTTTGGGTACTTTTATGACAATCAGTCCGGTATATGCAAAGCAGACTTCGTAAAAGAAGGCAGCAACGGCATATTCCGCACCTTCCACGAGTGCGTGAGTACATGCAACACAGGTACGTACAGCAAACAAAAACGCTTCTTAAACCTAAGCATGACCAGATCATGTGAAGTTCTTAATTTTTGCATCCGTCAAAATACAGTGCAAAGAGGTGACATCTCTCTCGTCGTGTGGAGTAGTTTCGTTTATGCTGATTAACGTCCCAAAGTGACTCAGGCTTAAGGGCCGCCGTATAGAGGAGAGCGCTGGATAATTTCGACCACCTGGGTTTCCTTGACGTGCACGTACACCACACGTGCACCACATCGGTATCAAGCATTTGGCCTCCAACAAAATGCGACCGCCGCGGCTGGGATCAAACCCGCGTTGTTCGGGTCAGCAGCCGACACCATAGCCAATGAGCCACCGCGGCGGCTTAGAGTAGATGTAAGCATTAAATGCACCGCAACAATGGCGTAGTACTTTCCAGGGTGTGTCATTCTTGATAGTAGCTGCACTATAAAATCGATTTTCGGCAAAAAGCAAGGCGGCGGGTGCTGTCGTATACCTGCAACCCTGGTCCTCTAGCTGAGTAGCTACACCCGAGTGTTCACGCGCCTCCACCGTCAGACGCTTTTATTAACTAGCGTGCAAGCTCGGGTTCCTCAGCCGCCTTTGGTGTGTAGCGGCCCAGTGCTGAAGATGATGTCAGCACGCGCTGCGCAAGCGCTGTGACCTTCGCCTCGCCCGGGCAGCAAGCGCAGGCGCCGTCTTCTCCTCTTCAGCACTTGGCCGGCGCTGGTCACGCGGGTCGCTACCTAACGGACATTAAAACTTCCATGGACGTACAGCGGACGTCCGCAGGACGTCCGAAGGAGTTCCAGTGATTATTGGGGGCAGGTGTTTTAAGGGCCGCGGCATCCAGCCGCTTCTCTTTTTCGTGCTGTACAACGTCTGCTACCACCAAGCCAGATTTGTACTTCTGGATAGGTGATTGGACAAATTTGATTCCAATTGCTAAAAACAGCATCATCGCCGATTTTATTTTAAAATTTGGCTGAGACGTGGAAATTCTGTATCAACACTAAATGTTGCATTATATTGTTTTAGTTATAAAATAATATGCCTAATAGGGGTCATACTCTGTTGTACTTCTAGGACATTGCAGGTCAATCTGGCTTGGGATCAGGTTTATGAAACACTTAGGTCAGACTTTCATATCCTTTTGATCAAGCATAGCCCCTGTAATGGCACCTATAGTGTCGGCTGTGTCTTCAGTAAATGCAATCGCTACTGAAGAGATTCAATTTTCGCCAGAAAAAAAAAAACTAGAAGATTTAAAAAGTTTTAAAAATGTGTTAAGTGTTAGGTGAAACGCCCAGTATATACCAAGGCAATTTTTTGCCAATGACAGCGCTCCCACTCACTTTAAGACTGAATATCAGTTTCACGAGCTCCATCAGAAGCAATATCCAGTGCAAAGCTGGTGTTTCCGAACACAGGACACAAGGTGATATTTTAGGGCATGTTTTGGTGCACTTTTCTCAACAACCAATTGAGGCAGTGCCTACCTGTTTATATCATTTTTATTGTTGCTTTATGCTCTTTCCACTGAACCAAAACCAAAACTCGACTGTGAATGACAACATAGAAGCACTCAGTGGCTTCGTAGCGCAATCATAGGAAACATAACGGTATCAGCACTCAGGGCCAGCACAGTCAGCTTGTTGACTTTCAGGACAGTATGGGAGTGTGTACAAGGGAGGAGAAATTCGTGTTTTGTTTAGAGTGTATGTGGCCTGCTGCCCCCTTTTTGGAGTAGAATCAGCTTTGGACTAATTTAAGATCTTATGCGGGCCATTGGCTCAGGGAATATCGACTTGAATGGTTCTTTTTTTTTCCTAACACATCTTACCGAAACTGAGCCACTTGCCTCGCAGAGCTCGTCATTGGGAGATGTTCGCCCTTCGTCTAACAGCATCTTCGATAAACACTACCGGTGCCAATTTTATATTCGATAAATTACACCGGTGTACATCACCGTCGTCGGTTGCGCACCACATTGGTTACAGTGCACCTCCGGTGAAAACTTATCGAAGGTGTCTGAAGGCACCTTCACCAACACATCGAAATTCAAATAATTACGGAAATGAAGAATAAATGCGTCGACAGATATTGCCATCGGGATCATCACAATCCTAAAACATAGCATGCAAAAGGGGCGACAGCATTGGTGTGACCAATACGCGCTGTCAAACAATGACCTCTGTAATGAAACTCCAGGAAGCCATACTGTCTACTTTTACCTTATCCCACACCGGCTTGTACCTGAGCCTAAATTGAATGACCACTTAAAAGCGCATATTCACACCGCTGTATTGAGGTTGAGGTTCCAAAGTTGCCATCCTAAAATGCATCAACAGTACTTTTTCTGGGGAGTCAGAGGTGGTGCAAAATTCGTACAAAACAAGAATAAATGAATAAATAAATATATACTTTAAACAAAACTAAGCATAAGTAAACATTAAAATAACAAAACTCGGGTGCGGAAGAAGGACACAATATTTGCTTTTTTCTGGCGTGAGCGATACCTGGAAACAGTATGCGTAATAGGGAGCTTATTAAGGTAATTAATAAAATAAGCAATGGTAAGCATCTTAATTATTTTGCAAATTGTGTCACTGTGGTAACAAAAATGCAACCAAATGCATGTACTTCAAAGTCGAATTCTTGACCATTACTTCTTTGGACATTGTCCCATAATGATAACAAAACAAAATAGGGTGTGCATTAGGCATTTACTGTGTAGTTAAGAGCAATATAATGCAATAAAAAAGGCCTTTGAAGCAATTTTCAAAGAAAAATACCGATGGCTGTTTTTATGAGCTGATTCAACGTTAGCATTTTTCCTTAATCAATTCCAGAAGTTTTCAGCACGCAATTACTCAAATACTTAAACGTATAGAAATACGAATATTCCTCAGCATCAGCAGGGAGCACCAGCAAGTACTGAGGAAAATTTTCAGCATGAAGTCAAGTTTTCACTCCGCGCTTTACTATCGTTCTACAAAGCACTCCTCTGGAAGGCGTAACTTTGCGATCATTGCTAGCGATTTTTTAGCTGAGCAGTTCCTAAACTTTTTTTGCGCTCTTTCAATCATAAAAGTTTGCATATGTTTACCACCTCTTCTGATATACTATTTTGCCCAAGAAAACTACACCGCTTCTTCCAAAACTATTGTCCATTCCTTCATGTCGACATACTGAGCAATCACAGAAAAAAAAAATGGCTGAGGCTTAGCTAAGGTTAAGCCTAGTCAGATGCGAAGCATATTGATGGCTAGGCTTGGTAATACATGGGACACCTGGCCGCCTCGTAAGTGCCCGGAGAGCGAGGCAAGCTCAGCTTTATACCGCTGCTGTAGCGTCACGTGGTCAGCTGCAGCGCCTCTGATGTGGAGCCTCCACCGCCGCGGCCGACCGCGCGAGCCGGCAGCCCATCTGTCCTCTGCTGTGACGTCATGTTGTCACGTGGTCAGCCGCCGCGCCTCTGATGTGGAGCCTCCACCGCCGCGGCCGACCGCGCGAGCCGGCAGCCCATCTCTCCTCTGCTGTGACGTCATGTTGTCACGTGGTGTCACGTGGTCACGCTAAAGGTCAATGGTAGCTCCACCGCCGCGCTCGACGGGCTGTAGTGTAGCTCTAGTAATATGCTTCGCATAAAAATTCATTGACAACAAGAAAAAAGTCACATGACCTCAATTACCATCCTCATGTGAACGCCCCCCTTCACTGACAGTGCCTCAATACTGTGTTCTCGTTTCTTCTTGCGCGCTTAATAACCGAATACCTTTCGGTGTCACCATTCAGGTCAAGGTAATGTACGCTGCGCTGGATCCTTCAACTACTCCTGCGAGTGCCCAGACAGATGTTATGAGGCTTACTACTACAACATGACTTTACAGAAATGCGAGAGGGCCTCTTCACCCTATGAGGCAATCTTTTCCTTCGATGAGAACGCCTTCTTGACAGAATCGTCCTGCAAGTTCCAGTGCATGTGAGTATCATCGCTACAAGACCGCAGGCACTTATAAATGTCGACTGTCGTGAATTCGGCTTGTTTGGCGCCTGCAGAACGACTCTGAATTATGCGAAGCTTGTATAAACTTATAATTAGACATTAGCATGTTATTCAAATGGTTCTTCCCAAATGCATCTAATAGCGGTCTGTTTGCACAGCTTCGCAAGCAGTGTCACCGCGGCCGTTTTCACTAAAACCTTGAAGTCTTTAGGAAAGATAGAGCAAGGGGAGCTATTTGAAAAAAAAATCGGGGGGGGGGGGGGGGGTGCTTTGTTGACCTAAAGTGCGGTGAGGCGAAAGCCTTAAGCGTAGTGTTGCTGCATGTGTAAATGATGTGTGGATAAGATGTTAATTAAGTACCCAACTGTTTGTGAATCTTACATGCTGGAGACACTGGAGAGCGTTTGGGAGGCATCTGTCTGATTCGACGCCTTTCTGACAACACTCTCCAGCGTCCTAGACAAGGAGGACTACATATGTGTTGGTAGGTACAAAACCATGTAAATAAAAACCATGAAAGAAAAAAAAAGGAAATAGCGTAGCCATTAGCACGCTGGGCTGCGGAGCGGAAGGGTGGTGGTTCGAAACCCATCGTGCACAAAAATTTTTTTTGTCTGGTCCGACTAGAAAAAGCGTGACACCTCTGCTGATAACCTTCTGTCGACAACGATGAGGCATTAAAGGCTTTCGCCTTAAAAACAGCAGGAAGGTTGCCTTCATCTTTATCTGGTCTGCTACTGTGCTCTGGAGCAGAGTGAGGGGGATTAGGGACAGTGTGACTGGTGTAGATGTAGGCAGAAAATAGGTCCGAATTTGCACGGTGTTTTTTAAGTCGTACCATGGGCAGTGCACCAAAGATGTTTCTGCAGGCAGATTCTGCTCCTAGGCGGGCACAAAGTGAGCGAATAATTGTTGCTGCCAGTCTCAATAACAACTAAAATCGATTATCAAACTTTTTAGTCACCGCAGTTAACGTTCATTTTTGCGCTGAGAGAGAGAGAGAGAGGGAAAGGCAGGGATATTAACCAGAAAGGATTCCGGTTGGCTGCCCTGCACAGGGGAAGGGAATGAGGGGAATTAAAGAGGAAAGAGAGAAGTAAAGGGAAATAATCACAGTCTGTCTATCAAGGCAGTCGCTATCAAAAAGCGAAACAGTGCCTTGTAAGCCTTGATGGCAGTTGACTGTTGTGGCCACGGACCGAGGATCTTGGCCTTTGTGAAAGGGCGAGGGTCCAGGCGGTCCAGAGCACATCGCAGCTTATGTCTTTCAGCTACAAAGGCAGGGCACTCACACAAGATATGGGTGATTGTCTCGTCAGGCAGTCGTACACCTAGACTATCACATTAGGTCAAATTCTACCAGCCCATCCTTGAACCGAAATATTCGCTTCTAAATTTGCAACTGAATGCACGGAAATACGCATGCAACACACTGCCGATTGGCGCAGACCTCGGGTCAGTTTCACGTAGCTTTTGCGCGCGGCGTTTCGTCAAAGATCATCGAAGATTGACTGCAACATTATTCTCGGAACCTTTGCCCGCCTGGTCACATAACTTACATGGAAAATTTGCTTTCCCGCCATAGTCATCGATTCATTTGAAAAACAGTGATTTTAATTTTTAACACTGCGTTTACAAGCATCTCACACTGCGCTCAATCACAAGCACTAGTATAGACCCACTCTGCGTAAAAAGCCAAGGACGTCCGAACCGAATCGAGTGCTTTCCAAGCCTATATGGAAGACCGACTGCCACGTGCACTACAGCCAGAGCAGTGAAACCCAATCAATCGCGTCGCAGATATGCAGCCTACCGGTTATCCCGGCGACGATCGTGCATTCTGACACTGCATACACACATCCGAATTCCGTTTTCCAATAAAGACGCTTCATCTCTCTCTCCCTCTCTGGCCAAGTGCACAGTATTGCCTCCTTCCGAAACAGGCCATGGAAGTCGCCATCTTTTGCGTGTCTATCGCGCGTATACAAGAAGGAAACCACGGTTACGCAGTTTTTATTCTCAGGAACACGGAAAGAACCATGTCGAGTAGTCAAGCCCCCTTTCCCCGCGTGAAAGTCATGTTTAGTTTCGTTAGTTTAGTTTAGGTTAGTTTAGTTTAGTTTAATAGCGCCAGTGAATCAGGCAGGGGCCGAGCTCAAAAAATTTGCGGCGTAATCGGTGCTTTAAGTCGTATTCGCTTCCAAACAGTGGACACCTTCATGTATTTTGGTTGGCTATACCAGGTGCACTCTGCGAGAATAATGAAATGCAAACGAGCCAAGCACGAGGTACACGCGGACAAACGCAGACAGGCGCATACTTCGATCTAGTTTATTGTTCGAAGAAGGCAGGCACAATGTGCAGCAAAACGCATGTGCACTCAGAAACTACAGGTGCTTTCGTTCACGCTTCATGATTTTTTTTTTTGACCCCTTCCCATTCAGTTACGCACCCTGTCGCCGCCACTGCCGGCAGATGGCGCAAGTAGTACATGTATGTCCCGTAGAGTCACTGGATGTCCCGGGAAGGTGGGCATGAAGAAAAAATATATATTATAAAGGATAACAGGTTGTTCAGTTCCAGATCAAGAGCTGTGTTCACGGTGTTGTTAATCCTCATACGGTTCCGGTACAATTCCACGTCTGTCATCATTTTACCCCAACAGTTTAGGCACCAGAGGTGTGCAAAAAAATATTTACAATAACGCGGCAACTGTGAGCTAGCTTCATTCTATGCCGCAGAGTGCAGGATGCGTCGGTGACGCATTACTCCACTATATGAGCATTACCAGTGTTTTTGTCTCTTTCCTCATTTCATGCTTTATAATCGCAGGGGGTTCACCGCTGAAAATGTGAATGGAACGGAGTACACCGAGTAACATCAGAAGCAGAAGAAAATAAGAAACAACCTTTCATCAACGCCACTAAAGCTGTACTATATTGTGACGAAGACGAAGCTGGCAATGGCGCGGGACGGAGCGCTCGCGCTAGGCCAGCGGCCATTAAATCATCTCTTGTTCATGGTTCACCGCGTCTCATTCTTCGGCTGGCCGCCACGTAACATTAGGTGTGAGGTGCCGGGGTAATCATCGGCATCCTGGTCCTGGAGCTTCGGCGTCCTGTGTCAGCCGTTGTCGTCAGCCGTGAGTCCTTGGCCTGCGTCGCCCGGCTTGCCCCAGCCTCTCAGACCTGAACAGACCTCGCCGTTGCTCCCCCGCCCCGTCCTCCGCCCTGACCACCCGACACGACGACCTGGAAGCGACCCTTGACCGACGTGACCTGCCGACCCCACCGACCCAAGACGCTGCACACACATCAAGACACCGTTCCCCTGCCCCAGCCGTTCGGCGCATCTTAGGGCCATGGCGGTCGGCTCCTGGCGACCTGCGGCCCGGAAGCTTCATGGACCGGGACTCATTCTCTCACATTGGTGAAAACAGCGCGAAAGAAGAAGCCCGAAGGCGAAACGAGGAAGTGACAGGAAAGAGCGCTTCCTCGTTTCGCCTTCGGGCTTCTTCTTTCGCGCTGTTTTCACCAATGTCAGAATGGACCAACTAGCCCAGCAAAAAGTTCTGCTAGATTACTCATTCTCTCATCTTTCTCATCGTGGCGGCCAGCACTGCACCATCTTCTACATACTGTTCAACCCCCCACTCAAGACCATCGCCATTTCGCCGTCTGTTCGTCACCGATCGGGACGATCGCTCGGAGGCCCCGGGTAGTGTGACGAAGACGAAGCTGGCTATGGCGCGGGACGGAGCGCTCGCACTAGGCCAGCGGCCATTAAATCATCTCTTGTTCATGGTTCACCACGTCTCATTCTTCGGCTGGCCGCCACGTAACAATATATAAGGTAGAACTGTGTGAATGAGATGGGACAGGAGGCGTACGTAGAAACGAAAATGACACCAAGAACGCCAATGGTGTCATATTCGTTTCTGTCTCCTGTCCTAATTCGCGCGTTGAGACCTTTTAGTGCGCTAGCAATAAGGCTTCCAATCTCGAAAAAACCCGCTGTCTGTCTGTCTGAATACAGCTAGCTATACCTGGAGAAATAAAATAAATATATTGCCGGAACTGGGTTTCGAACCTGCAAAAACTTGTTTTCACTCATTATTTCGTGCTCAGCAATGCTAAACCATCAGCAATTTTTTTAAGAACTTAGTGTAAACTTCGTTTTATATGGTTTACTGGGGTTTAACGTCCCAAAGTGACTCAGGCTATGAGGGACGCCGTAGTGAAGGGCTCCGGAAATTCCGACTCCCTGGGGTTTTTTAGCGTGCACTGACATCGCACAGTACACGGGCCACTAGAATTTCGCCTCTATCGAAATTCAACAGCCACGGCCGGGATCGAAACTGCGCCTTTTGGGTCAGCAGGCGAGCGCCGTAACCACTGAGCCACCGCGGCGCGCCTATGCTAGAAAAATGCTTTAATTACTCCAGCGCTACCCAGGCAATGAAGGTCGAGAAAATACTGAAGTCAAGCCATCATGACAGATCGCACACATTGTTTAGCAAGTCTTTTGTTAATGCAGGCCTTCATAAATACTGTTGCGTACAGTCCTCGCCATGACTGAAAGCAAAGGACCATAGTAATTACGTTCCTGTTACATGCCTTTCGGTCTGTTCATTGTTTCAGCACCTCTGAGCGTGTCAACACAACAAGCAAGTGTAAAGCACGCAATGCCTCCTATCCAAAACTAACTACGACAGGCACTGAACAGCACCTTATTCATGCCTGCATGGACCACAGTCCATCCTATATTTCCCAGGCATGGAAAATCAGACAGATGTCTCTTCCGAGTTTGCCATTCACCTTGAGAGCACCATCACGACCATAGAGCAATTTGCATCACATACAGATAGTATGCTGCATCCTGGTTTCGACAGTGCGGGCACAGCGAATCCAATTATTCCAATGAATGTTAACCACAAGTAATATTTTAATCATTATTGTACTTTACTACCCAGATGTAAACCAGTTCAATCAGAATTAGACAATGTTAGAGCAGCATATTTATGGACATTTATGGTATGCCAGGTTAACCACCAGGTACACCTATTCTGTTATCATTAAAATATTTGTCTCTTTTAAGCATGAAATGCCTTCAGTTTGCATTCCTGGCAAACTAGGGTGAACATTTTGCGGAACGTCAAAACGGAGGGCGTACACGAGAATTAGATGCACATGCCTAAGAATCTAAACCAAACATATCGACATCTTCCACCCAATTTGCATGTTTGAGGCCACGACAAGGTGAAGATTTCTATGTATGAACACATAATTTAATGCACCAATGAACAGGACTTCTGTTTTACTCACTATGCTGTAGTACATTTCTGAGACACTAAACTACAGCTTACTCCGTAATCTTAACTCTTTTTCTACCATGGGAAAAAGAGCAGTTTTTACTCGGTGGAAGGAAATATTTCTGGCGGGTAGACACTAATGCCTTATTTACATTGTTTGGTTTAAAAATGAAGCTAAAAGGATTTCAGAATTTTTTACTCAATAACATAAACGTTCCATATATATTACACAGTAATGAAAAAAATGCTTATAATGTAAAAATTTGTACAGTGAGGATATCGTTCTGCTTGAAAAAGGAGCAAAACTTCAAAAATGTCAAGAGTGAAAAAATTTCCAGATATGCATTCTGTAGCTTTTTATATCAAAAAGATAACACAATTTTCATAGGGTACTGCCAAAAACTGCTCTTTCCGCAAAAAAACAAAAAGTTAGCGTGGTTGTGCGCCATGCCATTCTCCAAAGCAGTCCCTCGTCGAGATGAAACATACACACTGCATGGCTCACACAAAACTGCTGCCTTCCTTTCGACTTTGTTTTTCTCGAAGCAGAGCTTGCAGTTACGGCGCTTTTCTTGCACCTAGGACATGTGCTCCGACTTCTTTTGAGGAGCTAGAGGGTCAGCATGTCTGTAGTTCATCCGAAAAATCTGGCTGACCAGCTCAATTCGGAATGCAAGCTGGTCATAGGCAGTCTTTCTGGTGAGCTCCTCTATCTCGGGGTGATGTTCCCTGTGTCCCTGGAAGATGATAAAGCTGCTGATGACAGCAATGTCAATGCAGTGAAAAAACTGTCTTCCACCACCTGACACACTTCATCAAGACATTATAAGAAGCAATAAGTTGACTGGACTTGTCAACACCAAGCAAGCCCTTATTGCAGTCTTATATCAATAGCGGCTTCCTGATGGGGATCTTTGTCCATTGGCCTCCTCTCTTCACTTCTCGCATTGCAGTGACGTGATTGTTGGCAGTGTGTGCTGTGCTCATCATGTTCACTGCACGCCGGTCTTTCCACTGCAGATACAGCACATCACGGCACCGCAGCCAGCCAATCTCCCCTCAAGTTGCTCTTTTCTCCCAAGTGGTGTCTTTCAACTGGGAGGGAAATCCGCGACGACCTTTGCGCGTTGTTCCACAAGAGAGAGTTTTCCTCTCAAGATGATGTTCAAAGAGGGAGGTGGACATGTAGAAGTTGTCACGGTAGATAATATAGCCTTGATCCAAATATGCATCACGCAGGCAGGTTACGTCATAAGCCACTTCCTTTGAGCTGGGTGTTTCTCGCTTCCAGGTGTAAACACTGAATTGCACAGCGTAACCTGTACTTGAGTCAGCAAGGACCCACAGCTTATACCCCCATTTGACCCCCTGGTCGCGCATATAGTGCCGAATTCCCAATCGCCCTTTTGATTTAACCATTCGTTCGTCCACGCACAAATTCCGGTATGGCTGAAAATGCTGACGTGACATGTCCTTCATATGCTGCAGTAGATGTGTGATCCTGTGTAGCTTGCCATCGTGGACGGGGTCAGTCTTCTCCGGGTCCACTGAGGAAAGCAAGGAACGCATAAAATCTGCTCCTGGGCATAATCTTTGGAGGAATAAGGCCCAAAAATAACTCCAAGGCAATCCAGTATAGATGGAGGCGAGGCAGCTCCACAATTTCCATGTAAACCAGGACTCCTATGCACTGCATCACTTCATCGGGACCGAAATGTTTCCATGAGCAGTCCTTTTCCGCTTATGTCTGCCTCTCTAAAATATGTATCCATGCATATGTATTTGTGTTCTCACAGATCATGTTGATCAGGTCAGTGGTGAAGAAGAGTTGGAAGACATAGACGGCCCGCACAAAGTGCCGTGTATTACTTTGGACAGTGCCGCCAACTTCGACTCCCAGGTTTCGTTTAGGAAAAAACAGTATGCGCTTCACAGCTGCTAGCAAG
The DNA here is from genome assembly GCF_055824585.1 of Amblyomma mixtum. Classification (NCBI taxonomy): domain Eukaryota; kingdom Metazoa; phylum Arthropoda; class Arachnida; order Ixodida; family Ixodidae; genus Amblyomma; species Amblyomma mixtum. The sequence continues at coordinate 12,823,847 of NC_143019.1, forward strand.
GAACCATGTCTGTATGACGATGAGACCCTGAAACTAAATAATATAGCTACGAGTACATTCTCCGCTGCTCATAACTATTTGTCACCGAAATGTGTGGCACACACAGAGCAGACACTCGTCCGCTGGATGTTGCGGCTTGACTTGACACATCTTCGTCATCGGTGCTGAAATTAGATGTTGTGTTGTGTTCAATGGCGCATAAGCGGCTAAGGCTATCATGCGCCAAGAACAAGGTTTAGTAAAATTGGCTCGAGCAAAGTTTGAAGACGAAGTGTATAAAAACGGTGGTGTAAAGGGCCTAAAAGTTATTTTTATTACCTGGCTGATTAAATACAAACACTTTAGAAATGGCTGTTTGCAGAAGCTTTTAAAAGTTGGTTAACCTCCGTGGATATCCTTGGCTTGCCAAGGATCTCGAGGCCACCAACTACTCAGATAAAAACCTCAGCCTCCTTCTCAGGACTGAGAAAGTGGCTGAGGTGTATCGTTTTAAGTAGAGAAGCACAGAGTAAGACCATTACAGTTTTTGAAGAACACCGGCTTCCTTTAAAAAGCTAAGAACATCAAGCATACTAACGGGTGCATGTTCAGCTAAAATCAACGCTGGATGAAATGGAATATGTTCTTTGTACAATGTAGCAAAATATTTTTTCCTTACTGATTCAAGTTTTGTGCATGATAGTAGTATGTGGTTTACGGTAAGTTCATGTCCGCATTGCTCGCAAACAGGTTTGTCTTTCTTTGTTAACAGGAAGTTGTGTGTGAGATGTGTGTGTCCAATACGGAGACGGCATAAAATAACTTCGATGAATCGTTTTTGGTGTGAGCGTGATTTCCATTCGCCTAGGATGGGTTTTACTAAATGTAGTTTATTATTTCTTTCGATATTCCATTGCGACTGCCATTTATTCCTTAATTTGCACTGCACCAACCTCATACCATCTTTGTAAGGAATGTACGCTTTCTTTATTTCTTTGTTCCGAGCTTTTCCAGCACATTCATCTGCCTTCTCATTGCCAGTGATTCCAATGTGGCTGGGGACCCAGCAAAATTTTATGTCTTGTCCCTGTATTGTGGCGCTTGTTATGTTGTGTATGATATCTCCAATTAGTGGTGTCACTGCATTGCTATGGTGAAGTGAGGTTAGTATGCTCAGAGAATCAGTGTAAATGATGCTGTTCTGAATGTTCTCATTTATTATTTTTTCTACAGCTACCGAGACTGCGTAACACTCGGCAGTGAAAATGGATGCACACTCAGGTAGCCGTACTATTTTTTCCCAATTATTCTGAAATACAGCACTTCCCACGTAGTGCGCCGATTTTGATCCATCGGTATAAAATGCTTCGTATTCTCCGTATTTTTCGTTTAGTGCTAAATACTCTTGTAATATCTGTTCATGCGGTGTATGTTTCTTCCGAAATTGTGTTAATGTGAAGTCGCACACAGATGGTAGGCAGTACCAAGGCAGGAGTGGATCACGTTTGCGGGCAATATTAGGCAATGTGTCCATTATATCTAGTTTTTGGCATTTCTCTTCAAACCGGAGAAGTAGTGGCCTGATTGCGAGGGGTCTGTTGGTAAATAGTGTTCGGGATGGGCACTTTGTAACGAGTGGGTAACAGATGTGTTTAGGCTGGGAACGGATCTTTAAAATGTATGAGCATGTGAGCGTTGTTCTTCTGTCTGCAAGTGGTGGTTCATTGCTTTCTACGTACAGGCTTTTTATTGGTGACGTCCTGTATGCACCAGTTGAAAGGCGCAATCCAAAATTGTGCACAGGATCCAGTCGCTTCAAGTACGATGGCCTTGCTGATCCATACACTATGCAACCATAATCTAGAGTGGAACGTACTACAGAGCGATAAATGTGTAGAAGACATACCCGATCAGAACCCCAGTGTTTGCGTGATAGGACTTTCAGTATGGTCAGTGCTAGCGACGCCTTCTTTTTCAGTGCGTTTATGTGAGGCAGGAAAGTAAGTTTTTTATCGAAGGTGATGCCTAGAAATTTGTGTTCCTTTTTGAAAGGCAGCTCGGTTTGGTTGAGGTGTAATGTTGGATTTGTGTGCAAGCCTCGTTTGAGTGAAAAAAGTAAGGCCACTGTTTTCTGTGTTGAGAACTGGAAACCATTCTTGTCTGCCCATGTTGCCATTTTGTTGATTGTAAGCTGTACTTGTCGTTCGCATGTGGATATATTGGAAGATGTACATGCTATCTGAAGATCATCAACATACATTGAATACATAATGGACCTTCGGATTATTTTTCTAATAGAATTCATTTTTACAACGAAGAGAGTTGTGCTTAAAATGCACCCTTGAGGAACTCCATTTTCCTGAATGAAGTCCCTCGAAAGGGTCGAGCCTAGGCGGACATTAAATGAGCGGTTAGACAAAAAATCTTTAATGCAGTTGAGCATTCTGCCACGGATGCCGAGCTCAGCTAAGTCCTGGAGAATCCCGAACCTCCAGGTTGTATCATATGCTTTTTCTAAATCAAAAAAGACGCTAAGACAGTGTTGTTTGTGTACAAAAGCTTCTCTGACAGTATTTTCAAGGCGGACTAAGTGATCTGTAGTGGAGCATCCTTTTTTAAATCCACACTGATGGATATCAAGCAGTTCACAGGATTGAAGAACAAAGGTTAGTCTTATATTTAGGACACTTTCGAAGGATTTGGCGAGGCAACTGGTTAAGGCTATGGGTCTATAACTGCTAGGAGAGGTTGGGGATTTACTAGGTTTAAGAAACGGTACAATAATAGCTTTCTTCCAGGCTTCAGGTATTTTCCCTGACATCCAAACTGTGCTGAAGAATCTTAAAAGTGCTTCTATGGCAGGCTCAGAAAGATGTGCAAGCATTTCATAATGTATATGGTCGGGTCCTGGAGCAGTTTTTTTTTTTCGGCAGACAGTACTCTGTTGATTTCTTGGAGGGTAATTAGACTATTGTATTTTTCATTTGCACCTCCAGTCGTTGGCAGCCTCTGTTTTTCAGCTGTATTTTTGTATTTTAAAAAGGACTGCGTGTAGTGTGATGAACTTGAAACTGCAGTGAAATGTTCCCCCAATATGTCTGCCTGTTCCTCTATGCTTGTTTGTGTGCCAGGTGTTGTTAAAAGCGGAATTGTGAATGGTGAAATGCTACCGTTTAATTTTCGAACCTGCTCCCACATTTTTTTAGATGGGATCTGACTGTTGATAGATGAAACATAATTCTGCCATGAAGCTTTCTCGGCACTGCGACGGACGTACCGAGCTTTAGCTTTTGCTTTTTTAAAATTTAAGAGATTCTCATAGGTCGGATACCTACGGAATTTACCCCAAGCTCTATTTTGTTGTTTTTTAGCCTCCTTACAGTCTTTTGTCCACCATACTTTATGGTTTTGTCGCGTTACTCCTGACTACTGAGGAATAGCTGTGAGTGCGGCAGTTATGATACAATTAGTGAACTTTTCGTTTATCTGGTCAACGGTAAGGTTTCCTAAAACTATATCTTCTAAAGTTGCCTTTGCTCTAAAAAGTGACCAGTCGGCGAGGTGAAGTTTCCAGCGCCGCGGTTTTGTTGGGATTATTTCTGGTGAGGAGTTAAAGTGAGGGAGGTGATCGCTGCCATATGGGTTGTCAATGACATCCCATTTAAAATCATTAAAAACAGAAGGTGAGCTAAAAGACAAATCTAAAAAGGTCATTTTCCCCGAGGCAGGGGAGCAGTAGGTGGCTTTTCCTGTATTTAAAAGACATACATTGTTTGTGAGGATAAAATCTTCGATTATTTGACCCCTAGAGTCACAGTGCTCGCTTCCCCAAAAAGGGGAGTGAGCGTTAAAGTCCCCAACTACTAGATACGGTTCTGGAAGTTCATTGATAAGTTCTTGTAAATCGTGGACTGTTAATGTAGAATGTGGAGGAATATATAGAGAACAGAGAGAAATTGTTTTATGGCTGACGACACTGACCGCAACGGCTTCAAGTTTTGTTTTGAGTTTTATTTCTCGAGTAGGAACGCCGCTTTGTACGATAATCGCGACGCCTCCAGAGAGTCTATTTGCCTGCTCACGATCGTGTCTAAAAGTTTTATAATGCTTCAGGATGTTCATATGTTGTGGACCTAGATTGGTTTCCTGGAGACATAAGGCTACGGGTGACATTGACCCTAAAATGTTTTTTATGTCGTCGTAATTTCTCAATATTCCTCTACAGTTCCACTGAACTAGAAAAGCCATGTTTATGTTTTGGGGTAGAAGCAACGAGAGGTTTACTTATGTTCTGGGGCCGTTATGGTAGCCCTGCCTTTTTTCCGCTCAAGAGAGCTGTTCCGCCGCTGTAAAGCAGGCGGGCTGGGAGTTTGGTCCATCACCTCGGAAGAGGTGCTGGACGACCGCGAAGAATCCGCGGGTGTGTGGGTGTCAGGCCTTCCCCGACGGGGGGAAGTCCTGCGGGATGCTGACTTGTGGGCCGGCACTCCCTGGCTTGTAGTTGGCAGAGCAGCTTTCGCTGTCTCGGCCTGGGGCGTGGATGGCACTGCCACAGGCGCGGTGGAAGTGGCCGCGGCAGGTGCCGGAGCGCTGTGTGGTGCTACGCCCCCGCGCACCACATCAGCGAAGTTTGGTTTTGCTGTGAAGGAGAATGAATTGGTAAGCGCAAAACGCCTCCTCGCTTCTTTGAATGAAATGTTTTCTTTAGTCTTAATGGTGATGATTTCTTTCTCTTTTTTCCAGGACGGACACGCCCTGGAGTATGCAGCGTGATCTCCTTCACAATTCGCGCAGCGTAGGGCTGCGTCACATTCCTCAGAAGGGTGGTCCTTCGAAGCGCATTTCGCGCAGGTTTTGCGGCCGCGGCAACTCTGTGAGCCGTGGCCAAACTTCTGACAGTTGAAACAGCGGCGGGGATTCGGTATGTAGTGTCTGACGGTGATTTTCAGGTATCCTACATCGATCGTTTCGGGCAAACTGCTGGTGTTAAACGTGAGGACCATGTGTTTTGTGTCTATCTCTTTGTTGTCCTTGCGGATTTTTATCCTGTGCACATCAATTACATTTTGATCAGAGAGTCCTTGAAGCATCTCGGTTTCTGTTAGATGGATGAAGTCAGCCTCTGAGATAACGCCTTTAACTGTGTTACGAGATCGGTGTGGAGTCACGGAGACAGAGATGTCCCCTATGGAAGCAATGTTTGAGAGTTTCGAGCATTGGATGCTCTCACGGAGTTCGAGGAGTAGGTCGCCGCTGGACATTTTGGATACCTTGTAGCCAGGCCCTAAGGTATCTGTTAAGCATTTGGTGACAAGAAATGGGGATATGATTCGGGCTTGCTTTTGTTCACAGTTACTGTGGATAACATGAAACTTAGTGAAAGTTGGCTTCTTTTTCGCAAAAAAGTCTGCTGCCTCGTTCCGCCCTCTTTTCAGAGAGCGATCTAGTTTTGAAAGGGGGGGAGCCATAAAAAAATTTGGTTTTTCGGTCATGGTGGCAGCCACCCACCATGGAGTCCAACAAGGGGACGCGACAGGAACTTGAAGGCAAGTCCTGCCCACGCCAGCTGTACACCTTAACTATAACCTAATATGACTCAACTCACGGTAGTTGGTCACACACGGTTAACCCTCGCCGCCAGGAAAAAGAGGAAAAAACGAAGAAAACAGGAGGAGACAGGAGAGTTGTAAGAAAGAGATAGGAAAGTGAAAGATAGAGGGGAGGACAGGAAAAGGCGACTGCCGATTTCCCCCGGTCGGGTCAGGCCGGAGGTGCCGTCTACAGGAAGCTGGGGCCAAAGTGGTGTGTTGCCTCCGCCGAGGGGCCTTAAGGGTCCAAACGCTCGGCATCGGCTCAACCACCAGGATCCCCTTTTCCCCGGACACGGCGATGCCACGCACGGCTAAGCGCGGATGCTCGGGTCCGTGGTGACGCATTGTTCACCATCATCCCCCTGCGGGGATGTCCCTGCGGATGCTCGGGTTAACCCCGTGGTGTCGCCACTCACCAACGTCTGCATGCTGCAGACGCCTCCCTGCGGGGAGAAATTAGGGCTGCGTTCCAATACTCCCGAGTAGACGTCTACTTAGACGTCTTGCCGGACAGCCGCCATTTTTAGACGCGTTCCAATTTTCACGAAGCCGTCCAACAAGACTGCTTCGCCGAAGTCCACATCGATGCAGGCTAACTTCCTGTCTAAAGATGGCGGAGCAGTTGGTGCAGTCAGAGCCAACGTTACTTTGGTCAGAGCTGAGTGAGCCGTGATCTTCGCGGGCACTGGAGCCCGGAGACGCACCATCTTTCAAGTGTCAGTCATTCCGTTAAGTTGATTTTTATAGGAACTAGCGGCAAATAAAGCCGTCTTTGTGGACCTACGATTATATTTGTGAATCGCGCGAGAGGAAATCGTGCGGGTGAGATCGTCTGCTATGCAGGTGAGATCGTCTGCTGAGGCGGTAGCGATGAACGCACCATTATTGCAGAAAAAAAAATAAAATAAGAACTAGCAAACTATTAACAGCGCGTTTTTAACTTGTTTTATTAAGATTTTTTAAGAACATAGGAGTGCAACTATTCGCAAATGTTAGTTCAGTTTATATGCGCAAGGCGGCGCGTGAAGTAGACACGTTCCAATATGTAGACATGTAGACGGCTTCCTAGACGTCACACTAGACGTCTTGTCAGACGTTTAGAGAATTGGAACGCACCCTAGATGTGTCCACATCTTCTTCAGGCTCACTACTGCTGATTGTATCCATAAAATCTGCTCCTGAAGTGCTCAATTGGCTTGAAACACAATATTTTCGAGGAGCATCCGCGCGTGATGACGTAATGATCAAAGCGCTCGCCCGTCAATCCGAAACTTTTGGCAGCACGGAGAGAAGCACCGCAAAGCAAAAAGCCAACAAAACATGGCGGATACATTGTGTGTTTCCCACTTTCCAACCTAGGTGGCGCTAGGCGCCCGCAAAACGCGCCTGCAGTGTAAATAAATCTGCAGTGGAAGTCAGCAAAAAGCGATTGGAGGATTGGTGGTTGAAAAGCAGAGATGTGGCATAAGGTTAGAATAGTAGGAAACCGTAGGCAAAGTTGATGGAGAATCTTAATGAGAATTGCCAACACAGTAAACAAAAAAAATAATAAATAAAGAAAAGCTGAGCATGGTGGCAATTGCCACCACCCCGTTTCAAAGGGGGCGCTCCTATCCATCCATCCATCCATCCACGCGCGATCAAATTGATCTATCTGAATAGACCTTTCCACAAATTGCAGCGCCGCGCCATCCCCCAGCGGATCCGCGCAAAGCATGATGGGAGAAAGGAGCGATCGCCGGCCGCGTCGTCTGCTGTCTAGCGTGTTGGTGTGTTGTGCCGCCGTGTTCAGGCGTTGTGCGTCTTCTCGTGCGCATTGTTGGTGTCTCTTAGCAAAATGTTGGCGCGCACTGCTGTGGTGCTTATCTTTTAGTCTTTCTGCAATTAAGTGGGGATTGTTTTAGACATTCGACATGTCTGCAGAGGAGAATCGCGGTGGTGGTCAAAGGTGCTGCATGCCCGGCTGTAGTAACAACACGAGAAAGGACATCAACACTCCATACCACATATTCCCCAAGGACAAGAAGCTGAAGCTAGAATGGGTGCGCAGGATAAATCGGCAAGGTTCACAAGGGTGATTTACTCTGCGGAAGTCTTCGAAACACCACAAAATATGTGGTACGCATTTCAACACTAGCGGGCGCAAGGAATACATGGATCGTCTCCCCACGATCTTTCCCCACCGAGTGTATGCGGATCGGACGCCTGCTGTGATTACGGGTAAGGCTATCGCTTCGAGAGAAGACGGTTGTCTGCTGCTAATGCTTGCCCAACTTTCCCCTTTCATCGTATGCAACATATGCATATGAGCGCGATCTTACGCAACATCACATCACACGCCCAAGCGTTGGCGGCAAAGCTTCGCCCTCCTCTCGCACGGACACTTATTCGCGTCGGAAAAGGCATACTATTGCATTCCGAATAAATGGCAGCAATGTTGCACGCATATGCAGTTGCTGCTAAAGTTGAAACAACACGAGCCCGAACGATCAGTGTAAGACCAAACTGTCTGATGACTTGTCAACAGCAGCAGCAAAAGAAAAGCACGCCTGAAAGCTATAACACGCCCCAAACGAAAAGGGCACAGAAATGTCGGGCAGCTGGGCAGCAGCGGGACTCGGAGCGATGTGCACATACGAATCTCCAACTTCGGCTGGTGACCGGGGCAGAGGACGTCGAGCCTAGGTGCGGCCAGGGCGCCACGACCGGCAGCCTGAAGGCCGCCTGCAATGCTGCTGCATAATTAATTTTCGTTTCTTTTTAGGCTTTTATGAATAAAGTTATTCACCACCACCATGGGCACATGAGCGGCGAGGGCTTTGCGTATACACGCATTGGGAGAACGCCGGTAATTGCGTCAGCTGGTGCTCGGCTGGTGATCCATGGCCGCGGAACGCAACATCCAACTGTGTCATGCTTACTGTGTCAACCAACAGTGTCATATTTAGCAAATAGCTCGTGTTCTGTCTGAGGGGTGCTTGAAGATTATATTACAGCAATGAAAATTTACCGCGTCAGCATGAAATTTCCCCAGGAGTGCGCCGATGAGGACAACTGCACTCATACTGTTGTTTACATCGCTGCGTATACGAACAGCTAGTGCTCGTTTTCATGACATAAAACGCAATCGGCGCTTTAGTTCTGTTAAACAACCTGTTTTCTTTTTTACCAGCTGTAGCTGAGCTTGTTTACGCAGTGCGATAATGAGTGGGAAGCGATGATGCGATCGCACACCTGAGAAACACTTAACAGCCGCGGGCTGTTGACATCGCGCAGGACCGGCGCTTCTCGTTTCTTGTCCCGGCTTCCTCCGACGTGACCAGCACTTTATTTTAATCTACTTTATCCAAAGTATGTTTGGCGACCGTTCGTGTTAACTGAAACGGCCTAACTTGTTATCCACAAGCTAGCGACGGCGACGACTGCTGCTGGCCGTAAAGCACGGCTCGGCAGTCTGGGTCACACCGGCGTTTCCCGTTCATCATATGCGTGCCCTGCGATGTAAGCAATAGTTGATTTCAGGTCACTGTTGCCAAAACTACAATCGGTGACCATTTTCATTCGCTAAAGCTAGTGATTCGCTCATCACAACCGCCGCAATCACAGATCGTATCCTACGGACTCGCTGGGCCTAGTCGTCGCGGAAGGGATGGGAGTCGTCGTCGACGGAAATTATTTTGGCAAGCGCTTATCGCTGGTGCGTGTTCAGGTGTGCACATGTGAAATATGGCCGTTCGTTTCGCTCATTTAGAAGCGCGAACATATTTGCACCGTCCGCCGATCGGATTCGTCGGTGTCGTTGGCCTGAAAAACGTGCCCCACTGCAATCATATTATAGTAAACTAGATACTTCACTAAAATCACATGCTGCTGTTGTGTGACCACCGCCGTCGTCGTCGTTGTACACTGAAAACGAGCCGAGGCTTTCGAATGCGTTTGGAAGGTGTCGTGTAGCACCGCGCGCGTCTGTCGAGTCCGAATGTCATTCCAATTCTCGAATGTCCTTCGACTCAGATGTCATTCGAACGTTCCTGTGTAGCACAGGTATAAGAAACAGCGATGGCGACAAGATGGCAGAGAAAGGCTTTCCGGTGATCAGGCGCGGTCGGAGAGACGGACGAAAGGACGCGAGCGCGGCGCCGCGGCGCTCCGTTTTCCCAGAGTCCTTTGCGCGGCCGCTTGGTGGCGCGGCGGAATTTGTGAAAAGGTCTATAGGCACGGTAGCGAAGAGTTAAAGCAGTGTTAGTTGCATTTCATGGACACTTACAACACTGCCATTGCACCTGAAAGAGTACTCAAGAGGTTAGATGACCAGTTTCTGTGATTAACACACTATGACCTGTCCTTATTGCTCGAGTGAAATGCCTGCCGACCTGAAACCGTGTAGCAAAAGCAGTATCCTAACAACTCTTTTAATCCCGCAACTAAAAACAATTTTACTTCAATAAAGTTCTGAATAATCAGAGTCAATACAACAACACACCATTACATTTTCCAAATCTGCCAAGTCAGAAGGGCCACACAAAAAACTTTATTTGAATGCCAATTACCAAACAAGGTAAGAACCAGCAGTGTGCGCTATGGAAACAGCTTAGAACAGCTGTTTTCTGCCAAAGAACTTTCAAATGAACTTTTGGACATTAAATTATGAAAACAATCTGCCTATTCAAGGTTGAACAAGCACCTTAAAAAATGTTTAAAAATGAGCACAGGTACATGAATATATAAGAAAAGGTACATTTTCATATTCACATACAAATGCACATCAACATTTACATTTATAAATTTACATTTACTGCAGAAAGCAAATGTATTCTTCTATACTAATATCAAAGTGGTCAACCTTTTCAGGCAACAAATGCTCCACAGTAAAAATTTCAAATAAATATCAAATCACAAGTGGCACTTGAATGATATATAAAAATACAACTAAAGTCATAAATTAATAATTATAAACGTAAGAAGTGATGGCCACCTTGTCTTGACACCAGATCCAGTTTTTGTGCCACTTTGTCTTTCATTGTACTGTTAGCGTATGTGCGATGGTGGTCAGGTGCATGACTGATGAGAAATACACTGACATCAACTCATCGGCCGATGTTCTCTTGAAGTCCGCAGCATTCAATGCCATCAAAAAGAAAAAAGTTTTTCAAAGGCGGGTCTTTGCATGATGCCACCTGAAAAAAAAAAAAAAAGTGTTCAAGCTTGTGGACAGCACAGCTTCACTGCATGGCACATACAATCTGAAACACAGAATACCCTGGAAGTGTGAGAATTTTTGTTCCAATATATTCGCATAAAGTTTGTGCACAGTCAAACTATAATACTAACCCTGAAAAATAAAAGTGCCAAAATTTGTGAAATTTTTCCCGACACCTTCATCAACTCATTATCAGCTGACACAACTGGGCGTGTATTGCTAAGGCCAAGATGATCAAGAAAGGCAATACACAGCTCTCAAGTGGATCAGCATCAACATGCAAGCATACCATTATAATCAGCAGGTAACTAGTCTTTTTCCCCCAGTAATCCCAGGACTCGCGTATTGACACTCCACGCAATGTCTACATACCGTCTACAGACTGTCGAAAGGATTCTTTAAAAGGAACAGGTCATTTGTTCATTTGCGATGTTCATTACACTCATTATTGCGATGTTCCCTTGCGAGAAGGCGACAGGTTCAGTGTACCTTAAGTGTTGATAGTGACCACACTGTGGTACATTTCAGCGCTGAACTGCAACAATGCGAGTACTTATACACAACTGTCGCACAAAAACTAAAGCTATTTTTGAAGGAAAAATAACATCTCACAACCACGACAGCCCAAACAGTGCCACAAAAGGCCAAGCTCGGGCCTTAGACACAAATGTTATCATCCTAGTCCAGTGGGCAGCAAACCTTTCAAAGCACAGACTCAAACCACAAAGCAAACAGCGAAGCAAAGGAACAGGTACAAAGACAGTCCTTCAGTGCCATGAATGTGTTCATCTATGCAGCACTAAAACATGTGCAATGGAGCCATGTCACAGCATTCACATCTTGCACACATGAAAAGCACCACCTATGCACAGCTGTACGTGCCCAGTACATCTGCTGCCATAACCCCTTACCATTCACCATGTTTCAGCACAGCACAGAGCCTTGACCATATTGATCATCAAAAGTAGCCCCCCCCCCCCCCCCCCCCTTTTTTTTTTGTCAATTTACACTAACAGCCTCAAGTGCTGCACAGTTGGAATCGCAAAAACAGAGCAGTGAATCAGCATTTCATTTCAAGGTGTGCAAACTGCTTCATTCAAGCTCCCATGGGGGAAAGTTTACAGTCACTTTGCCATGAGCCAGCCATCACATCACTGCAGTTCTGCTCAGTAACCATCAAACCAACCTTGATGATGTCTTGAGCCAGGACACCCCCAACAACAGCACAGGTGGCACACATTTCCTTGGCAACAGTGCTGGAATGCAAAGCAAGACAGAAGACATGCAGCTACTTGTAAGCACAGAAGGCTTACCCACCTGCTACTTGCTTCCATGATAAAGTACCTTACTGACTAACAATTCGCACAGATGCCCAAACTACTACCACTTTCTACCTCAAATGACTTGAAGCAGGCGTCCTTGAATGTTGCAAGCATCCATTACTATCTCTCCTGACAAAAAGGGTGCACATTTCACACGGTCGTAACACAATCATCACATACCAATGAGTGAAGGAAGGTAAAATGTAAATTGTGGGGCTTAACATCCTGAAGAGACATATGGGCTATGAGGGACACCGCAGTGGAGGGCTTCGGATTCTGGGGCTCTTTAATATACCCTGACATTGCACAGCACATGGGCGCATTTTGTGTTTTGCTTCTATCCAAAATACAGGCAAAAAAAAGAGTGCTGCAGCAGTTAAAGCCAATCAGTGCAATCAGCAATCTGTGCAGGAATTTGTAATCCCTCTTGAGAAACTTTAGGAGAGAAGACTGATGCGCCAAACTTTATAATCACCTCAGTGCACATGCTTCGTGACAGCTAAATAAGACTTCCGAGCTACAAGTTGAGGAAAATCTACTTCGTGTACAGAAGCATTGTGTGGCGAGAAACCCTGTCTCATTACACCAGTACAATTACTATTTACCCTCAAGCACCTTATTTCCACCGAGTGCCTGTACATTGAAAGCATGATGCAATAGAACACTGCTTAGATGATGCAGCAGAGAGCTCGCTGCCTTGGGAGAAACCAGCGGTATGGAACGCAAGACTTGTGCGGCTGGCAGTTTACACAAATGCGCGACAATGACACGTCTCATCAATCCAACAAGTGCTGGCTACCCCCAGCCAGTAGCTGACTGCTCAAATTTTATAAACCAATAAGACTCGAACTCTACTGCACTGGTTCATTGTAATCAGCAATCTGGTGGACAATTATGACATCGCCTGTCACTTATATGTTTGGGACACTTGTGAACAAGGAGGGGACTTACTTGAAGAGGTGGTCAGGCAAGCGTTCCTTGTCGACAGCTAGGTCTGATGTGACCTGGTCTCTCAGCTTCAGCAGCTCCTCTCGATCGGACTCACAAGCGTCAGCATTGTGCTTATCAAAAAAGCGCAACAACACTGCGGGAAAGAGGACACAGCATGTGAGAGACAATGTCGACTGCAGAGTGGGAACATCAAAACAAAGCAAGAAAGCCTAAGTCAACTCAATTTCAGCTCCGTGTACCTGAAGAATGCATGTTTCCAAAAGAAGCAAAAATGTATGGTCAAGCACAGGTGCTGCTAAAATTCGCATGGTGTGTTTTGTGCACTCAAAGGAGCCTTACCATGAACCATAAAGAAGAGGGGCGATGTCTTCCTGTCCAGGCCAGTGCCTGCTTTCCCAGCCTTCACTTGGAGTGCTCTCACGAGTGGCACACCAGTCATCATCTGTAACAAAGGTAACAACAAGTTGCAGTAGACGTTTTGCTCTCCACATCAGGCACTTAACTTCTGAATCCTCAAGTCAGTTACCAAGAACCATTCACCGAGAGAACCTAAATACGGGACGCAAGACGAGTGTTGCATAATACAGCAATGAACGTGCCTCGGCAACCTTTCAGTATGACCCCTAGTGCAGGAGAAAAGCAGGGTCAGCAATACGATCTAACAGTAGAAGGCAATGCAACTGTGGACAAGGAAATATGCAGCAACAACGAAGGTGTTCGGGTGAGCGATGCAGGAAGTCGAAGGAGTGCGTTCAGTGTGCCACGCCTCCTTCAGAGCACAGGTGGCTCAGTGTGTGGCAATACTCCCGGACCCTGCTACAATACCTTTGGTTAGTAATCTGCAAACAGCAGTGTCACCACTGTGGCCAGACACTGCGGCCATCAGAATGTGATCGCTTCGTTCTCCAGTCAGCGACAACATTGTCGTATTGAAATGACTGCAGAAATGTGTTGCAGCGAAGGGTACATGACCTACCTGGCTGTTAGAGAGAAGAAAGAGGGCTTGGGATGCAAAAAAGGAGTTATGGCCCAGCTGTGTGCAGCACGCAGAACAAGTTAGCTAGTGCTGCCTGCATGCACTAGGGCTGGGTTAAATAGTTAATGGTGCAAGGCAACAAATACGCCGTAACTGATTTGGTGGTCATGTGTACGAGCTATAACCGGTTCTCCACCGATAGCTTATACCCCTGTCACACGGGCAAGTTTAGTGACACTTTCACGAAGTGCACTTCTCCAGAACGAGACACTTTCGGGGCGTGCTGCTACACGGAAAAATAAAGTGTAATTCGGAATTGATGGTGGTGACGATGGCTTTTCAAGTAAGGCACAAAAAATATTACTTTTCGCGCTTCAAAGCTTTAATGTACAGTAGATTCCAAACTGCAAGCAATTTTTTATGATTATCAAGGAGCTTTGTGCAATATTGGCGATTACAAAAAAGGCTTCGCAAGACGAGACAAGCCAGGAGCAGTACTTCACTTTTTGAAGCATCATGGCGACCCACGGCGATAACGTTTCTGCGCAGCTGACACAATCTGATTGGCAAAAAGTGGTGGCGACATACATGCGCATTCGAGCGCCTCCTTGGATTGCAAACACTGCACTGTTGCACCGTCACACCAAAACGGTTGCGGATGGTTGCTACGGTCGCCATGCTAGCCGCCATAGCCATACCGCTGCGGCTGCCTAAAAAATTATTGCAGCTGAAAACAAGAATGTCGGAATATGTGCAGTATATATATTTAATGGCAAAGCAAATTAGTTTACATGAACAAAAGGGCAAAAAAAAAATTAGCTGCGTCCAATAAAACGCCATTTTTATTGCCGACGTTGTATTCTAATTTCGAAACGCTGCTACCGAGGCTATACACTTCGCCCCTCGGGAAAAGTGAAGTGAGTTCCCCAAACTCACTTCTTGCCGAGTGCGTTCAGCAGCGAGTGTCATTAAAGTTCATCGTGTGACACGATGCGAATGACACTACAGGCGAGTGTCACTCGTTGAAAATGACACTAAACTTGCTCGTCTGACAGGGGTATTACTCACACCACTACATGCTGCATGAAGCTGAAGCTAACCAAAGCACGCGCAAAACAGCTGTTAGAGTCCTATGTTATTAGCTTCCTAACCATTACTAACCTGTCATATTGTCAAACCAGGCTCACATTCTGATGCTGCCAATACAACTGTTTTATGTTTTATGGGGGTTTAACGTCCCAAAGAGACTCAGGCTGTGATGGATGCCATAGTGAAGGGCTCCGGATATTTCGGCCACCTGGGGTTCTTTAACATACATACATACATAACATAATGCAGGCTGTTGCCACTATTGCAGAAAACACACTGAGCACAGCACACTACAGGCTCACATTCAGATGGATGCACACATACACCACTGACAAGATTAGCAACCTTTCATGAGCTTTGGCTTGAGTAACATGGAAGTGCACAAACAGGAGCTTACTTTTTGGACCACAGCACTTGTGTGGTCTTCCATCTTCGGTCTCTTGGCGTGGCTGGGGCCTGCCTTGCCACCTTTGGCACCAGGAAGGGTCGGCAGCTCTCTGACACGCACCAGGGAAAAAAAAAGTACATATGAGCGCAAGCTAATACTCTTCAATATCCAGACATAAGCACTAACGTGTCATCACATTACAGCAGTCTAAGACTGGGCACTGCTTAAAGGTGCACTGAAGAGGAATCTGAACTCGTCTTTTTGCCGCGGGAACTCAATCTGCACGTTCCAAGCATTCTTAGAAACTGCGATTTATTGCCCTGTGTGGCCGATTTCCCTAATTAAATCGAATTAACGCCCGGCTCCCGCCTTTTTTTTCTTTTTTTAATTCTGCCTCATACGGTGGGCGGAGTCGACCAACGCGGGGAGTGCCTTTCACCCAGTCCCGTGGCGGCTTGCCGCTCTGCCATCGGCGGAGTAATACGTAGTAGTCCGTAGAAGCAAATAGTCCGTGCGTATTTTTATTTCTGCGGGCTTATTTTGCGGTTATATTATCTGCAAATGAAACTATTTATTCACGGAAACCTAAAAAACAAAATGAAGCGAAAGCAAAGCCTCCACGGAGCTGGCTGAAAGGCACTCCCGACGTTGGTCGACTCCGCCCACCGTACGAGGCAGAATTTAAAAAAAAAAGGCGGGAGCCGGGCGTTAATTTGATTTAATTAGGGAAATCGGCCACACAGGGCAATAAGTCGCAGTTTCTGAGAATGCTAGGAATGTGTAGATGGAGTTCCCGCGGCAAAAAGACGAGTTCAGATTCCTTTTCAGCGCACCTTTAAGCTCGAGATGAAGCCGGCTAAAACTCGGAGCCACTTATCGCTTCCAGCCACGACGCTTCCATGTTCACATATTGCCTATCGTCCTTGGCTTTTCAACACTAGCAAAGAAAAAAAAGATAAAATACCAAACAGGTGTAACCTGCACATTTTAAATGAGAAACCTTACATGATTTCCATTGATGATCATGTGTGAAAAAAATCGGATGCTTGTAAAATCAGCAGCAGCTGAATAAATTCACACAGGAAATCACAGTGTGCTCTTTGCAGGTGTAATTCACTGGTTGCTAGAGGTCTTGCCGTTAGTAACAAAAAAAAAAATGATAGGTGCAACAGTGCTTGCTTCCATGGTATAAGTGACACACATACAAAGTGTGGGGACGCCTTCGTCCCCTGCGTTCACTTTCCCGCATTGCACCCCCTACGGTAGTTAGCTCCTCCGCAAAGCACTCCCTTTAGTTTGGTTACTCTAGCTAACAGGGGAGGGCGCTCGCGTCGCAGCGACAGCAGCACCACGGATGGCGTGTTCTGCCGCTCGCGCGCGGGGGAAGGCTAGCTCTCTTCTCCCTGGGCCCGGGAAGCGTGTTGGACGTTCACGCACAAAGCTCCGCTCTTCGCCGCGGGCGTCCTCGTGTGGAAACGAGTTCCCCTCAGCTCGTCCCGTCGGGCCTCGAAGTTTATCCCTTTGCCCTACCGTGGGCGAACGTTCGCTCGTAGCCGTGCTGGTGAGTCGGACATCCTCGATTCCTCAGTGTATTTTGTTGCTAGCTGGCGTTATTGTTGTTATAGCAATAAATGCCTTGTTTGTGTCCGCCAGTGTGTTGTTCCTTTGTTCCCGCACAGCAAGGCCCGCCGTGGTCGGCGTGCGCTCGGTAGCGTACGCGACCACGGGGTGGGGTCCGCGCGGTTTTGAACTGTGTCAGCCGCGCTTAAGCGGGGAGAACGTGTTTATCTCCCCTATTTTAAACCCCACCAAAGCAACTGATGAGGACAGAGACGAAGTAACACACCTCATAGTGCTGACTTCTAACATATAGAAGGCAATTATATAAGCCAACATCGGTCAAGTTGCCTTTATAAATAACGCAAGCAGACCCAACAGCCCTGACAAGCACCCACTCATCACTACAGAGGAAAACCTTGTCACACTAAACACTGAATATTAGATAAGCCAAGAGAAAAACACAGTCCCTCTGAAAAGGTGTTGAAATAAATATGCAACACCTTCTGTAATAAACCTGTATTGAGAGTCAGTACTCTGTCTCAGTTAACAATGCTGATTTAACATCAGACAATAAACCGGCTGATGCATGGCTTATCCTTGAAAACATGTGCCGTTTCGTAAAATGATCCAGTGTGTTCTAGATTAGCTGCAGTTTTCTTGTCAGATATTCACTAAAAAAAACCTACAGTTTTTTCCCCTGCAGTGCTCAACGTGACAAGCCAAAGCTTGGCTTTAGAATCCCGCAATGTTGTATATACGAGTCAACAGCTCAAAACAGTGAAAACACTGATACCTGAAAACAGTAAGCCATAAATAGCAAGCACACTCATTTAACCCCAGCGCGTATCAACTGGTGCAAGAAAGCACAACTCACTGTGTATAGGCGTGTTGAATGAGATCGCTGAAGAAGTAGCCGAACAGACCCCACACATGACCGCAGTAGAACTTGACGCCAAGGCTTCGGCACTGGTTGTTGACCTTGGTGAGGGCTTCTGTGGAAAGGCTGGCGGTGCAGCACACTATGTCAAACTTGCGGAAGTACTCGTCGTCTTTATTTAGCAGCTCGCCGTCTTCAGACTCCACTTCCACCATCGGGTTCAAGTTTTTCGTGTACGCCTTCGAACTGTGCGCCCTCTGAAACAGCGCAATAATAGACAGCAAAGCCAATCAAAAGCAGGCCAGATGAGAGGTCTACCACGCTGTCATTGCGATTTTCTTTGAAGCACAAGTCACAATCAGCTCAGGCCGAAAAAACAGTCATGTGACAGAAAATGCATTACAATGCACCTAACAACGCCTCTTTGGACACGCTAAAACAGCCTCTCGAACCGCGACCGCATGCAAAGTGTCCATGGTTCAGGAAACGCGCATAATTTACACTCATGCAGAACACAAAGAGGCCTGCATTAGCACTTACGTTTTTGCCAATGTCGCTTCTCGCAATCATAAATTGAGATGAGAAGTCCTCATCCGTGACCTGAAAAATACGTTGCGTGCATTTTTATTTGCGAGGCAGGTCTTCAATGACACGACAGCAGCACCAAATTCACATACATTTCTGTTATCCAGCAGTGTTATGGACTTGATGCCCGCCAAGACAAGGTTTTTCGCCACCTCTGCTCCTAAGCCGTTCAAGCCAGCCAAGAGGACCCTCACAGCTCGCAACCTGTCGTAGAAAGTGCACTTAACACACCACAGTATTCGAAATTTTCCTAAAACAATACACACGCCACAACTACCACGAATCTCATTGTGAAAGCCGGCAGCCGGCGGCGCGAACAGGGACGGGTTCAAGTAGTTATTTACCGCTTCTGTGATTCCAGTCCCCACAGACGTATTTGTCGGTCGTAGAGGTTAGCTTCCTCTTCAGACAACTCAGGAGCAGCAATCCTTACTTCACCCATAACTGCAGTATTTTGTTAAGACAGCTTAGCGTCAAATGCACGCTTGCGACAAACTCCAGAGCCTTTGGCGCCTTCGGCTTGTCTTTGGTGGCTGCGGTCGACACAAGACACAAGGTAACGCAAAATTACAATCATTTACAATCTCCATAATTACAGCCCATAACTAACATTTTAACTTGTAAGAAAAGAAGGTAAAAAATAATTTTATTTTTAAAAATAGTGTGTCGAATTTATTGTAATAACTGCAAACACAAATAGTGCTGGCTTATCGCATGACAAGCCATGACAATCCGTTTTCTTTTTCGGTTCGTGCGTGGACCCGTGCGTGTCTGGCACTTGTAGCGGCATGGTTTTACTCGAAAATGAATCGGTAAATGCCCTTTTTTGCAATCTTGAAAGTGAGAAACCGTGAAAGCACGCGTTCTTGTTGATCTTAACCTGCAAAATGTGTTACCAAAGTGTCAAACGGACTGCATGATCTTAAGTATGGGCATTCGCACCATCCTGGTGCGTCTTGTTTTTCGGTGTCACTCCGTTATTGATTTGCCGCTGTTTTATGTCCGCAGTTCCTCAGTGAACTCACCAAGTTGTTTCAAAAGTACCGGACCTCTGGATCTGTCTACATCACCATGAAACGATGTAAGTTGGCCGACGGCCAATCGATTTTTTCACCCGACCTTATGCTGAAAATTCACTAGTCCGGCATCACTTTCAGCTTTGGATTTTTTTTTTTTTTATTGTAAACGAGTTTCATTGAACTTCTTGGACTTCACAGCAAATAACTAGCATCCTGGCGTTGTGTTTGCTGCAGTTTCTCTATTATTTTTTTTTTATCGGCGACGAGACAAGCCAAATACTTAATTTCCGAGTTGGGCGTAATAATAACGATGCATATTCGTTCTGCACGTTAGAGGATTCTTTAGTGAAATTTTTAGCGTATTACGCCACAACGACGGAGATCCTGCGCGTCAAAGCGCCATGTCAGCCTGTTGCTAGTTCATCTTCGCAGGATGTGTACGACAACGTTCGCCGTTTTTTTTTTTTTTTTTAATCTTACTGTGTATATTCGCTACTCTCAATCGGAGAATATCAGACGCATTCATTCAACGTTTTGTTGTAGCAATTCTTGAATTGACCATACTGTTTTGTTCATATTTTGTTGTTTCAGCTGTTGTCTTGTGACCAAGTTAACCTGCACAGCTTCAAAAATTTTCCACCTGTGCGAGTGACTGTCTCGCTGTTACGCAGATGACGGCAAGACCAAGCCAAAGCCAAGGCCAGAGAAGCTTACGGCGAATCCCATCCAGCCGCCAGCCGAGTACAAGTGTCTACTCAGGGCTCATGCCGGAAATAACAAGATTAGCACTGTGGTGAGGCTCCGAGCTGCCAGTAACACAGGCAGTAGCTACACAACACTCGAAATTTTTTTGACAAGGCCCTTTCTTCTCTTTCAGATCAATGCCAAGGACGTCAACAGGTTCCAACTGGTAAGCACTCAAATACTTGCCAGTAGTCATCGTACTACATACTGCCATGCTGCTCAGTGTAGAAAAACATTTTTACAATACGGTTTTGGGCACTCATTAGATGCATCAGTGTTGATAGGTGCAGTCAGATAAAGCTCTGGAATGAAGCGATGAATGCCTTCAAAGAAGTCCTCCAACCAATGGGCACTGACCTGTTGTCGTAGCTTCGCTTGAACCTGCTAACCTAGCATGGCAAGTGCTAGGGAGTTCACCATAACAATACAATACGTTGACGCCTTTGGCTGGAAGGCCTTGTTTGAGGGGCATTTGCCACTTCATTCTTGAATTGCGTCAGACTCTGGTGGCTGTTTGTGCAGTTTCTATGAGTTTGTCTTCGGTAACCTTTTAGATCAACCAGTCACCTATTCACGTGCCAGATCCGAGTATATTGCACCAGAGTTTACTCGGGTTAAAAAAAAAAAGGGTCTTGGACTGGTCCCTCCATTTATTGGGCATTTGTTGAAACTCAAAGTTGGCATGTAATATGCAATTTCATAGATGGAAGGCAGGTGCCGCTGTTGTATTCGCTGCGGCAGTTCACAACGTACAGTCTTTGCTAGTAACGAAAGCAACGAAGCAACCTGGCACTCGGAGAGCAGATCCTTCCGGAATGCCTAGCACTCAAAGGGTGAAGTAAACATTATTCATCGCCACAGTAGTTGAAAAATTTGGTTTATTGGGGTTTAACATCACAAAGCAACTCAGGCTATGAGGGACGCCGTAGTGAAGAGCTCCGGAAATTTCGACCACAAAGAACCTGTATAACCCGCACTGCTCATTTTAAAGGGACCCAGAAACACAATCTTAGTTAACTGTTTTGCCTGTTGATCGCATACAGCGAGTTATAATGGTGCTATTAGCGTCGGTAATACCGCATACATTCCGTTTTTTAATATTTTAATGTCCTCCCAAAAACAACTTCATGGCTCTGATGGTGTCGCCACACAGTGGCGGGTTTTTAGCAGCGGATATGACATCACCTGGCGCGAGCTTGATGACCGGACAAACAGTAAATATACTGCAAATTGTGTGAATAGAGACACATTTTGTCACCTGTCTGCGTTTTATGTTAGATCAACAAAAACAATTTGTTTGTCTTAGATAAAAGCCCTGCAAAGCAAGTAAAATAAAAATACACCACCAGGGGCGCTCTGGCATGGAAACAATGCTGCCAGTCTCGGCAAGAACGAGTTACAGAGAGCAGGCAACCATGGAGTACAAACTTCCGCGACGTGCTCTGGCTCGCTGTTTTGATTGGTTGCGCCAGGTGCCGTCATTGGGAGAGCGAAATAGGAGTGGGAAGCCCCGCCAAAATCGAGTTGAGGGCAGCGTTTTGTTTGCTTGTATTTTGAAATTTCTTCACTGAATAACTCCCGTTCCTGTGCATCGATTCCTGTAATTCTTTTTAAGTTAGCATCTGTGTGACATAAAGAACCCACCTGAAGTATAGCCGGTATTCCCCCAGGCAGTGTTTCGCAGCCCCTTTAAGGAAGCCATTTCTGACAGTATTCTGCATACTAGGAACAGTGTGTTGGCAGCAGGCTTCCCATATGCTTGGGACATTCTCGTGCAGGCATATGCCAACCTCCTCAAAGGCAACATTGATGGACTCAAGAAAAAGGACAAGAAGAAGAGTACTGCGAAAGCCACTCAATAAAGCTATTTATTTTTTGGTACAGCCACCACAGAGGGAGAATGCCGGTTTGTTCATTTTCCTTGTTCCATTGGCAAGCGTATTCCTCGAGAAATGTGCAGCATCTCGGCTGTGGCTTACCCGATTACCCTTAAGGCACGCACACACACACGCAAGCATATTCAACTCATTTGTAATTTATTCACATCTTGCTTATATCTTACAATGTATTTGGCATATAGGACAGCAAGGATGAACTAAGCTATGCCTGGTATGCTCAGTGGTGGAGATAGGGGGTTTAAATTTTCAGTCTGGCAGATTTCCAGTACACTCGTATTGAAAAGTTCAAGCATTATCGTATAGCAGCTGTTTCACTAGTTGCAGTTCATGCAATACTTTACAAAAACTCCACAGGCTTAATCCAATGGACCAGCAAAGTAAGATAAATTCGTAATGTGAAAGAAAATTGCGAAGTTTTCACTCGGAAACCATCTATATCGGATACAAGTCTTGAAAAAAAAACGGCTTTTCTCCGTCAAAAGACACCCTCGCCGTAAATGTCGCTAGCAGATTCTTGTGAACCTGAATTGCCACGCTCAGGTTCATGAGAACCAGTTGCCGCCATTGGTTAGAATGGGGTCCTTTAATGGAGAAAAGACGCTTTTTTTTTTCTTGTCTTGTACCAGACTATAAGTCTAGCACAGTAGAAACCTGCACCACTACGGCGAGTATTGTTTGTGTTCCTATACAAAAAGCCAGACTTTAAGGGTAAATTCCAAAAGCATATCTTGTCTGCCGCTTGCATTGCATAAAAAAAACTTATTGGGCCGCAGTTCACAGCATGCTAGGAATGAGGAAAAGAAAAAAAGACCATGCATACACCATAAACGCATTCTAAACTGGCCCAGATTTTTTTCTTTCTGGTGACATTGCAACGATTTATTTGAGGCTTATCACAGAAAACTTCATGAGCAGTAGCAATTGCAGCCTGGAAGGCTGAGCTATACTCGCCTTCAATGATTACGATCTTCAGTGCTGCAGTTACTGCTGTGACAAATAGCCAACTTGCCCAAGCTTGCAGGAGTAAGTAAACAGATGATGTAATGTTAACTTCTCTGACACTTGGCAAAATAGGAACGTGGAGGTGCTGTACAACAGTACACGACCTTCCACAGAAACACGCAAAAGTGCGCATAGTTCCTGAATTCCTAATGGCCAGAACTTTGATCTTAGAACTGTGCTTGTTTATGTCTGACGCCACATATACGTCGCATTTCTCAGGAGCGACGAATAGCCAGCACCTGATAATCAGCGTTGGGCCTCTACGAAACGATGCACTATGCCACTTGCTCGACCACTGGGCATACACAATGTTTGCACTGGTATGGCAGCTGAGCTAGAAATATAAACCTTGTTAGCACAAATTATCTTGCCAAAGTGCAAGGCATTAGACGGACTTGGTACGCAAGTCATGATGACAGCGATGCCATAGACACTGGACACATCCAGTCCCAATTCAAGCATCTTGAGTGACGCGAATGTTTTATCTTTAGGCATTCACATTTTTGCTCAGTCATGAGCAAAAACCAGGTACAGGGAATGCGGAACGCATTGTTTTTTTATGTATACCTCTGCTTCAATGTAACATGCCAAGGATGGCGTCCCTTTGCTTTAAGCTCGTGCTTTTTTTCCATTCCCATGAATGCTCAAAGCAAGGTGTTGCAAGAACTGCTACAGTTCTGGACATGCTTCCACGGGCACCAATCCACTTCACATGCACGGTTTTATCCGTTAAATCAAAGCACAGTGCTTCCAGGTGTTCACGTGGACCAAAAAACGCACCACAACTTGTGCCAACAATACACGCTGTACTCTGAACCCTGTCTAAGTTGAACGCCAGTTGGAAACTTGAACGGGCTGCAAGTGAAAACATGTGGGAAGTCAGAAAATCTGCAGCAGCAATGGGTGCAAAAAAGCACATCCGCACTCTCGTTAATATCAAGTTCAACACCATGGCAGCAGGGGGAGGGGGGGGGGGGGGGGGGAAGGAGCTAAGCCGCAGTTCACAGCACCTCGCCAGATTCCAGCCCGAGAGCCCAAAGAGCTCCGACATTGGACGTCTTTTAGATGTCATGTATGAACAGCACAGTCCCATGCATGCACAATGTAAGCGGGGGGGTAAGGAGCTAAGCCGCAGTTCACAGCACCTCGCCCGATTCCAGCCTGAGAGCCCAAAGAGCTCCGACATTGGATGTCTCTTGGATGTCACGTATGAACAGCACAGCGCCATGCATGCACAATGTAAGCAGACTTGGGGGGGGGGGGGGGGGAGCAGCAGGTGCAAGAGGCACGCAAGTTCAAGCTCACACTACAGACACCTAAAGATATCCTTACAACCCTTAGCAAAAAGAACAGAGCTTGCAGTCTCTTGCACAAAATGACACATTTGTCGGCCACAATAAAAGCGCTGCCACTATGTTGCTGGCTATTCTGAGCACGGCAGGCAGTAAGGCGGTGGTCATCAGCAGCTGCTTATTTAGTACTAGATGACGCTTGGTTTTCAAACGACAGGTCTGCCATTGCTCATTCGCTTACGCCTGCCAAATCCACTTGCTGTAGATTTGTTGCGCTGCTTGCCAACAGCACTGTATCCAATTAACGTCCCATTTCAATCAATCGGCAGTGGAGGGCATAACAATCGCACTCTCTTGAAGCCCCACAGATCGACAGTGCTTCTACCAAGTCTGCTCATTTCATCTGCGTGCTTGGACATTTTATCTCATGCGGTGCGAGACAAGTTTCTTATGCACTTCATTTCTCTCTCAGCATGCCAAGAACCAAAAAAGGCACCTAATATCCTGATTGAAGAGTTTCTGAGCCAAGGATATCTTGAATGACTTCTCCAGACACCTTTTAAGCATGTTGACATGGGATGGGGGGGAAAATCGCTCCGTTCTGAGAGAGTCATTCCTCTCTGCCAGGGACCGGTGAAGTGTGGAAAGAAAAAAGCAATAATAATAATAAAGCGGCTGAAAAAGTTCAGTAGAACACTTTAGTTTTGCACTGCCAGAGGTTATGCTTCGCATAAGGGCTCTCGGCAGTGGCTACCGTCTTTAGTGAGGGGGGTTGGGGGTGAAGTAGCACGGCGGGGTGTGCTCATCGGGTGTAGTAGACCCGGTAGTAGAGGGTCTTTGAGCGCCACAGGGAGTAGGAGTTGTCAAACTTGAGGAGGTACACGCCCTGGCCGGGGTACAGGTGGCTGCCGGCGTACACCTCCTCGTGGCAGTCCCGACGAAAGACCGGGATCACCATGCTCATCGAAGACTGGTTTCCCGAGCCACGAGATTCGCCGTGTGAGCCTTTCTCGACGTCTCCGCTCTCGGCCGACCGGTCCTCTGTACATGGTGAAGAGGAATGGAGAAATTGCGGTCGATATTGGGCACTTATTGTGCGGCTGAGCACTTGAAGTTCGATTAATTACAGTGCACATTACAGACTTGTTGAGTGGCTCTGCATAAGGTTTTGAAGTTTTTTGAAGTTTATTCACAGTCATAACTGAAAGCAATATGCTGACCGCACGGAAGAAGACAGTAGGGATGGATAAGTCGCAACTGCATCGCCCATCATCCACAAGTAGGCAGGCTGGCTGCAATGGCACACAGGTTTGCGCAAACTCTGAGGA
This sequence comes from Amblyomma mixtum, assembly GCF_055824585.1. NCBI lineage: Eukaryota > Metazoa > Arthropoda > Arachnida > Ixodida > Ixodidae > Amblyomma > Amblyomma mixtum. Next base: position 12,849,648 of record NC_143019.1, read on the forward strand.
GGAGCCACACAGGTCAGCACTACTAGGCAAGCGAGGTGCGACATTTGTTTTCTCAATCTGTTTGTAGAATTGTACTGAAAATCAAACACTGAGCGACTTTTTTCTGGAGTGACTTTTGTCAGCAAACGTTAAGTTCTACTTATTCTTCTCTCACTGACCTCAGCAGTGCATAAGCACCCTTAATGTGTACAATTATTTCCTTAAAAGAAAGAAAAGAAATGGTGTCACAGAGGTGGTAAAAAATAGCTGCTGCTGTCTCTATGCTCTAGGTATGCCCACCAGCCATGCCCTTACCTTCTTCATCGTCGTCATCCTCTTCGCTCTCACTAACGTGCACGGACATCTGGTTGCCTGGCTCTGTGGTCCACTCGAAATACATGCCGAAGCCCAGATCGTAGCTGTCGGTCGCAAACTCCCAGAAGAGGCAGTTGCCATTGGGATGCGTCGGCACTCGCACAGTAACAACCTCACCGTGCCCGACCTGCACGAAGACGATGCGGTATGAGCGACATTCTAAACCAGATCATGGTAGCAGAAAGCGTGTTTTAGCTTGGCCCTCAGATTTAACATTGGGACCCCACGTGAAAGGAAAAAAAAAATGTCTAACCATCACAGGGTGCAATTCTCAAATTAGCAGTACACCTGCCAGACACGGTAGAGCCCCTGGATTTTCTTTTGCTTTTTTTTTTGTGCGTAAGAGCACTTCTAAATTTCATTGTGCAAGCCTTACCTGTTGCACAAACCAAATGAATCTCGAATGTGTTAAGGAAGAAGGGCAGAGAACTGACAGCGGCACTTACGCACAATGGCTCACAGAGAAGGACCATAATGATCTGCTATCATTTCAAAGCTTTCACAAACTGGCACTTCTGATGGTCCTACTGATGGCAGCAACCTTCAGCACACAGCAAAATATGGATGTCCATTAGCATGCAAGAACTAAGTCCGTCGTCACACTGGTCATTACTACAGGCCATCACAACACTGAACAATGAGGCATGCCATAGTGGAAAGCTACTCCGGATTAATCTTATTTTCACCACCTTGCATTCTTGAAATGTATCGAAAATCACAGCGCACAGGCATTTTTTCAATCAACCTCAATCAAATGCAGCTGCTGCTGCAAGATACTGTTCCAGACTTTTTATCTCCTCTTAGCCCTGGCCACCCTTGCCGGTTAATGACATCCTAGTCGAAATCAAGAGGAAGAAATGGGCTTAGGCAGGGCATGCAATGCGAAGGCAAGGTAACCGCTGGTCCTTAAGGGTAACGGAGTGGATTCCAAGAGAAGGCAAACGTAGCAGGGGACGGCAGAAAGTTAGGTGGGCGGATGAGATTAAGAAGTTTGCGGGGATACAGTGGCCACAGCTGGAAAAGGACATTGTTAGCTGGAGAGACATGGGAGAGGCCTTTGCCCTGCAGTGGGTGCAGTCAGGCTGATGACGATGACCCTTTCCGGTGCTGACTTGCATTGACACGAGCTCTAATACTACACCCTAGTATTGTTCTGCACACTGAGGCTAGATCCAGCAGACCCCAGTCTGCCTTGCACATTGACACTCCAGTAAGTGAACACAGACAGAAGTAGGACATGATTGCTCCAAGTGAAGTATCACTCCTTGGAGTGGCATTGCATTCTATCATAAAACCAGTAAGCGAGAAGCAGCATTACCAAATTTCATTTGTTGCCACTGCCAAGAGGCAGTGGATGGCTGAGCTACGCCAAAACATTAGGAAAAAAAAAGGCATACATTCTAAACGGAAGGCAAGACCGAGGGAGCAAATCGGCACGTGGGCAGACAATGCCACACAAAAGAGCAACAAGTGTGTGCCTCCTCTGCGAAGGTTACACCAAATAACGTTCGCACAAATATGCCCAAGCAACCGACTTAATCGAGGCCCCTATAAGGAACGCAATAAGGGCAAAATTATCATCCTGGCTATCATAGAACTTGAGTTATAGTGTTTTGAAGTTTTCGCTTCAGAAATGAGAAGAAAAGTGTGTATTCCTCTTTCTGAAGTGGCAGCTTCAGTACCCTATAACTTAAGTTCTATGATAGCAAGATAATAATTTTACCCTTATTGTGTTCCTTGGTGTCAAGAGAACCCAATGGCATGCATTTCAGCGAGTTTCCTGCAGCAAATTTTCTTCAAAACTTTTCCCAAAATACTTGCATAAAAATTGTGCAAGTGCTCAAGGAATTGTTTTACACGAAATTAAATGACATACCTAAAATCAGCACACAAAAATACATGTGGCCTGAAAATTTCATTACTATATCTAGATTAATAAAATTTTCTTTTAAAGACCAGGGTCCCGCCTTAAGTGATAAAACATGTTCAGTACTGCCTCATTTTACAGTACTGCTTCAATGGAATGTGCCCATTGCCAGCACCATAGTACAAGCAGTGCACACTGCAAGCACTGGAGAGATGAGGTAAGTTACTTGCCTTGAGGATCCCATTGCTGCCTTCCTTGCGGATGCCCTCCTTGAACTCCTTTATGTCTTTGCGGGTCCACATGGACGCTGTGGCAATGGCCGGCAATGCTGCAACAGCATGGAGATATCACTCAATCACCAACGGGATCAACTTTCATTCAACAAATGTTTTACACAGCAACACACACTACACACGCAGTGCGGTCGACTACGTCAATGTCATGATTAGGGCCCGGAAATTTAGGCATTTGCCTAAACATGCCTATAAATGCCTAAACGGGGGATTTTTGCACTTGCCTGGCTTTTTCCCGTTTTTTAGGAAATACTACCTATTTAACAGCACTTGTTGCCTATAAATGCCTAAATCCGGCATTTCGGTCCTCGGTGCCGTTTTTTTAATTTTTGGACATCTGTCTGAGTGTGGTGAAAGGCGCGCGCCGACGCACGCACAAAAGGCGCGGGTCTCGCCAAACGTTTTTCGCGAATTGTAACTTGAACGTATGTTTATCTCGAAATGTAGCAAGAGGCGAGCTTGGAAAGAGACCTGACATACATTAGTGCAATCTTCTCAACATTGAAGGAAAGGATGACAAAGTTGGAAAAGGCTGGACTCTCAACAGAGGAATTGTTGAAGGTAGTGGCAGAAGTACCGCAGCACTTCGGGGACTGGGCGCTACTGCTTCAACGAAGATGCAACAATTGGTAGAAAAAAAAAAATATGTGCCTAGAAACAATTTCCCAAATCAGAGATTTTCTACGCAGAGACGATACGGCCACATCACCTGAAGGCTTAGCCTTTATCAACTCTCAAATTTCAGGTTCGTGCCAATAAGTTCATGTGATGTCAAAAGAAGCCTTTTAAAGTACAAAGCTATGCTTAGCAAAAACCGAATGAGCTCCAAGTTCGAAAACCTGAGAATGCGCTTTATTGCTTCAGTTGAGGACTGTGTATGCTCCGTGCTTGACTTAAAAGTCTTGTACTAATGAGTAAAGAGTATTATGCAAAGCGCCTATTTTTGCTTTATAGTGCCTATTTCAATATTTTTTAGAGCCTAGATGCCTGCCTATTTCGGGGTTTTTTAGTGCCTAAATTTCCGGGCCCTAGTCATGATGTAACGCTAATACGACAGAGCCTCGTCAACACATTTTTCACAAAACCATAGAGAGAAAAATGTATGGACTGAGAAAACATACAAACTGAAAGACGTCTAAATAAAGTGCCCAAATGTTACTATTAAGTTCTTATAAATTTGAACATGAAAATGTGTTAGCAAATGGAGCCGACCAAAGTCAGTACTGGTCAAGATTTTTCTTCATACAATATTTCAAGAAACGGAATAAACTTCCCACTATTTTATTTTTTGCTTGTATGACCAGATATGGCTCATCACGGTCGTTCGAAAAGCATGCCATGACCGTCATAGTTTTAAGCTGCACAGTAAGCTGTGCTAAGAAAGAGCAGTATAGCTTCTGCAGCTCCAAGCCACAGCAGAACCTGCTGACAGCCTCTTCAGATAATGCCCCCAAATAACGCGTCTGTCCATGCTGTCTCAAGTCTGTGCTTATCAGGAGTGTCGTGCCGAGTTTGCGGGAGACTGGACACTAGTCAGCAACAACGCAGAATCTTGAGTGGGTTAGCTTACAGCTATGGCCAGGCTGAGTGTTCAGTTCCACACTCTTTAAATATGTGCAACACTTAGAGGAACATCAATGCAGTTTTACTGATGCCGCTTTGCATGATGACATCCTCACACGTATTAAGTCAGTGAAAGTCACACACGAGGACCCACACTAGCCAGGATAGCAAACTTTGCAATTCAAGAACACACAGCATCACGAAACACCACCAAAATGGCCATAATCTAGACAAAATGTTCGAATAAAACCGCCAAAGTCAGCTGAGCTAAAGAACCATTGAGAGCTCAACAGCAGTCAGCACTGCCATGTAACGCCACTCAACTGCCATTCAAGTTCATTGCCATAGAAAACACTCATGTAATCTCCTGTCATAAGGGCGACCTGAAAGCCAGTTGAGTCAATGGTCATCGAACTCAACCAGAGACCGGGTGGTTTTCAATGACCATCAAACTCAATGCAGATTGACTGAATGGAGGTTAGTGAATGGCCACTCGAATCACAGAGCCCTTGAGAACAGCCTCGCACTCATCGTACATTGAAAAAGCAAGGTATAAACTTGAAATAGGCAAAGAAAACCACCGTTTTAATTATGAAAATAAACACTACATTAAATTGTTTGCCAAATAATTTTTATCCAGTAGTCAAAATTATCGCTCCGCTGACTGTCCGATGTGAACAAGCATACAACACTTACGTTGCACGTAGTATCCCTGCGTTTCCTTGACCCCACAAGTCCCCCCCCACCCTCCCACAATAACTATGAAAGCGACAAGAACAGTCACTGATCTGTAGCAGCTTCGCCAGTGAAAAGTAAATGCCTCTGAAATGGAAGTGAGCACCATTGCCCATCATCGGGCCCTCATCGCTTTCTGCGATTTGTGCTAAACTATGGAGTAATGTAATAACTTTTTCTGAATAACCTTTCAATTAAATATAGCAGTTACTTCAATACAAGGCTCACTTTACTACTGCTTCACTTCCATGTTTTCACTCAGCGCTGCTACCCTAGTGCCATCTATCATACTGCATGCTCACTACTCAATGGTCATTAAAATTGGCCATGTGGTGGCAGTGTATCTGGATAGGTACAAAAAACGGCTGAGGCTTAACTTGGTCAAGCCTTGAGAATGCGAAGCATCATCGTGTCGCGTGATTTGGAGGCGCACAACCACAGCGACAGCGCGCGGTGGGCCCCCGTTTCTCCACTGTCGTGACGTCATCGTGTCACGTGGTGTGACGTCATGTATCACGTGATTTGGAGGCGCACAACCACAGCGACGGCGCGAGGTGGACCCCCGTTTCTCCACTGCCGTGACGTCAGCGTGTCACGTGGTGTGGCATCATCGTGTCACGTGATTTGGAGGCGCACAACCACAGCGACAGCACGAGGTGGGCCCCCGTTTCTCCACTGCCGTGACGTCAGCGTGTCACGTGGTGTGGCATCATCGTGTCACGTGATTTGGAGGCGCACAGCGACAGCGCGAGGTGGGCCCCCGTTTCTCTACTGTCGTGACGTCATCGTGTCACGTGGTGTGACGTCATGTATCACGTGATTTGGAGGCGCATAACCACGGTGAAGGGCTGAAGTGGTAGCTAAAGTAGTATGCTTCGCATAATATCAGTGGTCATTGACTCTATGGGCATTGAAATTGCCCGTGTGAAGCAACAGTGGTGTCGTTTCATCAGCGGACTCATCCGCTGCACCCACCCTGTCCGCACTCTTCTGTGGACTCGTCGTCCCCCGAGCTCTCCTCCTTGCTGCCCTTGTCGGCCGCATCTCCGTCCCCGTTGGCCGTTGGCTGCTCGGGCTCTGGCAGCGTCCCCTCTGCCGCGTCTCCACCATCGGCCATGCCCTGAGCCTTCTGCTGTTGCTGGCTGAGCACCTGTTGCATGTACTGGTGGTAGTGCTGCTCCTGGAGCTGCCGGATCAGCACACCTTGCTGCAAAACACACGGGCAGCTGAGCAGTGGGCGTTACTGGCCTTTCAATCACCACACACCAAGCCTTAAAGGGGCCCAGAAACACAATCTTAGTTAACTGTTTTGCCTGTTGATTGCATACAGTGAGTTATAATGGTGCTATTAGCGTCGGTAATACCGCGTACATCCCGTTTTTTAAATACTTTAATGTCCTCCCAAAAACAACTTCATGGCTCTGATGGTGTCGCCACACAGTGGCGGGTTTTTAGCAGCGGATATGACATCACCTGGCGCGAGCTTGATGACCGGACAAACAGTAAATATACTGCAAATTGTGTGAATAAACAGAGACACATTTTGTCACCTGTCTGCGTTTTATGTTAGATCAATAAAAACAATTTGTTTGTCTTAGATAAAAGCCCTGCAAAGCAAGTAAAATAAAAATACACCACCAGGGGCACTCTGGCATGGAAACAACGCTGCCAGTCTTCAGCAAGAACGAGTTACAGAGAGCAGGCAACCATGGAGTACAAACTTCCGCGACGTGCTCTGGCTCGCTGTTTTGATTGGTTGCGCCAGGTGCCGTCATTGGGAGAGCGAAATAGGAGTGGGAAGCCCCGCCAAAATCGAGTTGAGGACAGCATTTCGTTTGCTTGTATTTTGAAATTTCTTCACTGAATAACTCCCGTTCCTGTCCATCGATTCCTGTAATTCTTTTTAAGTCAGCATCTGTGTGACATAAAGAACCCACCTGAAGTATAGCCGGAATCCCCCCAAGCAGTGTTTCGCAGCCCCTTTACGTGGTACGAGCAGCTATGTGGCACAACTGCTAAGTGTTACGAGCAGTAGTGCTTTGACCTTTGATGTCCAAGCATCAAAGGTCACAGCACCATCGCATCATACCGCTTAGCTTTCCTGAATTACACAACAGTTGTGCATTGCTCTTTCGCTCAGATAATCTACACCATCTGTCAGATCAGGACAGCCACTGCATTAAAAGTATACTCCCACGCAGGTGCCAAAAGGAAGGGCAAAATGCTTTATATCGTTTATGGGGGTTCAACGTCCCGAAGCGACTTAGGCTATGAGGGAAGCCGTAGTGAAGGGCTCCAGAAACTTTGACCACCTGGAGTTCTCTAATGTGCACTGACAACACACAGTACATAGGCCTCGAGAATTTCACCTCCACTGAAACTCGACTGCCATAACCACTGAGGCAGTGAGGGCAAAATGTTTTGAAGGATGATGATGTGAAACCTGTCAGACAAGTCATTATAAAAAAGTGGAGCGTCAGTATCGGGCTGAACTCATTTTTATGATTTATATTACAAATAAACCGATAAGTACTAGTTTTTCTCGTTGACATTCAAGCATTCACGCAACATTCAAGCATACCGCAAACAGCTCAGATGGAACGTGCATTAATGGATGCAAATGGGTTTCAAGAGAGCTGAAAGGAATTATTTCTTTTACAAATGTAGCCACAGACTAGAGTTTAATTTTTTCGGAACATCCACCTGCTTCAGTTTATGCCAAGATGTACTGCGAAGTGTTGCATATGGACTGGTTGATGCATTACCTGACATAAGAGCAATTAGTGCATAGAAAGGACACAGGAAAGGAAAAAAAATTGGTATAAAATAAATGTTTTCTTGCTATCAAATAATTATTACATTACATGTACAACAAAGATTCTTCTTTTTCTGTCTGCTACTCTATCCTTTTTTTTTGCTTCACACCAGGGTATATAGTTACCTTGACAAAGTAGGCAGCAAGCTTCAGGATGCTGAGGTAACGAAGATAATAAGGAGTGGAGCTCTTAATAAATTAACTAAATTAGGGACCAATGCTGCAAAGATGCATACAAATCCAAAGGAACTGTCAAGGGCTTTGCTCTTTTGGACTCGGCTTTCACCAGAAATGACCACCTGTGTATTCTCCACTATGCAGGTATATTCAAAAAGCATTGTCATTACAATGAGCACCGTAATAGCAAGAGAAGCAATGCAACAGTGAGATCACCACAAGACATTGCAAGTAGCTCAACTAGGCACATTGGCTGCAATACAAAGCAGACATCACTGACCTGTTCAGGGTTACCGGGAAACTGCTGTTCAGCATAGGCCTTGAACTGGTGGTAGGTCTGCCGGTTGAGGGCCTCCTGTATTAGCCGCCTTCGAAGGAACAAGAACAACCAGGCTTAATACAGAGGAACACAAGTTCTGAGGGCTTTATGGGAACAACATGCAGTTGAATCTTGAACCAAACAGAGCTTGCACCTCTAATGATTATGGTACGCCATGTGATAAAAGAGAAGTTTGCAGCTGTGTCTGCAAACTTCTCTTGAAGTCCGAACTGTGTCTGCAGCTCAGACACAGTTCCATTAAAGGACTTCAGAAACTAAATTTTTGCTTTTGTGTTTCCTTCTTTCAAACGATGCGTTAGACATTGGTATACTTGGAGCACCTCATGGTATTCACCTCCGACCGCTAAATAATTTATAATTCAACTTCTTGACGCTGTTTCGGTTTCATCAACCGAACGATGGCTGTGACGTGCAGTTGAGTTTTAGGTCACGCAAGGCACAGAGAACTGCAATATAAACACTAATATGTAGTTTTAACTCACCACAGCACTTAAACCAACCTACTTCAAGAGCTAGAATTACAACAAACGAGGTAACAGCAGTTATAGTGCCATTTTTTCATTCCTCACATGACCTAAAGTTCAACTCCACATCACAGCCATCATTTGGTTGATGAAACCGAAACAGCAAGACAGAATAAATTCAATTACTAATTATTTAGCGACAGTGGGCGAATACAAGATGGTGATCCATGTATTCCTATGTCAAACATGTTATTTTAAAGAAGAAAACATGCAATAAAATTAGGTGCCTATAGTCCTTTATTGGACAGCGATTTGCCAACAAATTCGCAATTTAAATGCACGGTTAGTGCATATTGGTCCCCAGCAAAGCAGCTATGGAATTGAGCAAGCCAACAACAGTTCAACCTACATCAGCAGCGGAAACAGTAGTATTCGTGACAAAGCAGCGATAAGCTCCTAACACGCGAAGAAAACGAACGCAGCACATATTGAAAAATTATTTCAAAGGCGCCTAAGGGCTTCTTCCCCCGACTTTAATAAACTCCGCAAAATGGGGACCAACAAATTACGCTCCCGCGCCGCCTCAGGCGAACGATCGGCGGCGCGATGACAACAGCACTGTCCAGTTCACTCGCTAAGCGCGGATATATGTCAAGTGGGCATGCGGTGGACGAAAAAAAAAAAAAAAACGAGCGCGCCACAACATAAGAGCCTCGTGGAAGTCAATAACGCGCGCCGGCCAGCGCAAGACATTCCAGACGGATCGATAGTGCCCAGCACTGTCCCACGCCGTACCTGACTTCTCCAGCCTAGGAACACCTATAAGCGACGTAAGACGCCGGGCCGCGCGCGAACGCGCAAAAACAAACTGAGCATATCGTTCCCACTACCCTGCTCAGATCGCACTAAACCTGTCCTCGCTACTAGAAGTATCTAATACAGCGCGGCGCTTTCCGGAAAACGCGGCAAACGCGCAAAGGCAGGGAAAAAAAAAAACATACAATCTCGCTTCGCAGCTCGTGAACGGCGCGTTTCACAGCAAGCACCAACGTATGGTGGCGAAGCCCACCCTCTGCGCGCAACGCCTGGTGCTCGGAAAAAGGTCTCGCTAACTAGACGTACAACGGGTGTCCGACAGGTTACGACCAATCGATGCGCCCCAGACAAGTTAAGCAGCCGATAACCTCCCGCGGAGAGGTTGCTATGCCTACTGCAGGTGATGAGAAAACGCACCTGTAGGAGGGACAACAAACCGCACCGTTGCCAGTCTCCGTGCGCTCGGCGCTGCACCGGCGAGACTAGAAGCACGACGACCACAATCCTATGGTTCACGGCAGTTCGACTCCCTCAGGTTTCCCGATCGGGTTTCGACGTTTCACGGTAAGCTCAGCCGAAACACACGCCGCGGCGCACGGGCTTTGTGAAGCCCACGGACGGACGGACGAGACTGCGCGCGAGCGACAAAGCAGGCGGTGGCGGTTCCGCAGCTAGTCGCGACACCACTGCAGGCGTCACGGTCAAAAATCCGGGGATAAGGTTGGTCCCCAATTTGGGACTTAACAGACTGTCGTGCCACTTGCGGCGGCGAAATGAACTACTCCGCGTTATTTTCAGCACGGAGAAAAATTTTGAGGGAGTCGACATAAGTTACCGTCCAAATTCATAGGTGGCGCCTCCGTCTGCTGACCTCCGTGAAGGTGGCCACGGTCAGTTGTCAGTCAGCGCTCTTTCCTGTCACTTCCTCGTTTCGCCTTCGGGCTTCTTCTTTCGCGCTGTTTTCACCAATGTCAGAATGGACCAACTAGCCCAGCAAAAAGTTCTGCCACGGAACACGCTCAGACTGAACCGGGTTTCCGAAACAAACGCGTTTGTTGAGCTTTGGGCGAAACCTACGCGGCACACGAAGCGCGCGTTGAGCGCCTGCGCGCAAGCTGGGAACGTTCACTCTCAAGAGCAACCAAGTAAGGTAACAACTCGCGCGTGAAAAAAAAAATCCCTGAAGTGTAAAGTAATGTTGCAGTGCATTGCTCTGGGCATTCCAGACGATGCGGATCTCAAAAATTAGACGAACATTTTCCGTTGTGATTGCTGTTTTTGCACCACAAAAACATACAAAACCCAACTGGTGCGCTTTTTGCTAACTACACGAGCAAAAATAAGGTGTGCACCGCAAGTTAACGGCAAAATGCATTTCTCTTTGTATGGGCCGAAACTAACACACAAAGTTTACCAGTAATTAATCTTGTTAGCTTTATTCTGTAACTTACAGCAGGAGCACAGTACAAAAGCATGCAAGCTCTGATACATCATTCAGTAACCAATGTGGAGTGCCCTCAAGTGAACAGCTCGTGCCTCTTCTGGACATATGTTCCACAGCATGACACAACCAAAAATAAGGTACAGTCTACACCAAAAGTTTTATAGGATGACGCTGTGCGAAAAAAATTTATTACGGCGCTGTCAATAAGCCAGTCCCCTAAACTTCCGCAGTACGAGACTTGCACACTCCATCAGCTGGTGTAAATACCAGGCGACTGGGGTTGCAAAGCGCCATTTCAATAACTGTTCTTGAAGCACACTTCCCATAAACTTTTGCTGCTCACTGTACACGAGCTTTAACACCCGAAGCTGCACCAATTGGATACGAGAGAAGCCACAGTGGAAGGTTTCCAGATTAATTTCAACCGGCAAAGGTTCTTTAACGTGCAATGACATCCCACAGCAAGGGGGCACAACCTAAGCGCACATTTAGCCACAGTTGTGAAGCAGCGACTATCACGAAACAAAATGCTCATGCCACACGCTACCTCTTCTGGACACACACTCACTTTTGCTCGAGCTGTTTGAGCCGCTCTTGTTCCTGCCGACAAACTTCTTCTTGTAGCCTTTGCCTTTCCCTTTCTTCTTCCTCCTCTCTTCTCCTTTCTTCCTCCTCTAACCTCCTGAAATAGCAATAATAAAAATTAGGTGCGACACCATTAATCGAGAAACAGCAAAGCACGCATTCAACAAGGCTCCGTTCTTAAAAACCACTTAGAACACATACAACTGCCATGACAATATTACTTCATTTGCTTCCGTCAATTTCATGTTTTCTTAAAATAATTTCTCAACATTGCCTGATGACCTTTCAGAGGTGCAGTGTTTTCCTTCTGGGAAACAGTAGCATGTGACGGAGACTGGCAACAATAGTCAGCTAAAGCAATCAAGTTTGTCGGCAAAGTTTATTTTGTTGTAACGTTTTCCAGGGCAATACATGCAGTGAAACGCTACAACTCATGCCAGAGCTAAACTCACAGCTGTCACTTTGATATTTCTTAATGTTACAGTCATTCTTCACTGAAATGCCAACAGCGCAGTTGGATATCTGACGACAGGTTCACCTTTTCCGTTCCTTCTCTTCCATATCTGCCTTGTGTGCCTCAACGAATGGCCGAAAAAGTGGGCATTTGAGGTTGAGCAACTCTATGAATTTCTTCATGGCCGCCTCGCGATCGGTGTCTCCTAATGAAATCCAAGCTTGCCTGCGAGACAACAAACGGTGACGTGTCAGCTACAGCTTACAAGCTTTCCACCACGCAAACACGAACCTTCTATCTCTTCCGACGACGTCGAGGTAGCCAACGGGTCGGGATTTTTCGGCGTTGTACTTTCCGTGCGTAACTTGCATTGTGTAGGCGACGAGATTTACCTTGTCTTCGTAGGAGATGTGGAAGGCTTTTCCTTCGTGTTCTGCGGGTGTCCGGACGTAAAACAAATAATGGCCACTGTTAAGATATTATAGTGTATCTATAGCACTCGTATCAAACATCTTAGCGAACATGTCGGCGCTGGAACTAGTGGTGTGCGTTATTTCCAAGTCCTGTCCCAAATCGCACGTCAAAAGTAAACAAACGATGCGCCACTCATGAAATTTCGGGGGAGATATCGAGTAGATATCCAGGGATGTCATGACTGAGCGCTATCTGTATTCGTATCCGCCGGTGCAGTGACGTGTTCCAAACAATTTGCAGCGCCACTCATTTAACACGTAGTATATGTAATGGTCATACCTCTCATGTTTCCTTTCCGTAATCATTCCAACGATCACAAAGTATCACGAATGCTAACAAAGCTCGGGACGTCTTCACACACCACTCTGATTCCGTCGTTTACACCACATTTTTTTCGTTTTCTTCGTTTACATGCGAAGTGTACTTGCAGTCGCAACTCTGAGTTCGAATGTTGTCAACGCACTGTCAACTCTGAGAGGGCTTAGCTGCAGGGCGGATACTGCAGAAGACTATCGCTAGAAGTGAAACTTATTCACACATCACATAAAATGTTAGCAGCGCTTGACGGCGAGCAAAACAAGAGGAGGACATGTCGAACGAGGTTTCGGAAGGGCCACGGTGGTCGTCTTCTCCGAGGTGGCTAGGTTCAATGAGGCCGCGCTTACCTTTGAAAAACGCCGTAGCCATTTTGTACAGCTGATCGAGCGTGAATCCCCATGTGACTGCACACGAATCCTGCTCAGTGGTAACTTCTGAATGTGGAAGACGGCTGATTTTGGACTCGGTCTCTTCGCTTCCCGGTCCCTGGACCGGCCCATTGGCGGTGTTCGCCATTGCTGCAACGCTGGCAGCGGGTACCGCAGCGCCATCAGCGGAAACGCTAAGCACTCGACAAACGGAGAAAAGGAAACCTGGCGTGGAAACCGAAAACAGAACTGCCACGTTGAAATCCTGAGCAATCCTGAGTTGTAAAACTCGTAGTGTCTTATTCTTACATGCAACAAGTTCGACATGTTGCAATGAGCCCACATTTTCTAATTATACGGGTGCAGGCATGTGAACAAGGTGACCCCCCCCCCCCCCCCCCCAGGATTTACGGATATTATTTATGCACCAGTTCCTTTGTAGTGCTAACCTACCGCCGCCCTCATCCGCGGACATCGGGTGCCCCCCCCCCCCCCCCCCCCCACCGGATATTATTTATGCACCAGTTCCTTTGTGGTGCTAACCTACCGCCGCCCTCATCCGCGAACATCGGGTGCCCCCCCCCCCCCCCCCACCCCCCCTACACACACACACACACACACACACACACACACTGGAAAAAGTTCTGCGGACGCCCTTGCACAGTGTTATCTATCGGATGTGCCTTGAAGATCCACCTCAATGAATCACTAGTCGCTTGCTCTTATTAGCAGGGTCTGCTCCTCCAATACACTTTTTGCCTGCAATGCACAAAATATTTTCGGTGATAATGTGCAGACGTACAGTATTGTGCATCTTTATCGTGAAGACTTCTCAAAATTTTCTCACCTCAACCGCTGGCTCGTTTACGCTGAAACTGAGAACAGAACTTTGGGTATTGTGGTAACATTTGTCTCGTAGTAAGTTTGTCAACAGTACTTACCTGGTTCAGCCACGCCAAACATGTGATCGTCTGCCTCGAAATTGGCATACCGAAAGCCGCCAACACAGGGTTTTCACCAAACAGTGCTAGTGGCACCACCTGTTGTTTTCATAGGAAAATTCCATGATGCGAAGGGCGCAGAGTTCAGCATTACCAGCTGCACAGGTCCCTTGATGGCACCACAGCCGCCCTTTGCGGCAATCCGGTACTGGTGGCTTTCAGTTTGTCGACCTCGATCGGCACAGACGATTAAAGGGACTGTGAGGAGAGCTCTATTAGTATTTTTTTTTTAAAGCAAAATCCGATAGTTCGGCATTTCATGGCTTTGTTGCCACTTGGCCGGCAGTGAAAGATGCATTTATTTCGAAGGAATTTGGATTCGAAGTTGAAAAAGTTTTTCCCGCCGCTCTGACTCAAACTTGGGATTCTCTTATGACGACACAGGACTAAGTGACGTGAAACATGACGTGCACATGACGTAACGCAGACTCCATGATTTCTGGCGGCCAGCAGTGCGGCCTAGCAGCAGCCGAAAAGAAAGCTACCGCCGGCCGCACGTTGAAGGCATCTATCGGCTATTGCGGCCGTCGCTTCGTTTACGTTTGCACTGGCGTTTTGCCAGCGCTAAGCCTGTTTCACATGCAAACGAAAATGCTAGCGAATCTTGCCGCCGCGACGAAAAAAACCCGTTTCTGAGTCGTCGCGGCGATGAGCGGCGAGGTTTCAACAAGTTGGAAATTTTCGCTGCGACGCGTCGCTCAACCGCTCACACGCTTGCATGTGAACTAGCCTTTACGATGAATCCCGTTCTCGAAGTCGTCAACGAAGTTCTCGCAAATAGACACCTTTAGCATACCGTGTACCTTGTTACTGTTAGCGGGGTACCAGGAGCCCGCCTACTGCCGGTGAGCAGGCGCTGATTGGTCCCGATGCTGCAGGCGCGCGCGTAGCTGCCTACTTTAGGTCTCCTCGATTTGGCTACACTTTCTACACTAGTTTCCAAAAGTGCCGTGCTAGTGCAGCGCCAGTTCTTCCAGTGTGAGTGTAGCTCGACACTAGCGCCTTCGGTGCAGCGGTCAAATCGAGGACAAAAGTGTAGAAACGTGCAGGCCTTCGTCTGCTGCGGTAAATTCTTGTACCTATGTTGACGTTTGTTGCGTGTGTTGACATGTGAGCGGTATTGTGATATTTCAACGCTCAGCTTGACTCAGCACTGTACAGTTGGTCAAAATGGCGCATTATTTGGCAGCGGCCATGGAACTCGTTGACTCCGACAGCGATGAAGAATTTGAGTGTGCGCTTTCTGTCGCGCTGTGCAAAGTGGTGCGGGTCGACCGTCACCGAGTCAACGGCTACTTTGAGCAGGTGACAACTCAATACTTGGACTTTGAATTCAAGAGGCTGTTCAGGCTGTCGCGCGAGACATTTGACAGTTTGTGCGCGAGGTTCCTGCAGTCGCCCTTCTACCCGAAAAGTGTCTCCGGTCGTCCGCAAATCACTGCAGAAAAGAGTTGCCTTATAACTCTGACCTACCTTGGAGCGCAAACAAGCATGTACTCGGTAGCTGACAGATTTGACGTGTCTGAATCGTCGGTTGTGCTGTGCATGCAACGGGTACTGAACTTCCTGCAAGCAGTTAGCGGTGAGGTAATATGCTGGCCAAGCGCTGCCGACATGGCCCGCAGCAAAATTGCCTTCCTGAGAAAAAGCGGTAAAGGGCCCCGCAACGCCGTGGGGTGCATTGATGGCAGCCACATTGAGATCCTAAAGCCAGACGACTCCACTGCATCATATATCAACCGGAAAAAGTGGCCTTCAATAATCCTTCAAGCAGTCTGCAACGATCAGAACAGGTTTTTGGATGTCTTCATTGGCTTTCCTGGTTCTGCACATGATGCCCGGGTACTGAGAGAAAGCACCTTCTTCGAAGAGGCTGCAGACAAGTGCGGTGATAATTATATACTAGGCGATTCCGCATACCCCATGCTACCTTGGCTTTTGACGCCGTACAAAGACAATGGTTCCAGTTTTCCGGCGTGGAAAAAAGGATTCAACAAGTACCACAGCCAGCAGAGGGTGGCCATTGAAAACTGCTTTGGCCTTCTGAAGCAACGTTTCAGAAGACTTTATTTGGTCGATGCAAAGACAATTATGCAGTGTTGTCGCATTGTTATGGGAGCATGCGTGCTTCATAACATGTGCAACTCTGAAAGGGATTTCATATCGGAGCTTGCAGACCTGCCTGCTCACGACGACGTTGGCAATGATGAAGAGCCAAGGGAAAGTGACACATCCACAGCACATTGTGAAAGCCGGAGACGACACATAGCCCAGCATCAATGCTGAGCAACATGCGAAAAGAAACTATTTGAACTCATTTATTTGCCTCGGCAACGAGTACAAGAGGCTGCAGAAGGCGCATTTTTTCATCATGCTGCTTCTGCTTTGCAGCTTTGGCATCCTGCATCACTCTAATCAGGCTGCCAATGCATGTGCCTCTCTGCCGACTCTCCTCGATGCTGTCACTGCGCTGCTGCAGGGTGCTGGTGCTGCCTCACCTTGAATGTCGTCAGCAGGACCATTTTCTGGCAGCATGCAGGACACTGTGAAAGCCAAGGGAAGCTAATAGACCAGCACCAGTGCTGACCGAAAAAGAATGCACACAGGAGCAATGTGAACTTGACACTCATTTATTAGCTTCAGCAGCTCGCACTAAGCGCTCCAGGAGACGCATTTTCTCCTCGTGCTGCTGCTTCTTCTGCGCCATCGCTTCTTGCAGCACCTTTACGAGGCTGCCAATTGCAGTCCTGTCCTGCCGACGTCTGCGAGCTGGTGTTGCTTCGGTGCTGCGGGAGGGTACGGCCGGTTCCTCCGCAACATCAGCAGGCCCATTGTCGGGCAGCATGTTTTCTTCTTCCCTATTGCTTTCATTAATAAAGGTTCATTAATTTCAACACAAAAGAAATTGTTTGTTCCATGCTGTAACTATATAAGAGAAGTGGCAGAGAAATTTGCTGTTGGGTAGCTTGGTTTCTCGCCATTCCTGTAAGCAGAGCAGCGTACATAGCATATTTGAGAGCTGGAGAGGTCACTACAAAGCGAAGTAAAAAAAATGAATTGCAGATTCAATAAAGTCATTTACCTAAATTGTACAATAATAAGAATTCATTAATTAGTCAAGATTTCTCTGTATGGGGCCCCACAACAGACACAGGCATGCAAGCATGCGAAAGAAAATTAGAACCACAACTAAAACATGCCAGTTAACATTATGTGAACACAATAAGATGGCACAGCTTTAAAATATTGCATCCTAGAAAAAAAATGCCAAGTTGTAGACTTACGCAACTACTCTTCCTGGTGCAAGCAATGCCACCGGAGTAATATGGTGCTCGACCTCCAGCACCTCGGCGAGTTCGCTGTCAAGAAAATACAAGGTCAGAGATTATCTTTAGAGGATAGCTACTTGAACAAACAACTGAAATGACTACATGCAGGTTGCTCGCGAATGGCCGGATGAACCATTCTTAGATTTGACTTTTTTGTATGCTCTCTCCATTGTTTTCCACTTATTCTCCGCCTGCAGAGGCGTGACGCGGCAGCCGAATTCGGAATTGACTTGCGCCGCAAGTCTCTCCCACATGGCCTTTTTTGTCCTGAGAAAGAAAGATTTCGCCAAGCGTTAGTACCTCACTATTATATAAGTTCTTGCATAAGGATAACACAAGTTACAGCACGTTGCAAGCTTACACCACGGACCTTTGTGCTTTTGTGTAACTTTTAATAACGCTGAAGAGATGACACCGAGAAACAATGAATGATGTGCTTCTAGAAGTAGATAGTAAACATATCCGTTGCCACTACGTCGAGCCCTAACTTAAGGCTGAGAAAACGTGCATCCAAAATTCAGCAACAAAATCAAAGGGGTTAACGCCACAAAGTATGCCTATGGTGCGTTGCAGAGATCGGGCATCTGCGCTATCTGGTGTATAAGCACGCGTCATTACGGCATTTCACACGCTGCGACTTACCTAAAGCCA
Organism: Amblyomma mixtum; assembly: GCF_055824585.1. NCBI lineage: Eukaryota > Metazoa > Arthropoda > Arachnida > Ixodida > Ixodidae > Amblyomma > Amblyomma mixtum. The sequence goes on from NC_143019.1 coordinate 12,867,696, forward strand.
CCCTTTCTGCCAATGCCACGTTTAGCTTCTTTATATTTTGCGATCAGGAATAGCGATTTCCTGTCGCTCCACGACTCGCGTTCACCGTCGCCGGACGGTGGTGGCGAACCACGAGACAGAGGTGACGGCGTGGCCTGCCGAAGAGGCGGCGGCGTGAGCCGACTGGCACCCTCAACGACAGCCGGTGTCGTGGGTGAAGGCGAGCTGGGTGCTGCCACATGCAGCACACTTATGCGAAGGCCGCCTGGACAAATAAAATAACTTGCAGCACATCACAAACGGCGACATAGCCCACGTGCTTAACCAACAACGTTACTCATCTTCAGTCTCGTACAGAAAACCACCATCGCTTTGCATATGCGAGCCGTACTCATCAAGCACGGCATATGCCTGTGTCTCGACGCCGTCTATAAGCACCAGCATGATGGCTGCGGAAGCGTCTGCTAGGTACTTCCTTAAGCGCTTACACGACGTGAACTCGCCGAAACGGTAGTGCAGAAGAAGAACTCGTGTAGCGCTTGGCCAAATCGAGTGCCGAAATGTAGGTGGCGCTGGCTACACTAACAAATCGAGTGCGCGAGTGTAACACTGCCTACAATAGTGTAGAAAGTGTAGCCAAATCGAGGAGACCTTTTATAGCTGCCGGGCACGTGGCGCCATCTGGCGACGTCAAGAAGATTTGCACGTGCATTGGCTGCGCCTCAGTGATTCGTGGCATCTCGTGTCCTAGTGTTTGTTGCTAGAACCATTGGTTCTAGCAACACTGTTTTGTCCTATGACGTCATCACGCTTGTACTTGCGAGTTTGGCCTGTGGCGGCGATACCTGTATTTTGGTTCCTGCTCTTTTCTACGTTACTAGAGTTTTGTTGTCAGTATGAGTGGCGTTTTTGTAATCAGGAGCTGGTATTCTGTCGATAAAAGCCAACTTCAATTTCTCCTCAGTGTCCCTTTAAAGAGTTGCATCATTCGCGGATGAATCAGGTAAGTATCGTAAAACTTGCTACGAGATAAAAGTTACCACAATGCGCAAGCTCTGTGGTCAGTTTTATCGCAAACGAGACAGCGGTTGAGGCGGGCAAATTTTTTTAAGTCTTTACGATAAAGATGCACAATACTGTATATGTGTGTGTCCGAAAAGTTATGCATTTTGACTGCATTGAGAAGTGCAGTGTGGTTCCTGCTAGACTACGCCAGAAAAATGTAACAATTCGCCTTCATTTATTTTTACCTCAGTGGTGAGGGTTGCAGAGTTTGTAGTTTGCCACTTTAATGAATTGAAAAATGGTGCACAGCAAAAAAAACTAGATTTGAAACCACGACTGGCCCTTGAACGGGTTATGGAGTGCAATGTAAGGTCCAACAACATCAGCAGGTTATTTTCAGCACTGTTACACAGAACTTATTTTTGTTCAAATGTTTTCCCTGCCGATATCTTGAATGACTGTCAGTGTATTCGCCACTTTTGCAAAGCTCTTGATGGCTTTGGCTTTCACAAAATTTTATAAACCTTGAAATACTCTTGCCGTTTTTTCCAGGTGTCGGCAGCCTAGTCTTAAAAATTGACATTTGCATCTTTCCTGCCTTTGCTGAAGTACATTACAAACTCGTACACTGACAATTAATTTAAGCATTATCCCCAGCATTACACACCAGGCTTTTGTTCGATAAACTCATTGCACTTTGTCAAACAGTTTCCCGCCTATGCTTTTGCATCTTTTTTAACTTTGACAGGAAAGCACATTTCTAATCTTTTTCATTTCCACTTGCCCACCTATGCAAACAATTGAGACGGCGTACAAAAGTGCACTTGTGGTACAAAATGAGTGCTACTTTTATACAGCAAATAAATCAGTGTCATCAAAGAAAACAAAGCATAAAAAAGCCGGGGAGATCCAAATGCACAAAGTGCACTAGTAATGAAAAGAGACCGAGAGACAGAACGATGATGATGCTGTAAGGCAGGCGGTGGGAAACAATGCAAGAACAGAAAGTCTGTGCACTGTAAAGGCTGAACGGGATTGGCATGAGCATGTGCAATAACCATAATTTATTGTCTCAACCACAGACGTTGTAATCCACATAATTACAACGCTCATCGTTTGCCAACGGTTAGGGCAAATGGCAAATATCTACTTCACATGTCAGGCCCAACATTCAAAGTTAATATACAATAAACCCAGCAAGGGCATAGTCAAAGAGGTTCAGTGGTGCGCACTGTTACATTACGCTGTGCCGTCGGTTGATTGTATATAGTATTAGAAAAGATCACTCATTCCATGATTACAGCTAAATGCACAATGATAAGTACCACAAACACGAAAAAGTGAGATAAGCAATACACGCTACATGCATGCCACCACAGACTGCTTTCAGATAAACAGCCAGCTGTTCTCCCTCGCAAAGAGGTTTTCCAACTGCAGTAAGACCCGTAATAACAAATCTGAAAATATTTTAAGACATTAACGCTGTTGAACACAACAAGGTACATAATTTGCATAGTGCATGGTAGACGCACGTGCAAAAGTAAAGACCTGACCTCTCATTTCAAACCAATTCTTTGCCGTAAAAGGCAAAGTTGCAACGGTTATACACCGCTTGGCAAGCTGTCAGGGAGCATGTAAACCACAGCACAAACTAAAAGGACTTAAAAAGCTCCATCAGTTCGTGTGGATATGCAGTTAAAGACGGGAGAACTGATATTTCACTTTTTCTAAAAACTACACACATAAACTAACCACCTTTAGCCTTCCATGAGCCAGGTAGAAGCTGGCACAAAAGAACAACAAATGCTGTGCAAACACTTTCGCTCTAATAAGAACAAGTTTTTCTAAATGCATTTTTTTGGATAAAAAAAATGGCATCAATGATAGAAAAAGAAATGAGATTCTACAACCTTTACCATAACTAAATTATGTGTTCCTATCCACTGCTTTAAGCTATTTCCACGTGTGCAGGAATCTCCAAAAAGCTTATAAATGCTTCACACCCACAAAAACGCACTCTGTGCCGAGGAAGCATTAGTTCGCACATCACTGTTTCGGCGTGCTAACACACAAGGTGGCCAGAGTGACTCCAAATAGAGTCGATTGAGCAAATAAGCAACAAATAACATGTACTAAAACCAAAATAAAAATAGACAACATAAATAACAATCTCTTAAAAGCTAATCACGTAAAATAACATAAGTGCACAAAAGTGTGCTGTGAAGTTCAATGAATGCCGACGAGTGCAGCAAGCAGCTTGCTTAGTGAACAAAGCTGCTAGAAACTAAAGTTTCAAAAATAAAAAAAAGCAACTCCACACCTATGCCGTGTTGGCGATTTGATTATTAATACGTACACAATCTCCACTTCTGGTATAAGACAAGCAACTATGAAAGTCAACGGGCAGCTCTCGACACATCCGCTCGTTATAGGTTTCATAAAAACAGATCTACGCAGTGAAACACACGTGGTAAAATCTGTCACAAGTGTCAGTGGCAAGAAATGAAAACAACATGCAGGAACAAAAGTCTCTTTTTTTCTCAACACCGTCTCCTGTGATAAAATTATAACGCAGCTAATCCAGATATCCCCACTTAGTGCACTTTGTGCACTCAAAGCAAGCACAGTACGCTACGTTGTCTCTGAACTAAAGGAAGCAAAGCACACGCAAAGAAAAAAATGGGAAGAGTATCCTGCAACTTTCGAACTTGGAATAAAACCTCGGCAAGACCCACTAGCCGTCAATGTTCCAAGATGCAGCGGGAAATGGGACTTTCCGCAGTGTGTGTAAAACTAAAGCACCATTTCCCTGGAGTGCGCACCGAGCTACCGCTGAAAGTGTTGTCCCACGTATGTAACTACAGCAGTCACGGTATCCAAACTCAAGACATGACCGGGTACAGGTGTGGCTTCTAGAGGCGCTGTTCTCAGAGTAGCTTGACCAGCAGAACAGTCAGGAAGCCCCCTATGGTAAGGCCTGTCATAATCGCCGAGCACATGAGAAATCCTGCCTTTTCCTGGAGGTAGCTCTCCACTTTCCTGAAAGAGTGAAACACAAAATGACATGAGTTAGTCGCAATAAATAACGGTATTCTGTCACCAAATGCTTTTAGAATAAGCAACTTCCTTCAAATCCACATCACAACAAGAGCATAAATATTCCAACTGTGAGTTGATGGGCAGATAAAACACAGCACAAAAAAAAGGAACAGGATGAGGCAGAGACAGATTTACAGGGTCATTCTCGGTGGGGGCAGACACATTTGAACCCTGCAATGGTTGGAATTTTTTTTTTTTTTTTGTAGGAAAAATAGGGTTAAGCATGGTTTTCCTCCTGAAAATTTCCCGCTTGGCTGGAGGGGTTGACCACCACCCTTTAAATTTGCCCCTGGGCTGTACCAAAAAAAAAATGAAGGTAGTTGAGCACTGTGGGGATTAAAACTGCAAGAAACACTGCGACACATGAACCAGGGTCCTTCAGTGACGAAAGATGTACAGCCAGCTTGTATGATGGAATACATAAGCCAGTTTGGAAAGGCAAAACACTTCTTTCACTTTAAACATCCCAAACAACTACTTAGTGAACCTGTCGTCCCCAACGCAAAAACTAGTCGCACGACAGCGCTGAGATAACTTTTTCTCTTCCCCCCCCCTTTTTTTTTCACATCGTGTTATGCTGAGTGCACTCCCCCAACTCTTGCGCCGATGTCTGATTGCATTTTAACACAATTGCTGACAGCAGTGTGCCCGGTCATTTGCCCGTTTTGCTCACACCTGTGGATTTCTGAACTGGTTGCCACCCCCAGCAACAAGAGTGCATTGTCCTGTGTCACCAATTTCGTGATGTATGCACATGATTGTAAATAAATCCTGTCATCTGAAAACAGATCTGAGTGAACGCATATTTCCCATGGTCTGACGTGGACGTCCATTTTTGGATGTTACAAATTTCGGATGACACAAACATTTTTAATGACCCCATGAGTTTGGTATCACTGAGATCCTATTCCATTACACTATGGCACCAGTTCCCAGTACACTTTACAACTGCACCATCAGCATGTCGAAGGTGCAAAACGCATTACAAATAACACTATGCATGACATTTCTAAGTTTGCAGCCAGAACTGCATGAATATCAGCAGCAGAATTTAACTGTCGTTACGAAAAAAATAACAGCAAGAACACGGCAGACATTACTGCTCACACCGACTCACCTGGAGACCTGCAGCATGGATGCACAGAGCAGGTATCCATTGGAGAAGGAAAATGTGGCTATCAGCAGCACAAAGGCGATGTCAGAGTCGAAAATGACAGGCAGGTAGTGTCGAGGATGCGCATTGCAGAGCATGAACAGGGGGATGAAAACGGTGCGTGCCAGGGAGAGGAACAACACCACCTTTTCGTGCCTTTCATCCTGGAATGTAAAACATTGCACCCATTTTAAACTTCTCGCCAGTGTACTGCCTAATGACGGCCTGACAGTGACAGTGAAAGCAAAATCAAAAAACACATTTGCATCAGACCAGGTCAAGGGCTGGGAGTTCAGCCAACTGCCCTCTCCCGAGGACTATGTTGGAAGATTGACAAACTCCACATAAAAAGGTCCGCTCCACACAGCCAAGCCACATACAAGCTATAACTGAAGGAAAGGTGGAATCTCATCCTATCCATGACGACCCTCTTTGAGGGATTAGATGTGGTTGCTTTTAAGAGCATTAGCTCTTACTCATCACATTTTGAGATTTTGTGGGGTCTACTACCACCCTGAGATCACAGCGCCATCTGTGGCAGCAACTAGAAAACAGCACATTTCGCACTGAGACTTGTAGTGCCATCTACAGTAGCACTGCAGAAACAATCACCTGCTGTGTGCAAATGATGTACCTCCCTTTAATCTCATTCATATCAATTCTAGTAAACCAAACAGCTAACGCTCGTTACTTCAATGTCTTCCAGACACGGTGGGGGGCTATTTTATTGATTCGAGTTCAAAAAAGAACAAAAAAAAGATGTCCTTACCAGTGGCAAATAGGAGCAAGCAATCCTCCCGCAGAGGTCGCCAGTGTTGAACAGCAAGTAGCAGCAAACAGGAAGGAAAAACCTCCCTGAAAGAGGCAAGAGGAGTGTTAGAACAAAGAGCTCATTTATTCAGTTTGGTATGCTCGTACATACTGCTTGCAGAGACAAAAGCCTGGCTGCTAAGCACAACAGGAACGCACAAATGCTATGTTTCCTTGCAGTGGAAATGACAAAGACACTTAAGCTGACAGAGTAAGTGAACACACTATCCCTTGCTTTCTGTATGGCCTAGACAACAGCAACATAACCTCCACTGTGCAAAGGAAAGACTGGAAGAGGAATGAACACCATATTTTCAAAAGAAAGTCAAGCAACAATATTTGCCCACATGAAAGGTAATCAATTCCCTGCACCCAGAGCAGGCAAGACAGCTCAACTATTAAGTTGAAACCAGCCTTAATGTGCACATCTTGGTGGGGTATTTTCTGCTGTGTTCATCAGGGCCAAAAGAACATAAGGGAGATTTTTTATAGAACACACAATTATGGCACTCGAACAAACTCACAGTTCCTGCAGGACAACAGGTACAAAATGCCACACTTCCACTGCCTCAAGCACAGCATTAGTTTAACATAAAGCCAGTGCCCATAGCAACTATTCAAAGTTAACTGTCAAGAGTATGTTAGATGTTTTCATTGTGCAGTAGAAGCTCAAAGCCCCAGAGCTGATTAAAATGTGAAATAGGCCCACATAATTAATGCAAGCAGCTATAAAAACCTGCAGAACATGTGTGCTTGTGCGTGCACAAGTGTGTGTTCAGAGAGTTGTCTTTTAACATTCTTAATAACATTCTTGCCATCAAGAGGTGAAGAAGTCCAGAAAATAGAAATATCCCAAGAGCTGACTGCATCAGTGCAGACAGACTGGATAACACAAGTGCTCTAGAAACCTGAATGCACAGCCTGAATGCACTCCTCTGACAACCGTGCTTCTCGAGAACCTCTGCATCATAAGCTCTGTGGTGAGTCCTCCCGTGAGGAAGCTACACATCATTATGAACACAAGTTATCCTACGCACATCCAAAACCACATTTCCCTAAAATCATGAAAGGATACAGCTACCCTGCAGGGTTCAGTACATGGGCTCAGATGAGAGAGAGACAGAGAAAGAAAAGAAGGAAGGTAGGTGAAAAGTAGAGGAGATTGTTGAACAGCACGGGGACATGCAGAGAAAATGGTGCAACCTGGCTTGCAAAACACCAAGCACCACAACCACACGCAAGCTGCTCCAGGTGGCTACCTCACCCACTGAAATGCATGCTGCCAGCTCGACCTACCAGTCCACAAGGACCCAGACTCGACGTTCGATGAGACGACGAGGACTGTGATGGCTGGGAAGACTGCCTGGGTGACGCACAAGATGTACAGGGCAGACATAGCCTGTGGCCAAACCTGAAAGCAGAAAACAACATTGTTCGTAATAAACACCGTCCTAAAAAAATCTCTGCCTCTCCCGTAATCGAGAGTAGAGTAAGCATGAAACGTTTATGGGCATAACACATTGGTTGTAGATGGTACTAGTCAAAATCTTGAAATGGGTCTAGTGTTCAACACACCACACTCTTCTTGTTGCTTCGAAGCGATCACCTGCAATAGTGCAGGCTTAGGTAGGCAGCCGCGAACCATGGCGGCCTTGTCGCTTTCGGAAGCGGCCGCATAATCATGGCGATGTCGGCAGGGGCGAGCAGTCTTCTGCTGTGGCGTATCACTCACAAAGCGATCGCTTTCCGCAAGACGTTTCCTACCTCTCCTTTCATCAGGCTCCATTGCTCGGCTTCAGCAAGCAGTTGTGACGGTGGTGGTATTGGAATGCAGGACGATGCAGAAGCGTACGTGGACACGATGAGACGCAGGCCTGACAAGAATGCATGTGCAGCGCGTTCGAATACTCCGCCAGCGTGTATACATCTGCCTGCCAAAGGGGGAAACGTCAAGAGCTGAAGGCCCAGCGGCCAGTCTTTTACATGCGTGAGTGCGGGACTGCAGCGCCATCCTTGGGGATGGCGCGGAAGCAGTTTTTCAGCCAAAAGCCCTTCTCGCCCTGGAACTCCCCTCTTGCTCTCTTCTTGTTTCGTTAAATCTCGTACGGTGCCCGGATGTTCTCGTTTCAGTGCCCGGATGTTGGCTCTTGGTCTCGGCGTGACGTCACCACACTGCCGACAGCGGGAGCTAAAAGCATTTCATGCTTAATAACACAAGAGAAAACAAATACTAGGCAGAGCAAGACAACACTCCCAGACAATTTGTACAGCAGCCACTCCAGATGTCATGGCACTCCCCCAGTGGCACACACTGCTTCTGTAAAAATATGCTACATCAAATGGCTTGTACAGCACAGCAAAACCTTTTCCATGCATTTGTATAACTCAAACACATAACTAGATATGTACTTAAGGGAGGTGTAGGTTTCTCCCTGCCTCCGGGTACGGAGATACGGGGTACGGAGATGGAGATATGAGGTAAGGAAGTGCGGAGGAAAAGTTCTGTTTTCTAAAAATCAAAGTATTCGCTCGTATGACTCGTTTCCTATGCTGTCTCGAAGTTTCACTGCTGAAATCTATTGGGCAGTATTCCAAAAAAAATTGGTTTATTAACAGTCGTGTTACTTGAAGAGGTAAAAAAGGCATTTTTTGAAGCCAGGTATCCCTGAAGTGCCGCGCAAAGATATCGTGACAGCGCGGTGCTGTCTTTGGCCCAGCAGAAAGTTGGTTTCTTCATGTTCAAAACTGGTGCCTCAGCTCGATTCAACACACAGAAGCAAACACGTGAAAAGTAAAAGTTTCAAGGTCTGAGCATGTGACATCACACGTCTCAGGGACCACTAGATACTTCAAACTGCACCACACTATTTTAAAGATAACGGCAGGTATTACACTGCACTTGGAGCTACCACAATTCTGTCCAATTCTCTTTTCATAGCCCACCACTATGCACAGATAAGACGCACTTTTTAAACAGTTTTCTCCTTCATGATTTGGTATAAGGGATGACTGGTTTTATGGAGAGTTTCGCTCACGAAACAAATTAGCCATATTAATGAGACACGACTGCGATGCAGTTCGTCTTAAAAAGACGTCACGCTTTCATACACAATAAGTTGAAATTATTTTTTTTTTCTCCCAAATAGAAAAAATTTGACACATTCAGAAAGGATGATGTCTACCGCTGCCCTCAAACTCGTGCTTCTAAATTTGGGGCGAACTTACTCAAAGATGGCATATAGAGTGCTCAGTTAGAAGACAGCTAATGAAGAACTTACACTGAGTCACCTAGCTACGGCATCGGTGGAGGGTCTAATAAGCGAAGAAAGGAAGACACTTGCCTTTCTTAACACCAAGAGAGGTGAGACTGTAATCTCAAGGTCACTTAATGAAACCAAGTTTTGAATGCTCGCTGAAAACAAAGAAAGAGGAAAGGTAGTTAAGCAGCAAAGACCATGAAATTATGATCCAGAACAGAGAAGTGTAAAAATTCACAGGGACACTTAATTACATTGTGTGTTGGCAATGCGACCACATTAAGAGGTGTTGATGCCTTTACCGAAAGCGAGATCAGGTTCAGTCTGGTGAGGTGTCTTCCCTACAGCCAACCACCGAATTTTATGTCCGATGGACACATTTTTTCCCCCAAAGAGGCTTTTAATACTATGACATCAAAAATTTTCGGCTTATGTTGCACACAGCGCCCACAAACTCCCAATCTTCACAGTTGCTGTCACTTCTATCAAAGTAAGTGGTGCCTTTTAGTGATTACTCTCAGTTTGGGGGGGGGGGGGGGGGGATCAGTCTCTTATTGAGCCTACTCTGTTACACGTTCCATATCTTTTGTTATAAAATGCTACCACTCACTCTCGCTGACACACACACCACTACACTTCCACATGCCCAGCCAATAAGTACATCAATAGAGAGTTCAGTAGATCTAAAACAATGTTGAACACATTGTTCATGTGTTAAGTGCATTTTTTAACTACAGTAGGCTAAAACACAAATAAATAAAAGAACTAAAAACATAACAGCAAAACACCAGTACACAGGATGGCACAAACCTAAGAACATGTCCTATTTACTTCAAAACTGCTTTGCAAAGAACCACCAGATATACCGTATAATCTTGTCTAAAGGCCGCACCCGTGTATGAGCCACAACCCCCGTTTTGGGACGATAATTTTTTAAAAAACATACGGTTTTACGTTCCATTTTCAATTAATGCATCAGCTGCACCTTCAAAGTTCACACACGAATTAAAAACACAAAGTGCGGCCCTTACACGAGTTTATACGGTATACCACAGCCTCTGTGAAGGAACACTATAGCTTTAAAACATACCAACACACCAGTAGTTTTATTGATGTATCATAACACAACCTACACACACAAAAAAAAAGAAATACAAAGAATGTGCAAGCACAGTAAACAATACAGTACTACGCAGTTTTCTAGCATTGCTTTTATGTTTCGGTTTCCATAAAGAAAGCATTTTTATTCTGAATTTCATGGGTGATATAGCCATTATATTACTTTATATCCCAGCGAAAAAAATAAGTGCCTTGACATGCTGTCTATATCAAGACGTCAGACATGGACTAGCAGCAGTACACTGAACAGAGCACTCCAATGTTATCCCTTTTCTCCACAGGTGGGCCAAACATATGTTGTCGCCACATATCTGTACTGTCAAAGAGGGCTACAAGTCCGTAAAGCACCGGACTCATTTCGACTCACCTTCAGGATGCTTCATGAAGTGAACAAAGAAGTCCTGCAGATGCAAAGAGAAAAAGGCGAGGAACGAGTTGGTTCTTGGTCAAGTAACCCACTTCAACAGCAGGGAACAACTGAGCACACATAAGGGCATACCTTTTACTCTGTGCAATGAACTAATAGCGAGTTCAAACAACCATGCAATCATAGATGCTCGAAGAGGGAGCCAACACTGATAGCAGGCCAATGTTCATTACGACAAATCGCATTACATAGTTCAACACGTACCTCAGCGGAATTAGGCCACACACCCACCAACCCTTACCCATCTATTCGCTCTTTTCCTTTTTTCCAATTAAGCACTCGCTGGCACTCACATTAAAATTTCTCAAGCTCAGCAGTTTTTGCTCATATATTCACACTTCTACACATTTCAACCCCCACTCACATTGACACTCATTCGCACATGTGAATGGTCCAAAGCAACAGTATAATGAGCACGAGCGTGGCTTCCTAAGCGAAGAGGTGCAAACAACACTCACCGTCGAGAGCATGGCTATGAAGCAGGCCAGTGTCACTACGAAGACAACGATTGCGCATATGAAATAGGCCAGCCCAGCTGCTATGGGATCCGTGTGACCCGTGAGGCAGATGATTTGCAAGACGGATGCGAACAGGCCACCCACAGCCTGGATTCCAAGGAAAGGGAAGCCAAAAGTGCATAGGTGTCATTTATTCCCTATTTAGTTCTGAGAATCGCGCTGTTTACAAACACACATTTAGCTTTACAAAAGAAACTCGAGGCGATACAGCAAGTGGAGATTTGTGACGAAACGTGCATAAACTCCATGGGCACTTGGCCAGTATCCACTTACCATTCCTATGACTAGATTGTGCATGTAATCCGAAGGCAAGAGGGCGGCTAAGCCCATGACTCCTCCTTGAAGCCATGACACAAATGCTAGAGAGAAAAGAAATTCACAAAATTCTTCAGTCAGAAAAGAACACATTTTGGTAGAATCAAACTGAATACAGGCTAGCATGAACAAAGAAACTAGAGCGAGATGAAATATCCTTTCTTCGAAAGCCAACTGGGGTTTGGCATACAGTTTCAAGCAATTCACCTGCAGTTAAGAGCAAGCCCCGAATCAGAGATTATGTTAAGACTAGTACTATAACAATAGGTACAAGTAACGGGAATAGGACAACTACAACAGGAAAAGAGCACTAGGAACTTCATATGTATTAAATGGACGCTGAGGATGACGCCATCTAATTATCGTTCTTAGTAAAAATTTATTCTTTCATCTTGCTGGGGATGTTCATATCTGTCCATTCATATCATAGCACACACGCATTTACAACTGACAAAACTGAATTAAAAAATTTTCCTGCCACTCGATTCCAGCTCGCAACATCTACACCGAAATGGACTTTTTACTGTATTGAAGTCCATGCCAGTCTAGCGTAGCCTACAAGATCCGTGGCCAAAATTCAGCGTCGACACATGCATTTTACTTGAGAAATCGGCCGGTGATGTCAACAACTGTGTTTCGTTTTTTTTTTGTCTTTTCTAGTTTATATAAGATCTCCAATATCAGTGCGAGTGGCCTCTTTATGATCACAATGATCACCTCATAGATCAGGCCTGTGCGAATATTTAGTATTTGATTCGATCCGAATGTTCAGTATTCGAAATCTCGAAATATTCGCTTCAAGCGAATAAAATTTCTGGAATGCACGCTTTGTGTGGTTTCGGTTCAGTGTACCTCCTCAGAGATTGCACCACGGCGCGCGCTCAGCCAAGGCCTCGACTTCACGGACACTTCCTAGGCGCACATGTCGCATGCCTGGACACCCATGTGCATGCCGAAGCTGGTCTGCACATGTGCGCATGTGTATCGCAACCTCTAGCATTCATCCAGAAGTACTTTTTGAAATCCAAAACGAAACAGGGAGGTTTAGACGCTGACAAAAACAGGACCTTAATATAAGGCCCAGACATTCCTTTTTTAAAAAGCAACAGACAGCCAATATAAACATCTTAAAATGCCTTTCAAATGTGTCTTCACAATGAAAACAACATAATGTTCACCTTCCACAGCAAGCAAACGATGGATCACCTTGTACACAAGAAAACAAACAAGAAAATATGCCTCATAAAACCACTGCAATGGATTCCTATGCAATGCACACCAATGGAGTGTAATAATACGCAAATAAACCCTCCGGTTTCGCCAATTTAAAGGGGCTGCGAAACACTGCTTGGGGGGATACCGGCTATACTTCAGGTGGGTTCTTTATGTCACACAGATGCTGATTTAAAAAGAATTACAGGAATCGATGCACAGGAACGGGAGCTATTCAGTGGAGAAATTTCAAAATACAAGCAAACAAAACGCTGCCCTCAACTCGATTTTGGCGGGGCTTCCCACTCCTATTTCTCTCTCCCAATGACGGCACCTGGCGCAACCAATCAAAACAGCCAGCCAGAGCACGTCGCGGAAGTTTGTACTCCATGGTTGCCTGCTCCCTGTAACTCGTTTTTGCTGAGACTGGCAGCGTCGTTTCCATGCCAGAGCGCCCCTGGTGGTGTATTTTTATTTTACTTGCTTTGCAGGGCTTTTATCTAAGACAGACAAGTTGTTTTTGTTGATCTAATATAAAACGCAGACAGGTGCAAAATGTGTCTATTTATTCACACAATTTGCAGTATATTTACTGTTTGTCCGATCATCAAGCTCGCGCCAGGTGATGTCATATCCGCTGCTAAAAACCCGCCACTGTGTGACGACACCATCAGAGCCATGAAGTTGTTTTTGGGAGGACATTAAAATATTAAAAAACGGAACATACGTGGTATTACCGACGCTAATAGCACCATTATAACTCACTGTATGCAATCAACAGGCAAAACAGTTAACTAAGATTGTGTTTCTGGGCCCCTTTAAGCACTCCAATATTGAATGCTTTTTGAAATCCAGATGTCTATGTGCCCCCAATTTTGGGCAGTGCCGCTGACCACTTAACAAGATATAATCTGACCCAGTCTGCCCAGCCCACGTAGGAGATAAGTGTTATCTCACACACTTGCAACACACTCTACTGTAGCATGTGTTAAAATACCCGGAGCCCCCGTCACCATCAACCAACAATGGTGATAACAAAAGCACATTTCTTTTTTTTTCTAAATCCGAAAGACAACACAGATACGCCTCATTGTTTGCACATGCAGCCTGACTATGGATGCAGTTTTCGCTTTCTGGACGACACATTTCGTAAACACGTGCACAAAGTTGCTACATTTTCAATTCAGCTAAAAACGAAACAGTGCCGGTCTTGTCTAAGCCTCCTTTCTGTACGCGTTCACTGCGCTGTAGTGAACAGTGAATATATACAAACTCGCCCAAATTTCTTCACTCATTAAAACTGAAAAAAACTGCAAAATTAGCGCTCTTGGTAAAAATTATTTCTCCTGCCCTTTCCGGGCATGTCAACATTTGACCAGTAGCGGGTTGGTTGGTTTACGGGGTTTAACGTCCCAAAGCGACTAAGGCTATGAGAGACGCCGTAGCGGAGGGCTCCAGAAATTTAGACCACCTGGGGATCTTTAACGTGCACTGACATCGCACAGTGCACGGGCCTCTAGAATTTCGCCTTCATCGAAATTCAACCGCCGCGGCCGGGATCGAACCCGCGTCTTTTGAGTCAGCAGCTGAGCACTGTGGTTATTTGACCAGTAGCAAGAAAAATTATGGGTGAGAAAACTGATTTTAAAAATTTTTCCGCCACTTGGTTCAAACTCGCGACGTCTGTAGCAAGAAGTACTGGTTGCCACTGTTTCGAAGCGAATGGCTCTGTAGCATAGCCTCTGGGATCCGCGTCAGAAATGCGGTGTTGATGCCCGGAGTTTGCTTCCTAAATCAGCCAGTGATGGCGCCACATGCCTTTTATTCCGTTTTTTTTTTTTCTAGCTTATGAAAGCGCCATTTTCAGCGAGCATGATCTCTTTGTGATTAGAAAACAGTACCACATCAACACAGATCAACTTGATTTTTTCTCAGTGTGTCTCCAAGGCACGGGCAGAAAGGATGAGCATACTCACCGTTTAGTAGGGCCACAAGGATTACTGCAACAATGAAGAACTCAACCTGCCCTGGGAACAAGAGAACAAGATGCATTACATAAGCATTACTTGTGTGCGTACAGAGCAAATGCAGTAACTGAAACAGTATAAATACCAAGGGGGAATCCTTTTAGCCCAGTGTAAGCAAGATGAAAGAACCTTGATAGAGAATTCAATACCAGTGCTAGCCATGTAATTAAATTCAGACCACTGTAAATCATTGATAGTGCAACTGCTGAAAAGCATGGATGGATTATTCGGAGAAAAACAAGAAGACGCTAGACGTTGCCATGAATGAAGTAAGACTTTATAAGGATTTCTGCAGTGAATCCCACAGGTCTTAAGGATGCTAAAAGATGAAATACTTTATGTATTATTACCACCGCTATTACCATTATCACCATCAGCCTGGTAAAGACTGCAA
This sequence comes from Amblyomma mixtum, assembly GCF_055824585.1. NCBI lineage: Eukaryota > Metazoa > Arthropoda > Arachnida > Ixodida > Ixodidae > Amblyomma > Amblyomma mixtum. Next base: position 12,883,011 of record NC_143019.1, read on the forward strand.
AACAAAAGGCTACCCATCTTTTGTCACTTCCTTTGCTCTCAGTTTCTGTGTGGGTAATGCGACATTTCATGTTTCCTTCAGTTTTTTTTTTACAAAGGTTGGCAGGTAATGACAAAAAATTTAGCAAATTATTGTATGCTTTTCATCTCAGTCGAGCATGTTCTGCACAAATAATGACAACATGATAGTATAAAAGACACTTATAACGATTACATGACATATAATTGTTTTTAAATTTTTATTTATTTACACAATACCTACAGCATCCTACTGGGGCATTGTTGGAAAGGGGAATATAAAAAAAAAAGTATACATAATGTACGATTGATTAAACAGACAATGCAATGAATAAGTTCTAAAGAAACCCAAGCACTAAGCGAGCAAGAAACATGGCAAAAAAATCTGCAGAAAAAGACACCAATCGAGGAAGAATTCTGAGAGATGGCACAAGTGTACACTATAAGAATGCATGCAGTACGAACCCACAAGATCAAAAAGATGGAAGGACCAATGTTTAGACCGTTGGCCCTTCCACTGTCCCTGTGGCTTTTGCTCTTTTCAGCACAAGAGAGCAGGAAACCCAGGCTAATCTCAATTTAATCCCAAGTTAATCTCATGACAACAAAATATTCACGAGATGCCTCAGTTCTTACAGTTGTCAGTGTCGACTTTCACAAAGGCCGTGAGTATTGTGAAGAAAGCTATGCACAGGCTGAATCCCAGAATGTTTCGAGTCTTCTGCTTGATCCTAGAAGAAAGAAAAAAACAAGAAGAGAGCATGAGGTAAGTGAAGTGAAAGGTAAGTTGAAGTAGAACTTGACAAGCACCTTTCCCTGATTCATACACAGTACGCCAAAAATAAGGCTTGCCAACAGGAACTGTTACATGTCCCACTAGCGACGCTGGGTGCATAGATTACACTCTTTTTCATGCTTATAAGTAGAGCTAGCATGTCTATACATCTACATTTTCACCCAAAGAACAGTTTGCCATCAGTGCAAAGCAGACGATCCAAAAGTGAGCTGGATCAGAGGGAACAATAATTGAATTTCTGATTAACCTGGCACAGAAAGTATAATTCATCGTAGCAATAAGCATATATACGATATGACAAATGTTTCATTTTTTTATGTCACCATGTTTAACCCTACCTCTAACTGAAGCCTTGAGAAGTAGGAGTGATTTGCATGCTTTTGCATGTGCACTAGTTTATGCACCTTCCATTTCATCCACACTGAATGTAATCTATTTCACTCTTCGCACACAACACACTGGAAGCCAGAAGGTGCATATGGCAACATGTAGTAATGAGGCACTGTAAGTGGGCACTGAAATTTGAAGAAGAAAAGAATTAAAGGTGCACTGAAGAGGATTCTGAATATGTCTTTTTGCCGCGGGAACTCGATCCACACGTTCCTAGCATTGGGGCCGATTTCCCCAATGAAAACGAATTAACGTCCGGCTCCCGCCTTTTTTTTTTAATTCTGCCTTGTACGGTGGGCGGAGTCGACCAACGCGTGAAGCGCCTTTCACCCAGTCCCGTGGAGGCTTTGCCTTCGCTTTATTTTGTTTTTTAGGTTTCCATGAATAAATAGTTTCATTCGCAGATAATATAGCCGCAAAATAAGCCCAAAGAAATAAAAATACGCGCGGACTATTTGCTACAACGGACTACTACGTATTACTCCGCCGATGGCAGAGCGGCAAGCCGCCACGGGACGGGGTGAAAGGCGCTCCACGCGTTGGTCGACTCCGCCCACCGTACGAGGCAGAATTAAAAAAAAAAAGGCGAGAGCCGGACGTTAATTCGATTTAATTGGGGAAATCGGCCACACAGGGCAGTAAATCGCAGTTTCTAAGAAAGCTCGGAACGTGTAGATCGAGTTCCCGCGCCAAAAAGACAAGTTCAGATTCCTCTTCAGTGCACCTTTAAGGGGCCTAACCCTCAACGACAAGAAATGTCAACACTGCAATCTGTCACAAAAGCCCTGGATACAGGGTACAGGATACGAATACTTTGCAATGACCCTGCCAAATCTATCCTACATGCAAGGTATCACAAAGCAACTGGACAGTTTACATGGTGTAATCTATAAGCAGAAAGCCAGCCCCCGCATACAACCCAACAAGTGATGCCTCCTACTATTCATTCGGGAAACTGAACTGGACTTCTCATGCTGACAATGGCAGTTCGTCTCATGCGGGCGCTCGTGCGCTTGAATAGGTCACAGGGCTGTACCATAAACTCTTCTCTTCAATAATTTTTTAATGCGTCGCTATGGTGGAGCAATTGCAGGAAGATTTAAAGCAAGGCTAATCCCACCTGCAGACGACAACATCCAATTCTTAACAAATTGACGGCAGCAAGTACACCCAAGGGCAAGCAATTAGGGAATCTGCTCTCACTTGTGGTTGAAGAGTGTCCCCAGGCAGACAGCTATAAGTGATGGAAACGTGCTGGCCACCGAGAAGGCGCCAAATACGTGGGCTTGCAGCGGCGTCTTGTGTGTGTAGCTGTAGTCATACGGGGCAGAGACGTTTCTGAACTTGTACATCCAGAACTGTTCACAATGAAAGGAGGACAAAACCCACAATTAGAACACTGGGACCAGCCTACACGCTGAAATGAAGACGCATTTATGTCTTTTACAAGTTCATTAAAGATGATCTTAAGTCTGAGCATTTCATTTTCTTAGAACAACTGATATCGAGGATTCTTGCAATTACCTTCTTTTTGGTATGCCATGGAGAGCTTTCTCTCCATGCAAAAAATATGCACCTTAATGAATTAATTTCATTTCTATTTTACACTACAGTTTTTGATGCCAGAATAGCAAACTTGATAACATGAATTCGCATGTCATGACTAAACCATGACTAAATGCATGTCATGACTCAGTCACATGACAACGTGACTGAGGATTTCTGTTTGGTTGATTTTATACTTCTTGTACAACTAATCTGGGTGCCAAGCACACCACTCCAAAAGAAAAATTCCAAGCCATGAAGTATGTTCATATCACAATGTTCTGCGAGTTTAATTTCTAGTCAACCATTTTAAAACTATAGCCAATGAACCTGCTTGCTGCAAAATCATTGCTACTGAGTTTTGAAAAGAATATGGTGAACCTCCACCATTGCTTGACGTTTTCACCATTTTCATCCTTGAGAAGGGTCTGTTTTTGTTGAAATGGCATTACTTGGTACCACATTTTATCACCTCCTTAAACACACACTATGTTGCTCCTATAACATAAGCCGCCAACAACTTGACAGCTTGGATATCACCGAGCAACGCAATAGCAGCAATTTTCTGGCATCTTTCACTTGTCTTAGAAATTGCCCGCATGAAAGAATGAAGCAAAAATATGAACAAAAACTTACATCACTTGCATTCGTAATGAAGTTCCAAGGGAGTATGACGACCACTCCAAGCAGTAGGAACACATTCCTCACAAAGTAATACCTAGAAAAAAAAAAGAAAATAATAGCAATAATATGCCAAGGTCCGAAGTTTATGGTATGCACATCCCAATCACAGCACACAAATAAAGAATTCATAATGAACCGACCGTTCCCTCATATAGTAGACTTGAAGGGACCAAATACTGAACTTTAGGCACCCAATTTTTTACAGCACAACAGAAAGCTTCTTGTCTGAGGTGCTGGATTCCTCCACGGTTTTGTTAGACACGCTGTAGATTTTTACCGTGAATGTTTCAATCAGTGCATGTGCACGGTTTTATGAATCCCGATGCTGGAAACCATGATCAGCGAGCACAATGGCGAACAAACGTCGGCAACAGTGCAGTAGCAAAAATTAATATAAATTTCAACTGCCATACAGTAATTAGACATTTCTAATACACAGTAGCTCAATTTAGTTTCCATACTCAACAGCTGTTACGGCACAGAGATGGATGCTTCGTTGAAGAAAGTTTTAGTTGACCGTGGTTGCTGCTCCATCTAAGAAATTCAAAACTCTGTGGCGACAAAAGCTAAAAGTGCACAGCCAGTGATGCGAAGGAAGCATCGCTTTTCAACGAATGGTGGACTGGAGAGAGCATAAACAATAATAAAAAAAATTACTAACACTCCTGAAAAAAAAAAAAACATTGAACTTAAAACAAGACAGCGATATTTTACCGAGATGTGGTCATGCGATGGGATACACCAATAATGGCAACTTTCTATATAAGATGGCTTTTTATGCTATTTTCAATGCCAAATTAAAATTATAAATCCTCGTTTCTTTGATACTGCAATGCTCAATTCTTAGTCTGAGGTACGATCTTTTCACTTCCGCCATAATCTCACGGCACGTTTTGGTCAGAGTTCGGTCCCTTGAAAGAAAAAATAAACCGGTGATTTTTATCGCAGACTTTCAGCAACAAGAAAAACCGGCCAAGGCCCAAAGCTTTGCAGAAGGGACAGAGCAAAAAAAGAAGGCTAGTAATTTGAGCACTTAAACCAAAACCAACCACAGCTCACTGATTGTTAGGCAATGGACTGCAAAACGCAATCATGGATGCGAACAGCACGAGGACAGGACAGGTCCTCTTCATGCCCATTCCTGTGTTGTGCAGTCCCTTGCCTAACAATGTACGACCGGCTCGCACAACCAATGTGCACTCTCGAACTCACTCCTGTGTGAGTAAACAGACTTCAGCAGAAATGTATTATACAGCTCCCAGTGTATGGTGGTTTTGTAAAAGATCTACTATACTGAGCATTCCCGTGCGCAAAACGCACACGGCCAAGTGTAATGTGCGTGACCAAGCGTCATGTTGATAACAACGGTCGCATAGCATTCTCAGATGATAAAACAGCAATAAACAGCCCTAAAGATAGAGAGCCATATGGAACCCCGTACCACAAAGACGAACAAATGGCTCTCTGCACTGGGAGACCGAAAATCTGGCTTGGTGACATCGTTGAATTTTGAAAGAAAGCAGAGAAAAAGAGTACATTGTTGAATGCAGAAGCTGAATCTACGGCTGCACATTTAAAGGGTTTAAAGACACTTAACCGAATTCCTTGAAATTTTTCACATTTGTTTGACATCAAAAGTGTGATTCTCGCTACACCCAACTCAATATGTGCTATTAAAAGTTGACGAGCACAAACACTTTTGTGGTACTTTTAGGTGTTGTTGTATGTATTTTGGTTAACTGGTAAGGCAGTTCCGGTTCTGTTATGCTCAGAGTTTGTTAGCAAGTAGTGGTGATTTAGCCAAGCCTTCATATATCGATCATGACCCAGACATGAGGCATTTTGATTGATCAGTCATGAGTTCATGGTTAAGATGCTTCTTCTGTGCCCCAAAATATGTGTATAAAAGCACTGACAAACATGTTTGCAAAAAAACAATGTATCAGCTGCAATCTTGTACTGAGTCAATAGGGCCTTCTTCCCCCCCTTTCGAGATTTTTAGATGTGATTACAGCACAGCCTTCGAGGTAGTAACTGTAAACGATGCACTCCACCTCCATACAAGTGGCCAACACTCACCACAGACACGTATATTCGGCTACATGCTGTCCTAGTGTTAGAGCTGGACTTTGCTCCGAGGCATGCAGACTTTGCACACCATAAACGGAGTACCGCATCAGGACATTAAACCCAACATACACTCCCGTAGGCGGAATAAACCATTTTCGTGCCCCTTACTCACCGTCCACACAAGAGAATAAGGAGTGCTGATTTCAACAGTTACAATCACCATAGACAGCGTGTACTGAAAAATACCAGTACCGCTGAAGTCGCAACATGGCACTTGCAGCCTGTTATACTACAGACGATGCATGCAGTCATCACCTGTCAGAGGTGACAGTAAAGCCAGTCTCTGAGCTATTTAATTTCAGCTAAGTCATTGCTAAACCTTCTGCTCTGGTACCTTCTGCAAGAGGTGACTTTAACTAAGGGTTTGTGTCAGGTGCCTGCACAACAACTACAGAAGAACCAATGACCACTTCTTTACAGCTAACTCTGACTAACCACAAAAAAGTAGCATATATCGTTGTAAAAGCACCACATCAAATAAGTGCAGCACGTTGTGACTAGCACAATAGGCACTGTTGCCCTATTACAAGGCACAACATATATTCTAGCTGTTTCAAACGTTGGCGAACACAGTTAACAACGAAGTCTGAACATGCTAAACACTCAGTCACACATTTTAGAAATACATAGCTGGCAATATACGACATGACTGGGTGCATGGATCTCATGTTGAATTTTCACCCTGACTGCCATATTCCCTTTATGTGCTGTGTGCACATTGTGGACGTCACCAAGACACTCAAATCCTTGTATATAAGGCTCTATATGTCCACACACGTGGGCACAATAAAAATGTGCTGAAATTTGAATAAATCTTGCACAGATCCATCTCTAGCTAGGCATGCGAAATTAATGCAAACATCGGTTTTAAGATTGATGCCTGCACATTTCACGGTAGCTTTAGTATAGCCTCGGTGAGAGCATGTTTTCGTTTGTGTGTTTTGTAAACATCAGTACTTTAAAATACTTTAAATGTGAGAAATTTTTTACATAACTTTTTACGACAGAAATAAGTCAAAAGAAAAAGGTAGGAGTTGAGACTCCAAAAGCAGTGTTCAGTCACGATGCATAATTCACCTTCTGAGAGGCTAGGAATTTTTACAGTTCAATCCTTGCACGGTCCTTCCAAAACAAGCACCGATCACATCTGAACATAGAAGCACATTTGTAATCCCCTTTTTTTGTAATGAGGACACTGTCCTGATGAATATTCATTTAATAATATTTACCCACTAAATCATTAAAACTTGCTCCTTAGAGATGGTATTTTACATTTTCGCCATCAAAATTTTGAAGTACAGATTTGGAGTTTTAAAATGAAGCCAGGCAGTTCCATAATCAGAATGTTGAAATGTGCTGAATTATTCAACTACGAGCTGGAGTTCAAAGAGTGCTTTTAAACAGCTTTAGAACCTGTTCAGGAGTAGACAAAATAAAAGGAAAGTGTATAACAACAATGCAATGGCAGAGATTCCAACAGCTGCCAGTCAGTGCGGATATGCTGCAGCTGTGAGCCACAGTTCTGCCTTTTTCCAATTAGAAACTACACGCTCAGACTGAGCGTGCCTTCAAAGCAGCAAAGCATTACTAAAACAAGAGTCATAACAGGAAACCACAACGTGGAAGTACATCACATCTGTTCATAACAACCTCTCAGAGCTTGAATAAACAGCAATATTCCAGAGTTGTGCTCCTACAGACAGAAACCTCTAAAACTACTACATTCATTGCGGCCTAGATAATGAAGCCGGAATTAAATGGCGTATACGGTGGTGAGGTTATGTAAAATTGGGCTGAATACTTAACAAAAGCCCGTTTAGATGACAGCTGTTGACGAATTTTGTGATTCAATCATTACCAGGGATGAAATCCCGAGCAGGGACGTTGCTATTTTCCATTCACTTCAAGTGGAATTTATTTAGAACTTCAAAATGTTTTCCTTTCTTTTGTTAATGTATGTGTGTTTAAGTGGGGAGAGTCTTCGCGCTTGTCAAATTCGGCTAAGAATGATCACCGCCACGACCACAGAGATCCGTCAGCTCTATCGCATCAATTAAAAACACTGCAGGGAAGCCAACGAGTGCTGTTCCGTTCCGACACCGTTCTCACCTATCGACGGGGAGCACGAACGGCGGAGGCGATCCCGGTACAAGCAACGGATCGTCCACACTGCTGTCAACGTCGTCAGCTGCTCGTAGCGTCACATTTCGAGACAGCTCTGGACCGGCGCTGGTTTCAGAAGAAGCGACACCGCGAAGTAGCGGTGCCTTGTCGCCATCAAGCGCTAAAGTGGTGCGGAAATTGCGTCTGTAAGTAGGCACGTCACCATCCATGACTGCGACCAGCACCTTGTGATCTGGTTTACAGGTTCTCCTCTAGCTAGACAAAACAGCTGTGGCAATCGCGCTGACACAAGGCACGCTGGTCACATGAACCATCGAGCTTTCACGGGCCTCTCCGCTAACTGAGCACTGACGGAGGACACAGCACCGTATACACATGCGTACGACGTTTGAGAGCCATGGTAAAAAATTCACAAGCGATCACCACTGCCGCGGACCATCATACACATTTCACCAGCGACTGCTGCGCCCATTCAACGGAGGTGATTCAACCACGCATTCAGCTTATATCCAAAAGCATCACGTGACAATGATGATGGTGATGATAATACAGCTGTTCCTTTCACTACACAGCGCCAGCCCATTAGTGACGTCATGTCCGTCTTCTTGGTTTCATAGCGGCTGGATTTTCAATCGGTGAGGTTCAAGACCACGCTCGCGCCCACCGTGGTCGTGTCACCGCACCAAGGGCATTGGCCCCTGCCATTGGCCACACGTTGAGTTCTTTGCCGCGAGAACTTGACTCGCTGAAGTAACTCAAACGGGAACTTCTCAGCGCGGTGAAGGGCGCCGGAGGCGTTTGCGCCATAACAAAATGCACGCTTCTACGCACGGCGGCCCAAGTGAAACCTGCAAAGTAATTTCACCTGGCTGTCGCCGACCATACAGTACCATACTGCGGAAGTACGGCATAGCTTCGCCAGGTACAAGTATCAAGTGTCAACTAGGTGTCGTCAACAGTATCAACGAGCACAAAAGAAGCACCAAGGCAGCACGCCGCACGTGCAGCACGCCGAATGACGAAAAACACGTCACTGAAGCTACCTTATCGACCAATCCGTGTTTTCAGCCAGTCAACTTCTAAATGCCTCATTTACAATAAAACATCGTTGTCACTAAGCCCTTGTAATAATTACTGCAGAAATTATAACGTAAAAAAATTGATAAAATAAAGGCGAGCAATCTTTGTACGAAAAAAATTTTTTTGAGTGTCGTGAGTATTGGGTGCGAGGGTACACTAAACGAGAGTAACCAATCCAACGCATGCGCAATGCCTTTTTTAGGTTCACGTGTAACGAAAACATGGCGGCTCTCGCGGACCTTGTCTCCGTCAGTAGCAACGGCCAGTATTTAGCACATTCAAGCGCTGATGGGCGCTTAAAGTTATGGGATACCTCTGCCGGCACACTAAAGCAAGAGTACACGCCAAGCGCGCACCTCTCCGCAAAGTGTACATGCCTATCGTGGGGACCTGTACGGCACAACTTCGTAAGTACGGCCCGTCGGTGCGTCACACTGAAAACGTGCTTGCTCTGCAAGTAACGCCGGTAAAGGCGCCGAAGCACTAAATGTCATTTTCAACCGAGAGTTGCATTCAGTGAACAGGGGCGATCGCGGATGCATGCGGCCAGAGATTTACGTATTTGCGCAACAGCGGGTCGATTGTCACCGAAGCCATGTGCTGTCGGCGTGAGCACGGCGCCGCACACATCGGATGCCGATTGCAAGCGTTTGTGCTAAACATCCGAACGCTTGTTCACTGCATCACTCTGATTGGCATCAAAACGGGACCTCGGAAGGCGGTCGTAGCTCTTTCTTTCAGTTTCGCGTGCATTTTGCATTCCCGCACAAGCCCGGATGTTTCCAAACATCGCCACGCAGTGCATAGCTAGCATTGTTGGTGGTACTAAACTCTGCTGTCATCTTCGATTGTTTCGCAGGCGACACCCAAGAAGAAAAAGCGGCAAAAAACGAGCGATGGAGTACCCGATGCTTTATCGGAAGCCAGCCTGCTGGCGATGGGGACCGCAGAGGGAACAGTCTTGTTGTACAGCGCAGCCAAAGGAGACCTACACAGCGAGCTTGTAAGTCTGCGTGTTTGATTGTACCATTTTTATGATTTCAGGGCTACGTTAGGTGCAGTTCAGTGCCCAGAGAAATGGTGCATAGCTACCTGCACTGTGACGCTGTAGCATACATAATTTCTATTTCTTTTCCGGATTGTGTAACAGATGCTGATTGTGTGTATCATAAATTAATTCTTTTGTGAGTCACTGTGGAATCTGCGTGCAGTACTTTCCCTAATTCTGCGCAGCTGTGTCAGTCATTTTAAACTGCACTTACAGCTGTTTGCTTCTCCTAGTTTCCATTAGTCACCTCTGTTCTAACTGGCCTCATTTTTCTGCTGAATCAGTTGTGTGCTTTCGTTTAACTCGCAGATTTTCGCGGTTCCTTTCCATCTAATTGGAATGGCGCCTTTTCAGTTTCTGTTGATTGCCTTCCAACACAAGTGCACATTAGTCTCTTGTGCTGCGTACTGGGCTTTATTCAAGTTTTTGTGCTTAAATCTTTCAGACTGGTGGCCACACAGCAACCGTCAACGGTGTCTCCTGGCATGCAGAGTCAGACTCGCTGTTCAGTGTTTCTGACGACCAACACATTGTTCACTGGAGTGTTTCCTCGTGTAAAGTCAAAAGGTAGGTTGATTGTGGCACGCACTGTTGACATGCATGTCAGTTTACAACATTCACCCTTGTTTTTGAAAATCGCAATTACAAATTCACGTAAAGAATGTGCTGCCCCTTGTGAAGAATGTAAGAATGTGTGTAACCTTTTTCTACAATAGGTAGCTTAAATACCTGTTTGTTTGTAAATTCTGTTCAATTGTGCATCAGTGCAGTGTTTGTAGGCTGTGGCAGATTTGTTATGAATGTTAACTGATACATGTATAAAATGAAAGGAAGACACATATTGAAGAAAAATGTGCACAACAACATATGCAAGGTTGTAGACAAATGCCATTTTTCACGGACAAGTGGTCTGCAGACTGTGGTACCGAGCCTACCTGTTATTTTTGGCATCAATTGTAATTCAACTCGGAATTGCTGTTTCTTTTCCACCTTATTAAGAAAACAAAAAAAATTGCGCCCTTCATTTCACTTCGGCTATCTTCTGGGAAATTTTTTATTTATGCATTATTGGGGTCTAAGAAAGGCTCTTGCACGGCCTGTTGTCGTCTTGGAGTGCATTTGATCAGAACCGAACTTGTTACTCGAGCAGTTTGTTTTTGTTCGAAATATTGTATCGTCGCTGGCAAAAAATCTATAGTTGATGTGCATAGTTAGGCCAAATCCGAAATAGGTGTGCTAGCACTGTGTGGCCATTGTTTTGATTTATTTATCGTCCATCTGCCACTTTGGTCAGGCAACCTTGTGGCATCATCACGGCCTGTCAGGTGTGTGCGCATGTGTGTAAACACACAGCTGGGCAGAGTGCCCAGAACCCGATGGGCATCTTGCCACAAAATAAGCTTCAGACAAATGAACAAACACACAATGGCTGAATGCAAAGAATGGGCACTATAAGTGGTAGTGTGCTAAAAAAAAAGGGGGGGGGGAAACGGTCTTACTTGACTGCATTGGAGGTGGACAAGGAAACAGCCCTACCTTCATCCTGCAACACATTTGTGCTGAGGAAGAAAGTATAGGAGCGCAGATCTGAGAAAGAGCGGCGTGACCGTGGGATTTGTTGAGCAGGGCTTGCTCTTGTTCTTTCAACCCACCTTTGCTGTGTCTCGCAGAGAGGCTCGGCATTCTTACTTTGCATACTTCCTCTGGCATGTTGTCAGGCTGTAAAGTTTGGTTAGGCCAACAGCAGGCAGAGTTAATTACGTAACAGAACTAATTGGTTTGCTCATCAAGACTGTATCGTGTGCATGTCTGTGCTTGCACATTTCTTTTATACTTCAGCTTAATACTCCGGAGATTGTCCTGAATGCGATTGGACTCAGTGCTGTGCTCTGAATCTTGCAGCAAATGGAAGGCCGACCGTCACAGCGTCTACGCCGTTGCCGCCGTCGATGCCAACACAGTGCTGTCGGCCAGTAGCAGCATAAAGTGGTGGAATGTAGAAACAAAAACTGTTGTCATGGTGGGTACCGCCTTTCATATGCACAGTTCAGTGGCTTTGCTGCATGCAGTAGGCTGGCACGCGCTGTGAGGCACCAGAGATGTTCATCTCATGGGCCATCTACTGCCGCATTAGTGATTGACGAGTGCTTTAGCAGTTACCACTAATTAGGCCTTGGAAAGGCATGTTACTCTTAGTGGCAAGTTTTTGTGTGTGTGTGCACATGTGTAATGATTCCATTTCGAACATACTGATTTCCTCAAACATGGCCTAAGTATATGTGCATAGACGAAGTGAAAAGCCGCATGATAGAGACATGTTGTAGCTTTTGGTTGCAAAAAAAAACTGCTCAAGAAACTACATTAGTTCCTTACACTAAATGCGAGGCTACCCTGAACATGGCATCTCCTGCGAGAATTATACAGGAAGTCGTGAAGACTGTAGTCTTTTTTTTTTTTTCTGAAAGAGATGCTCTCCACAAGCGGGTTGTGATTTGCACTGTTGATGCCGTGTTCTCTTTCTCTGTGCAGAAGTTCACAGGCCATGTGACAGAAGTGAGGCAACTTTTACCTGTGTTCGTGCCAGGCAAGACCGGTGATGAGAGGACCTACTTCCTGTCGTGTGCAGTCAACGATCGGCAAGTCAGTGCGTGGTGAGTGCGATGTCCGAATGGCATGGCTGCACGCATTTTTTGGTTTTTAATATGGGAAGCTTACAGTCTAGGCTAATAAGTTGTGTATAGTAAACTTGTGTTTTACCATATATACTCAAGTAAGGGCCGCAGCTTTACCTTGGCAGCCAGTAATTCAAAATATGTTCAAAGTATGTTCTGGCTTCATTGCTAGCATTTGGTGTTCGCCGCTGAGTCGCGATTGGACATTTGCAGGCACCTCGAGAAGGGAGCCAGCACCTCGTCGCTAGCGAACTTCATGCTCTCGGACGAAGCCGTGCACATAGGGGTCTCGGGTGCATCCGGGAATGGGAAGGTACGTGGACATCACCTCGTTCCCGCCTCTGTCTGCCGCGACGTGTGGCTGCTGGCGCTTTCATGTGAGGCAGGTGGCATGGATGGCTCGGTAGAATGCCTCAACGACGAAGGATCCGGTGGGTGAAAAGGGGCGAAAACTGTGGAGCTGCTGTGGTCGCTTTCACGAGGCCACACCTGCTGCAGCAGCAGCAAAGCCCTGAAGTACCGTAAAAACCCGCGTATGATACGAACCCGAATGTAATACGAGGTGAAGTTTTAGAGACCCGAAATGGGAAAAAAAAGTTTTAGCCGCGTATAATACGAGTGACGCGAGCTCATAAAAGACATTTATTCAAATCGCATCCCACACTCCACTTCAATCACTTTCTTCTTCAGTAGTGCTTTCTTCGGACATTTCTTTGTCCGGCAAATCATCCCAAATGTACTCATCTTCCGTGCCATCGAGGGCGTTCAAGATGCCGCGCTTCTTAAGCCCGCTTCAGCCGCCCGGTTGGCGTCACTGCAGGCTCACCTGAGCGCATCCACTCTGCGTAGCACCGCTTGACTGCATCATTGAACGGTTTGTTTACACAACCATCAAGGGGCCGCGAAAGCTTTGTCGCGTTCCGCTGCACGCAAAAAGGGCTTCTTTCTGTCGTGACCATCCACGAATGCTTCCTTCAATGACACCAAACTGCCTCCCAACCGCACCATTGCCAATGTTCTCCACAGCTAAAATCACTTTTCACTTGAAAGCAGCCGGGTACTGTTTTCGAGACCCTGACGTCGTGCTCCCCAAAACAATATCCACTTCACGAAGCATGCCTTACATGCTAGCATGTGCGTTGTCAACAGGCACATGGCACATCCCCCTGGCGCACCCAACGGATCAACAAAGAAACGACGTCGTGACGTAGTTTGTCGAGAGTAACGAAGCCAAGCCATAGCCACGCCGCAAAAACGAAACCAAAACTTCGAGCAACTTCGAAAATTTTTGTTCGGATCCGCAAATAGTACGAGGCGGAAATTTAGGACGCTAAATATGGGGAAAAAACCTCGTATTATACGCGGGTTTTTACAGTAATGAGAAACATGTGGGCTCTAAGAACAAAAAATGTGCAGCCATTTGCTCTGTGTTTGAGAGGGAATCTTAAATTTACAATTTCCATTTCTGAGCATGAATTTTGGGATCTCTTACGACATTTTTCTGGGGTGCAGTTATTACAAACATTCACGATGTGCTGGATGCTTTATGCCTGACACCAAGCTTTGTTTGTGAGTGGGCTGTGCTATAACCCTAAGGTCCTGTACCAAAAGATGTGGTTTCGACTTTATGATTTTCCTGCTGTCCAAAAGCATTCGTACTTGACGTAAGCCCTCCAGCGAAGGGCCCATAACACACTTTTATAAAACGTAGCTGCACTTGCATGGCAAGCGTGCGCTAGAGCAAACATGCAGTTCCCAGGCCTCTGACGTACACGCACGAAAAAAAGATTTCTGGTTGCTGACGTGAGGGGCATTCCTTGTCTGTAGAGTGGCACAGATCAATCGTGCACGTTAAAACCACTCCCAGATTTCTCATTTCCTGGAGTGAAGAAAGAACGGGGGTAATTCCCACTGCGAAAGAAGGGACGATACTACTTCTACAGACCGTACAAACATTACCAGCCACAGCTACCACATTGTTGGGACTGACATGCCCCCTTTATAAAGGACCCCACCGCGGTGGCTCAGTGGTTACGGCGCTCGGCTGCTGGCCCGAAAGATGCGGGTTCGATCCCGGCCGCGGTGGCTGAATTTTGATGGAGGCGAAATTCTAGAGGCCCGTGTGCTGTGTGATGTCAGTGCACGTTAAAGAACCCCAGGTGGTCGAAATTTCCGGAGCCCTTTACTACGGCGTCCCTCATAGCCTCAGTTGCTTTGGGACGTTAAACCCCAATAAACCAAACCCTTTGTAAAGGCTGGCACACTCAAGTAGGCAGGGTTTCTTCCGAGTTGTTTCTGTTTTGCTTTCCTCAAATGTTTTGCCATCGTCTTTTTGCAGATGATGTACCTCTCCGCATTGACCAAGTCCGGCACTCTGCACATATTCGAGCTGCAGCTAAATGGGTAAGCTGCAGTGAGCTCCTCTCCAACGGTGCATTTCAAGCCCCTCTCATAAACTGCAGGCTTGTGTAATGCTGTGTGATGTCGAGACTGGAACATTTTATCTGCATTTGAGTGAGTTGCGGAGCACAAAAATGTCCGTCAAGATATATTCTTCAATAGGAAAGCACTAGTACTAGTTGCTGGTAACCGGAAGTGCCTGTTAGTAGGTGCTCAGCGAAAACGTTGCCTGTTCTGCAAACGTTGAGGTTGTTTACGCAATGCCTCATGACCTCGAGCGTACCAGAAGCTTGGAAAAACGCTAAAATTATCTTAAATCATAAGAAAGGAGACGTCAAGGACTTAAAAAATTGCAGACTGATCAGCGACTGAGCTATGTGGGAGGCAGAATAAGGTTCACGTTTTGTCACAGTGCACAGCATCAAACGTGGCCCCCGCGTCTCCCCTGCATTTTTTTTTCCACACAGAAGGTGTAAGACGCCCCTGCAGCCCAAGTTCACCGTCCAGGTCGTCACGGAGAGCCAGAACGGCCGGGCGCCCAAGCCGCAACCCATCCCCATCCTGGCGGCCGCTTTCAGCCACGACGACTACCTCCTGCTCTGCTACAACAGCTTCCTCAGGCCCAGCTTCGAGCGTCTGGTCAGTGCCAGGCTATTATGTTGCTTCTGGCTCCATGTTCTGACACTGAAGAAAGCCTGCACCTTTCGTTGTGTCTGCATTGTGTGTTACTAGAGTGGGCACCAGCAATGTTACGCACCATGTGTCTAATGCTTGTGAATATTCGTGTTTTGTACAGTATACTGTATGCTTGAAAAAATTGATGATAATGGGGCTACGTGCTGGGCAGTAGACCTTTACATGGCAATATACGGTAACTACAAAGTTTTTCCAATATAGTTAGCGCATTCCTGAAACAAAATTTTTTGACCTTGGTCCATTTTTCTTGCTCTGGTTGGTCAATCTGAATATTTTTCGCGGTCCCAATGACTTCGGATTAACGAGGTTTTACTGTATGATGGTTCAGTATACAGGGACCACTCTCAGAAGTGATGATGGACTGCTTTATTACTTCTCTTTCGGTTCGCTATTTTTTGCATTTTTACGTTGACGCTTGGATGGTTGCGTTCAAATTTCATTTGAAACCGACAGCACAAGGAACGGGACAGTGCATTTTCTTGGAATGGTGCGTGAATGTCAAGGAAGGCTAACCTGCGGCCTTACTTCGGTGTTTACAGAGCCTGCTTCCCTAGTTTCCGTGCCGACTGCTTCCGTCTTTTGATAGAGGTGAAACCGAGGCAGGCACATTGAAAAGCCCTGGTTGTCATTGCAGAACATTGCATCGGAACTCCTGGAGCAGACGTGGCTGGTGCGGCAGGTCCAGCCTCCAGTCTCCTCCACTGTGGAAGACGGCGTCTCCTTGGTGAGTGCTATTGCTGGGGGGGGGGGGGGCAAGGTGTCAATTGGAAGTGAAGCCTGCACCTGCCTAGTGGTCGATCACACAGGACAGGCTTGGCTGAAGTACAGTTTTGAGTCTTTCTGGAAAATTCTGTCGAGTGTCTTCAGCGATGATTATAGCAGTATTTCTCATGCAGTGTTCAAGGCCATTGAGGTCGTTTGATTTTGCATCACATTGGTGTACTGCACATTCGTTGGTTGGCAGACATTGTGAACCTCGAAAAGTCTTGACCTGTTGCAGTTTCTTAATCGCGTGGTGCATGTGATCTCACCCAGGTCAAGCAGCCAGTGGTGCCCTCGAGGGAGGTGACATCGTTGGCGCCCGGCCACCTTGCCCCCAGCATACGAGGGCGCAAGAAGGACTCCGACTCCGTCGACCAGGTGGGCAGCACTTGATGCTTCGCATGTTCTTTCTTGCTCCTTGTGGCGAGGGGCAACACTATAAACTCATTGCTGCTGGAGCTGGCAAATCCCTGAGTGTGCGGTGGTCTAGTTTCAATTTCTTTTTCGAGGAGATATTGCGCGTATCATCAGCGTCAACTGAAACACAGGCTGACCAAAACGTGAGCACATGTATGCAGGAATATTAGGTCCCACAGAAGAAATACAGGCTGGGTTCTTTAAAGGGTCCCTGAAAAGGGTGTTTGAGGTTGCCTATAATACGCTTGCATTATGTAGAGTACAGGCCACCGAGTGGTCATGCTGCATACAGGACCTCAAAAGCGAACCGATTATTTACAAAATATTTTTTAAATTCGCGCTTCCATGCCTTGCGGCGACCTGCGGTGTTGAGCTTTCGCCCGAATCCACAGCACAACATGCAGCTCTTGGCATGTGACTGCGGATAACTCAGCTTCTGCAAAATGCACCAGGAAAATTCTTGCTGGAGGATATTTGTGAAGCGACGTCCGTTAACATCCTAGGCATACAGCAACTTTATTGAGAGCCCCTTTCAGAGCCCCTTTAAACCCCCAACAGGCACTTTTATATACACTGGTCTGTGCACTGTACAAGTGAAAATTAGGTGCACTAGTGTTCATTCTTTTTCAGCTAAAAACTTCTCACTGTTGCAGTCTTCATTTTCATTGTCTTGTTCGTATTTCATTTGAATGCTGGCATTGCATCTCATGTCTAAGATAGAGCTCTCCATGTGTTCAGAGTGGCAGAAAGTAAAACATACCGTATTTACTCGCGTAATGAACCCACCTTTTTTCCACATAGATTGACATAAATTTAGGGGGTGGGTTCATTACGCGGGAAAAAATTTTTCGAAATTTTTGAGAAGGTCGAAATTTCATGTCACATTAAGGAAAATCGCGGTCACAACCTTACCTTTATAGTACAAACACGTACGCGATGAATGTGAATAAAAATACATTTTTATTCACAAGCCTCTGGCTACTTAAGACCTCACTCGGTCTCGCTATCTGAGGAGTCACTTCGACTAATGTCGCTTGCCACATCGTCAGCATCGGCGTCGGCCCACAGTGCGTCGTCTTCAGTGCCGTCAAGGCTGTTTGAGATGCCGGTCTTTTTGAAGCTGTGGATGATGACCTCAGTGGATATCATGCTCCACGCTTCTAGGACCCATCGGCACAGCATGTCGATGGTGGGCCTCCTGATCTTGCCTGCGGGAGTCAGGTCGTGGTTCCCCGCGGCCATCCACTCAGCATAGAGCCGCCGCACGTTGTCCTTGAAGGGCTTATTCACTGACACATCAAGGGGCTGCAGCAGTGATGTAAGGCCACCTGGGATGACAGCGAGGTCCGTGCGCAACTCGGTCATTCGGCGGCGGACATTTTTTTCGAGATGACCGCGGAAGCTGTCGAGAACGAGCAGCGATGGCAGAAGCAGTGCTCCGGGCCGCCGTCCCCAGACTGTTTTCAGCCAGTCGGACATCAGATCAGCCGACATCCACCCCTTCTCATGTGCGCGAACGTGGATACCAGCCGGAAGAGCTCCCTTTGGCAGAGTTTTTCTCTTGAAGATAACGAACGGAGGCAGCTTCCTGCCGTCCGCTGTTATCGCCAACATCACGGTACACCGCTGCTTCTCAGCGCCCGTCGTCTTCACCAGCACACTTTTAGAACCTTTGGTATCGACCGTGCTGTTTCTTGGCATGTCGAAGCAGATAGGCGTCTGGTCCGCGTTCCCGATCTGCGAGAGCAGAAACTTTTTCTCCTCACGGACACGAATAACAAAGCGGTGGAAATCACGCACTTTGTCGTCGCAATCCGCCGGCAGCCGTTGGCATAACGTTGTGCGCCTTCTGAGGCACAGCCCGTTCCGTCGCATGAAACGCGTCGTCCAGCCAAAACTGGCCTTAAATTCATTTGCGGGAATGCCATGGCCTCTTGCAGTGGCCCGCGCGTGATTCTGTATGAGCTCATGGGACACGGCACATCCTTCATTGCGGAGCCGCTTGACATAATTCAAGACTTCTTCTTCCACGCGAGGAAACTTGCCCTGCTTCGGCCCTCGAAAGGCGCGGCGATCTTTCTTCGTCGCTCTCAGTTCGTCCTGCTGGTTCCTCCAGTAGCGCACACGCACGGGGTCCACACTGAAATGCCGTCCAGCCGCACGGTTTCCATGCTCTAAGGCATGCTCCACAACCTTGAGTTTGAAAGCTGCCGTGTAACTAGCGTAACGCCCCATCACACAACGCACAGCACGCACGAAATAACACCAAGGCCGTACACAACGCACAGCAAATGCAGAGGACGCACGAAATAACGCCAAGGCCGTAGCGCGCACTCAACTCCAACAGCAACAAAGCGAAGTGCTAGCGAAATGGCGACCAGCGCCGTTGAAGTGCGTTTGTCTTTACTTCGCACTGCCGCCGCCGCGCAGGCATGGCGCTATAAGCAGAGGTTTCGTTTTCGATTTCATGGAAGCCACTCGGCAACGTGCACGATCATCATCATCGCTATAAGAAAACGATGAATTAGAAAAGTTTGACAAACTGGGTCTTGAAATACAAAGAAAAAATAATAGCGTAAATAGAATAGCGTAATGGAAGCTGCGTCACCCCATTTCAATGACGATGCTCCAGTAAATCCCTTTTGCGCATCCGCCAACGAAGCACGCAGTCGATGCCCGCGTTGTTCGTGTCGCCGGTGCTCAGCATCATTCGCTTCAAAAGATGCTTATCACGGTGCGATCTGACAATTTTATGGTCGTCGACAGCGCCGGTCATTTCCGCCAAGATAACTCGAAGATGCACACACACACGACGCATGGACCCCCAGGGCGGGTGCGCGTTATTTCGGCGACGGAAAAAAAAAATTCATTTCTCGTCTAAGAAAGTGGGGGGTGGGTTCATTACGCGAGTGGGTTCATTACGCGAGTAAATACGGTATTTTACCTGGTTTCATCTGTAGCAAATGATGTCGTGCCCCCCCCCCCCCCCCTTTTTTTTTATAAAGCTGCACATTCTCTGGGCACTTGCATTGCGCTGCATTTTGCTGATAGAGAGGCTTGCTTGCAAAGATACTACTAGCCCTGCATTCGGCCTGTTGCATTGAGCTTGCCAGGCCACATGGAGACTGGAAACTCCTTAGAAAGTTCTGCTGGTATCAGAAGTCAAGGGGGGTGGAAAGAAGGTAAATTTCTGGTGAGAATGATGCTGAGTGTCGGTGATCGATCCAACTCCACGTCTACTGTAGGATGGTGTAGATTGATGCTGAGCCTAATTTTTACTCATAGAATCAGCTGTATTGTGTTAGCACAGAGGAGCTCACTGGGAACTTCTGCCAAGGATGTGAGTCACATCTCAGTACTAGTGTCATGTCAATGCAGGAGGAATGGCGCACTCTGACAAAATTCTTTTCGCATCTTACCACGGCCAATTTGTCGTCGTGTTTTGCCTGCTTTTACAGAGTTTTAACTCTTCGTGCATGTTCCGCGAAGTTCGCTGCAACATGACTGAAATCAGCAGTTGTATGTGACCAGCTAGGCAATTTTTTAAGGGGGGACACTGGTCTTTTGAGACCAAAAAATGACCAAAAGATCGATTTTTAAAAACTGACATTTGTGGAATCTACAGCGATTATTTTCCAACTGTACCAATTTTTTCCTTCAAGAAATCAGCATTTTGACCATAATATTAAATTCAGATCATCCGTGTGGGCTGAATTTATGCAGGCGCAGACAATTTAATGACATGAAAATTTTGGATATCTGGCTGTCTTAGTATGTGGATATCTCAATATCTAGGACAGTCAAAGATGTCATATTGTTTGCTAAGGGAAGCTGAAAGCACAGTGTGTGCAATAATCGAAGCAGGTTTCTTTAATCACACTTCAAAAATTTATAATTTCGCAAAGTTTATCGATGTATTACATTCACACCTTGAACATTGATATTCCAAGTGCTGTAAAATTACTAATGAGGGTAAAATGGAAAAATGGTTTTGATTATTGCACTCTTTACTCACCATACTATGTAGCCATGGATTTAAAATTATTTTTTATTGGGCAGTTTTTTTTGCACCCAGCTACTGATGAATGACTAATTAACATTAATTATCTTGGAAACCGACTAATTTATGAGGAAAGTAATTTCATTGTTGAAATCAGTGTAAAAAACTGAGCAAGGTGGTTCAGTTTCATTAGGATTGGACTAAAAATAAGGAAAATAGGTCTAAGACCAGTGGAGTGGCTGAATTGGGATATGACAAATGGTAAATGGGCATGTGTTGCTCTTTCTTCCTTCCACTAGCTCCCCATGGAGGAGCGCCTGCAGGCCATCGACACAGCAGCCATCACGCGGGCAACGGGGGACAGGCGGGAGCCCCCACGGGTCGACAACCTGTCCCAGCTGTTGCTTCAGGGCTTGCAGAGCAACGACGCCAAGCTGCTCAATGTGAGTGTCCCAAGTATCTTCTTGGCTCTAGCAAAAGAAAGGGTGGAGTAGTGGGTTAAAAGGAACATATCCTAACACCAACCGAGTCCTAATTTTTGCTTCTTCAAGCAGTCGGAATCATATTTCAGCCAGGAAATAGCGTGTGGTTCAGTCACTGAGAGGGTGTGCGTGTTGTGTGGTTGGGTGGGGCAACTTTATTTAGCTAGAGGATTCGAGGCCCGCGGTCCTCCTGGGTCTCCGCACGACCCCACTCACGGTCTAAACATTCGTGTGGGCTATTTGTCGTCGAGAATCGCAGGCTGCTGCCCTTTAGGCTCAAGGCTGCCTATGTTGAGGCAGTATAGACCTCCTCCATGTTTGCAAACAAGCGAGGTGGCGCTGCAGTCGCTGCAGGCTCGCGGTAGGCAAGAGGCCAGGGAGTGCCGTCGAGTTGAGGTGGCGCAGCGCCTGTTTTCAAGGCTTGTAGGCGCGTTTTGAGTTTCTGAGAATCATAGCAATGGTTGACGCTTTCAACTTTGTATTCCTCGAAGTACACAGACTCGCATTGGCCATGTACGGCGTATTTCGCCACAGTGTATTGTACCTAGGCATTGAATAAAATGATAAGTTTTTGACACTCTACACCAGCCTGAATAATTTTACCTCAGGACAGTAGTGAGGTAAGCACTGGCGTTTTTTCGGCAGAGCCGACGTGCGCTCACCATCTGTTGACACACGTGTCGCGCAGTGCAAAAAGTGGGGACAGGGTCGATCGTGTCCCGATCTCATATGGCTCGCGTAACCGCTGTTCTTAGCCGTCAGATCAGGCACCAGCCAGGCCGACTTCTCCCCTTCTTAAACTGGTCGATTTAGTGAAAAGTTTGAATTCCTGAAATTATATTCTTTCCTAGCCCTGGGTCTTTGGTTTTGTGATGAAAAAATATAGCAAAATATTCAGTAGAAATTCATAAAATTACGGTTTTTTGATCTGTGGTCGTAAAAAATTGTGAGGTAAGGGGGTTTCTGATGGTCCTTGCACGTCGCGAATTCTGCGGGTTTCCGACGGCGGAGTACCACAATGGTAGCATCACTACGAAGAGGGATCAGAGGTTTCGTTGATTTCAGTGCCGCATTTCTTTGACCAAAGCGAAAGCGTAGAGGCCATAACAAGGGAGTGAACTTATAGGTTTGTTTTTTGATCTACCACATTTTCAGTGATTGGCATCCCTCCCCCCTTCATAAATTTGTAAATAATGGAAATAGAATGATTATATTTGTCGCGAACGGTTCCGGATACGTAGAGAAGTGCAATAAATGTCCCGATGTTTTTCCTAGAGGAGCAGTAGTATGTTAGTTATTTTTATAACAAAAGTTTTCATGTGACTAAGCAAGCATAAGTACTGATAATCAAATAAAAAAAGAAGTAATACCGCCATCATAGAGAACAGGGCTTTGGGGACATGCTGGCATAAAAACTTTCCGCACTTTATACTTAATTATTCAAGACCCGGGGTGACTTGACGAGGGTGTTAATTGTAATTACCGAAGAACTGTACCAGGTATAGCTGAAAATAAAACGCATTACTAAAATTACCAGAGCAATTTCATATTTGCACCAAATTTGGTTACATATATCATGCATCAATAAAGAAAAAACTTTTCATTGCCTCATCCCCTGTAAATCTCGCTACGTGCTCTTTTGGTAGCCCGCCTGCGGTTGCTTCTTTCCAAACAGGCTTCGCGATGATGTACTACTTCATGAAGCAACTTATGATACATACATGATGCAATGAAAAGGATGTGGTTTTTAGCACACTTAAAGTACGCGGTTCGAAGCATGCCAACGTGACCGCGCAAGATTTTCACAACTTACCTGACTGCTTTCTACTAGAATCAAGTGATCATGTCGGTCATGTTAAGAAATAGTTTCAAGAATATAGTAAATGCCCTAAAACGCGCCATTATATTTTCGTATAACTTCTACACACGTTAAAACATGATGTGCTATCAACAAAATAACGCACTCGTTGATGGTGAATGACCTTGCCGGCGCCCGTGCACACCAGCGCTGGGTGATAAGTACGTGCGCAGCTACATGATTTTTTTTTTCCTTGCGCAGTTTTAAGCGTACCATGCTGTTGTTCATTTGAATGAGCGCAAAAATTTCCCTGCTATGAAGTACGTTGACTGGCAGCGCCTGTCGACACCCAGACTTCGCGCTTTTACTACCGCGGCCCATTTCCTAATGCGGTATTTACATGCGAGAAACCTATTAAGGCTAATCTAATTTTCCGTTTTATGATACTACGTGGATAAACAACGACACAGCTGGTCAGTACATGCTACTTCTGCAGTGCGTAGCCACGATGCAGCCGCCGGTAGCTGCGGCAGCTGCGGTAGGCACGGGCAGGCGGAACCTGTTTTGCCTACCACGCGAAAGTCGCTACTGACATCAGCGCCACCGCATCTCCGTGACGTCGCGGGGTGAAGGAGGTCTATACATGGGGCTGCCTGTAGCTTTTACTGGCAGGATTACCTTCGCCATTACAGTAGGTGTTTGCAGCAAACAAAATGGATCTTTGTTCTGCTTGTTGAGGTGAGATGCTCCTGTTCGTAGCAACAGGAGAGATCTGCTGCATGTGCTCATAAACATGTTAAGCAAGTTTACGTGGTCCCTCCTGCGAGGCGTGCAGGGCTCGTAAGTGGACCAGAAGTTCGAGCCCTTCCTTGTATCTCACAGTGTGTTTTGCTGGCACTGCCCTTTGCAGAGTGTGCTTCAGCGGACGGACGAGACGCTGCTGAGGAACACGGTGCAGCGGCTACCGGTCTCCAGCATCCTGTCGCTGCTGAAGGAGCTGCACAAGCGGATGCACAGTAGAGGATCAGGGTCAGTGCTTGTCTGCACACTTGGGGGGGGGGGAGGGGGGGGGGGGGGGCAAACACTGCTTTGACAGCGGGCGATGTTTTTACTTCTCCCTTGGTTTCATTCAACTCGGTTTTAGTGTCTCCACACAGAAAGCACTTTCCTCGTGTTTGTTAACTGGCAGCACTGCTGAGACCCACCGATAACGAACACGACAGTCATGTAGATTATTTGTTCATTGCATCTGAAGTTGGTTTCTGAAGTCAGTCGTACTCTCCTTTGGGAGCCTGTTTGAATTAACCGAAGCAAGAGTCGTAGCTCCAGGATTAGCAGGCATCTGACGCCATAGACGTGAATCGGGGTTGGCCGGAACTGAGCCATTGGTTCGGATTATTCCAATTTTTTAAAAAATGGTGGCTGAATTAACAGCTTTTTGTTCGTGCCTTTTAATGTGTGTGGACTAAAGAATTGGCTCACAAGTGCTCGCATCTCCATGCATGCTCACATCTCCTTGTGTTGCTTCACTAAATGGGGCGCCAATTGATGAGCTTTTACTGTAATCGGCTTGTGCAACCCTCTTGGATTAGCAGGGGCTTTTTCCTCTTGTTTGCAAGGCAAAAATGTGGTGTCGATAGTTTTTCGAGCTTCTCATTATTGTTGTTATCATCAACATCATAGAGGTGCCAAAAATTAACTAGCTTTGATTGTTTGAGGGCTCGAAGTTGAAAGTTAGGAACATGCTGATGCTTGTTCTAAATGGCATGTGGTGGTGTTGTAAGAAGCCCTCATCTGCAACAACTGACTGAGACCACCTATTTGCAGGGTGTACCCCTACATGAAGTGGACCAAGGCCCTGATCTCGGCACATACATGCTACCTGATGACGGTGAGTGAGTCACTGGCGTAATAAAAATGTAGGACTGCATGATTTAAGTTTGGGCTCACAACTTCAACGGGAGAAAAAATAAAGAAAGGATTCGCAAAAGCAATTGGGGAAAACGTGAACTGAGGCCCCATAATGGAAGGTTGCCGTTTCGGTTGAAGCACCCATGTTGGTGTCGGAAAAGAGCTTCAACCTTTTAACTGTTTGGTCCTAGTAATTTAGTTTCAGACCATTTGGAATGGCTAGTAGGGTAGCCAGTTTTGCTGTGCCTGGCAGCGTTTTGAATCTGCCCTCATATGAGGCTTTACGTTTTTGAGGACTCAAACATTGTGGGGGCCCTAGTAATAGGACTAAATGAAGCCACAGAAAACTGATTCCACAGTTCTACTGTTATGCTTCGTGAACACCTGACACTCGTCCAGGTGAACTGTGAGGGATGAGAAACCATAGATATGCACAGTTAAATTTTTTTAATGAGGTTGGTCTCTGCATTTGCCGACATATTTGCCTTTTCCATAACCAGGATTTATCTGAAATTTGTCTCGGCTGTGCATCTTTGCACTGCAGTTTAACCGGATGTTAAATGGCAGTTTGTTGCCCGTTCCTGTTTTTCTCCTTTGCGCTTGTGAGGCAGTTTCGATTATCTCCTCACCCTTGCAGTGCCAGGAGGCCAGCACCCTGCTTCTCCCACTGCTTGAACTACTGGAAGCTCGGACGGAGGTTTTTGAGAAAGTCTGCAAGCTAAGAGGACGAGTGGACCTCATCATGACACAGGTATGCTGCACTCTGCTTTCTCAGTGACTTCTTGCTGACAGTTGCTGCCAGTGTAGCTAACCGACTCTTATGATAGGTAGGATGACAATTGTACCCTTATTGCATTCTTTTATGTCAAGAGAACCCATAACATACATTTCAATAAGTTTCCTGCAGAAAATTTTCTTGAAAAACTTGCATAACAATTACATAAGGGCTCAAGGAATTGGTTTACATGAAACTAAATGACATATTTAGAATCGGCATTCAAAGGTACACGTTTCCTAAAGGTTTCTTAACTGGCTACATTAATAAAAAATTTCAAGCCCAGGCTCCCCCCTTAAGACGTTTTGTCTCTCTTACTTTATCTTGCATTCAAAATCTCTGATGCAGTGGAGGTGGCAAGGAATGGTTGGTGGGCCACAGGATTTTCTTTTCGTATCTTCACTGTTTGCATTGTGCACTTAGTCCATAGTCTGGCAGATGCAGAATAGGAAGCAGTTTGGTTCTGCAGTTTTTGTAGTTTACATGCATTAGTTCTGTGGGGAGAGATTATAGCACAGTGAAAGCATAACGGGATAGAGAGCACAGGCTCATCGAAGGTTGGGTGTCAAGTGCGAGTGATTCTTTTGTTCTGCTGGTTTTGTGTTCATTCTTATAAGTGTGCCTGTGAAATCTGCAATCTTGCAAGGCTATCTTTGTGTCATCTCGCATAGAATAGATGTTGATTCATGAAGCAAGCATGTGCATGCAGCATGCTAATTTCGTTACTTTCTCCCTTCTTGACGAGAAGAAACAAGTTGTGTATCTACTTTGACCTGCAGGTTGCAGCAAGGCATCGGGAGACGGAACTGCCCTCCGAACCACTGTGTGTCATTCAAGATGGTAGGTTTCTCTTCTTTTGCATCTAGCGTTGAAGCAGTAATAAAGAATGCCAATGAATTCTTCAGTAATAAGAGGATAGCAATTGCTGCAGTAACAGAGCCTTAAAAAAAAAATAATAATTAATGCGCTAGTGCTAGCATGGTGGAAGCAGCAGCAAAAGAGGTTTGCAACAGTCTAAAGAAGAGGTGTTTCAACATCATTTTTACCTGAGAGAAATGTCTCTAGGCCTGTGCACAAACATTCAGTCCTGATGAGATAGATGGTCAGGCAATTCTACTGTGAGTGGTACATCAGATCAGCCGTAACAAAAAACCCCTATGCTGTTGGGGGAAACATCATTTCAGGGACCAGAAAGGTGTACGAGATCGGTGTAATAAATCTGCCTATATACCAGGTTGCTGGCAGTAAAATTGGCGAGATTGGAGTTTCTGAAGGAGTGCCTTTATGATGAAGGGCATCCAAATCCGTTGACCGGGTTGTGGAGGCCAGCCAAATACAGTCGACTGCCAATAATTTGAACTCGAAGGGGACTGAGAACTGGTTCGAATCATATGGTGTGCTAATTAGGGGGAGTCGTTTTAATACATTTCACATTTATGGGGCCAAAGCAATCTGAGTAAACCAGTGGTTCGAGCTCGAGTTGAGGGTACATGACAGTTGCCTATACACGTCTCATTCTTGTTGATCCATAATCCCTCACTTGCCCTTTATTTGCAGAGTCATCTGATGATGAAGACATGGACGTCGACCAGGAAAGTTCTGAAGGCGAAGAGGTTTGTTTTGTTTCATTTCTTTTTGTGTATGTTTGTCCTGTGAGCTTTTGAAGTGAGACCGATGATTACCAACCCGTTGAAGAAAGGTGTAATCAAAGTCGAATCATCTATAGTCATTGGTCATCTGTTTCGGAGTGTAAATTGAGCTGCACCAAGGATTATTCACATTTCAATCACACTTTACTGCAATCACGCTGTCAGGAATGTGAACAGAGCTCCATTCCTAAATGCCAAGGGCTTCCTCTGTGTCTTTGCCAGTGAGACGCAACAGCTGTTGCCCGCCTATCATGGCTTGCATGGGCAACAATGTACCATGCAAATTGTGCTTCAGAAAGGATGTTTCGGCGGTCGCTTGCCTTGCCAGTCATACCTCGGCTCTGCTGTCTCAGAAGTACTCCCGCGGGGTCGCAAACATGATGTAACCTACCTCGGTCACTGCACTCTCGCACGCCTGGGACGGTGGATAATACAGATTTTGCGCCCAGCTCTTTGAAGGCAAATGACAGTGTTCCACAGTACTCATGGTGTTGCTTGCTCCTGCTCTTCTTCTTTATATATTCCATTCATCAACTTAATTCTTCAGTTCTGTTATATAGCTTTAGCTAACAGCTATGAGCTTGATGTAATTTTCTCTATTGCTTTTTCTTGGTTTGCAAAATGCTTGGCTGGCATTGTTTCTTTATTGATGTCCCTCAATTTCTTCTATTTAAGGGGGGAAGCTGGTCTTAGAAAAAAATTTTTGTTAATTAAGTCACAATAATGGAAACTTCAAGAAACATGTATTTTTGCGTGCTGATTCCAAATATATAATTTGATTTTATGTAAAACAGGTCCTTGTGGACTTATATAATATGTTATGTAACTTTTTACCGAGAGCTTTCAGTAAATTTTGCTGCAGGAAACTTGCTAGGATGCATGCCATTGGCTTGTCTTGACATCAAACTATGCAGTAAGGGCAAAATTATTATCCTGCCTTTCGTAGAAGTTGAGTTACAGGGTTTTGAATTTGCCACTTCACAAATGGGAAAAAACTGATGATTTCAAAATACTATAACTCACCTTCTATAGCATGCAGGATGATAATTTTACCCTTATTACATAGCTTGATGTCAAGAGAAACCAACGGCATGCAAACTAGCAAATTCCTTGCAACCCCTTGGCAAAAGTTACCTAACATATTGCATAACTGTGCAAGGACTTGTACATAAAATTAATTTACATTTTTGGAATCAGCACACAAAAATGCATATCCCCCGAAGATTTCATAGTTGTGACTTCATTAATAAAAATTTATTTCTAAGACTCTCTTCCCCCCTTAACTTAAGCAAATGACTGAGTACCACTATCTATGTAACTTCTTATTTGTCTGTTATATAGATAGTTGTAGTGATTTTGACTCGGACCTTGAATGAATTCTTAAAATGAATTATCGTTTTTCAGAAAAACATCTGGGAGTTGTCTGAAGAAGAAGGGAGCCGAAGTGAAGCGGGCGAACGTTCAGGTGCCGAAGACGAAGATGATGACGACAACGACGGGGGAGATTCGGCCATAGAGAACAGTGAAGACGAATTGGACGATTCGGACTCTGCATAACAGTAACACTTACCGTGCCATATGGGCGAAGGGAGAACAACCGTTCATGTGCATCCCGCAGTTTTCGCACCCTCTCTCAGATGGGAAGCACTCTCCACAGGTGTCCGGGGCTACCATACAAAACCACGCACATAGTCCGGCCCCTCGGAGGCAGCGTCGGAAGTTTTACTTGCGGAGCGGTGTAAAGCACAGTGCAGGTGATTGCACTGAAGGCGGATGGACTTTTCACAGGTGGCTGCTTCAGTAGCTGGTGCTGGAGGCTCTGTCACCTTTGCACTTGTTGGTGGCAACCAAAAGTTTTGTAGAAGCCAGTTTGTACATACTGGTTGACCTCTTTCCTGTTTTGTTTTTTTAAATGCTTGGAGCTGCCTTGGGTCTTTTGGCATTGCCTTAATTATGCAAGCTTTGCTGTACATTGTGGAGGCTGTGTGCAGTCTCATATCTGCTTGCCGTTTTTTCCCTAAAGGGAAAAAAAAGAAAACAACAATGGGAAACTCCTATACCCGCTAGCAGAACTTGACGGGCCGGAAGGATATTGAAATATGCCCTCGTGTACTCCTTGATGGGGCAGTGCCTGACACAAAGACCTGTGCTGCGTCATCAGGGAGTGTACAGAGCATCGTGTCATATGTTCATTCTGCCCGCTTAGTTTTGCACGCAGGTGCTAAAAACTGGCACGAGGACATCGGGCGGGGGAACTCTAATGTTTTGCGGCCACCCAGGTGGAATAATGCTTCCAATTGCGGCGTTTTTGTTTGCCTGATCAAAAGAAGAGCAAGTGAATCGCTGGTTGTCAAGCACTGATAAGGAGTGGGGGTGTGCTATGTATAGAGCAAATGCTGTATAAAAATGTTGATTGAAGACATGAACCATGAAGGTCTTTGTGCACATTAAAGACAACTCTTCATTGTCACTTGTTCTCTTTTAAATTCATTGCCATTGTTTCGTGTCATCACGTTGTTGCACTGATTTGTTGCAGCAACAAATTGGCCATCTGGATGATGGTGCGCATTGCCATTCTAGGAAATTGAAGTAGATGCGATTCTAGGAAAGTAAAGTAGGTTACGTTTTTTTTTCTGCTCGACCTCTAAGCTGTCATTGTTGCCTTGCCTGCAAGACGAATGTACTGAATTGTTCGGAACCTGGCAGATGCACATTGAAAAGTGCCTCGTGTATTGGAAATGGAAATGCAACTGACCAGTTGGTTGTGCACTGACGAGGAACTACAGGGTGAAACAGTGTACATGCTAGTGGTACAAATGCATTTCTCGCAATAAAAAATAAATTGAGCTGGGGTTTAGCATCGCTAAGCAAGAATATGTCCGAAAACAGGTTTTTGCAGGTAGACACCACTGCCACATACCTGGAAGTGCTGTTGAGGTGTCCACTGACCCAGGGAACCTGTTAAGTGCCTTTCCCTAAAATCAAGGGAGTCTGCAATGTTGTAAACGCCAGTGAACCCATAGAACGCAGGTGGCCTATTGAAATTGAAAGTGAGTTATTGGGGAAATGGTGCAGCAATTGTTGACACCGGAACCGCGCCCTAAGAGGTGCCGTAGTGGAGGGTTCCGGAATAATTTCGACGGCCTGGGGATGTTTAACGCACTGACATCGCACAGCACACGGACGCCTTTACGTTTCAACTCCATCGAAACGCGGTCGGGATCAAAACAGGATACTCCGGCTCAATAGCCGAGCGCGCTAACCACTGAGCCACCGCAGCGGGTCAAGGCCTATTGCTCCAGTGTCGCGTTTCTGCTAAAACGGCGCGCATCTCTGTCGCTACCGCCACGTAGCTCAAAGAGCGATTGAGGTGTCCACCGACCCAGCTGGTAAGCCAGTCCTGCGCGTTTCCTTTCGTGACTTGCGCAGAGATTGAAGTTGATGACGACGTGCAATGCACAGCACCAGTGTGTGATGGGCTGCGGCGATAGCATAGTGCTCTCGTGCAGTGGCCAGCGAAGCTGATCTGTCGGTGCCGTCGTGGGTTCAGGCAAGCCAAGGTCATCGGCGCCGCAATTTAACCTTCGTGGAGGTGTGGTAGCCACGGGACATACCACGTCACTAGCCGCAGCTGCAACCGCGCGCCGCCGCCTTGACAGCTCTGGCCTCGTGACTCGCCGTTTACTTGGACGGCGCCGCTCTCGCGGTATTGCATTTGCATTGCAGTTCTTGCTATGGACGGAGCGAGTCGGCCGAAGCGTCTACGTCGTCGGGACGATTTCGCTAAACTT
Organism: Amblyomma mixtum; assembly: GCF_055824585.1. Lineage (NCBI taxonomy): Eukaryota > Metazoa > Arthropoda > Arachnida > Ixodida > Ixodidae > Amblyomma > Amblyomma mixtum. The sequence continues at coordinate 12,914,178 of NC_143019.1, forward strand.
ATTTCTGCAGGTATCTAAGACTGAAAGGCTTAGACAAACCTCGCGTTTTTCAGGATTTATATAGCGTAAAAAAGCATGCGTAAAAAGTGTGTTGGGTTCCCTTCTCGTGTGTGCCTTTTCGCGACATATCTTCTCGTCAATATCTCTACGTGGCTGAATACGAAGCAAGCAGTATTTCGGGACAACGCTCGCGTCGGGCCGGCTGGCCATGAAATCATTTCATCGCCATCTGTCGTGTCCTGTTCTTCCGGCTTGCTGGCGTCGTGCATCGTTTGTTACGTGGGTTTGGAATCATGGTACGATATGTACTATCGGCAGGCAGAGTAAGTCCACGGAGGCGGATTTAAAATTATTTCTGGAGGCTTGGCATAACAGTGATGGGTTTATTTATTCGGTATATACTATAGGAGTGATCATAAACCGCGTACGCCAGGAGCTCGAGAGAGTTGAGCTATCCAGTAAGGAAACAACGGACAATTTTTCTGGCAATTGAACTTTTTCAATGCATTTACGTGGAGCAATGCAAAAGCAAAACACCCACATACTATATCGACGTCCGTGGCTGTTCCGACTTCCGTGTACTATATCGACATCCATGGCTATTTTGACATCTAAGTGTATTCGCGGTCAATGAACTAATTGCACCTCATCAACCAAATTTTTCCCACGGCATCATTCTGTAACCACTCTGTCACAATCACACTTTCACATATTTATCCTCGGAGAACGAAGTAATCGTGCGGACAAAATTTGCGGAGACTTTTTGCTGACGTGACAGAGCCAAAAATTCTCTCGCATTAATATGGAAACTCGCTGTCCGGTCAATGGACAGGGTGGAAATGTGCGGATTCTATTGGGGCTCATGTATTTCTGTCCCCCTTGGTATGGATAAAGTGTGAGAACAAAATCCCGAGTTCCTCTGACAAATGTCAGCCTTGCATTCTGGGTGCAGAACACCAGCGAAAGGCGGTGAGAAATAGGTGTGGTTTCATCCTTTATAGTGGCAAGGTGTTTCCGTAGTACATGAATGACTGTGAAAAAAAAATTGTATCTGTCAATTGTAAGCCGAATGAGCATAGAGTTCTTGGAACGCGAACAGTCGTAGTTGAAGAAACCATCACACCAAGAGGCTGACCACTATGGCGATGCAGGCGTGCTTCGCCCTGTACCACAGATCATAAAGATAATGGCTATCAAAATAATACACCTGGAGCTTCCAAGATTGCCCGATTTTCACTTGACTGTCCACCACTACGCACAAAAACAGTTAGTAATCATAAAGTCATAAAGCGCTGTTATTTCAGAATATCTGTTTTTGATTTCTTTCTTCATGATTCGTACGGACGACTCGCTTTATGGACACTTTTTCTCGGATAACCAAGGTGTCCATATTAACAAGGCACGACTGTAGATCATTTTCCTGCCGATAGTACATCTTGAGATTGGTAGCCGCATTCCAAGAAGGACAGCGAGATCGAAAGGAATTTCCTGGATTTGTAATAACGCCCCCTTGCACCAAAAAAATCCCCCATATGTTTACTCATGTAGTGCGATTTTGAGAGAAGCTCTCTTCGCTGCTCGTTTAGCAACTGCGTCTGACTCGCTTATCGCGGCAAAAGGAACTGGCCGAATATATTGCGCCACGCTTATGCCAGATTATACAGGGTGTTTCATCTAAGACGTTCTGAATTTTTTTTTTTTTTTCAGAAATAGGCTTTTTGAGTTACAAGACCGCTTTTTCCGGCATAGCACTCTCAGATGGGTGGTGCATCAGACTAAGAGCAGGCTGGTTAACTAATAATGAAAGTTAACTTCGGAACTATTGCTGTTAGGCTATTAATTTATTGAGAGGCGTTTATACCACTGTTAACAGTATCTATATCAGTGTTTAGAATTGCGAAAACGTGATTACCATCGCCGCAGTGACTCATGCCCAGGGTGTCGAACCGGCATTTTTTCGGGTTCGGTTCGGGTTCGGGTTCACGCCTTTCGGGTTCAGTTCCGGGTTCGGCTCCAGAGGGCCATTTCGTTCCGGTTCGAACCGGTTCGGACCGTCCCGAACCGGTTCGAACCGGTTCAAAGGGGTTCAGGACAAAAAAAAATTGAACGCAGATGAGTTTGTCAACCCTGCTATGCGTTTTAATTTTTCCGGCACATCGGTATACATAAAAAAATGCAAAGATTTGTTTACAAGAACATAAAACTGGGCTAGCTGGTAAGAGTTCATGCTTAAGCAGCGCAATAAACAGGACAAAGGAAGACTGGAGACGACACAGACGCTGACTAACAGCTGGTTGTTACATTCTAGGAAAAGTGTATGAAGGCGCAGGACACAGTGAAAAATGCAAAAAACAGAAGAACAAAGATTAAAACTAAAAAAACATACTGCGCATGCCCAGCATAGTCGAGTCATGACATCTTTTGAAACGAAATACGAAGACTATATTCCATAGTAGACAGCAATTCCCTATCTTCTGGACCTCACACAGTTGCCAAGAAAGCCTGACTCCTTCTCTACAAATTGACGGATGGTGAAGCAACACGCCCATCTGCTTCCTTCCTGATCATAAAGGCCTCCACCATGTCCCTACAAATTCGATCTGGGTGAATAAGCAGGAGACTTACTTGTCTTTCTAAATGGGCAAGCAATGAGCATTTGTTCGAACATCACAGATGGGTGAAAAAGTAGCGGTGTCGTACAACTTGGCTTTGCATTGCAGCGAGTGCAACGATTGCTTACCCCGTGGATAAGACAATTGTCGTGTTAATAACCCTGTTTGCATAAGTAGGGAGTTGGTCGAGGCCAATGGGATCAGGAAAGAAGCCAATGAGTGTGTTGCTTCACCATCTATAAATTTGGTAGATACGGAGTCAGGCTTTCTTGGCAACCGTGTGAGGTCCACGAGATAGCGGATTGCTGCCTATTATGGAAGATAGTTTTAGAATTTCGTTGAAAAAAAACGTCATGACTCAACTGCGGTGTGCATGCGCAGTATGGTTTTTAAGTTTTAACCTTTGTTCTTCTGTTTTTAGGGTTGTTCCTTGAGTCCTGCACCTTTATATACTTTTCCCAGAATAAAATAACCAGCTGTTAGTCAGCGCTCGTATCGTCTCCCGACTTTCTTTTGTCGTGTTTACTGCGTTAATTAAGCATGAAAAATTGTTTAATGCGAGATGTTCTCCCTTTACCCATTTTACTTATTGTCCGCAGCAAAGACAAATTTACGGCAAGAGCCGTAAAATGAAATGAATTCGAAATTGATGAAAATCGGCTATGTATACGCTATAATCCACCTTATGAGGTGTAAGGCGAAAAGCCGGTGGATTTAAATCTACAAGACCCTCCTGCTTGAGCAATTTGGGAGACCCCGTTGCGCGAGTAATAGGTCTCTTTTGAAGCTTGAGTCAGTTGGGACTTTCTCGTACGCAGTGTAATTACTGGGCCCCAAGATTGCCGACGCACGCGCGCTCTACGTTCCCGCGCACTACTGAGAAAAGAAACTGCCATGTATCGGTACCTACATACAGACGGACACCTTTCCGTCGCCCGAAACCGACTTGCCAGTCACCCCTCCTTTACTAAATGGTAAGAAAATGTGCGAGAATCCCTCCATCGCCCATCTGTCGCCCAACGAGAGCCTCGTGGGAGCACAGGCTCTCCCTAACTTGCAGAACTTACCAAACATTTTATTTAAATCACCTATTCGACATTACCTTTGTGACTCACGTTATATATCCCGAACCCATATAGCTCAGTATCTTCAAAAACACAGCTAATCGTGGCTTCTCACTATAGTACAGTAAGAAGTTACGACATTGGCTTATTATGATGACGTCAACCTCCTCTCTTCTGATAAAAATAGTATCATAAAAAACGCACGCTTGGATGGGTTGAGAACGCTTCGTTTTTGCACAGACACAAAATGTCAACAGCCACGCCGCGGTGGCTCAGTGGTTACGGCACTCGGCTCCTGACCCGAAAGACATGGGTTCGATCTCGGCCGCGGCGGACGAATTTTGATGAAGGCGAAATTCTAGAGGCTTGTGTACTGTGCGATGTCAGTGCGCGTTAAAGAACCCCAGGTGGTTGAAATTCCCGCAGCACTTCACTACGGCGTCTCTCATTGCCTGAGTCGCTTTTGGACGTTAAAATCAAATAAACCAAACCAAACCAAACCAAAGAAATTGGCAACATGTTTGTTGCGACGTTGAGCTGCAGCATTTTTGCAAGTGCAGCATTGTGCGAGGAAGGAGATATACTTGCACTACATTGAATGTTTGAGACTTTTCCTGGGGCGCTATCAAAGGGAACCTTTGCGTCAACAGAATTTTTTGCGCCCTTGATGGAGTGATAAAGAGTGGTTAATCTGGCGTGCACCATTTGTCCACCAATTTGTTTCACGCATTTAGTTTCAAAACTACAAACAACCCCTTTCTGGCAGCTATGCTTTCTGGGCGTGATCACTAACGCATGCCAGCGAGCGCATATATTTCCGCATTGCCCTTTTGATTATCCGGTATTTAATTTTTTTTTTCTTATTAGTGCATCTCCACCGTTGCCAAGAACCCGCCTTTCGTTGCTTATTTCCGTCGCTGCAAACAAGAATATGTGGATTCCAAAAAAAAAGAAGCTGCACCAATTTATACATCCTCCGTTTGGTAATACTAGTAGTAATATCGCAGGTTTAACGTGTCGAGTAGACATTGAGGCTATAGGATAGACGGTGTAGTGGAGGGCTCCAAATTAACGGAGATCAGCTGGGGATTTTCGGCGTGCGACAGAGCACGCTGGTTTTTGTATTTTTAGAATCAGCAGCCGAGCTCCACGTCATTGAGCCATTTTTTTCTTCCTTGCCCTGCATCGTGAGGGGTTTTATTTAGAACCTGCTGTCTGAGACAATGAGCGCCTACAAAAGTATATGTTGCACTACCCACTGCGGTGGCTCAGTGGTTACGGCGCTCGGTTACTTATTCTGTGTATCCGGGTTCGAACCTGGCCCCGGGGGACACGTTTCGACGGAGGCGAAGCGCAAAAGGCACCGTGTGCTGCGCGATGTCAGTGCACATTAAAGGGCAACTGCGCCACTTTTTGAGAATATCGAGATACTCAAGGATTCAAATCTATATAGGCTGCAGGTAAAACATGCTAAGTTTTTTTGCACTACCATTTAAAATAGTGACGTAATCGACGATTAAATTTTGCACTTTTCAAAACAATGGAGGAGCACGGGGAGTTTAGTGTGACGTCATGGAAGGTATGATTTCGAATTACCGCTGCCGTCAGCCACGCCCTGCCGTGCCTCGTTGGACGCGGCCAAACAACGTTCGGCGGGCTTTGCCTTCGGTGGCATTGGATTTTTCCTTCAAAGCAGGCGTTTATGCGTTGGAAATGTAGCGATACCTCCGATGACGTCATCATGTGTCCCCCACTTAGCGTTGTACGCTGCGGAGAAGCTTGAAGGCCGTCCCAATTTTAATTGGTGATTACGTCAGCGTTTCAAATGCTAGGCCAAAAGGACTTCGCATACTTTACCTGGAAATTTCACACATTCGACCCTTTTTAGCTCGTCGATTCCTAAAACCTATGCAGTTGCTCTTTATTAAGGATCCCCAGCTGGTAGAAATTATTCCGGAGGCCTCCCCTACTGCACCTGTTTCTCTTTTTAAGCATGAAATGCTTTTAGCCCCCGTTGTCGGCAGTGTGGTGACGTCACGCCGAGACCGAGAGCCATCATCCGGGCACTGAAATCCACTCATCCGGGCACTGAAATCTACTCATCCGGGCACTGAAATCCACTCATCCGGGCTCTGAAACGAGAACATCCGGGCACCGTACGAGACTTAACGAGATTTGTTGTTGTTGTTGTTGTGACTGAGAGAAGGATGAAGAGGAAATTGCACGGGCCTGCTACTGGCTCTAGGCAAGCCACCCCCGCTGCAACGTGCAGATAGAGGAGAGTTAAAAGATGAGAGGAAAGAGAAAAAGGAAAAATAAGACGCGCGTCGCAGCAACAACTGCGTCCGCCGGAGCGGACGCTGCTCATAAAGAAGCGGCCGAAGCCGCGCTCGCCGAAGCGAGAACAGCTACTCCATCCCTTTAACCAGATTTAACGAGACTCTCTAAGCCCTCCTACGCGACCGGCATGCAAGCGCCGGTCGGTCTCCAAAGGAGTCACAAAAAATAACTGCTGCCAGTGCCTTCTCAATGTTTACCAAGATATGAGTCGCTGTGCGTTTGATAATGCACGGAATTATAATTTCCCATTTCTAATAACGCGTGCAAAAAAACACATAAATGCCATGATACACTTCGTTGTCATACGTGATCTCTTAGGGGCTTCGCGCATCGAAGCAAAGCCGCGCAGGCGCACAGGGGCCCGGGGGAGAAGCGCTGCGTTCAAAGGGCAAGGCATCGCGCCGAACGGGTGGTGGCGTTCCTCCCTTCCATTACGGTGCGGTTCGGGTGTCCACCGAGATGGCAGAGAATTACTGCGCCATTTCCTTTCCTCAAAAAAACCTTGCGCTCAAATGGCAAGGCATCGCGCTGAACGGGTTGTGGCGTTCCTCCCTTCCTGTACGGTGCGGTTCGGGTGTCCACCGAGATGACATTAGGCCCATAAACATTTCATGCTTACTCTACTCTCGGTTACGGGAGAGGCAGAGATTTTTTCTTTCACTCCCACCTTCCTCCCACTCTTACGGCACGGTTGTGGTGTCCATCAAGAATTGAGACAGGTACTGCGCCATTTCCTTTCCTCAAAAACCACCATCACAACGTTGTTGGATCCTCGCTCTAATATTTCATCTATTTGTGAGAAATAACGCAAATAAAAGGAAGGCATTCTCAATAGGTGCTTAAATGACTATGATGATGATGAAAACGTTTATTTAAGCCACAATGCCTTAGTTGAAGGGAAGGCTGATCGGGTCCCTAGTCCGGCTCTGGCGACGAGGGCTCATTGTTCCTCGAGGTCCGAGCTCGACAGGGCCGCCTCCCAGCCCTCCCGCGTTAGCTGATTTATGATATCAATGCTGTCATTTTTCTGACAAGCCCATACCATGTGGTACAAGTTTGCCTTCTGGCCACAAAATTTGTACTGTGCCGAAAAGGACTCTGGCTCAATGGCGTGAAGCGTAGCTGGATTATTGAAAGACAAAGTTTGCAGCCTGCGAAGGTGACATTCCTCTGATTTACTGAGACCCTTAGCGGGCCTCGGGAGACACCCAGTTTTATTGCGTGTTTCACCTTTCAAATGACGCCATAGATATTAGAACACATGGATCACCGTGTGGTATTCGCCTACTGCCACTAAATAATCTAGAAACTAATTTTTTCTTCTATGCTGTCCCGGTCTCATCAACCGAATGATGGCTGTGATGTGAATAAAGCTAAGAAAGGCTGTGATACGAAGAAAGCTAAAAACTGCCCCAGCACACATGAAAAAATCGGCTTACGAAACTTGTGTGCGGTCTTTACTTGAATATGCTTCAGTCGTGTGGGACCCGTACACGAAAAAGGACATAATGGTCCTTGAAAAAGTCAATAGGAAAGCGGTTAGGTTTATATGCGGAAAATACAAAAGGGAAGACTCTCCCTCGCAGTTAATGATGTCAAATAACATTCCTACACTAGCAATCCGCCGAAAGATCAATAGATTGGTATTTTTGTTTAATAGTTTAACAGGTAAAAATAAACTGAAGCTTCCAGAGTGCATTAAGTGTCCTCTAGTGAGAAGGACTCGGAACGTTCATGAACATTCACTTACTCCCCTTTTCGCCAAAACTCACAGTTTTAAATACAGTTTTTTCCCTAGAACAGTGCAAGATTGGAATTCGGTACTGGAATCTGTTTATTCCTTGGAAAATTTTTCTGATGCGTTAAATCGTCTACTTACCTGCTAATATTGCTTATATGTATGTTTTGTATCCGTGTGCTGCTAATATTGTATAAGTTTATTCTTTTGGTTTTATTCTTTTGGTACCCGTGCGCTGCTAACATTGAATAATTTTATTCTTTTGGTTATGTAACAATGTAAGTTCACTCCTTCTTGGGCCAAGCAGTGGCCTGCAGTATTCTGAAATAAATAAATAAATAAATAAATAAATAAATAAATAAATAAATAAATAAATAAATAAATAAATAAATAAATAAATCAACACTAGGTCACGTCAGGCACGGGAAAACTAATACAAACACTGATGCGTTGTTTTGACTCACTCTAGCACTTAAATCAGCTGGCTTCAAGGCCTATAATCACAACGAACGACGTATCAGCAGTTGTATTGCCATTTTATTGCACCTCACGCGACCTAATTTCCTGTACACGTCACAGCCATCATTATGTCGGTGAAACCGAAACAGGGTCAAGAAGAAATTCAAATATAAATTATTTATTATCTGTTGGTGAAATACCACGCGGTGCTCCGTGTACACCAATGTCTAACGCATCGTTTGAAAGAAGAAAGCACGCAAGCAAAAATTTGGTGTCTATAGTCCTTCATTGAGTTAGAGCAGTGCTAACAATTTGATTAAAGATTTGCGCAAATATGTAAAAGGGTAGAAATAATAGTTCAAGATTTCACATAAACCTGAAGTACAAAGAATTGGCGGTAGTACATTACAAAAGCGTCAATTAGGCATCTTCCCAGGCCCCAGACTTCCTGTAAGTTTGCTATCGCATATAATGGGTACCATTATCGCACTTCCCAGCGCAGACAGCTACGGGTGGTTAAATCTATGCGCCAGATCATCTCATTTTGTCCGGAAACAAGAAGTATGCCGAGATGCAAAAAAAAAAAAAATGGGGCTGAACCGGGTACCGAACCGGTTCGGAACGGTTCCTTTGAATCGTTCCGGTTCGGGTTCAGTTCCAAGATGGCGAAAAAATTATGGGTTCGGTTCGGTTCCGGTTCCGGGCGAAAATTCGGGTTTGGTTCCGGTTTAGGGTTCGGGTTCGGTTCCGGTTCGACACCCTGCTCATGCCATTCGAAATTCGCGCGCCTGCGGAGAGCGAACGGCGGCGTTCATCAAATAGCCTCGCTCCGTGGCACACGGGACAATAGACGCTTTTAGCCACGGCCGGACTGGAGCGGCGGCGGCGCGATTTGTACGGCCTGTGCGGGTAGTACTTGAGCAGGCGCACTGCAGATTATATTGAAAAAAATTAGCCGGGGTTTAACTGCGCTTAAACCGATGTGTGACGTTCGAAAGCGCGGTGCGCCACAGGCGACACCACAGCAACGAGATGGCGCAAATCTCGAAGCTGTGATCGGGGGTGCCCAGGACCAAACTTTGGGAAATGGAGGTCGCCGTGGTGCGGCGCATGGTTAGTTATTGTCGGACATCGATTTTGGTAAAATTTCGGGGATGGCCTGGGCCAAATTCTTGCCGCTTGACATCACAGTTGCTATGGCAATGAGCGACGCACAAGGAAGATTCTTGCTCGGCTAGGACGATCGTATATGAGCGCTTTCGCACTAAATGTGAAGGCTGGCATGCCTGAGGCCGCAGCTGGCCTGCATATGTCGGATGCATTGACCAAGTCATCAAGTGCGCGTCGTATGACGCACACAGCAAGCGCCGAGCACCGCCAATTCAGACAATCCTATACATGTCGTTCGTCTATATATATATATATATATATAGTCACCATTCATGTGGTGGCATCATCATCTGCCTGACTACACCCACTGCAGGGCAAAGGCCTCTCCCATGTCTCCAATTAACTCTGTCCTTTGTCAGTTGCCGCCACTGTATCCCCGCAAACTTCTTAGTCTCATCCGCCCACCTAACTTTCTGCCGTCCCCTGCTACGTTTGCTTTCTCTTGGAATCCACTCCGTTACCCTTAAGGACCAGCGGTTATTCTGCCTTCGCATTACATGCCCTGCCCAAGCCCATTTCTTCCTGTTGATTTCAACTTAAGATGTCATTAACACGCGTTTGTTCCCTCACCCACTCCGCCCTCTTCCGATCTCTTAACGCTACACCTATCATTTTCCTTTCCATAGCTCGCTGCGTTGTTCCTAACTTAAGCTGAACCCTCTTTGTTAGCCTCCACGTTTCTGCCCCATAGGTGAGTACCGGTAGGATACAGCTGTTGTATACTTTTCTCTTCAGGGATATTGGTAAGCTACCATTCATGATCTGAGAGAACCTGCCATATGCGCCCCACCCCATTCTTATTCTTCTAGTTATTTCCCTCTCATGATCCGGATCTGCGGTCACTACCTGCCCTAAGTAGACATAGTCTCTTACTACTTCCAGCACCTAGCTACTAATTGCGAACTGCTGTTCCCTTGCTAGGCTGTTGAACATTACTTTGGTTTTCTGCATGTTAATTCTTAGCCCCACCGTTCTGCTCTGCCTGTCTAACTGATTGAGCATGCTTTGCAGTTCTTGTCCAGAGTGGCTTAGCAAGGCAATGTCATCAGCGAATCGCAAATTACTCAGGTATTCTCCATTAACTCTTATCCGCAACTGTTCCCATTCCAGTCCCCGGAATTCCTCCTGTAAGCAGGCAGTGAAGAGCATTGGGGAGATCGTGTCTCCCTGCCTGACACTTTTCCGTATTGAAATTTTATTGCTGACTTTATGGAGAACTATAGTAGCTGTGCAATCGTTATAAATATCTTCCAATATTTTCACATAACACTCTTCCACACCCTGATTCGGCAATGCCTGCATGACAGCTGAGGTTTCCACTGAGTCAAATGCTTTCTCGTAATCAATGAAGGCTATATATAGGGGTTTGTTATATTCTGCGCATTTCTCTATCACCTGATTGATAGTGTGAATGTGGTCTATTGTCGAGTATCCTTTACGAAAGCCTGCCTGATCATTTGGTTGACTGAAGTCCAAGGTTGTCCTGACTCTATTAGCGATTACCTTAGTAAACACCTTGTAGGCAACAGACAATAAGCTGATTGGTCTGTAATTCTTCAAGTCCTTGACGTCTCCTTTCTTATGAATTAAGATAATGTTAGTGTTCTTCCAAGCTTCTGGTACTCTCGAGGTCACAAGGCATTGCGTATACAGGGTGGCTAGTTTTTGTGGTGGCATATTCATACCGCAGTTGCGAGCAACCTTTTGTCGTACAGCGTTCCGGGTGGTGTCATACGATTTCTCGTTGCGTACATGTGGTAGTCAAGTTGGAGATTATAGCGTGCGACAGGGACTCGAACCGACGAGATATGCACTTTCAATTTTATGTCTTCATACACTTTCATATCGAAATTGTGGTGCAACGGTGTGGTTCAGGTGTCCAGCAAGAAGAGACAGTTACTGTGCCATTTCCTTTCCTCAAAAAACCACTAGTTGGTCCCACAGCGTACCGGATGGTGTCATACGCGCACTTATGTATATGGGTGGTGTCATCCTAAGAAAAAGAAAAAAATGGCTGAGGCTTAACTTGGTTAAGCCTGGAGAATGCGAAGCATCATCGTGTCGCGTAATTTGGAGGCGCACAACCACAGCGACGGCGCGAGGTGGGCCCCCGTTTCTCCACTGTCGTGACGTCATCAAGTCACGTGGTGTGACGTCATGTATCACGTGATTTGGAGGCGCACAACCACAGCGACGCCGCGAGGTGGGCCCCCGTTTCTGCACTGTCGTGACGTCGTCGTGTCACGTGGTGTGACGTCATGTATCACGTGATTTGGAGGCGCACAACCACAGCGACGGCGCGAGGTGGGCCCCCGTTTCTCTACTGTCGTGACGTCATCGTGTCACGTGGTGTGACGTCATGTATCACGTGATTTGGAGGCGCATAACCACGGTGAAGGGCTGAAGTGGTAGCTAAAGTAGTATGCTTCGCATAAAAGACTGATCGCCTGAAATGAACTCAGTTTGCAAACTGCAACCAAACGCGTCTTGCGTCCATGACATGCTTTCGCATTCTCACACCTGAGTAGCCTGAAGTGCCTCTGTCGAATTTTTTAATATTTTGTGTGCAGGGTTATGGCGACTATTAGGTGCATTCTCGCCAATGAGATTTATCAAACTTGAGTGCACGGAACACCGCATGATCATTTCTGCCGCTACTCGTATACAAAGGTCCCACGAGATATTATCTGTGTGCCCACATGGGATCCAGTACTCGCTGCGTAATTTAAGGCGCCTTCTCGCACAGTTAGGCATATACATCCCCCTGACACCCGAAACGCATTCCTGCATGCAACTTCAAAATAAGGCCAGGGTGCTTTTCGTTTCCTACGGAACATCCGCGAACGGAATATTGTCATTCAGCAGCCTCATTAGTCGGTTGAATGTGGTAGTAAGCTGAATAAAGGTAATCATAAATGAACAAAATCCGTCAAACGGCAAGGGTCCTGGACACCTTACCCAAATGTTGTCTAGCCCATTTTCCGCGTGCACAGAGCACAACTTGAAAGCCCACACATCGCAACCCAAACCCAAACATCGCATCTCGCTCGTACATTTTACTTTGGGGTAAACGGCGTAGGTGTATGGTGTCGTATTTACCATCGCGTTGACCTGCCTTCGAAGGCAGTGTTGCCCGCAAGGTCCAACTCTGGTTATGTAGTCCTACTGGTGCTGGGGGCGAGGAATGGGATGTAGCAGACACCTCGCATATCGCAAGTTTGCTCTAGTAGAGCATACAAAAACAGGGACACCTAATTCCATTATTTGCTAGCAATGCGACAGCATTCGAAGTTGTTGATATGTCTGCCGGGAGTGATTGATGCGGCTTGTTAGACCAAGGTTGTTTTTCCCGAGTTCTTCCCGTACAGCACCTGCCACCTGACCCGGTTGGCAGGTGGAGGCTTCACGCAGACGAACCGGTCTGGTGACGTCACTTCCCTTCAGCCAATGTACATTCTCCGGGCTGGTGACGTCAGGTCCCTACAGCCAGTGGGATTTCTCCGCTTAGTGACGTCACTGTCCGTCAGCCAATCAGGATTTGTCTAGAGAGCGCTGGACGGTCGCCGCCAGCTTTTTGCTTCGCAGGTTCGATCCCGGCCGCGGCGGCTAGAATTTCTTTGGAGGAGAAATTCTAGAGGCCCGTGTACTGTGCGATGTCAGTGCACGTTAAAGAACCCCAGGTGGTCGAAAATTTCCGGAGCCCTCCACTACGGCGTCTCTCATAGCCTTATACGCCGTGCCACACGCGCACAAGAAATGGCAGTAAACGCTTAAGGCCTTAAGTTTGTTAATGCCATTATTTTCGGAGTTGGTGCTACACGTCCACTTTTAATGCCATTATCGAAAGTGACGATGACGATAACGCTTGCAAGGTAGTCAAAAGTTTCATCTTAATATAAACATTCCTAATGAGCAGAATATATCGGCAATGATGTTGAAATGTAATGTAAAAACGATTTAATACGCCTGTTCCTGCTTTACAAGTCGAAAAAGTAGCCATAAACTCGCATGTCAGCACATAAGTCGAGAGTACCAGTCAATAAGGCTGGTTAAAATGGCGCTCTTCGCATCGAAAATGCGGTTTAGGTGCCTGATCTGGCTGAAAGTTAAGAATTAACCATTTTATAGTGAGCTAGGCAGTTGTAACTGACAAAGCTGCATGCTTTTCTGCGTGTGGAATGGGAACGAGAGTACACATTGCACGGGCGAATGAGTTGTGGCGAACTCAGTAGGTCGCGAATGGCAGTAAGGCTAATGCCATTAAATTTATGCGTGTGGCACCGCACGAATGCCATTAAAACTTAAGGCAGTAAGCACTTAATGGCATTAAATCTGTCCGTGTGGCACGGGTATTAGTCGCTTTGGGACGTTAAACCCCATAAACCAACCTTTTTGCTTCGGTGAAGCTTCTATGCTAACCCATAAAAGTTTCCTATAATTTGTTCTAGTGCAGGCAGGTGGCAAGTCCACTTCCCCAGTGCATGACGTGATGATAAAACTACAAGGCTGACTCCGGTTCGACCTTGGACTGGCGGAGGGATGGGGGAGAGGAGTGCGTATAGTTATCGCAGTCACTCCTTTCCTTGGAGGAAAAAGCAAAGCCTGGTATATTGTTTACATCCAATATCTTATCAGCACTTGACCTGGCTAGAATGTGTTCGACAGAGATCCACCGGCCGTGACGCAGCCTATTCCGATGTTAGTGAGTAGTGCTTAGGAAGTACTGCCTGAAAATGTTTTTCCAGTCAGGGGGGCAAATATTTCTACCTCATTAAGCATGCAGTCTCACTGGAAGTTTCCGCCTCGCTATGCGCTGTTCTCACACTCAACTGCCCTGTCTACTTTTACGAAGGAAGTTCCATTCCTTAACGACCCGCAATCTGCCATTTACCATACCGGAACCTCCAACACCTCCTTAAGCCCCGCAAGTGCCCCAGAAGGGCACATTAAGCTTGAGAATGCGACAAAACAAGCTGCTGGTAATGTATCTCTCCACCCGTGACGTGATAAACATTATGGCTGGTTGCAATATAACCTCCTTGTTTTTGCCATGCAGCTTCTGTTGCATCGTTGGCTGTTGTCATACACCACTGGTTTATCAGTACACAGATATGTAACTGAGGACTTTCCCCTGCTGGAGAGCAGTGGAATGTTTCCCTTGCACTCTTCCTCCCTTTTATTTTACAGGCTCAATATGCCGGGAGAGCTATGCAGCTGGCACCGTGCAGCGTTTACGAGGGATGTATACAGTAGGCCACTGATAAGCCGGACAGCCATCGCACCCCATACTGCCCCGATAATAAACGAATCGACTAACGCTGAGCCGACGAGGCGTGGACTGAAGTGGTCGGCCCAAGGATAAGACTTTACCATAGCCTAGGTCAAGTTGATTGCTAGGAAAGCTTGTCTACTTTGACACGCAGAACCAGCGCTGCCTGGACGACTTGCCATACCGGAAGTGCACGCCCAAAACCGACTGGTCGAGGGAATTGTCGTTATAAGTGACAGGCCACTATACCAGTGGCCTCGACTAGAGCTTTTAGGGCTTCTAGACAAGTTCCGAGTTGCCCCGATAACTTTGACTAAGCTTTTTGGCTGGACGGACGACGATCATTCCAAGTAGAGCAGATGAGGATAAAGTGGTTAGAATGCGTCGAGAATGAAATGCGATAAAAAATGAGATATCAAAGGAGACGAACGAACGATTCTGCGCACCGTTTATTGCTCGTTTGTGCAATCTCGCAGAAAAAAGCTAACACGGCTGCAAGCGTAAACCGAAGCCCCGTGAAAGTGGCCATGTTCAGTCTTGTTAAGCGAGGAAGCCTGTGTGAAGGTGCCGGCGTAATCAGGGTGGCAGTGGCCACATGTCGCGCATGTAATGGGCAGATCAGGAACTATATAGTCGGATACAAGTCAAGAAGATCGGCTTTTCCTCGTCAAAAGATCCCCTCCCAGAAAATGGCGTCGGCCGGTTCTCATGAAGCTGAGCGTGACAATGCAGGGAAGTGGCTATCCCCGACAATGCAGGGAGGGGAATACGTGCCCCCTTTCATCTCCCACTCCCTGTATTTTCAACGCTAGCAGGCTGATGAGAATCTGCCGACGCCATTGGCTGGAAGGGGTTCCTTTGGCGGGGAAAAGCCGATTTTTAAGGCAGGATTATGGGTGATATGGAAACAGAAACGACGCCGGGAGTGGAAAAGAGTTAGCAGGGGAGATAAAGTTAAGAGATTCGGGAGAGGGCTAATCTGTGGATGACTGAATAAATAAACAAAATTTCATGAAACAGTCCAGGACTTCGCCAGCAGTATTCCTCACGGCCGTTTTTCCACTGCTGAAGAATCCTTGGTCCTGCAGTGGTCTTTATCTGGCTGCTGCTGCTGATGATGATGATCCACTACGAGTCTTGAGGCCGCATGGGAAGTGGACGGGGACGAAATGACAAGCAAAACGCTATCACACCCCTGCACCGTAAAAAAGAAAACACTGAAGAGAAGTAAGATAAGCACCATTATGCCATCATGCACGATGACAGACGCAAGATAAGAACTGCAGAACAAGAATTCCACGCTGTCAATTTCTCAATGCGCGGTGAACGTGGCGACATATATCTTCCCTTCGCCCGGTAGAAATGCGCGGTCGGACAATGGTGTGCGACGCCTTTATCTACAGTCACGACAACTAAGGGCATCCCAGCAGCTAGTATTTTTTTCGTTTCGCCTACTTTAATAATCGTTTGACATCACTTATTTTTTTCTAAAAATTAATTGACAAATCTTAGTCAACTTTTCAAATATGGCTCTGAATATTCAGGTATAAATAGGAACGTTGTCGAGTGCCACAAAAATAGTCAGTCCGACCCAGGTGTTTCCGAACAGCACCCTTGTTTTAACTTAGCCCCGTTTATCCATGTCAGTGCACAATAAAGAACACCAGGTGGTCGAAATCATCTCGAGCCCTCCACTACGGCGGCCCTCATAGCCCGAGTCGTTTCGGGACGTTAAAAAATCTAAAACCTTTCTTTCCGGCAAAAACGGAAACAAATGAAATTTTAAAAAAAAGCAAGTGACAGCGTGTGCCATGCTCCAGAATGCACACATAAATAGTAAAAACGTAGACCAATTTTTTAAACAATTTATTGACGTTTCGGCCGAGGAACGGTCTTCGGCAGAATGTCCAATTGTCTGCCATTGATGAACACAACATATTTAAAAAGAAGACCTCCCCTATGCTCCTTGGTGTCGGTGACTGTTAGCTTCCGTCACGTATGCCATAACGAGACCCTCTTTTCCTTTATTCCCTTTATTTGTCTGCTCTATATATAATTAAAGGCTGTACTTGAATGGATGACATATTTCGTCAGCTTAAACCGACAGATGAACATGCAGCAGACATTGTATAATTACGGGCCAACTGAGCCGTGTCGCCTGCAGCCGTTCATCATCCATGTCACGGGGCCCAGGCATAAATAACTCAAGGCCGACAATTTCAGGTTCGGCTTTATTACACAAATTACAATCATTGGTAACTACACAAAAAGATTCAATCTCGTGTCAGTGGACATGTCACCAAGCCGGTAGACGGTAGGCGCGCTGTCAAACGTATTTTCATCTGTCGCACATACGCTGACACAGATTCCGTTATCAGTTGCAGCTATTATTGCATTCATTGGATTTATTGTTATGTTATCCCGATGGCATGATTGCACAGCATTCGATCGCATTTTTTTTTTTTTGCTCTTTCGGTATGCTTAACAGCAACGTAGAAGGCAACAGCTGAACGAAATGTCCTTCAGTTTTGAGGGGTAACAAAAGACTCCAGCAGGGAACTGATTACATCAAATCGAACAATAAAGCAGCGAATACGAAGTCCATAAATTATATTATTCGCTCCCAACGTCTATATCTTCTTGTCCCAGTATACTCAGTATCAGACTCGCCAATAGTGAATTCACCGCCAGAACGTTACGTGAGAGTGGGGAAGGGGGGGGGGGGGGGGCTAGGAAAGAGAGAGAGAGATAAAGAGGAAGACAAGTTCGAAAGAAAAATAGAGGTCCCTGTGAAATCATGTGAAATCGAAAACCCGCTTTCCCCAAGGCGAAGTCCGCAGCACAAATTTGACTGCCCTTTCCCCACCAATCCTTCCTCATCCTTGATGGCGCACTGCCAGAACCCCAGACCTCGATGACATGGACAGAGACGGTGCTTCTCATTGTCCACGGCAGGGGAACACGGAAATGGTGTAACAGGCACGGAATGTGGAATTTAAAGTCCCGGCTATTTAGCTGTACTATAAGAGACGCCGTAATGGAGGACTCCGGAATATTTTCGAACATATGGGGTTCCTTACCATGTCCTGACATCACGCCTCACATGTCGCTTCCATGAAAATGCGACCGCCGGGATTCGATTCCGTGACATCGTTCTCAACAACAGGACTCCTTAGCCGCTGCGCCGCCGAGACAGATGTGAACGCGGAAACGCTTTATTCTCATTGGTCAGACGGTGACCACGTGATCCTCAAATGATGCTGTCTGAGTTTTTTTAAACTGAGAAAAAACCAGTCACACAAGACGACGGACAAGAAGAGTGTACACACCACAACGACTGGACTAACAACTGAAGTTTATTGGAAAATACATGGTCCGAGCAAGGCCAGCAGAGCATGCGCAACAGCATCATCACTAATCACTGCGCAAAAGAGACAAAGACAAGAAATCTAAACTATCGTGGACGACCTAAAAAAGCAAATTCTTTTTCAAGTAAGCGCACCGAAGTTGTGCTTATACAATCAGAGCCTAACAAACCGATATGATATGCCTCCAGTATTTCCCGCTCCTGTTTTCCCTTGCCTCTACCAAGAATGGTGGCATTGCTGAACAAAGGATAACAGCCACATTCATTGCAATGGCGAGGCAAGTTTGCACCGCCACCGGACCCCAGGGAGGAGTGATGCTCACGAAGCCGGTCATTAATACACCGGCCAGTTTGGCCGATGTAAACTCTCTCGCATGTGAGGGGGAACTTATACACCACCTGTGCGACACATGTCGTGAAGCGATTCTCATGCTGCGTTGTGCAAACGTGGTTCCTTTCCCTGCCTCGAGAAATGCGCGAACACAGTCCCGACAGCTTGCAAGGAGCAGAGAACACCATGCTCACTCCCTGCTTGGCCGCCACTTTTTTCAAGTTGTGGCTCACTTTGTGCACGTACGGCATGACCTCGAACTTCTTTCGTTCAGTTGGCCCAACGTCAGTCCTCTTCGTGCGTCCTTTCTTGAGGTTCTGAAGCAGCGATTCAGCCACTGCCTTCAAAAGGGGTTTAGGGAACCCCGCGGCTTCCAAACCTTTGCATTGATTGTCAAGGCTGGTTTTGATGGTATGGTGACAGCTTTTTCCCAGTGCATTGCGGAAACAGTTCATCGCAATCCCTCTCTTTACAATCTTAGAGTGCGCAGAACCGAAAGGTAACAAAGCTTTCTTGCTTCTAGGCGAAAACATCCAGCATAAATGGCCATCGTCAAGGAATGTTAGTTGCAGTTTTTTTCTCAAGACACAGGGACTATGACGCCGCAAAGACAGTAAAGTCTACCCGATACAGCTACGATTGCGGATGTTTGCAATGGTGCAATAACTGCTGAATCTTATTAGCCCTATTCTTTTCCCAACCACAGATGAAGAGTCCGCGCCCAACAATGGCACCTAGACTAGGCTGCGTGCATGACGGCGTAACCCGTGCGCGCTGGAATGCCGACAGATGTCGCTGGCTGAATCAAATGCGTTCCCCTTGCAGCAGAAACTGAACTGCTTTCCTGGCATATGACCGTGCATACCGTCCGTGTAATACGCCACTGAATCCAGCGGAGGAATTGGACACAGCTGCGCGCGCTCAACCCGAGCGCAGCTGCACAAAAGGGTCGGCCCGTAGCAGGTGTGAATAGGCCGACGACTGTATGAATTCATCGGTACTGAAACGCAAGCGTGCCACATGTTGGTACCGTACAGGGAGCTTGCGAAAGTGGAGCACAAGCGTTTTGATGAATAAACTTCGTTGTGTGTAAGTGGCGACTAACCCCCGTATTCACAAATGTTCCTTTCCTTAAAGCGTTAAGTGGGCCTTCGGCAAGGACGGCCTAAGTTGAAACGTAAGATAAGGCTGAAGTCAGCCTCAAAAACCAACCTTACGCGATTTTAAGGGCGCCTTACGAAAAGGGGCTCCTATCCGAAAATGTTGGTGATATGGGAGCGAGGCTACTCGCGTTTTTATGTTGGAATCATCTGGAGATACACGTATAATTTATTCCTACGACAAAAAGTGAATAAAAATTTCTCCTAGCACGCTTGCAAGTAAGCATCAGAGATTTTAGGCAAACAATTTCCGATTTTGACATTTTTTCTTCTTTTGCAGGCCACCCTGTAGTGTAGCCGTCACAATAATGTGCTTGTTGATTTCACGTCGCCCGCCTCTTTTGCGAGTGTTTGCTTCTCGACGTCGGTTCGACAATCATGTTCGACAATCGAGTTACAATCCGGGAAGCTGTCGGCTGCGACACGTTTACAAGGTCTCTGGACGCTGACCAATTCCGAAGCGCCCTCAGCTGCGGCATCGATGAAAAACAGTTAGGCTTAGCGACGACTACGGCAGCCAGGGAGAAACGTTTGCCGGGGGGCAGCGCAGTTCGTCGCTCGGCAGTTCGTCGCTCGGCGTGTCCGCGGGCGGCGTCGTTGCCGAAAGCTCGACTGTCTCGCTGATTGGTTCAGCGGCTTGCGTCTCGCAGTCGCAAGGCTGGAAAATCGAGCAGGAGCAACTTGCCTGCGCGTCGTCCGCCACTTCTTTCGTGAACGGTAGGGACAGACTCACTGGCTCTCCGAAGACCGCGGCCGCATACTCGCGTGTTCACGGAGAGTGGACCATCCTGTACATACGCTTTGGTTTTGGTTTTACATTACGGCCTTCGTACTACCTCCTTTTTGTTTCGCCGAGACGGTGTCTGTCA
Organism: Amblyomma mixtum; assembly: GCF_055824585.1. NCBI lineage: Eukaryota > Metazoa > Arthropoda > Arachnida > Ixodida > Ixodidae > Amblyomma > Amblyomma mixtum. The sequence continues at coordinate 12,934,557 of NC_143019.1, forward strand.
ACGCGGAGATCGCGCCTCGCGCAACTCCTGTCGCACTCGAACACGAAGCTAGCAGGGCGTCCGCTCCGGCGGCGCGCCTAGTTTCCGCGGCTCGCCGCTGCGGCGCTGGCGTCCCGCTCCCGAGGGAGCACTAGCATTCCAATCGCAAAATGGGAGGTGGCAAATCTACGCGCTCCGTATGCGATCCGACGGAGCGGTCTCGATCTGCCATTGGAATTCAGCATCACTGAAGTCGTCATCGTAGCACGCCGCCATGTTGAATTGTGGTAAGGAGCAGTTTAAGGTGCCTGGGTTGGCACCTTAAATGGCTCCCTTTACCTGAATTTTAAGTTGGGCTAAAGGGGACCGTTAAGGGTAAGGTCTGTTTCTGAAACGCGTTAAGGAGCAGAAAAGTGAAGGGGCGCTAAAGATAAGGGCAAGTGTGGTTTGTGAATACGGGGGTAAGTGTGTTCTCCTGGTTCATAGAGCCCCTATTCCGGGACCTTAAAGGTGGCACTGCAGCGTGCCGGCACTGTCCACCAGCCATTGCTGACCATTGGCCGCGCTGTCGTTCAGCCGTTCCTCCTTGTATGTCGGGGTGGGTTTATGGGTAATATGGTACGAAAGGTATAGCATTAATTGCCAGACCCCTGACTATGCTGAGAAGGAGGGAACGGTTGCGGCGGTACGCACCCTGAACTGTCCTGCTGGTTTGCGCGAAGTATGGAGGACGGAAAAATATTGGTCCGGAGTAGACGCCACAGAACTGTCTGTCGGTGAGCAAGGTTAGGATGCTAGAAACGTTGACGAGCAAGCGCAGTTCAGAAAAGTTAAGTACGGAAAAGGGGGTCGTCGAATGGTTTGGTTTGGTTTGGAGGACGGAAAAATATTGGTCCGGAGTAGACGCCACAGAACGGTCTGTCGGTGAGCAAGGTTAGGATGCTAGAAACGTTGACGAGCAAGCGCAGTTCAGAAAAGTTAAGTACGGGAAAGGGGGTCGTCGAATGGTGACGCAGTCATTCACGGATGCCCTGTGTGAGAATTTATGGCTATCGCATGAGAGCCCTCATTGTCGGGGATGACTGCATGCCGAGGAACCCACGCCTTTACTATGACGCAATGAACCGATATAATCAGAAGGTAATCAAACACGGCAGGAAATTCCCCATTGATTAAAAGGTCGACGACCAGAACTGTGACCGTGCATCCCTTTGAAACGTGGAACACGGAGTCAGCTGGGTCAGTTCAAAGAGATTCTGATTACTTGACATCGCGCGCTTGATAACAGCTTTTAACTTTTTCTTTAGTACCGCCTGGCACACTTTGGCAAATGTATGCCTGATGCAGCTTGCAACGCATGGCGAGCACTCGCACTGGCTAAATGTGTCCACAGAGAAATCGTGAAAACGCTCTCAAAAGCACGGACTGTTGGGCTATATAGTTGGCGTTGCAAATTACTTTAGACCACAATGAGCGCTCACAAACGAGGACAACGGACACAGGCCACACAACGAGGACACAAGCCACACAAACACTCACTTTCAATTGATCATTTATTGACAAGGAGTCATTCGCTGTCCTTCTGTCCCGCCTAATGCAAACTGCGCCATTACCCCCCCCCCCCCCCCCCCCCACACACATACACACACATACATGCGGTGTCGTTTCCAGTGTTGCGAAGATGACGAGTGGTAATGATTGTCTTCGTTCTGAACCTCACAGGAGAACTTCGCAAAGTCAGTGTTTAGTCAAGAGTGTTCTCGCAGATTTGCATTTTCTCCCTGTGCCTATAGATACTTCACATAGGGCAAAATGCTTATATGTATACATGCGACATTAAAGCCTCTTGAATTTTGGCTTCACCTTTCCCTTATGCAGTTGGGATTTTTTTTTTTTTTTTTGGGGGGGGGGGGGATTAAGAAATCAGAGGCTGGTTAAACATCACTTGCACAAGTCCTCTTTCAGTTAACGCAACCATATCTCACTGAGGACGAAGTCTAACCTGCCGGACTACCTTGCGTTTCGATTATCACTGGCTTAAAGCATGACACCGAAGATAGCTTTGTGTAGCTGGGTCGATGCCTTCGGCAGACTGTTCAAGAGCGTGATAACCATGTAACAAACCACTCGTCCGGCTTACTAAACTGAAGATATAACGTCGTTATAATACAACCATGAATTTCTCGATAGCGGCCAACAACGTTCTATTATTCAGGCCACGGCTTGCGTTCCTAAGGTTCTTTAATCGAAACTGTCGGCTGGCAATGTTCTTCTGATCCCATGGAGCTTCAGGAGACGCGTATGGGATGTCCTTGTCAGCAGGTTCCAGCGGAGGAGTGGAGGTAAGTAGATGTTCCCTGGCTGCTTCGTGAACGTACTGATTCCTTGTACAGACATCAGTGTTGCCCGTAGTCCATACGACACGAATATGACGGTCACGCTCTTCGAATACGGCTACAATGCGATGGAGCCTGGTCGCGACACAAGTCTAGTTTTCTCGGGCATCACTTTTAATTGTGAGGAAACAGTGGAATTTTATAAGATACTGTTGTGACCATACTGATTGGCAATGGTCTAACCTTCTGAAGAGTAGCAAAATATTGCTTTTAAAGTGCGTCCTGCACTCGTACCTAGTAAAGATTCCCACAGAAAATCACTAGGGTGAGTTTTCGACAACAAATAGAAGAAAACCATAAGGACCCGAGGGCAAATGTGCGGATATATCGATGGTTAAGGTGCCATCTTACGATATGCGAGAAGAGTTGCGTTCATAAACAACTTCTCGTTGAAAAAAGGTGAGCTTAATTGTCCAGAATTATGAATATGAGATCGGTATAGGGTTAATTTAGTTCGTGTGGCGGCATGACAATTAATCTGTGATGAGCCTATCAAGAGTGCGGTGCGGCGCGCATGGCGGGTGAATGAGTCGATTGAAGGTGTTTCAGGGCACGTGGAGCCCCAGAAGATCCACTGTCGGTCGGAGTAACCCACGAGAAGTAACGAGTACGATAACCATTGAAAGACAGGTACTCTGGGCAAGCACATGATGTCGCTATAGTACGTTATCCTTTAGAGATGAGTCTACATAATGGCCATTTCTTCATCACCTTTAGTAGAAGCTATTCGGTGCAATGCCAGACGCCGTTGTATGGGATTATCAAGGTGTAAGCCATGTGCGGGTGTTGCCAGGGGCATAGGGGCGTACTAAGGGGTGTACGGGCATAGAGCAAGCAGTCTACGCTGCCAGTGGTGGAGCACAATTCCTTGTAGAGAGCGGCGGTCGTTGCTCCATCGTCCTGTCTCACTGAGAATATCTAGGACGTGTTAATGGAGTGAATGTCTCGAGGGCCGCCAGGGGGGTGTGGCAGGCCGGTTATGGTGTGTAGAGCTGCTCGGAACATTATCTGAAGAGCAGCCTTGTCACGTCGGACGAAGAGCGGTATACCGGTGCGCTGTGGATAAGTTTGCTAATGGACGCTGCTCGAGGGAGAGTAAGACAAGCTGTCTGTTTGGCCCCACCGTAATGTCAGACATAGGTGTAATTTGATGAGGCCTAGGTCTGCATCCAGGTGGCCTTTAATCCTTTAATCTGTGCTCAAGAGCTGTTTGTGCTGAAGACGGGGACCTCAAGGAGCCGGGCAGTACCTCGCTTAGATGTGCTATATTACTTGTACGCCAAGGACTTGGAACTAATTACTATTATTTCCCCAAGCGGTTCATCATCTTCCCCATTCCCCAACTACGGTCACAGGCCTTCCTCTGGCAGTGAAAGTTGCTCGTTCATTCATGATATAGAAGCGATGCTTACTCTTCCATGGCCTGCCATAGAGCACTCGAAACCCAGCGCGCGGGCGCATGCGTTTCGATGGCATCTTAATTTTCGGCACTTTATATTTTTTTTTTACTGAAACCACAAGAAAACGACTAATCTAGGCTTCAAATCCTGCAAGCAGCTGAATCCGGTGCTTTGGAAGTCGTTGTGAACCGTACGAAAATGAGTATCATTATATTTCCAGAAAGGTGATTCAATTAGCAATTTATGCATAGTTTCGCCGGCGTCATACGGCCGCCATCTTCAGGACCAGAAAGCGGAGAAAAAGCCTGGACGTTTTGCTAATCCACTTATCGCCTACCGTTCCATCGTACAGAGGGGAATCTAGCCTGTGCACCCAAAGATGGCACCCGTGACGTCACGGGAAAACTACCTATCCCTTTGGCACGCTATGTACACAAGCTATGTATACATAGGTAGTGTCCAATTGTGTTAAGTTGTGTACACTACTGTGCACTCGTAGCTTTTCTGAGAGTAGGCTGCACCTAGCATTGATTTCTTTTGTTTCAGGTGAATCTCGCACATTTCGTCTCGCAAATAAGCTGATTTGCTTTGCCGTCGCAGTAAATAATATTTTGCGAAACAGTGAGCGAGGTATACCGCGTCGTTCACCATTTTTGTGCAGACATATATTGCCACCTGTAGGTAAATCATCTCTTTTTTTCGCATTTTGAGGCTTAATGTGAACCTTCGAAATAAAAATTATTTCTACGATCCTTCTGGCGTTTATTTGATAAGTGGCGGCATTTTTATGTTGCTATTTTCATCAGCTACGACACACTGTACGAAATTTTGCACATCTCTACACAAATTCAACCGCCAGTATTTTGCAATAGAGAACTAACCAATTGTCTTTTAAGACCTGAATGTACTGCTCAGGCGAAGTATTTCATTTGGGTGGAAACAAAACTTGGGTAGTCAAAGGGCTACACAGGAAACAAAACGTACTACTCTTCACGCCTGATGCTTTAAGATTCGTGTTTGTATCATGCACCACTTTCCTTTATACATGTATACACACCTATAGGTATATAATGGCGGTTTACTGCTAGCGATGGTTATATCCATATCGCACAATGGCATATACACAACACAATCAGTCGTAAACGCAATGTAAGCGATGACATTCGACAAAGGGCGCCAATATGACGTCACTGAAGGACTCAAGCCTTCGCCTATCAGGCCACGCACGTTTAATCAGCCCGGTGCGAAAGGTACTGATAAGATAAGACTTCAAAAGGAAGTTGCAACAAAGACACGCAAAACCCATGGCTTGTCATTTGCCCCGTGTAAAGTCCTCATCGAATGCGCGGGGCGACCAGCACAGAATCGACCGGTCACTGGGAACACCGCTGGTCCTTCTAGTCGAAGAAGCGGTTCTCTCTGTGAGGAATTACTGGAGCGTGCGTGGGTAAGTGCAGACCGCCTTCATACTTGGCACTTGTCCACCACAGCGCTCTCCAATACAGATAAACGACACATGCAGGCGATCTTGCGCAGGAGACTCTGTGTATATATGTACGCACTCCGTTGAAACCTCTATGAGACCTCTTTGCGTTCAGCTTTGCTCAGCGATCCTATACTGTGCCTGGACTGTGATCACGGGTTCTCGCTTTTATGGTCAATAACGTTTACAGCTTTACCGATTCCATACAGCGAGTTTCTTCGGTTGAAGTGCGTTTCCTCAAAGGACGTTTGATCCAGGCATTCTTTCGATGCGAGTCCTTTGTACCGCGATCGATCCCTATTGTGTTCGCGATGCAATGGCGTTGTATAGCCGTTTCGCAACACGACAGACATTGAGCTGTGTTGCGCACATTCTGAAACCACCGAGCTCAATTTATACATCCTTCTCAATGTCAAATTTCTTGCGCTCGCCTCCGCTTCTTGCGTTTACAGTTCTTCCTTTTTCCTTGTTTCCGGTTTTCGTCAGCACGTGTCGTGAAAACAAATTATTAAGCGCACAACGGCGATTTAAAATCATGACGGTATGGGAGACAACAGTAGATGATTATTAGCGGTACCAAACTGATATCGATCTACAAAGATCCTATCATGATGGGGTGTCCTACTTTCTTGCTCATCCAGAGTGTCTATACGTGTGTGTGTGTGAGAGAGAGAGAGAGAGAGAGTGAGAGAGGGAGGGTGAAGAGGGTACCGGTGGCAAAAAGCCGGACCCCGACGAATTCCGACGGAGTTACCGAAAGGCGCTGTGGTTCTACCGAATTTGGCCATTCCGACTATTTATGTGCACTGGAGGGGCTGCTTTACCTGCATGTTTTTCGAAAGCACATGTACTCGTATTCTGGCTCCGTGTAGCCAAATTTTGTCGACCCACAGCGCCAAGGGTAATCGCATTTTCGAAATTTTAAAAATTGATATAGCTATTACTAACGGCCGGCTACAAATCTCTAATTGATGTCAGATGCTTGTCTGTAATAGTTAAAAAGTTGACTATTAAAATTTAGCTAATAACTTGACCAGTTCACATGATTCGCCTGTTTATTGAAGTCCGCCAACACTGGTATTACACTATGCCGCAAAAACCTTCCCTTTGCCTCAAAAACCATATTTTTAGAAATGAGTGATAAGCTTCCTTGAAACACCCGGTATGTCCCTCCTCCGCCATGCAAACTCGTAATGTTAGCACACATACGTAAGGCGTCAATCACACGCCGCAGGCTTACTCACCGCCAAACATTTCTGAATCCTATCAGGGTTAAATCCCTTTAATTAAACGCGATGCGTCAATCATTTGCAAAACCAGCGCATTTAGGGGGCGTTCGCTCGTCGAGAACACGAGGCGAGAACTGCGGTAGGAAAAAAACATCACTCGAGCAGCTGTTTTCAACGCGCGGAACAGCTGACATCGCGCACGCCGCAACCCAGCAGTCTCGAGAGTGTAGGAGCAGCAGTTGGAGGAATCCTCCCACCAGCTGTTCTCACCGCGACGCGACGGGAGCAATGGTGAGTTGGAAAGCGCGTTCCCAACGTTTCCCTCCTTGATGGCAACAACGGAACGCGCGCGCGCAGATAGACTTCCGTTTGAAATGGCAATGCTCGATATTTTTCGCTCGTTTTACAGTTGTTCCAAGGTCGCAGCAAGCCTTTTGTATACGTCCACACGTGGACTCGTACAACAGTTGTTTCGCAGAAAACCTGCTGTACCCCCATACAGGTTTGTTTTTGATGTAGAGTTTCTTTTTTGTTTACACAAATACAATGACGGCTACAGCTGCACCGTTTCTGACATGTGTTTGTCTGTCATGCGGATATCTCGCTCAAGTATATGCGTGTATATTGTATACGATTAATTGCATAACATATTATACTTAACATTTGGATTGGATTGTAAAACGTTTATTGCCAACAGTCTGAAGGGCATATAGGCCCCCCGCCTAAACGACGGCCAGAAGGTCTTGGCTCCTGGCGGCGTCTTCGGCCAGTTGGACGACTTTTGTTTGAGTCTCCGGATCGGAGCTGAGTAGGAGAGCCTCCCATTGTTCAAGTGACTTTATTTTTTGTCCCTCCAGGGGGGCAAAAGGGCATTTCCAGAGAATATGGTTGAGATCCGCTTTGGCCTTACATTGCTTACACTCGTTTGAATATTGTCCCGGATAATAACGACTACACATAACCGGGTTCGGAAACGTATAAGTTTGGAGACGGCGCCAAGAGGTGGCCTGACTCTTTGTCAATGATTTATCAGCAGCGGGGTACTTTGTTCGATTGAGCCTATAATGTTGTGTGATTTCTCTGTAACCTACAAGACGATCCCTGTCTGCGAAGCCCTCGGTATGGCCACTGGCTCGGAAAGCAAGACCTCGAGCCAGTTCGTGAGCTGCTTCATTTCCAGCCAGGGATGCGTGTGCAGGTGTCCAGACTATGCGAATTTTGCGGTCGTCCCTTGCAGTCCGCAGGATTCCGTTCGTCAGAGGGGAGACCCTCCCCTTGGCAAAGTTCATCACTGCTACCTTTGAGTCACTGACTATCATTGACGCATCCGTGCCCACTATTGCAAGTGCGATGGCGGCTTCTTCTGCAATTTCGGGACTGTCCGTCGTGATCGAAGCGCCGGCTCGGAGATATGTCTCGGCGCTAGCTACCGCTATCACCATTCTCCCCCTCCCGCAATTAGCTGCGTCCACGTAGGCCACATCTTCTATCGGATAGTTTTTGAAACATTTGCCGAGGGCTTCAGCCCGTTTCTCTCTGCGATCCTTGTGGTGGACGGGATGCATGTTTTTCGGTAGTGGTGGGATCATCAGCCTATCGCGCACGCTCTTAAGCATGTCCACTTTCGGACCTCGCTGACTCTCGTAATTTATTCCTAGTTTCGCGAGGATTTGCCTGCCTGTAACGCTTCCCGACAGCCTTTCGTACTGCGAGACTGTCACGCCTTCCACAATTTCATCCAATGTGTTGTGAAGACCTAGTTCTAAAAGTTTTGCGGTGGGGGTCCGAATTGGTAAACCCAGCGCCTGCTTGACACTTCTGCGAATGATCCCTTCCAGCTTGGACTTCTCCGCTGCCTTGAGATTAAGGAAAGGAGCTACGTAAGCAATCTTACTTATTACAAAGGCTTGAACTAATCTGATTAGATTCGTTTCTTTCATGCCATAGCGCCTATTTGCGATTCTGCGGATGAGCCGCATAGTCTGTTGCGCGCATATCTCCAACTTCTTTATTGCTTCTCCATTGAAACCGTTGTTTTGAATGTACAGCCCTAAGACTCTAATCCTGTCCACCGTCGGGATATCGAGTCCCTGAGCCTTAAGAGATATCCGCGGGGATCCGACCGTGATTTCCTCTTTGGTTGATAAAAAAGCATTTCCGATTTTTGCGGGGAGCACCTAAGCCCCCTATCATTTACATACTTTTCAACTTCTCCTATGGCCATTTGGAGAGTCTCCTCTATTTGACCGTCAGTTCCTTTGCCAATCCACATAGTAATGTCATCCGCATACATGCAATGACTGAGACCTTCAATCGCTGCTAGTTTGCTAGGAAGCCCGATCATGGCCAAGTTGAAAAGAAGCGGGGACAGTACAGATCCCTGCGGGGTCCCCTTGCTGCCTAGCTCTATGTAGTCTGATTTACTTTCCCCGAAGTTAATTTGGGCCACTCTGTCGGAAAGGAAATTTTTAACATAGTTGTAGGTTTTCGGGCCTACTCCCAGGAGGCTGAGATTATCCAGGATCGCCTTGTGCGTGACGTTATCGAAAGCCTTCGCCAGGTCAAGACTCAGAATGACCTTCGCGTCCCGCGTTTGTGAGTCCAGAATTTCATGTTTTAGTTGCAGCATCACGTCCTGCGTTGAGAGATGAGACCTGAATCCCACCATGGAGATAGGATAAAGATGGTGGTCTTCCATGTAGTTGTTGAGACGTGTCCGCACTACATGCTCCATCAATTTCCCTGCACAGGAGGTTAGGGATATAGGCCTTAGATTCTCGATCGACAAAGGTTTCCCCGGTTTAGGAATAAGTACCACCTTAGCCGACTTCCACTGCTTAGGAATCTCACCCGCCTCCCAACATTTCTGCATGTAGGCAGTGAGTGCTGTTATAGAGTTGTCGTCGAGATTTCTGAGCAATTTGTTGCTTACCCCATCCGGTCCGGGCGCTGAATTAGTATTTAATCTAGCAAGCTCTGCTCGCACTTCGGATTCAGTAATGGGTTCGTCCAAGCGATCGTTGGGTATCCCACAGTAACCATGCAGAGGTACCTTCTCGGTGTCCCCTATGTACTTAGATCGAATCTCATCGAGCAGCTCTTGCTCTGTACCCTCATGTTTATGCTGGATCTTTTGGAGGTTTTGCCTCTGGGCCGTTTTACATCCGTCAGGGTCTAGGAGGTATCTGAGTAAACTCCATGTGCGAGCCAGACTTATATTCCCGTCCATTTTGTCGCATAGCGATTCCCAGTTTTGCCTAGAAAGTTTGAGCGCATATTCCTCTATCTCTTTGTTGTGCCTTGCTATCCTTCTGCGAAGGTTACGATTTCACTTTTGACTTTTAAGTCGCTTTTCCATACTGGTTTTGGCTTGCCACATATGGAGGAGGCGGGTGTCTATTGTTTCTAGGCCTGAGTCTTCCGCCACAGTCTGGGTCGCTTTACGAGCGTCCAATTGGAGCTGCCTTATCCACTCCTCAATGTCATCAATTTCTGTGGTGTTAGCGCTCTGTTCCCGGATTTTTCGGAAGGCGTCCCACTCAACAAGTGAGTGACGTCGGCCTGGGCGTTTATAGGGCCCAGCAGTAATTACCGTTTCCAAAATAAAGTGATCACTGCCTAAATTTTCTTGAGTGTTAACCCAGTTTGCGCTGCCGACGTTCTTAACGAGGGTGAGGTCCGGAGATGTGTCCGTACTGACGCTATTTCCCGTTCTAGTGGGAGACTGAGGGTCCGTAAGTAGGGTGAAGGCCCCTTGTTGCATAATTTGGAGAAATCTTTCCATACACACTTACGGACAGTTGCGCCGTTTCTGACGATGGTTTGTCCGTCGGGTGGTGGTGGTGAAAAAAATTTATAATGCAATAAATATTTACAGAGAGGTGATTGGGGTAGGCCCTATTGGCCCTTTCCCCTAACAACACTAGGTGGAGCCCCTATTCCGGGGCCCCATTGGCAAGCAACGCCGCCCGCGTCCGGTGAACCAAGGCCTTTTGGGTCTTTAGGTCCTGACAGCCGAGCAGGGCCGCCTCCCAGTCCTCTCTGGTGGGGTTGGGGTTGGGGGGGATAGATGGGTTTGACTGACACGCCCAAACCATGTGGAAGGTGTCAGCCACCTCCCCACAGAACTGGCACGCGCCATCAAAGGATGTATTGAAATGTTTAAGCACCGCCGGGCACAGTACAGTGTTAGTAAGAATTTTGATGAGGAGGCGCTCGTCAGCGCGATCCAGACCCTTACAAGGGGCCGGGTAGCGCCGGTGCTCCTCCTTGTAGTAATCGGTGATTTGTTTGAATGTAATGGCCAGATTGTCTGATTGGGAGTACCCTTCCAAGGACAGGGAGATAGCCCGGGGAGAGAGTGCGCGGGTGGCCTGATCGGCCTGTTCGTTTCCCTGGAGTCCCTGGTGACCGGGGGCCCAAATCAGGTTGCGTGGAGTTGGATCTTCAGATCGACAGCTATATTCCAGTATGCGCCAGGCAAGCGGGGGAGCCCAGCCCAACTCGTAGTTCCGACAGGCCCCTCGCGAGTCGGTGATGATGTGTTTCGACTTGGGAGTAGTGAGAGCAAGAGCAATGGCAATCTCCTCCGCGTGTGTTGCGCTGTAGGCTTTGAAAGTGAGCCCGTTGACTGTGTTTGTGTTGTGTACAACTGCGGCCGTGTACCACACCCCGTGGTGTGGGCCGGCAACGTCCACGTAATACACATGTTGTTGGTTACCATAGTATCGCGCCAACGCTTCCGCGCGCGCCTGGCGACGACCGCTATGGTCTTCTCTGGACATGTTGCGGGGAAGGGGTCGGACCCGGAGGGCGCGTCTCCAGGGTGCTGGCACTCTCTCCCTTTCCTCAATATGGTAGTCATGTTTGATGTGTAGCCGGTCCAAGAGGCGGCGACCGGACGTGGTCTGTGCAAGACGCGTGTATTGGTTGACTAAGTGGGCCTCTCGAAGCTCCCGAAATGTGTTCACCACGCCCAAGGCCAGAAGTCGCTGGTTGGACGTGGTGACCGGGAGGTCGAGAGCCCGCTTGATGACTTTCCGGTGGATGACCTCCAGTTGGTCATCATCATGTTTGCGCAGGTGCAAGTAGGGGGTTGAGTAGAGGATTCTACTCGTTACGAAAGCATGGGCAAGCCGCAGTGCATCCTTGCTTCGTAATCCGCCCCGCTTGTTGGAGACCCGGCGGACCATGCGGCCCACCTGGTCTCCCACCGTGCGAAGTTTGGCTAGGGTGGTGTCGACTCTGCGTTGGTGGTGTATGAAGAGACCAAGGACGCGGATCTCCTTGGACTCCCGGATCGGTCCCGAGGGGAGACTGATGCAAAGCGGGGTTGTGTCCCGAGGGGAGGGACGTATGTGCACAAATTCTGATTTCGACGGGGCGCACTGGAGTCCGCAGTAGGCCGCGTAGTCGTCGACTAGGGTCGCCGCTGCTTGCAGGCAGGATTCCATGTGGCCCAGGTTACCTTGCGTGGCCCAGATTGTAATGTCATCCGCATAAAGAGCGTGATGTATCCCGGGCAAAGAGGACAATTTGGAGGGAAGATGAAGCATTGCCAAATTGAAGAGGAGGGGAGACAGGACCGCGCCTTGAGGTGTTCCCCTCGAGCCGATGGTGTATGGCCCGTGTTCCGCATCTTGTATGCGTATGTAGGCTTGACGGTCTGTAAGAAATTGTTTTATGTAGTTGAATGTTTTGTGGCCACAGTTGGTGTTACTGAGGTGGTCCAGGATTACTTCGTATTTGACGTTGTCGAATGCGCCTTTAAGATCCAAGGCCAGGACCACCTTGTCGTTGTGGGGACATTCGACAGGATCTAAGATGTCGTGGTGAAGCTGCAGAAGTATATCCTGTGCAGACTTGTGAGGGCGAAAACCGAACATGGTGTCCGCGAAAGTGTGCTGTGTTTCTAGAAAATCGGAGAGTCTGTCGCGCACCATCGTCTCCATCAGCTTGCCGACACAAGACGTGAGGGAGATGGGGCGAAGGTTCTCCACATCAATAGGTTTGCCGGCTTTCGGAATAAAGGTCACGAGAGCCGATTTCCAATCGAGAGGGAGAGGAGTCTCTCCGTCCCAAATGCTATTGATGTATTTGAGGAGCGCGGCGTAGGCTGCGTCGGGAAGGTTGGCCAAGAGCTTGACCGTAACCTTGTCGCGCCCGGGTGCAGTGCCCCGCTTCATTTTGCTCAAGGCCGCCCGGAGGTCGTGGAGCTGGAACGGCTTGTCCAGCTCCGTGTTCTCTTCGCCTGCATACGAGTACGCCGCCTGCCGGGGGTCCTTAGTGGTGCACAGGTAGCGATCCCTGAGCGTGTGCGCTAGTTGTTTTGTCGTTCCTGTAAAGTTGTGCAAGGCCCTATGTAATTGGCGTTGGGTTTCCGTGCGTGTTTGTATTGGATCGATGAGAGCGCGGAACAGGCGCCACGTGTTGCGGCCAGACATCTGGCGAGCAGCCGCGTTGCACCGGTCCACCCAGTTAGTGTCGGCTAGCTGAGTAGCATATTCCGCTGCCTGTTGTGTGAGTTCGAGGATGCGGTTCTTTAGGCGTCTGTTATGTTTCTGTTTCTTCCATCGCTTCGTGAGGCTGCGACGGGCCTCCCAAAGGTGGAGAAGGTGGTTGTCCACGTCTGTTTGTGTTTCTGTAAGCTGTATCTGCTGTTCGTGTTGTGTGAGTGTAGAAGTGAGCGACCTGGACCAGGCGTCGTATCCCGACTGGAGGGGGTCTACAATAGGTAGAGAGGTGCGGAAAGTCGTCCAGTCAGGGATACGAGCTTGTTTTAGTGGGCGTTTCAGGGGACGCATGTAAATGGTTGTGTTGATTATACAGTGATCACTACCTAGAGTGTCCTCTGTATTCAGCCAGTCGGCATGTCGTATGTTGCGTGTAAATGTGAGGTCCGGGCAAGTATCACGTTGAATGGAATTGCCGACACGTGTTGGGTTGGCGGGGTCAGTGTGCAGGGTGAGTCCAAGTGTGGAAAGAAGTTCCGCAAGCTTCCTCCCCCGCCTGTCCTCCCGGGGGTACCCCCATAGCCTGCTCGGGGCGTTGAAATCGCCGACGATTAGGAGGGGATCCCTACCCGCCACCTGCATAGCTTGAGTGAAAATTTCATTGAACGTGACGTTGTTAAGTTTCGGTGGGCAGTAAATATTTAGAATGTGTACAGGTGGGTCAGACCGCTTTAGGGGCAGCACTGAAACCATCGTGTATGGGAAAGACGGTGTTGTGGGAAGTGTGACCTCCTGCGCAGTGTATCGCTTGTGAACAAGTATACATGTCTGCGGGTTGTGTTGAAATGTAGTGTAGTTTGTTAGTTTGGCACCGGCGCCGGGTTCCTGAAGGGCAACCACGGCGACGAGGAACTCAAAGGTCTCAAGACAGAGGCGGAGATGAGTCCGCTTCTTGTGGTCCTTGAGACCTCGGCAGTTCCACTGCGTTAGTGTAAGCGGCTGAGTTGTTCTTGCTCGCGACTTAGGGTTGGGGGCCATGGTCGGAGGCGGAGGGTGGGGTCACGTTGTTAAGACTCCCCAGTCCGCTAGTGCCCGGCGCAGACGTGCAGGAGCTATTCCCGATGAGTTTGACTTTTCGGAAGACTCCTGCACGTCCGTCGGGTGGATATCTCGCTCAAGTATATGCGCGTACGTTGTACGATTAACAGCATAACATATCCTACTCCGCAATCCGAGAAATCTCTTTCATATGCTCTTATGGAATAATCCCCCCCCCCTTCCCCTGTTTACATGCGCCACATCGGTGTCGTCTTGATTCCGGAAAGTTCTTCGGAGACGGCTCACCCCTCCCCTCCCCCCCCCCCCCCCCAAGGATGAACGGCCATCTTTACCGCGGTACAGTTGAACCTCATCATGACGAAGTTGAAGGCACCCGGCGATTGGTTCGTTATAGCCGTAGCTTCGTTATAGCCCATGTTGATCGAGCTTCCAAGGAGAATGTGGTAGCAATGTATTTTTCTCGTACCTTCGTAGCTGAAAAAAAAAAAAAATTCTTTCTGGTATAGAGCCCGTATCCGGGGCCACCGTGCGTTTGGGAAGACAAACAGAGCATCTGTAGTTGTTCGTATATGGAGAGATCCTAATAATGAACTCGAAACAGAAACTATGTTAATCCAGTGGCTTAAGAGAAGCCTAAAGGCAGTGTGAAATTTTTAATTCGACCGCGCCCCGTTCTGGTTACGTTAGCCGGTTGAGCTACTGCGCATTCATTCATTCATTCATTCATTCATTCATTCATTCATTCATTCATTCATTCATTCATTCATTCAGTGGTTACGGCATTCGGCTACTGACCCGAAAGATGCGGGTTCGATCCCGCGGGGGCGGCCGAATTTCGATGGAAGCGAAATTCTTGAGCCCCGTGTACTGTGCGATGTCAGTGCTCGTTAGAAAAATCCAGGTGGTCGAAATTTCCGGAGCCCTTCCTTCACTAGGGCGTCCCTCATAGCCTGAGTCGCTTTGGGACGTTAAACCTAATAAACTAATCTAAGCCATCATTCATTCTTGTTCGAAGGATGTGAAAGGTATCGTATCCGGGTGCTTTCGTGTGCAATGGGCTCAAAACAGAATGCTCCTCTTGCTTTCCATGAGACGCTGGGAACCACCGCTCTTGACCGCCTCACATATGTCGCGATGCGTCGGCGGAAAACCCACTCCTCCTCTCTGTAGCTCCTTGGCGAACACTCTCCCCATCGCGTCTCTGCGTGAGATGTACCGTGGCGACCCCTGGCGCGTGCTCTATGGACCCGACGAAGCGCGGTGGGGGCGAGGAGGTGGCAACGCGCAGCTCGCCACTCGCGCGGTCTCTCGCTTCGCGAAACCATCCGCGTGTCGTGAGTGGAGTGCACAGCACAGCACCGGCAACGACGTCGCCGCTCGCCACAGACCGCGTTTCGGTGCCAGCATCATGGGTGTGCAACAGCTCCATCCCAAGAGCATCCGACGGCTCCCCACTATCGACGAGTCATGGTGAGAGGATGACACTAATTGTTTTACACGGGGCTATACGAGAAACGGGGAGGAAGAATAACCTTCGCGCTCTTATCCTCGCTTTCTTTATTTTTTTTCTAATACAAGAGACAGCAGCCACGCGATTGCAAGACAGTCGAATTACACAGCGAAGAAAGAGTGGGTATGCATCTTCCACACATGACATATGTCGTTGAGGAATACAATGCTGACAGAAGTACCTTTCACGATCCAACATATGTAGTGACGACTATAGCTCAACGCACAGTGCTGAAATATCGTCGCGCAAAGCCCACTCAACTTCATCACCCATATACGCAAACACACCGTTTGTATATATGGCGTGGATTACAATGCGCATATCTGTCTGTATTTAAGAGGCTTTTAAGGAACGCATCAGTTCTGGAGCCCAATCCAGTCGAAAAGCACGTCAGAAAAGTTTCTGTCCTCACAACTGAATTTCTGTTACGCTTTTCACCAGAAACTTGTGGTAGTTACACAAATTTTTGTAGTGACAACAGAATTTTTTTGTGGTTACTGTGGAAAAGTACTACAGACTACATAAAAGTGCTACAAAAAAATACACTGCTACATAAAAATACTGCAAAACAAGGGAAAACTCCGTCGATACGACAAAACTAAAAAAACATTTTGTCGTATTTTTTGCATGATTCTGACGTTGTTTTTTTTTTCGACTGGGAAGGGTCGGAAGTCAGTGTATTAGTGCAAAGTTGACGAATCCCCCAGGGTGGTATTTAACAAATATGGGTAGTAATTACTCATTAGAATCCGCCCTAGGTCAACCATACGGCTATAAGGAAAGCTGCGCAGCTTTATAACATTCCTTTCTAACCGTGTGAATTCGTATGACTGCAGGCGTTTGAGTGCATGTTAATGAGTAATTACTCCCTTATTACCAAATCAGACTTTTCACTACGCTCCCACGTATACCAATCAGTTTTTCAATAACTGCACAACAATGAGGCTCTCTGGGCAGCCTTTCAAGTTGGTTGCTTGTTCGCCTAAATCAGCTTCCGTATCTTAGTAGCCAAATAACTCCTAATTTCTCTCTCACTATCATTGCATTATTTGTAATTTTACTTAAATATACATTATGCCGTGTATGCATATAGCTCCATATGTGTCTTAAGACATTGTTGGATGTTTTAAAGGTCTTGAGACCCGTACCGTAGAGCATCGAGAAATGTCACAGAAAAAGATCTACTGGAACTACAGCCGACTTTTTGTGCACGTTCATTAAAACCTAGTCTTTAAAAACGTATTTTGATTAACACCGACAAACTAAACTTCTGCTTGGGTCTGAGTAATCACTTATCTGATTACATGCTAATTATGCATGAATGATGCCAGTGAATAAACGAAGTAATCACGGGATCCACCGTGGACAACCTGCGCTTTCTTGCTTCCCTTTGATAAATGCGCAGAAAACTGGTATGGCTGGCTTTTTTGTTTTCTATATTGCGTCTCGCTGTCATCGCCTAGATAGAACAAAAGGCAAAAAACGAGCGATACAAAATTTCGCGACACTGTTTAATAATTTCAGTATGATTTATTGCTGTTCACGTTCCTTCACGAAGTATTTGTTTTTCTTTGTATATGTTCTCCGGAGAATGGGGTCTAGTCATGCAGAATTCCCAGAGTTTATTTTTTTTCCCTCTATAGTCCCTACATCTGTTGGACAAATATAGTTTTACAATCCAATCCAATCTCTAGTCCATCCCTTTGCAGATGCAAGTAAAAATTCTGAAGTTCTCTTACTATTAATAATAATGTCGCTATTAAGAACAGGAAAACTATACCTGGCTTCAAGTGTCTATGCTGGCCGTTGGGAATAGCACCCAGGCTGCCGATTACCATTTAACACAACGACTATTCATTGGCTTGTGACAGAATCTCTCCTCCTCAAGTTTTAGGCCCTTGTATTCGTTAATATTTTTATTCCTGCCGTCGCTTTATTTTTATTTTTGTTATTATTAAAGAAGGTAGAAAGGTTGGCAGTGAGTCCCAGCTGTTGCCGACTCAGCACAGCTCGCGCAGGTGGCTTCCACAGGACCAGTAATCACGTGATTATTCAAATGAGCAGGGCGGACCGTGGATGTTTTGCTGTGTGCGATTCCGGCAGCTACAGGTAGCAAGGGGAAAGCAACGGGGAGAGATCTCGGGGTATCTGTTGTTTCAGCCAGCGTACTGGCTTCGGCGGACGTGGTTGTTGCGACGCGCGTCTCTTCTTTGTCTCTTTCTTCTGATCTTTTAACTCTCAGCCGCCGCGGTGGCTCAGTGGCTATGGTGCTCGGCTGCTGACCCGAAAGACGCGGGTTCGATCCCGGCAGCGGCGGCTGGAATTTCTTTGAAGGAGAAATTCTTGAGGCCCGTGTACTGTGCGATGTCAGTGCACGTTAAAGAACCCCAGGTGGTCAAAATTTCCGGAGCCCTTCACTACGGCGTCTCTCATAGCCTCAGTCGCTTTGGGACGTTAAACCCCATAAACCAAACCATAAACCAAACCTTTTAACTCTCCTCTATCTGCACGTGGCAGCGGTGGTGGCTCGGCTGGAGCCAGTAGGCAGGCCCGTGCACTTTCCTTTTCATCCTTCTCTCAGTCACAACAATAACAACAACAGGTATCAGGTAGATATTAGTCTCTCTTTGTAAAGAACGCGACCGCAGCAGCGATGGCCTTAGCTCTCGAAGACGAAAGGACTTCTGCACTCCTACCCCAAACACTTCTCTTCGAAACCCGTTGAGTGCCGCATTTGGTTTGGTTTATTGGGGTTTAACGTCCCAAAGCGACTCAGGCTATGAGGGTCACCGTAGTGGAGGGATCCGGAAATTTCGACCACCTGGGGTTCTTAACGTGCATTGGCATCGCGCAGCACACGGGGGCCTCTAGAATTTCGCCTCCATCGAAATTCGACCGCCGCGGCCGGGATCGAACCCGCGTTTTCGAGTCAGCAGCCGAGTGCCGTAACCACTGAGCCACCGCGGCGGGGCCCACGTTAAAGGGATACAGACACAAAATTTCGAACACCCTAAAGAAACCATAGGATTTGTTTCATGGGGCATAAGGAGATATCTTGTAGCTAGTTCTAGTCGCAGCGGTTGAGTGGAACATATAGTTCAATATAATTTTGAATGTCGTCCGAGAAGCCGTTCGGCATTTTCAACCGCGTCGAGCGACGTCAAAGTGCACTTGCTCCAAATATTTTGGCGTCACCGAACCTAGTTGTTGCACATAGGAACAACCAGTACTTGCTCACGATGCCAACGTTATCAGGAATGTGGTAGTCCACCAGGTTAACCAGCCGACCATGATATTAAGGCGCATTTCAGGGCTGGCGCCGACTGAGACCGAAACTGCCGGTACAAAATCGCTTGTAACTAATTATTAATGCTAAACATTGATGTTGTGAACTCGTTTTAATGATTACTAGGCTCGCAGTCCTCTTTCAAGGCAAAAAAAAAAAAAACAGACGCCGTTCAGCGCCCTGGTTGGCGAAAGCCGAAAAATATTGTGC
The DNA here is from genome assembly GCF_055824585.1 of Amblyomma mixtum. Lineage (NCBI taxonomy): Eukaryota > Metazoa > Arthropoda > Arachnida > Ixodida > Ixodidae > Amblyomma > Amblyomma mixtum. The sequence continues at coordinate 12,953,561 of NC_143019.1, forward strand.
CAGATGTCGCTGCCTATCAGCTATTGGTGCTGTTGGAGGAGTGCGACACAAAAACACATGCAAGAACATGTCATACGAAAACAGCTCCGAGAGGAGGTGAAGTGACAGAGGAGAAAATATAACAACTGAACTCTCCCATAAATCACGTGACTTCAAGGCGTTTCTGTTGAAGCCCTTAATTTTTTTCGGTAGAGATCTAGAGCTCGACAAACACCGTGGGGTCTGAGTTCACAATCGACGACTTATATCAATGCTGGAAACGGCGTTAACTATGCAATGTCAGCGTCCATATAAGTGTGACGACGACTTTTGTCCAGCGCCGAAATTCCTAATTAACCTGATAATGTGCCATTTATTGCGTATCAAATACGCGAATATGACAGTCAGATCAATCAGGCTCATTGAACTGATAGTCGCGCATACCGCTGGATGTGTCGTTATCCTGACAGGTCTTTCTTCGCGCACAAATGGTGGACGTATTCCTCCTCTTTGCACTACGCGTGCTCTCCCACAGGTCTTTCATTTTCATTGCACGCTGGTCGGTCTGGTCGACTTGCTCCGATACTCAGTCCTCTTGTGAATGTATGCGGACACTATCTACACTTGGGCATCAGTGGTGACGTGTCTGAGATTTAGTGCGTGGCTTGAAAGGGCGGCAACAGTCAAGTGATCGTACCTCTGCCGGCAGAGCCCGAAAAAATTTCTACTTGGAAGCGTTGCCTGCTCGCACTTACAAGCAAAAACAATGTCACCTTGCACCATACGTCTCCATGGGCAAGATACTTCACACGGGACAAACCACAGTTCTCAGCAATATCGCGTTTATCGACATCGTTCTGAATCTCTCACGGCTCGCGCGTGAAAGGGAGTCTGGCCGTGATCGTTTATTATTGCGTAAGCAATACTGCGCCAGGTTTCGAGCCATCGCGTAGCTCCCGGCGGTGGCCGCGGTTTACCTTCAGCAGCAGCGATGTCAAACAGATGGAGCGCCGTTGCCATAGCAACCGTTTCAGCCGCGCTCCACCAGGCTGCGCGCTGCTTACGCAACTTGCCCGGCTTAACCAGAGCTAAACCTCTGCTATTTTTTTTTTATTTCTCACGGGAGGCGGCAGGGGAGGAGGGGGAGGTGCATCTTTGTGATCGATGGTGCGCGTGTACAATGCACTATTCTTGGTTTTCCTTCCGCGAAACATACCGGTGGGTTGGAACTTTCGCAAGACGAATACCCTAGCTGTTCAAAGTGCGCAAGCGCAAGTTCTCAGATGCGCCTCTACTGCGGCAACCATTGTATCATCGATGGAGAGAATCTCATCGTTACGTATATTGACGCTGACACCGTGACAGCGCGTATTTGCAGTTTTACTCGGCTTCAATCTCGGCATCTTGCAAGACTCTCCGCATCGAGGTCAGTGAGACAAGGGGGCAGTGATCCCCCTAGAACCCTAGAAGACATGGGGAAAGGGGGAGGGCGGAAATTGTAAGACATGAATGAGCGCTACCATACGCACACCTTATTGGGAGAGCTGTGCACGCCCATGCTTGAACGTGAGCGTACGCTGACTTCGTGGTATAGTATTCAGACGAATTTACGAACTCCTACCTACAGAGGACTGTCTTCTGCGACTTTAAGCGGCACTGCTGTGTTGGATGCCACTCACTGTTGCAGCGCATAAACCATTATTCATTCCTTTCTGACAATGCCGACGGTCCTGCCTCTGACTCCCGGGGTGATGACGACACGCGGCCGAGGATGCGCATTGTGTATGCCGCGTGTTTTGTATGCGGGAAAAACATGAGCTCTCAGAAGCCTGGATCATTTCTCAATGACAATGAGCAAAACTGTCGTCTGCTAGGCCAAAAGGCAGTCAGTCCGGAAAGCGCCGTGCGTGAGCGACACGTTGAGAGGTGCCGCTCGTAATTTGCGTGCTAATTATCCTTATTTTTGCTCGTTCCTTTTCTATTCCTTCTATTCCTTCTATTCCTTCTTTCCCTCGTTTTTCCTTTCTGCACTTTATCCTCGTTTAATATGGGGACTGAGTATGTGTATTAGAGCGTTAGCTCTTCTTTGCTCGTTCCTCAGCTTCGCGTCGTCGTCGGCGTCGTCCGCAGCGCCACCTGCCTCGTTTAGCAGATAGTACAGTGCAAAGAGGAAAATTCCTTCTCTACATTTAGGGTAGAGAAGGGAAAGTGGATAAGGAGGGCGGGAGGTGACGGGTGACCTAGAGGTGGTTACTCCGAAGCCTACTGCCCAATAAGGATGGGTGTCCCCAGGCCCAGCGCCCGGCTTCCTATAGTCCGAGAGCACATTCGCCATATGCCTTAAGGGAAAAGTATACATCTTACCGGTATTAATCTATGGGGCAGTAACGTGGAGGCTAACAAAGAGGGTTCAGCTTAACTTAAGGACAACGCAGCGAGCTATGGAAAGAAAAATGACAGGTGTAACATTAAGAGACCGGAAGCGGGCGGAGCGGTTGAGGGAACAAACGCGGGTTAACCCATTGAGCCCTGATGTCCGATTTTGACACCATACCTGTAAATCGATTAATACTCGCACCACAAGGTTTAAAATTTTACTGCGTGGTTATGGGGCCTTTTGCATTGTAAAAACACGCAGCAAATAAATGTACGGCTGAAATAAAAAATCCAGGGCCGAAAGGGTTAATAACATCCCAGTCGAAATCAAGAGGAATAAATGGACTCGGGCAGGGCATGCAATGCGAAGGCAGGATAACCGCTGGTCCTCAAGGGCAACGGAGTGGATTCCAAGAGAAGGTAAGCGCCGCAGGGGGCGGGAGAAAGGTGGGCGGATGAGATTAACAAGTTTGCGGGGATACGATATGGCCGCAGCTGGCAAAGGACAGGGCTAATAATGGGAGAGGCTTTTGACCAGCAGTGCGCGTAGTCATGCTAGTGATGACGATGACTATTAGCCTGCTACCCTGTAAAATTTCACTGTTTGCGTGAAGCCTCTGAGAGGATCACGAAAGGAAAGGAAAGGCGCATTTATCACTACCAGATAAAGCTAGTCCTAGATGAAGACGGCTCGACAGGGAGGCCTGGTTCCACTTGCCTAAGCGAGGCAAGTTTATATGTGTGGTAATAGCTCCTAGTTGATTTCTCTTGTTTGTAGTGCGAAAGCACCTTTAGCCATACTCCCGAGGTTTCAGCGGTGCCTGTGTGAATCCTCTGCAAGTGCAAAGTGCAACTGGCTCGCTGAGCCAGTGGACACCTCAATCGCGCTGTGAGGAGGTAGTGGCGTCCACCTCCAAATTTTGAAGAAAGGAAAGGCGCATAATTGACCCCGGAATGGGGGGGGGGGGGTCAGTGGACACCTCAAGCGCGCGTTAAGGCAGGTGGCGATGGTGTCTACCTGCAAATTACACGCTAAGCAATGCTAAAACTCCAGCCATTATTTTTTTTCCTGCCACAACACAGCTAACGCTTAAACATTCCTGTTACGTACACGTAGCTGTAATGTGATTTTTCTATCCAACTCGCAAGAGAACAACTAATCCCCGTGCGCGAACTTCATTTCCCAACGTGTTTGTCCAAGCAGAGTCGTAATGTCGGCTGTCATATAGATATGCGGTAGGCATGCTGCAAGATAATTCACTGCGAAAGGAGATCACCGGAACGAAAATAATATTCTTCAACATTGCAGAGAACTTAGTAGACGTTCTGCAGACATGCATTAGAGAGGCTTAATTCACGCCTTCTTTTAACATTCCTGCAGGACACTGATCTTGACTCTAAATGGTGACAGCAGGGACGGTCTATGGTCTTCTGTGATTTAGTGTGTGCGTATATGGTGTCTTCTGGAGTGGTCTTTGTTATTCTGTGAGTGAATGTGTGCATGAACGGTGGCTCTGCAATGAACTACGTCCTACCGTGACTGAATATGTGTATAGATGGTGACTTCTGGAGTGGATTATGTTGTGCTGTGAGAGAATGTGTGCATAGATGGTGACTGCGGGAGTGGCCTATGTTCTATTATAAGCGACTGCGTGCATTGCGGGGCAGATGTGACTGGTTTTAGGGCATTGTTGTTGTTGAAAAATTTTATTGTCCAACAGATAAGGACCTTTAGGACATTATTAACATATAAGTGACGCTACGGTGGAGCAATTGCCGGCAGAATAAGCAAGGCTAATTCCACCTCTAGCATGCAACAAATCCGCTCAACTCAGCTCAGAACGTAGTAGAAGTAGTGGTTTTATTAAAAAATAATAATAAAAGACAGGAAAATATTTTTGCTAGCCCCGGAATCTGCATCTGTCATCGCTACGGGAAACACCTGAGCTGGGGCAGCGGAAATAGGGGGATAGAAGGCAGACTGGAGAAATGAAATGCAAGAGTTGGGGGGACAGCCAGAAAGGATAGCGTGGAGAGGGGTGCAGTGTAAAAGTATTCTATTTACACTATAACGCAGAGAACGTCATTCTAGGAAAAGAGGTGGCGAAACGAATAAATTGTTAATTTTAGTCTATAACGCAGTCTGCTCAAATCAATCATGCAGGCGAACGTTGGGAATGCAATTTTCACACTGGCGTTTCAAACCACGCGCGAATGTATACGTGCGTAGAGATACATCTGTGAAGGCGAGAAAATAAGAAAATGAGCACGCTCTGCCTTGTGAAAATACACGCTTGACAGCAGAGAGGAACTGGCTGAAATATAAGAAATGCGTCAACGAACAGAGATTGTAACTGCAAACCACGTGCATGAGGGAAACGACGTACAGTCAGTGTTGTAACATAGATTGATAAGTGGAGTACAGACATTGTGGAAAGTTATTCGCAGAAAACGCTTATGAAGGCGGATCGTACTAAACTGCGCGACCGTATAACTAGCTCGAGCGCTCAGAATGTACGGGATCAGGTAGTGCGCATGACTGTCGCAGAATTTCACGCGACGTAAAATGTCATTACAATGCGCTAAAAATATAATGCCTCGCTGCTCGGCCAAATGATTAATTGTAACCCTGCTATTCTCCTTTGGAATTTCAGCATAGGAATGTTGTTTTCAAGGCTGCCGTTCTGCAGAAAATTCAGCGTCGGTGTTGTGTGCGAAAAAGCAGGTTGAACCTGCCACCTGGGTCACGTGCCCTTTTGACGTCATCACAACCTATCCAGTGTGGCAGGTGGCAACCGACGAACTGGATTGTGAGCAAACTGCCCACCGTGACAGTTAAATTAAGAGGTTGTTTGGGAAGAGCAACCTATCGGTGACTGCATTTGAAACAGCCACCGTTCGGGCCAGTGGCGCATTGCACTTACACTACTGCCCCAGGAGTGGTATGATCGAGGACTAGCCGCGATCCGTGAACGAAAAATAAAGATTGACCGTGTTTGCGAAGTGATTCACAATATATCCTCATATCCTCGTATACATGAGCCCGATGTTGCGTCTCGCGTCGGGGGTCCAGTTGAGCAAGGTCAACTCAACTCGATTGCTGTTTACATGTATTCGATACTAGCGAGTCGACTCTCGCGGCAGTACACCGGCGCCCGCTTCTGTTCTCCCCATCAGAAAATGCTTTCCCCAAGCGGGAGAGAGGATTAGTTGTAATTTACGGAAGGGGTTGCTGTCAACCCACACTCCGCAGTCGGGCTGGCCCGTCAGCCGGTTTTCAGCCCGACAGCCTACTCGACCCGACTTTTGTCGGGATCGTGTAGACGCCCAGAAGAGGACCCCTGGCAGCTGAAGGGAGGGAGGGAGGGAGGGAGGGAGGGAGGGAGGGAGGGAGGGAGGGAGGGATGAATGAATGAATGAATGAATGAATGAATGAATGAATGAATGAATGAATGAACGAACGAACGCCAATGGTTTAACTGAGCGCATGAGTCATGTAAAGCTCACCAAGGTCGGGACAACGTGATGATTCGATTCCGCAGAAGCGTGCAGTTGGGCTAGTTGATGTGAATTCATCTTGGGGAACAACGCGAAAGACGGGACAAGAACGATGAACAACACGAGCGCTGACTATCAACTTTTCTGAATTTATTTATGAACCGCTTTGCATAAGTCTGGAAGAATTTTTCTCCTGTTTGGACCTGCACCAAACTCTGACCAATCTCCCACACCGTGGGTATGTGCCATCGCCTCAGAGAACAAGAAAAACATCAACTTTCTGCTCCTCCGTTCTTCGCGCTGTTTTTTAGGCCAAATTCAATACCGATCCTAGACCATTTTTCTTTCCGACTAGCCGCCACTGGCTGAAGCGAGGCCTGCGTTCGCATTTCATTATTAGCTTAAGACCAAACGATATCGGTGCAGTCGCCTTGCTTCAGCCGGCGACAACTAAGAACACTAGAATAGAATCATAAATGATCCCTCCTGTTCTACTATATATAAGCTCATAGTGTTGCGGTAGGTACCGTTACGAGCAGGAATGCACAGACGCACGCGCGCCCCGAGGAAAGAAGAAAAAGTTGTTGTAATCACTGCGCTGATTCTCGTTGAAATGTGATGACATTTATAGACTCGAAACGGGGCTTACATTGCGCTCAGCATCCAGACGCAACAGCTAAGCGCACTGAAGCTCGCCGTGGACACGTTTTAGCGACCGTTTGCTGTGCGGCGGCTGCACTTTGCTTTTGCGTGTCGCAAGAGAACGCGACGGGGACGTGATCGCGATGTCTGGTTTTATACAGTCGAACGTTATAAGGAAACGGTTTATAAGGAAATAACGGATATAACGAAGGAATGACGGCTTCCTTTCAAAGCTCGGTCAACACGGGCTATAATGAAGCTACGGTTATAACGAAGTATTCGCCGAGCCCCTTCAACTTCGTTAAAACAAGGTTCAACTACGTATAATCTCCCGTTTTTTTTTTTTAAATACGTTTCGTGACCCACCCCGCTTCCTTGGCCACCCTAAAATTCCACGCAAACACGTCATTTCCGGTCTTCCCTCTCCCCTTTCGAGGTTGCGCTGCTCGCCGCTGTTTGCTAGGGCGCCTCGATACTGTTTGCTGTAGAGTTACTGTATACCTTTGGTAGCGTATACAGTAACTCTAGTTTGCTGCCCCCGACCTGCAGCCGTGGTGGAAGAGACGGATGATCACGTGACACACGCGTCGCTAAGCAACGTATACTGGTGGGCGTGGCTCTGCGCGCTCCATCGGCTGTCGCGTATTTTCAGTTGGCCAGAATGAGTGACGCCAAGGCGTCGACTGTAATGACAGCTTTGAAATTTCAAGAACCGATGTGCTTATTACAAACTGGTCCGCAACAAATCTCTAATTAGAACCAGGTGCGTCAGAGTAATCGTTGAAAAGTTAAGTGTCCGAAAATTTTTTTAAACAGCTTATGCGAACTACGATTTGCGTATTTCCTCACGTCCACCACTACTGCCGCAAAAGCCATCTTTATGCCTGAAAAAAAAAATCTTATTTCTAAGTATTACTGATGGGCTTCGTGCACTGAGGCACCCTACGACAGAGCAAGCAGCGAACGAGGCGAAAATCGTCGGCACTTTAGTGCGAACGATGGTAATCACGCGGCCTGTCTCGCATAAGGTTTCGATTTTACACATTCTCTGTCTCTCCTTTCTCCCAACTTCTCCCTAGCCCCTTCCTTTGTGCTGCTTTTCATTTATTTATTTATTTACAGAAGACTGCTGGCTTTATTGCAAAGCCTTAAGCAGGAGTGGGTGTAAAATACACTTTTACAAAAAGAAAACCTCCTTGAGGCACACGCAAATCAGCACACAATACCGAAAAAATGAACGACGAAAAGAAACAACATTATACAATGTTAGATGACATCTCGCGTCAAAATGAGCACTGGGTAAAAGAAAAAAAAAGAAATGTTGAATGCTGCAAAATTGTTACAAATTCCTAAGCGACGCCGTAAACGACTCCACAGTAGAAGCCTCTACAATATTCGCTTTGAGGACATTCCATTCCCGCACAGTACGGGGGAAGAAAGAATTCTTGTATGTTTCAGTGTGGCATGAGTATTCCTTCACTTTTAAAGAATGGTAGGATCGTGTCGTTCGACACGATCCTACCTGTCGCGTTACTTGGTTTTTCAGAAAGCTACTTATAACTGCTTTCACCATTCAAATGCCGTTGTACGTATGCACTTGCTAAAACAGATGTGCGCATGAACGAGTTGTCGTTAAAGGCCCCGTGCCCACCCCAGCGCAGCAGACACTCTCTACCTCTCTTTGAGCGAGCCTCCTCTCCTTCCATTCCCTCCTCGAAATTCTTCTCTCCCGCTCCTCGTCGAGTAGGCTCGGCAAGGCAAAATCACCCCTTCCTTCTCCGGTGTAAGCCGGAGGCGTGGTGTCTGTGGAGTGCGTCACAGGGCAACGTCATGGCCCCGCCTTCAATAGAATTCTTTCCTTGGTTTTTGCATTTTCTCCGCACACTGAACGATCGAGAGGCGCGATCGGCTCGACCACCTAGACTTGTTAGCGAGCGCATCCTTTCATACATCTGTTTGTCATTCCCAGCTAACGAGCCACCTTTTCATTTTCTTTTAGGCCTCCCCACCGTTTCACGAGCGGAGGGGCGGAAGTCGGTTGTGTTCGAAACACACGGCGAAGCGCGGGCCCGTTTGCTTTTCTCCATGCGTGTTTGTGTTATGTGTGTTTGTGTCTTTTCTCCGCTCGAAAGCATATGTCATTCATTGGAGTCAAGGCGTACGCAAGATGCACGAAAGATAAGCGGTGTGTGTGCGGAGCGGTGAAGTGGGCGAGCGAGGGAAAGGCTCTGCTGCACTACTAGTTAAAACCTTGTTTTGGGGGCTCGCATAGAAGAAAAGAAACTGAGAAGGGAGAGCGCACGCAGAGCGTCTCGTGACGTGATCACGGCGGGGGGGGGGGGGGGGGGGCGAACCAACTCCCTCAGTTTTACTATTTTTTTTACTTTTTATGGCTAGGGTTCAAGGCTGTCGCCGCACGCTCCCTCCGCAGTTTTTTTTTTTTTGTTCCTTCATGCGGGTTTGTAGGCATGAGCCAGAACAGAAGGCGCTGCGGAAAGCCTTGTGCAGACGACGCGACGCCAAGGCTACGCCCAACCTTCTCCCGTCAGTCAGAACGATGCACCAATGGAGTGCCTTTAGCGAAAGTAGCCCCCCTTGACGTCAGCGGGGTGCAGAGTAGTGGGCCGGGCCCGTTTTTGAAGGAAGGAAAGAACGAAAGGGCTTTGATTTGAATTTTCGCAGCTTTTTGGGGCGCGCATGGCTCTAGTATTTTGCAGAGGTTATCTTCGATGCCTCATCTATGCAGTGGGCTTGTTTTTCAAAAATGTCCGGACCCTGGGCAGTGGCCCTTTAAGCTCTACAGAAAGGTTACAGAAAAGAAACTAACACATGCGAGTCTGTAACCAACATGACAGAGGTTTTCTCTATGTCTAGCTGGTACGTCGTTAAAGAGGGTAAGCTTTATTCGTTTGTGTAGACACTTTCAGCCTACCACAGCGGTGGCCTAGTGCTTTGAGCATCCGCCTTGCATGCGGAAGGTGCTGGGTTCGATCCCCAGTGCCGCCGGGTACCCACCGGTGATACAATGGGCACAAGCTTTCTCCATGGCCTGGTGCTCGGCTTCCTCAGAGTGAGATGTTTGGAAAATGGGTATTTGACCTCACCTTCAGAAGATGAAAACGCCCTGCGCCACGGCGGTCTTTGACCCCAAAAGTCTTCGCGCCATAAAAATTCACAATCATCACCTTTATTTTTCGATGTAACAGTCTTACACAAAATAAGAGACAGTCATGACACCGCCATGACTGCCGTTGTTAACACTTATTAAGCTTATTTTGGTTAAATACAACTAAACAACAAGGCGTGTCCACGGCTTACTTACTCTTGACAGAGAAAGACTACAGGTTGAAAGTCTTCATAAATGCGAATCCACTCGCATGCTCTGGAAATGCGACAACAAATGTGAGCTACGCTGTTGCTTCTGTAAAACTGGCAACAGAGAGGAAGAAGTAATTAGTGTGATACTTACGAGCGCAATGAGCCTTTCAGCAAGTGCCGAAACCATTCGGAGCCGTTTGTCGTCTTAAGTTTGATTGGAACGGCGCCGCTCCCACAAAAAGCTATTGCTCGCTGCAAACAGGCTCTGTCAATACGCATCGCCGGGAAGTATAGATGCGTCTGCCTTCCCTGAATTCCTTCGTATTCCTCTCATTGTTGACAGAGCAGTGAACTTTCCATTCCGTCTCCTCATCTGGCTCCCTGTGTGGGCGACTCTTTTGAAATCAATAGTGTCCGAGCGTTAGCCTTGTATGGCGTACTGGTAAAGGACTTGCACCTGGAATCTGTGGCACGACCCGTAATGAGTTGGACAGCACAAGAAATGCTGTGCCCCTAACTCTACTTCTATGAGCCCCATCCTCTTGGGATGCAACAACACTTGATGCAATCCGAGGCAACGGGCGTCATAAGTGATGGAGCGGTTGACATATCATCATCATCATCATAAAAACCTGACTGCGCCCACTGCAGGGCAAAGGCCTGTCCTATCTACCTCCAGTTAACCCTCTCATTTGCCAGTTGCAGCCACCGCATCCCCGCAAACTTCTTAATCTCATCCGCCCACCTAACTTACTGCCGCCCCCTGCTACGCTTGCCTTCTCTTGGAATCCACTCCGTTACCCTTAAAGACAAAAGGAGTGGGGTAAGATAATGCGCGGACGAGTTGGAAGGGATGGCCTGCTCTTGCGACTAGTTGGATACAACTCAAGTACGAAGCGGCTTTTCCCCGTCAAAGGACCCCCTTCCAGCCAGTGCAATGAGGTGGCTATCCCCGACCATAGAGGTAGGGGACTATCCCCTTTCGTCTTCGCCCCGCCGCGGTGGCTCAGTGGCTACGGCGCTCGGCTACTGACCCGAAAGACGCGGGTTCGATCCCGGCTTCGGCAGCCGAATTTCGATGCAGGCGAAATTCTAAAGACCCGTGTGCTGTGCGATGTCAGTGCACGTTAAAGAACCCCAGGTGGTCGAAATTTCCGGAGCCCTTCACTACGGCGTCCCTCATAGCCTGAGTTGCTTTGGGACGTTAAACCCCAATAACCTAACCAATAACTTAACCTTTCATCTGCCACTTCCAGCATTGTTACGCAGGCTCATTAGAATTGGCCTAGGCCACTGGCTGGAAGGGAGTCCTTTGACGGGAAAAAGTGATAAGTGATGGAGCGTTTGATATACCATCATCATCATCATCATCATCAGCCTGACTACGCTCACTGCAGGGCAAATGCCTCTCCCATGTCTCTCTAGTTTACCCTGTCCTTTGCCAGCTGCGACCACCGTATCCCCTCAAACTTCCTAATCTCATCCGCCCACCTAACTTTCTGCCGCCCCCTGCTACACTTGCCTTCCCTTGGAATCCACTCCGTTGCCCTTAAGGCCCAGCGATTATCTTGCCTTCGCATTACATGCCACGCCCTGCGTCGTGTTTGCACCGGATGCTGCGCTGTTCGCGCCTTTTTAATCCTTTGTTCTTTTCTTTTATGTTTAACACTAGCACGTTTGGTGACAATGAATTCCAAAGAATAAAATTGTAATTCTATTCCGAAGAAAACAATCCGAACGCTCAAACCGCGTATACGGTCAATCCATCATTTACTTCTGGTGGATCGTGGTACGAGTGCATGAGCAAATAACTCCCAGTTATCGTCATTCATACATTTACCTCCTCGCTCTGTATACTCGACAATGGCTGTTAAAACCTTCGGAGAGCGCATTGTTCTCTTATTTAAACTGTGGGATTTAACGTCTCGAAGCGGCAGATGGGCTATGTTGGACGCCGTAGTGGAGGGTAATGTGCGCGACGGCCGCAGCCTGGATTGAACCCGGGTTAAAAAAAGAACTCAGCGCCTTAACAATTGAGCCAGCGCGACGCCTTTAAACGCGTTGTTCTGTTGAAAGTGGTGTACTTGTAGAAGGGGCCCGTGCACGCAGCATAAAAAGGGCTCAAAGCCTCCGCACCGCTCGGTTGTATACAAGGTGCTCTTCGATGATCGCCATGCCACAAAAACAAGAAGCAGCGACCGTACAGTTCTTCAGTCAGAGTGAAGACAAAGGCCCAGAGACCATCAGTTTCCTGCCCAAACCGTGTGAGTGATTATGTGCTCGTTCTAATGTCTTTTATGAAACTTTTTAGACATATCTATAAAGTCTATAGACTCTCTATAGACAGATCCTAGAGAACAGTCTATAGGCAATACAATTGCTATAGACAGTCTACAGACAATCTATAGATTTATAGCCATGCACATTTAGTAGACTTTTGTCCGTAGACTATGAATAGACAAAAAGAAATACCTATAGGAAGGCAATAGAGTCTGTGAGAAGTTTATAGACTTTCTATAGACCATATTTATAAAGGGTCCTCGCAAGCTTGACGCCCAATCGCAGGGTGGAAGTTTATCCCAAGCATCACAAGCAATCGGGCCAATAATGGAAGTGTATTGGCAAAGGCCGGTCATACAAAGGACCACGGTCAAACCATCCATTTGCAATATTGGGCCGGTTACACGTGCTGCTTTGCTAAATCGGCCAATGTTCCTTGTGACTCTAATGTATAGCAAATCAATCAGAAACGCCAGTTCGCGACACGCTTTCAAAATTTACCTGCCGGGACTCTGCACTGAGCGCGATATAATGGACGTTTAATTGAAGGAACTTTATTGAATCGCGCATCTTGTCGACGAGTAATCTCCAGAAACCAAACCTTTCATTCCTATATGGTTTCGTCTCCTGCAGTTATATAAAGAACTATATCATTAATGAGAGTTGATTATACGCCTGGTGATATTAAAGGCGAGGTTATGGACACGGCCATGACTTGGAATGCGGGGAGCACATAAAACACCGGCACTTTACCTTCGATTAATGAACTGGTGCGCATAGGGCTCCATTAAACTGTGCGCCCCTGCACATCGCATTGGTTTCGGGGCAACTCTGGTGCAAGTTTTTCGGAGCTGCCATTCAGATAATGGAATTGATTCCAAGAGTAGATAAGCGTTGCAGATGGCGGCTGAGATCAGGTGGTCGGACAAGATTAGGACATTTCTGCGGATGAGGTAAGGGAAAGGCCTTCGGCCCGCAATGGACGTAGACGGGCTGGCGATGATGAGGAAGATGATGATATCACGCTGCTGATGATGATATGGTGCATGTGCTACAGTAATGCCTCTGTGAAGTCTCTGTGGAAACTTTTATTCGTCTCAAATATTCTAGATCTTCGAAGCTGTTCCGCGTAGCACGAACTGTGCGGATTTTTTATTCACATTACATGATATACTCCATTATGCGGGGTTTAGATGGACGATGGAAAAGAGTAACGCTATTGATTATTGAACCTGGGTATAGCTATACTGACTGTCTACCCCCACTACTTGTGTCCACTTTCGCATTCACAGAGGTTGGAAAGTATGAACTGCACGCTGAGTTCGCTTGGCAGAAGATAAAGTAGATGCCCAAGGGCGGTCACGTGCTCGTGATGGCTACGTGAGCGGATAAACAGTGAAGCAAATTTGCATATTACTTTGCGACGCAAAAGCTTTCCGTACGCCCAACAAACAACTGCGCCAAATAGCCTCCGTTAATTCCCTGGCACTACCCGCAAAAGCAGACTCAGTTCATTGGTGGTCAACTTCGGAGTAAACGCAGCTAACGTACAAGAACAGAAGATAAAAATATATTGAAGCAGCGTGAATTACTCATAGTTTATTTTTTTCGTAATGCAGTTATTTTGCTTTCGCGAAAAAAATGACTGTATAAACGTTCACCACGAAAAAAAATTCAGATGGCCGACTCAGCACAGCGTTCGTGAGGCACGCGGCGAGAGTGTACACCCACACTTTAGCGGTCAACTATAGCGGTCGTGTTATCTTGCGCGTTTATCTTATCTGTAGCCTATATATGCTTGTTTGTGGTGGAATATGTGTATTTACACTGCAGGGATAACTTGATAACCTGATGTCCAGGTACGCAGAGGGCTGCCCTTCCATGTTTCTTTTCACACTGCGGTAAAAATTAAGAGGAAACAACAGGCAAACTCAATTGACCTTATATGCTATTCTCTAAAGAGGTGTAACCACGGAAAAATGGTGTAAGAAAACAATACGCGCGGAGACGTATGCATAGCATTCAATTCCAGGACTTAATTCCTAGTCGAAAAAGACAACCGAAAAGTTCATGTCGTCACAACAGACACTCCGTAATGTTCTTGACCAAGAATTTGCAGGAACAACAGAAATTTTTGTAGTAACAGCAGAATTCGGCGTAGTTACTGCAGAAGAGCCCTACAGACTAAGAAAAGTACTACGGAAGAAACTACAGTATCACAGAAAAGTATGTCGTCACGACAAAACTACAAAACGTTTTGTCGAATTTTTGCCAAAGTTCTGTCGTTTTTTTTTTTCTACTGTGATGGCTATCCTCCAAGCAGCAGTACAATCTTACGCGGTTCTAGGAAAAAAACTCTGAATCAAAAGCTAACGCAGACTGTACTGACAGTTCGTGTCAGAATATCCACTGCAACAGACACTTCTTTTTTAAGCCCTGAGCTTGAAAAAGAAGCGATGTAAGCAAGTGATGCAATTGAGAATTGCTTGCACAGACGGTGTTACAGCCTGTCGAGCGGCGGCTTGTAATGCAAGAAGAATCAAAATGTCGCCTCAAACAATAAGAAGCCACCGACACTGCAGTTGCCGCAAATTTTGCGTTTGGTAACGCTATGTATTTACCCTTCGTGACTGCCCTTCGAAGGGTGAGTGCCCTGAAGACAATCTAAGTCGGAATAATTCCTTATAGCTCGCTCTTATAAGTGTCATATACCACTCGGTTATGCAGACATGAATCCTTGAATTGCAAAAGTAGAATCCTCTTAGCGGAGAGCGTCCGCTGTTTGGTAATCTCGACGCGAACACTGCTCTGAGCAAGTTTGGTTTCGAACCGATAAATTTTGGTTTTTATGGCCACGCTTCTTCGAGTACGCAGAGCTGTGCAATAGATGAAATCAAAAGAGCAAGGATGGCAGCTTAAGTGCGAAGCCGAGGCAGCGGCTATAAGACACGGCTTAGTGGAGGGCTCCGGATTAATTTCGCCTACCTTCCGGTCTCCCGCGCGCACAGATGTCTTAATGTATTGGTCTTCCTGCGTTTCGCCTCCCTAAGTGCGGCTTCCGCAGCTAGGACAAAGCCCGCAACTTGGTGCTCAGTGGCGAAATGCCACAGCCAGTGAGCAACGATGGTGGGCTGATTTTATACCAACGAATGATGCAACGCCTAGTTCGGCCGCAGTAAAAAAAAAAAGACAAAAACGTTAAACCGCCAGGACGCATTGCCTAGCGTACAATAGCGCGCTGTTTTGTAGAATATCGATGCACCGAGTACCTAACCGCTAATACTTCTTTGCATATTTTCCCCATTTCTATATAGGGTGACTGTTTCTGATGAGCTCTCTCCAATTCATCTTATCATTAACCCATTATCTCTTGAGGTTGTGTGCCCTTAGATCCTCCTCCACATCCCCGCGCCACCTCTTCTTCGGTCGTCCTCAGCGCGTCTTAATTACCACCAACTTCAAGCTTCATCGCCTTCTTTCAAACGTATTCATCATCCTTTCTCATTGCATGACCAAACCATCGCAGCCTTCCTTGTTTCTTCAATTTCCTTTCAACCGCTTAACTTTGACCGCCCCTCATATGTGGTCGTTACGGGCTGTATCCTTCCCTAGGCTCTGGACATGATGCTTAGGCACTGAATATGCTTAGGTACCGAAAAAGAGGCTTAGGCACTGAACAGGAGGCCGGTAAGGGGAGCTTTGCCTTCGGAGCGTAACACGAAGCATTCGTTTTTAATACGCACAGCGAATGCTAGAATACAAACGCTGTCTGGCCGATGTACTCAACGCAGTTCTCCTCTTTAGAAGAGGAGAAGGACGCATAGTTTCGATAGCAGTGAGACAGGAGAGGTTACAAGCCAGTTGTTGGTGCCCTCGCGAGCACAGGTGTCCCTACGACGTGTACTGCCTCGACCATATGGCCTCGACATGCCGATTCGTACAGAGCATACAGCGGAAGTTGAACGAGTGTAAACCCAGAAAGAACTTGTGTGTACTAAACGGTAGCGGAGAGAGCGCTTCCGAGTAGCTGTGTACGAGCAAAGCAGTTGGGTTGTTAGGATGCGTGTACCATTGGCGGTTGGCACAAACGGGTAGCGAAGATTTAATAAATATGCTTCTGTCCCAAACTTCGCGCAAGAATGGCTGCTGCCTTGGGTACTAGGTTATAAATGCGTTCCAAGAGAACAAATTTTAGCTGGCCAGCCCAGCAGGTTTTGCTGGCGGGCGTCAATTCGTGTCTCAGCGGCGTGCTTGAGTGAGTGAGTGAGTGAGCGAGTGAGTGAGTGAGTGAGTGAGTGAGTGAGTGAGTGAGTGAGTGAGTGAGTGAGTGAGTGAGTGAGTGAGTGAGTGAGTGAGTGAGTGAGTGAGTGAGTGAGTGAGTGAATATGAAAATGACTATACATGTAGGGACATTGAGAAAGGCAGAGAGTGAGGAGTAACTGATTTTGTGATAAGTATAAGACAACGAGTGAGTGAGTGAGTGGGTGGATGAGGAGTGTGTAGCCGAATGAGTGATTGAGTAAAAGTGAATGAGCGGGCGATTTAAATTATCAGCGAATGAACAAGCTGTCGAATGAATTTCTGAATGCACGAACAAATAAATAGGTTACATTCTCCCGCTAGCAGCTATAGGAACAACCTGCGCAACAATCTCTCTTCCGCGGTGTCACGAGTCAATAGGTGCATCTTTTCATGACTCGCATTAGGTTGCAAGCGTGGTACCTGGCAATACACTGAAAGAACAATAGACTCAACAAACACCCACTCTCCAGCTTAGGAGCAATAACCACCGACAAGAACACCGCGGAAATGTTTCACAATGGGCCTCGCAAAGGAATGCCGAGCTCGTTAACTGCAGAAAAGAGAACACATCGCAGGAAGAATGGGGCACTGCCCGCACTTCCGAACCACCTCGGAAACAGCACCCGCGTGTCAGGAACGATAACTCCCGCTCGTTAAAGAGATACGCCGACTCCCAGCACGTGCCAGCTGCACCGGTTTAAACGGTCTCCCATTATCGCCTTCGCACGCTGATAACCGAATACGACTGTGTCTTTGAAGGGCGCACGTTTGTGCAGTAAGGAACCGCTTGTATGGGTTTTCCTCGGCTGTCAGGCACTCGGCTTACTGCATGGTTACCTATACGATGTTCTTACTTTCTTTTTGGCGCGTACTTTCGCGCATAGCGCCCTCTGCAAACAAGTTCTGCTCACCATACACGTGATACGGGCTCTCACGCGATCGGAACGACTGTACAAAGAATGCGATCCCGTGTGGTCACAAGCATCGTAACTCTGTGCGCGCCGCAATGAAACATTGGCTTTCGAAGGTTTATAGCTATAGCTTTCCTGTGCATGCTATCTGAAATGCGGGGAGAGGGGGGAAACCTGGCGTTGAGGAGACAGAGGGTGGATGTTAACATTACAGGCAGTGTCCTCGAGCGGCATTTTTGCATCTGCTTGAACATAAAAAGACCTTGGAAGCGACGTTGTAATGCGCAAACTGGGGCGCGAGCCAACTGTTGTAGCTGTCAGTGCCTTCTTATTGTATGTATATGCGCTTTTGGCGATATGTCTACGCTTTTAAAGGAGGGGTTTGGAGGAGACACCGACAGCGTTCGGCTGTGCAAACCTTTCGGCCGGGCGAGGAGGAGTCAGTGTTATGCTGGCGTATGCGCAGGCGAGGTGATGGCGTCCTGGGTTCAACATAAATGTGTGTGTGTGTGTGTGTGTGTATGTGTGCGTGTGTGTGTGTGTGTGTGTGTGTGCGTGTGTGTGTGTGTTGCGTGCGTGCGTGTGTGTGAGTGAGTGAGTGAGTGAGTGAGTGAGTGAGATAGGGAGTGAGTGAGTGAGTGAGATAGGGAGTGAGTGAGTGAGTGAGATAGGGAGTGAGTGAGTGAGTGAGTGAGATAGGGAGTGAGTGAGTGAGTGAGTGAGATAGGGAGTGAGTGAGTGAGTGAGTGAGATAGGGAGTGAGTGAGTGAGTGAGTGAGTGAGTGAGTGAGTGAGTGAGATAGGGAGTGAGTGAGTGAGTGAGATAGGGAATGAGTGAGTGAGTGAGTGAGTAAGTGAGTGAGTGAGTGAGTGAGATAGGGAGTGAGTGAGTGAGTGAGATAGGGAGTGAGTGAGTGAGTGAGTGAGTGAGATAGGGAGTGAGTGAGTGAGTGAGGGAGTGAGTGAGTGCGTGAGTGAGTGAGTGAGTGAGTGAGTGAGTGAGTGAGTGAGTGAGTGAGTGAGTGAGTGAGTGAGTGAGTGAGTGAGTGAGTGAGTGAGTGAGCGAGCGAGCGAGCGAGCGAGCGTGCGTGCGTGCGTGCGTGTGTGTGTGTGTGTGTCACGTAATGCGCCTTCGTCAAGTAATAGGCCCTCGTCAGGTAATGCGCAAAGCATCCGTGCTTGCTCCTTAAATACCTGTACTGCGAAAGGACATGTGACCAGAAAATAATATCTAATGACAGCGTAAAAAAATGCGCGTGAAGTCGTAAGTGAAGCTCAGTGACGAGGCTTAAAGACTTTCGGAGTTGATACGAGAGAGTACACGGGGCATAGGTGATGCAGTACAAAAGTATTCTACGAATTGACACATGTTGTGCTCGAGTAATGCGCCTTCGAGATGAAAAGGGAGTAAAGGAGAAAAACAAGCTTATTCAGACACACTAAACAGTACTGCATGGATAGCGCAGAAAATCAGGCACAGCAAACGGTAATCATCACCACGTGTTGCGTTCGTTACGGCACTGTAAGTCGTGTGATGTTTAGCGGTCGTCGAAAGATATGCTCTGCGCTAAATGCATAAACATCGGACGCCTTAAAGACGATCACGCTTCCGTGAACAGAATTATCGCTACTTTGAGAGAAAATACATTTTCCCTGTATTTTCATTTAAACCAGAAGTCAGTGCTTTGAATTTGAAAATTAGGAATGATCCTCGAACCTCTCTGTCAGGGTGAGATTTGAAGCCACATTGAAGTAGTGTGGCTGTAATGTTATCAAATGAGTAGCCAGGAGTCGCGACATGCCTCGAGAGCGGAAGATCAGGAAGGTTATTGGCATGTGATCGGAGGTTATTGAATCGCAACCTGAAGGGTTGTCCGATGTACTGCAGCTTACACACACCGCATTCGAGCAGATAGACAACATTGCTACTGTCGCAAGCGAAATTTCCTTTTATTTCACAGTAAAAGTCTGACGCAGTACTTCTTTCCAAT
Source organism: Amblyomma mixtum (assembly GCF_055824585.1). Classification (NCBI taxonomy): domain Eukaryota; kingdom Metazoa; phylum Arthropoda; class Arachnida; order Ixodida; family Ixodidae; genus Amblyomma; species Amblyomma mixtum. The sequence continues at coordinate 12,972,858 of NC_143019.1, forward strand.
GTGGTAGTGGTCATATGAGTGCATACCTTACAACGCGGTTTGTGGCAAGGGCGGCAGCCAGTTGGACAGGGGTTAGTTGTTTTTGATGGTCAGCATGTCGCGCAGGTTCCATGACCTACGGTATGCTACGCGGGGTGGCTGCGGAAATATTCCTCTCAGGCGGCTGCTCTGCAAAATAATATTGTGATGTTTCTTGAGGATACGGTTAACATTGGGCATTGATGCACAATGGGTTAGCACTAAAGTGGTGTTTGATTGTCGTTCCCCGTGCTTATCTGAACAAAGGATTTCCTTGCGGTCTATTGCATCTGCGCGTTTTATCGCGTCGTAAATAATTTGCGGTGGGTATCTTTGTCTTGTAAGAGCATTTCTCAGTTTTCCAGAGTTGTCAGCAAAGTCGGAATCGTATGAACCAATCTTTTTAAAACGAAGTGCTTGACTCTATGGGATACTACATGAACTGGTGGGCGAGTTGGTCTGACATAGTGAAGCAGCGCTACGGCACAGAGCCAAAGGGGAGAAAGGGACGAACACAGCGCTGAACTGACAACAAATGTTTATTCCGGATGCTAACAGCATATATATACTCTTTTGCACCTTAGAAAAAACAAAGAAACAGAGAACAGCAGAAAGTATCAATCAAGGGAAGCTACATCGATGTACACGCGATACAGCTGCATGCGCAAAGTGACTGGGATTGATACGTTCTGCTGTTCTCTGTTTCTCTGTTTTTTCCTAAGGTGCAAAAGAGTATATATATGCTGTTCGCATCCGGAATAAACATTTGTTGTCAGTTCAGCGCTGTGTTCGTTCCTTTCTCCCCTTTGGCTCTATGCCGTAGTGCTGCTTCACTAGCTATGGGATACTGGTCTTGCAGTGCCTCGTATGGCTGCTTTGGAAATGAAGGTATTGATGCCTGTCGGTCGGTTTCCTATAAAGCTTAGTTGTGAGCTTGGTACCACACAAAGAAACTGTTACGTCCAAAAAATTAATGGTTGACATCTCCGAAATGAAATTGAAGGGTGCGCGTTATTAAATGCTGCTATGAAAGATAGAAGTTCTGACTCGCCGTGCTGCCAGATGAGAAAAAATATCATCAATGTAGCACTCGTAATAAAAGGGTTTTAAGCTACAACTGCCAAGGAATTTGCCCTTAAGCAATCCCATGAGAATATTCACATAATTCGGGCCTATTTTTGTCCCCATTCAGGTACCGCTCACTTGTACAAAATGATCGCCATTGAATTCAAAATTATTTAATGGGAGAATTAGCCTCAATATGATCTCCAGAGCGGCCAGTGATCTCCAGTGGCGACCACCTCGGAGAAGCATAGATCATCGTGCGCGTAGAGTACCGCGCGAATACCATCTTCATGTGGAATGTTAGTATAAAGGGATACATCCATGGTCACAAGTAGCGAACCGCGAGAGACATCAAGGTCAATAATATCTGTTAAGAAATGATTGGTATCTTTCAGGTAAGGTGGAAATGTGGACGGAATAGTGTTGATTAAACTGTCAACATAACGGGACAAGGGCTGAGTGACCGTTCCAATGCCTGAGACTATGGGATGGCCGGGATTGTCAGGTTTATGTATTTTAGGCAAAAGATAAAATCTGCCAGCAATAAGGCTCATAGGTACTAGCAATTGTTTTGCTTTTTCAAAAAGTTTTCCTTTTTTCACAAGCTCTCCTATACTATCTGTTATCATTTCCTTAAATTTGTCCGAAGGGTCACCGTCCAATCGTTTATAAAACGTGCGTGGTGCCATTAAGCTGTCTTTCTGCCTCAGCAATATAATTGGTCTCGTCCATGATTACCACTGCGCCACTTTTGTCTGCGGGCTTGATACCTATTTCAAGGCGGTTCTGCAGTGACTCAATTGCTTTCGTTTCATCTATGGACAAGTTGTGCCTGAAATAAGAACGCTTTTCATATATTTTTAAAATATCCTGCTGCACAGCGGATATGTATAGATCGAGTTATTTGTCCCGTTGTCAGGGTGGGGTCCATTGATGATGTGATGGCATATGAGTAGACGCGGGCCGTCCATGAAAAAACTCGCGTAGCCTCATCACGCGCGCAAAGTTTTCTAAATATTTTACTAGCTGGAATTCGTTATAATCACCCGTCGCTGGACAGAAGTTCAAGCCGCGCCAGAGCACAGCAGTTTCTACTTCAGATAAAACGCATTTTGATAAGCTGACATGTTTGTTTCGAGCGGTGCAATGGCACTTCCATGACGCTGTGGAGGTAACGAGGAGATGTTATCACGTAGTAGTTTCTTACATTTTATAGCTTCAACCTCTTTACTTTTCTGCGCTTCATATTCATATTGTAGTGTAGCAGCCGTGCTCGCTCACTGTGGTGAACTGTAGTAGGGAAAGAAGACGACGATCCTGAGGTGTGACGCTCGCTCGCAGCCCGAACGCTTGGCCTGCACCTTTGCTGAACGTTGCAAAGCGACCTAGGTTCTGCTCAGCCACAACCCCATCCTACATTTGGTGGAGGTGCTGTAAGTTCCCCCTCTCGTCCTCATCCTGGAGCTCCGTAGCCGCACCTTACCTTCGCCACCAGTTATGCCTGAAGTCACCAGCCAGACAGCCCCCATCCCGTCGCCTACCATCCTGTGTTCTGGCGGGCTCCGGCAGCGAGATCCCAGCGTCTTCAGCGGTGCCGACGACCACGATGTTGACGACTGGTTGGCGACTTACGAGCGCGTCAGCGCCCACAACAAGTGGGACGATGCCACCAAGCTTGGTAACGTACTATTCTATCTCAGCGACGTTGCCAACTTGTGGTTCCGCAACCACGAGGCCGACTTGCCTACCTGGTCGTCCTTTAAGACCAGCTTCTCGGAGGTATTCGGCCGCCCAGCTGTGCGCAAACTGCGCGCCGAACAACGCCTCCGCGCTCGCGCTCAGCACGCCACTGAAACCTTCACCAGTTACATAGAAGATGTTCTAGACCTGTGCAAGCGCATCAATCCATCCATGCCGGAGGCCGAGAAAATTAGCAACATCCTGAAGGGCATCTCCGACGACGCGTTCCAAATGTTGCTCGCCAGGAATCCGCAGACGGTGGTGGATGTCATTCAGCTTTGTCAGAGCTATGACGTCCTCAGGAAGCAGAGGAATTCTACTCGCCGTTCCGGAGTCATCGACGAGTCCCTTCCTGCGCCGGCGGTCTGCAGTCTGGTCTCTGACTCGGTCTCCCTGCTTCCCCAGATCAAGGCCTTCATACGGGAAGAAGTGGCCCGCCAACTGTCCCTACTGCCTGTGTCTGGCGACCCTGCGTCACCCATAGATCCCACCCTTCGACGCACCATCCCAGAGCAGGTCGCCGACGCTTTGCCCTCTAGCCCTCGGCCTCCGCCTGTGGCTGCCCCCCTCACCTACGCTGAGGTTGCCGCCAGACCCCGACGCCCCGAAGTCTACGTTAACCACCCATCTGTCGCACCGCTACCACCTCCGCCGGCACCTGTCCGTCGTCGCCTGCCGCCTCGCCGTGCCGTCATGAACCCATGGCGTACCTACGACAACCGCCCCATATGTTACGCCTGTGGCTTGCCGGGCCACGTCGCCCGGCTTTGTCGCCAACACCCGCCGCGTTTCCGGGACGGGGCAAGCCCATTCCACTACGACCCTGCGCCTCCCTCGCAATCAGTTCCCTCCGGCACCCCTGCGGACTCCTTCCACCTTGACCGCTCTTCATATTCTTCACGCCGGTCGCCTTCTCCCCGTCGCCGATCTATCTCTCCCATGCGCCGGCGATCACCCTCTCGTCCGGAGGAAAACTAACAGCCGCAGTTCCGGAGGCAAGAACTGCGATTCCATCGAACTGCCCAAGTCCTCCGTCTTCACCTGCGAATGTTATCGAAGTATTTGTTGATGGCGTCGCCGTTCTCGCCCTTGTAGACACGGGCGCTGCTGTATCCGTTATTAGCGCAGCCCTTTGCCGTAGACTCCGTAAAGTGATGACGCCTGTTTCGAACTTTTGCCTCCGCACTGCAAGCTCGCACCGCATTCAACCTCTAGCATTATGTACAGCTCGCCTTGTTATCCGGGATGTTGTGTATATCGCCGAGTTTTTCGTGCTGTCCTCCTGTTCTCATGACGTCATTCTGGGCTGCGACTTTCTAACCCTTCATCATGCGATCATCGACTGTGCCCGTGCCAGCATTGAACTGTCTCCGCTCTGCGCTACTCTGCCGTCCGACACCTCTCTGCGCCTCGGTAAAGTGCTGGTCGCTGCAGATACTGACATCCCTGCCTTCTCTGCTGCCCTGGTTCCCCTCACTTGCGCCTGCGATCCTGATTCAACTGTTCTCTTTACTCCGACCGATGCCGCTGCCCGTCGCCACTGTTTCCTCCTTCCGTTCGCTCTTCTGACTGTCTGCGATGGCCACAGCGCAATCTATGTCACGAACCCTTTTTCTTGTCCATCAACGCTTCTCCGCGGCGAATGCCTGGGCCATGTAGAATCAGTCGATCACGCTCTTCCATACTCCGTCTCTGACGAGCCTGCCCCTCTCCAGATAGATGCCATTGGTTCGCCTCCTGCTACGCCAAACCAAGACACCGTTTCTGTTTTTTCCCGATCTATCGATGCCAGCCTTTCGCCGCACCAACGTGATCAGCTCGTCGCATTACTTCAACGTTTCCGTACGTCCTTCGACTTCCCGCACAGCTCTCTTGGCCGCACATCCGTCGTCACACACAGCATTGACACCGGAACGCATGCCCCTTTGCGCCAGCGTCCTTATCGCGTGTCGGCCCCTGAACGCACCGTCATTACCAAGGAAGTGGACGACATGCTTCAGCGCGGCGTAATCCAGCCTTCTCACAGCCCCTGGGCCTCTACCGTTGTTCTCGTGCGGAAGAAGGACGGATCGATCCGCTTTTGCGTTGATTACCGTCGCCTCAACAAGATTACGCGCAAGGATGTGTATCCACTTCCCCGTATTGACGATGCCCTCGACTGCCTGCAAGGCGCGGAATTCTTTTCCTCATTGGACCTCCGCTCCGGCTATTGGCAGGTGCCCATGGCTGCTGCTGATCGGCCAAAGACGGCCTTTGTTACGCCCGACGGCCTCTACGAATTCAATGTCATGCCGTTCGGCTTGTGCAATGCGCCGGCCACATTCGAGCGCATGATGGACACAGTTCTCAGCGGACTCAAGTGGCACACGTGTCTGTGCTATCTGGACGATATCGTCGTCTTTTCTCGAGACTTTTCGTCCCACCTGGCCCGCCTCGAGCATGTCCTGCAATGTTTGACCGACGCCGGCTTGCAACTGAATTTAAAGAAGTGCTGCTTCGCAGCCCGGCGGCTTACCATCTTGGGCCACGTCGTCTCCAAAGAAGGCGTCCTTCCCGATCCTGCAAAACTGCGCGCAGTCGCCGAGTTTCCCCGACCCACCTCCCTGAAAGAGCTGCGTAGCTTCATCGGGCTGTGCTCTTATTTTCGCCGCTTCGTACGCAATTTCGCTTCCATCCTGTCACCCCTGACTGATCTGCTTGCCGGCGACACCAGCCTCTCGTCTTGGACACCAGACTGTGACGCGGCGTTCACAACGCTTCGACGCCTGCTTGTGTCCCCGCCGATCCTCCGCCATTTCGACCCCGGCCTGCACACTGAAATTCACACTGACGCCAGCGGCGTGGGCCTCGGTGCCGTGCTGGCTCAGCGCAAGCCCGGCTGCGCCGAACATGTTGTTGCGTATGCCAGCCGCACTTTGACAAAGGCCGAGCGCAATTATTCCGTGACAGAGAAGGAGTGCTTGGCAATAATTTGGGCTATTGGAAAGTTCCGACCTTACCTATATGGTCGCCCGTTCTCTGTCGTTACCGACCACCATGCCCTCTGCTGGCTGTCGTCCCTCAAAGACCCTTCAGGCCGTCTTGCTCGTTGGGCGTTGCGCTTACAAGAATACGACATTGAAGTCATCTATCGATCTGGCCGTAAGCATTCTGATGCCGACGCACTATCGCGGTCCCCGCTACCTTGTGACTTAGACGCCACCACTGATGCGTCCTCCCTTGATATTGCCGACATGCCGTTTGAACAACAACGGGACCCCTGGATCGCTTCCCTCCTCGCTCTCCTGTCTACACCATCTCAGCGACCTGCGACCCGCACTCTCCGTCGTCAAGCCCGCCACTTCGCAATACGGGATGGCCTCCTTTACCGCCGCAACTACCTTCCCGACGGTCGCAAATGGCTCCTTGTCATTCCTCGCCACCTGCGTTCCGACATCTGCGCCTCTTTTCACGCCGACCCCCAGTGCGCTCACGCCGGTGTGGTGAAGACCTACACGCGCCTTCGACTCCGCTTCTACTGGCGGGGAATGTACCGTTTCATTCGACAGTACGTTCGCTCCTGCCCGGAATGTCAACGCCACAAAACCCCTTCTCGCCGTTCCATTGCTCCGATGCAGCCCTTGCCTTGCCCCATGCGCCCATTCGACCGCGTTGGCATCGATCTCTACGGGCCCCTTCCCATAACTCCGGCTGGACACCGCTGGGTCATAGTGGCAGTCGATCACCTTACCCGCTACGTCGAAACGTCATCTTTGCCATCCGCGTCTGCTCCCGACGTTGCGTCTTTCATCCTGCATCATCTCGTTCTACGCCATGGTTCTCCCAAGGAGCTTCTGAGTGACCGCGGCCGTGTCTTCCTCTCAGACACCGTCGAAGCCCTACTTCGCCAATGCCGCATTGTTCACCGCTCTACTACGGCCTACCACCCTCAAACGAACGGCGTTACTGAACGTTTCATTGACCGACATGATCGCCAAGTATGTTGCCTCGGACCACTCAAACTGGGACCGCATTCTCCCATTTGTGACATATGCGTACAACACTGCCACACAGAGCACAACTGGCTTCTCTCCGTTCTTTCTTCTTTACGGCCGCGAGCCTTCCTGTACCATGGATACCGTGCTTCCGTATCGCCCTGATATCTCCGAGTCTCTTACCCTTTCTCAAGCAGCGACCTATGCTGAAGAATGCCGCCAGCTTGCCCGCTCTTTTACAACGCAAGATCAGAATCGCCAGAAGCACCTTCGCGCCCCTACCAGTCCGCTTCCGTCCTATACCCCAGACTCGCTCGTGTGGCTTTGGGTTCCCTCCACCAGTCCCGGTCTCTCCACAAAACTCATTTCAAAGTACCACGGCCCGTACCGTGTCGTCTACCAGACCTCTCCAGTCAACTACATCATTGAACCGCTTTCGCCGCCGCAAGATGCGCGCCGTCGTGGCCGTGAAACAGTGCACGTTGACCGTCTCAAGCCGTACTACGATCCGCCTACCATCTGTGCGCCCTAAGTCGGCAGGATGCCTCCTTTTTCGCCGGGGGGTAATTGTAGTGTAGCAGCCGTGCTCGCTCACTGTGGTGAACTGTAGTAGTGAAAGAAGACGACGATCCTGAGGTGTGACGCTCGCTCGCAGCCCGAACGCTTGGCCTGCACCTTTGCTGAACGTTGCAAAGCGACCTAGGTTCTGCTCAGCCACAACCCCATCCTACAATATAGCAAAGTATGCTGTACAGGTGTTAGGGTAAATGTGGCGCGCATTTGTTGTTCTCTATTGGTTAAGTCTTTAACGGACGACCGGTAATGATCAATAACAATGTGCATGAGATCTAAGGATGCTTTTTCTGGAGTATCATTCCCCCTCTTTTCGGGTAGACATTTCAGAGGTAGCTGGTTGCAAAGTGAGCTTAAGGTCTTTGGGGACAATTGAATCAGCGACGTATAGAGTCGACGCGTGAAGTTGATATCGGACGCGTTTGCCAATCAACTTTCTCAGCCTAAAAAATCCAATTGACGTCTCCATACCGTTCGAAGCGGTGCCTAGTCAGCCTTGCAGAGCCATCGCAGCGTTCGCCGGCAATGTGCTGTGGCGTAGTGTTGCCTGATCTTTTGGGAAAGTCGTTTCTTGCTTGTGCCCGTTACCGCAGTGGGCAGATCATTCGAGGTAGGCTGCTTTGTGGAGGGCAGGCTTGTGGTCCCTTGGTGGGCGATGGATCGGCCCCTGGAGAGCTCTGGTTCGGTGGGTCTCGAGGGCAAGTGGTCACTCCAGGATGTAGAGGATGTGTTTCCGATTACGGAAACACAACTGTTGTATGTGGCTCGCCACTAGCGCAACACCCTCGAAGCTCGGGTGGAGACCTTAAATAAGCTTGTTTTTCTCCTTTACTCCCTTTTCACCTCGAAGGTGCATGACTCGAGTGCAACACATGTCAAAGCGTAGAATACTTGTGTACTGTATCACCTATGCCCCGTGTACTCTTTCGTGCTTAATGTTATTAAGGCGGAAACCTTTAATGCTTCATCGTTGTAAGCAGAAGTTGTCGACAGAAATGTCACGCTTTTCAATTGGTCGAAACGCTCGTGACGTCAGAGTGCGCGAATTTCAAACGGGGCCAATTGTACTTTGGCTACTAACCATGCAACCAATTAAAGGGATCGTATAGTGATGCTCCAAGTAAGTTGGTCTGAGTTTAGTTAATTGCTTACTTAACCAATTAGCCTAATTAACCTTTCTAGTCAGACCAGATGAATAAATAAAACCGAGTAGGAAACTGGTCGAGCTCGGGAATCGAACCCCGGTCTCCGGCTTGCGAGACGAGCACGCTACCACTCCGCCATGCCAGCTCGATGGTTTGGAATGAACAAAGGCGCGTATAGTGAACACGGTGTCTTCGTTCTCTCCCATCTTCCTCCCTTCCCGTTACGGCGAGGTTTAGGTGTCCACCAAGATATGAGAGACAGATATATTTCCTTTCCTCAAAAACCAATTTACCGACGAGCAAGGCGTAGAGCCGAACGGGCGATGGCGTTCAATGGACTCCCTGGCAGCGTTGCAAGACGCTGTCGCGTTCCGAAGCTCAACATCTTAACCACACATCAGTGACGCAAGCAGCCACCGCACTTTAGGTGAACAAAGTGCCCCCTCATTTTTTCTTTATAAGTTGACGAAGTGACTGGCCACGTGCTTCTGTGCCATGCCTTTAACTCCGCAATGCGTGTTGATTATTGCTTTCTAAATGCCCCAGCTCTAATTTTGTAGGCCATTTGTACTAGAGAGGAGCTCGTGTCAACTCCGAAAGTCTGTAAGCTTCGTCACTGTGCGTCACTTACGACATCACGCGCATATTTTTACGTTGGCGCTAGATATTAATTGCTGGTCACATGTCTTTTCGTAGTACAGGTACGGATGCTTTGCGCATTACCTGACGAAGGCTGGGCCCCGGCCGAAACGTCGTAAATAAACCACTGTTTTCGTTCGTGTGTCCCTCTTCTGCATTACACATTTCTGGATCCGGGAAGACTGTTGTGAAGTATATATACAGTGCATTGCCAGATGGGACGACACAGTGAGATGGCCACCGTGTTTTTCCGACCGGTTCGTAAAGTACTAAGAACCGGTCAGACTTTACTGCCGTATTGCAGTGCGTCACCTTATGCAGGTCGTAGTTCTTCCGAAGGATGCCAATGAAAGTGGCAAAAAGCTCGTGATCCAGGATAGCTTGAGCGTATGGATGGATAGATGTGAGTAGTGACCCTTTGAAGCGGTGTATTGGCAGGTGCCACCTGCTCTGTATTTCTATTTCTTTACAATGCTCTAAACCAATCTGTCGAACTGAATGGTGATATCTATAAATTCGACATTATTGCTAAAGTATAAGCTATATTCTCTTTCAAGTTTGACCAATTTTTAATCCCGAACTTGTATCCTTACGTCACCGCCCTGCTTCTGAGCCACCAATCGTTCAATCGCTTTTTTCCAATGTCTACTGGAGATTCATTCACATCTCCTGCTGCTGTCACACACGAGGATTCATCGCCATCATCATCAGCCTTACTACGCCCACTGCAGGGCAAATCCCTCTTCCATGCCTGTCCAATTAGCCCTGTCCTTCGCCAGCTATGGCCACCGTATCCCCGCAAACTCCTTAATCTCATCCGCCCACCTAACTTTCTGCCGGTTATCCTGACTTCGCATTACACGAGGATTAAGCAGCGCCATCTAGTGCTGAAATGCGGCCGCGCGCGTGTATGCTGTGCGTTGCAGCATGTAATCATAAAAAATATAACATGTCATAGATCTAACAACCGTGCAGAGCTGCTGTCACTGCCATAAACGTTGAAGCTTTCGTAAATACCCGCTGACAGCTTCATCGGAAAATGAAAAACTGTCTAAACTATGATTTATAATATCGATTTCTCCTTGAAGCGGCCGCACTGCTGCGAGCCTGCGACACGCAGCAGCACATCGAAGCACTCCAGGGCTTTCGCGTCTACTGTTCACTTTACAGCGGACATCTCTTGCCTCGTGTACGGCATCGGAGCCTTTGACATATGCGCGGGAACTGCTGCAGGCGACAAGTGGACGGTATTTAGCGACGCGGGTTGGCGACCTCTGAAAGAGGGCGGGAGAAGGAAGCGAAGAAGGAAAAAAGAAGGCGCCGAAATGTCGAGGCTTCTGAGTGAACTCGCTAGAGATGTGACGACTTTCTATTTTAACATTCAGCCAGGGATGCTTAGGATGAACTTTGCAGTCTCGAATATACCGCGAGTCCTAGCTGCGGGGCGCTGGAGTTCGAGACAGATGCACAGCTGGGACTAATCAATTGCATGGCCCACATTCTTGGAAAAAAAATTTGAATCCTCGAAAACTGCAAGGTACTGTTATATAAATGTTGAAGGTCCGATCTTTCGATGTGTAGTAAAATCTTTCTTTTAAATTGTTTCCATAACTCGCATCAAGCAGTTAAGATTGCCATAGAAAACCAGCGGGAACGCTTTTGACAATAGAAAAAACGCTAGTAGCAAAAAAAAAATGCAAGTCTGCCGACGGGAGATCTGCGGCTATATTGATTGTTGTAGCGCAGTGTTACAATATATGAAAAAAACTGCGTTCATAAAGGGGTTCCCGTTGAAAAATGCGTTTGTCCAGAATTTTTGGGTATGTGCGTGCCTGTTTTCAAACGAAATTGCTAGGACACGTCGGTTTTACACTGGAAGGAGGAATTGTACGGCAGCTCAGTAGATTTCACTACATGAATACAGGAGGGGGGGGGGGGGGGAGGTTACGTGTGCCACGACTATCTCAGCTTTATGCTACTAGTCGAGTCATCGAAATGTACAGTCGTCCACAGAGCTGCCTAGAACACTCCAATGACGCCCGGAGTTTACTGACGTCATTTCCAAGTGGTATATAGGGCTCGAAACAAAACCGCATTGCGCATGCGCATTGTCATGGGTCATGTTTAACTCCTCATGTCTTTAAGAGCTAAATCGGGCTCGCCGGGGAGCGGCGACTGTCAAAAATAAACAACAGAGGGCGCCGCTGGAGCGCTCTAGACAGTTTTGTGGATGACTGTACGGCGTTGTTCCGTACTCGTTACCAAGCTCGCGACTCCACTGAGCCGTCATTATAACGAAGCCTCTTTCTCCTCAGGAACTCATCTTCTGCTTGGATGCGGCTAAGGCAAGGTCTGCAAATGAGCTTCTATGAAAAAAAAAAGCATGCAAACAAACAAATGGGGGGGGGGGGGGGGGGGGAGCCGATAAATAGCTACAATGCTTACAGGAGCGACAGTGCCTTTTAATGACCAGCGGTGGACTATCATCAGCGCTGTTTTTTCCGTCAGCCGTGCTCTTTCCGAAGCTGTTCGTCCCCTACAGTATGCGTTTTGCAACACTCCAGTTATTATACGCGGACTCTGCCGACCCAGCTGTAGCGTGGCTCTCCCACCGCGAACACGTCAACAGGAAAATGGCAAACAGCGTTGTCACAGCAGCGAGCGAGGAGCCGGAGAAGATGAATCTGTCTTCGCGCTGCGACAGCCCGTCTTTCACACAGGAGAGACACTAACAATTCTTAAAAATGAGTAAAGTGGTACTGACTGCACCGTTCGAGCCGCTCGGGGTCGCATGCAATTCGGTCATCTCTATAGTGTAAAAGGCTATATGATGCACTAACCTCTTACAGGTTTGTCATACAGGTGCCAAGCAATTATCATTCATATATGTCACGAATGCCATACGTTCTTCGTCAAATGTTTCAGGGGAATCCCCCAGGGTGGAGTATATTTGTGATAAGGGAGTAGGATTTGTCTGTAGAGAGTCTATAGACATTACAGACAGAAGTCTATGGACAGTCTGTAGACTGTCAAAAAATTTTTGCAAGGGTCGTATGACAATCGTATGACTGTAAGAACGTTCCCACTTCGAGTGATTGATCAGTATGCTCTCGCCGTACCATACGTTACCGCCCCGATCAGCTCACTTGGAAGAGCGACTGCTCCGGTGAAGCCGTGGTCCCGGGTTCGAACCCTGGACCGGGACCAATTTTTCTTTAACTACGAAGTTTTTGTGAAAGCTGTTTCCTCTGTAGCCTTATGGCTGCGCTTGGGTGGGTGGGTGGTGATACAAACTTGGTGACAACTGTATAACAAAGCCTGTATAAGGTTATTGCATCATACAGCTTTTTTCAGTAGGGTCTATCGTCGGTTATGTAAGAGCTCCTAGAAAAACCGTAACTACCCCTTGACTGGGGAACAAAATGGCAATTACTACGTTTTTCATTGCCACCCCTAATGTGCAGCCCGCAACCTTACGTGCATGTAAGGAGGAATCGTACGGCATCTCAGTAGCTTTCACTATATATGCATACAGGAGAGCGTGAAAGAGTGTGCACTGCTGTAGGATAAAACGCAGCAGACAGGAGTCAGACAGGCCGCGTCCCAATGGAAAACATCCGGCTGACGCTTTCCGCGATAGCCGCTCCGAAACTGTCAAACTAGGCGGCCACCTGTGACTCGCGGCATCTGGAAACACGTGCCAAAACTCGTAGCGCAGTGGCCTCGACCCGCAGTTCCTATAAAACGAGCACAATCCATCGTGCTTTCGCGCGTCACACACAAGGCATGAATCCGCGAACGTTCACGTGAGTCGCTTTGTTCACTTGCTTGCGAAAAACTAGAGAGAATGTTTACTGCATTCGAATCGGAGCGAAAACACGGATTTGTGCTACGTCGAAGACGACAGTGAGCAGGCAGTGCTGCGGGACGGAGCAGATGGAAGTTGATGAAGACGACGCTCTGCAGTGCACAGCGCGAGAGTGTGGTGCAGTTTAACACGAGGCGTGATGGCTGCGGCGGGGCGACCGCCTGTAATCTGTTTCTCGCCACTAAAATATATTATGTACTGCAAATTATTCATTGCGCAAGACTTCCTATCCAGCGCTTTCACAGGGTTTTCGCTACTTTTGTGTGGGATTCGTCTTTTGAATCCATGAGGCGTGATAACCTTTTTCGGCCTGTAAGCGCTGGTGGCCTTGGTCTAGTTCACCTGTATGTCCAACAGATAGTGTCACGTTTCATGTTTTTCCGTGACACTACACACCCAATAGTACGTTCATTCCTGCAAACAAACTTAGTTCATGTTTTACCCAACCTCATTGTGTCTTCCAATGTTTGTGACCGTCCGTGTTTGTGGGGCATAATGCAAGAGGTGTATTTGGCTGTCCGTTTCCTACTTGTTCGTTTTTCTCCTGAGTTCCTTTTTTTAGTGTCGAGGAAAAAGTTGTATAAAGCTTTGATTAGTATGCTCTTCCCTCCGCCCATGTACCGCTCTCTGTATTTTGGTTTACCTGGGCATGACGTACTCAAAAGAGTACGTATGATGCCAGTCTCGCCGTGTACAAAGACCTTTTTCTTTAAGTTACACACCGGTACGTTACCCGTTAGAACATGGTTAGAGAAAAAGGGCATTTTTGTGTCTACCGTTAATTGCCGCCTTTGTGATGAACCAGAAACAATTGAGCATTGTTTCATCAGTTGCAAAGATGCAGTACTCCTCTGGGATATCCTGCAACGCACATTTAAGAAAAGAATTCATCTGACTCCACATTCTGTTCGCTATCTCACTGGGCTGCCATTTGTTGATGAACCCCTGGACATGTTCTTTCTGATTGGACTGCACAGCCTCTGGAAAACCCGCATGATGGACAGACACTGTGAACCTGTTGTGTCTACAAAGGATCACTTCAGTCGAATGGACGTGTATGCCCAGACTGATTACGAACCGGAGTGGCACTCACTATTAGTGATGTGCTCCGCATTGCCCCTTTTCTAGTGCATGGTCTTTTCAATATGTATTGTTTAACACTTTTTTCATAATTGCTTGTATATAGTTCATGTACATAGAACATTACATCACTGTACTAAATACCACGTTGAAGAAAAAAAAAGCGGCAGCGAGTCATGGATATTGATTCCATTTCTTTTTCTCTTTTTCATGGTTTGACCTCTAACTCAGCTGAATGTCAAAACTAAGCACCCGGCGATCGAAGCGCGGGGTCTCGCTGTGAAGCTTTCGCTTCAAAAACTAGGCCTGCGCACATCTTCCCGTCTCCGAACAAAAAAAAAAATGCCTTCATTAACTATCGAGACTAGAGGTGGCATGTTTGTCGCCCCAGTCTGCGGGCGGAATGCTTTGTTTTGGGCTCCAGGGCGTCTCTGCGCTCGGAGGCGAGTTAGTGGGGTTCTTCGGAGACGTTATCGATAGGGGATACTTATCAGGGCGCACACATCCGCTGCTCGACACCTTGAACTCTGTGGATAGCGAACTTCTAAACGCGCCCTTGCGTTAACAACTTTAACCCTCTTCAGACCTCGTTCTATATGCGCAGAGCGTCTCTGCGCTCGGAGGGGAACGGAAGTCATCGAAACGGAAGGCTTATCTTATCACAACTCACGACCTGGGCCCGTGGTCACACTGAACTCTGTCGATAGCTTACGGTTCGAAGCGTGCCTCTTCATTATCGGTTTTCAACTCTCATGCAGGAGATGCTTTCAGCCTGTGTTCGAGCGTTTTTATGACGGCTGCGGAGTCTGTATTTCGATGTAGATGTGCAAGGAGTGCCGTGTGCTGATATTTAGGTGCACATTAAATGGGCCCTAAGCGGACAAAGTTAATCCGGAGCCCTTCACTAATCCCTGCTCAAGTGTTGGGGTTTCGGCACGTAGAAATTTATAAATCGGGACGAACTGCTTCCAATGAACGGGTTTTAGTCAAAGGCGGAGAGAAAAACACATTCCTGAGATTTATTTATGATACTGTTATGTTTGTGATTATGTTATGTTCACGTTTATGATTTATAATACTGCTTTGCTTGAAAAGCTTATTTGATTCGTTGCGATCCCTTTTTACAGCTGTCTAGGATAGCCTCAGCCTTTCTCGATCCTCAGCATAAATTATCCCAAAGTATACAACTTCGCAATACTCATTAATACCGTTGGATAAGATAACAGAGCTGTACTGGCCAAGACTTAAAGGAAATCTCTCATTACATTACTTTTTAGTTGATGTAACTGCAAAGTCTTAATGCGTATGCTCTCTGTGAATGTCCTGTTTGCAATGCGATTATATTTATTTAAGAATACTGTAGACCTCACTTGAAGGCCATTACAGGAGAGGACTTGTCAAGGAACAAAAACGTCAAGCACCGACAATACACAATAAAAAAATATGGTCAAAGCACGAATACAGGAACAAAAGAGAGAGAGAGAAGGAATAAAAAAAATCACTGAAAAGTACACGTGAAGAACACACTACACAGTATGCATACAGTTCGCTGTTGTAAGCTCGCGTTATACTGACAGTCTTGTAACTGCGGTCGCTATGAGGGCTTCATGATTTTCCCCGCAAATATTTCCATAGCGTTCCCTCCCCCACACGTGCGTCGCGTGAGAAATAAAAAAATTTTGCATTTTAACATATACGTCAAACGAGATGGTGACGGTGGAATTCGAAATGACGGCCTCCCCCTCCTCCGCGGATAAGCAGCATGAAGGGAAGGGAAGAGAAATAGGAGAGGAAGAGCCATAGAAGAGCGCTGACGTCATCAGTGGGGAGACCGGGGCTGACATATGGTCATAGAGTACATCGAACGCCGATCCCAAGTGCAAAAAGATTATGCATTGTTAATCACCGCTTTGGCTTTGGTTAGCTGGATCAGTAAACAAGAATTCAATGAAGCTTGCAGAAGCATATTTATTTATTTATTTTTTAATTCAAGTTACCCTCTTGGTCCAGAAGGCATTAAAGAGGGGGAGTGATGCAGTACTAAAAAAAAACAGTGCAACATATACGCAACAAACAGTGCGACTAAAATGTAACAGAGGCAAATGTTATGGTACAGTATTTCTGGAGAGCGGGATAAACAAGAATAATAATAATTGTGTTTTCGAAATTGTGTTTTCGAAACGGTGTTTTAGAAATTCTAAAAACTGACATGTATATAACTTACGGCAGGCTACTCATCTCTCATTAACTAAGTAACCCAACAGTAATAGTTGGAAAGTTAACTATTCAATATTAGTTAACCAGCCTTCTGTTAGCATGTCTTAGCTGTATTCTGATATACTACACCGTTGACAATGCGATACCGACAAAAGTGGCCTTCTCAGTCAAAAAGTGAAACACCCTGTATATTACTGAATGCCCAGCCAATGCATAGTCTTGGGAGGTTTTACAGGGGCTAGACGCGTAGCATAGTTATTAATAGACGCAGGCAGGTAAAATCAAATTACTAATGTAATTTGCCTTTCACCACGTCAAGTTTTTGTTTCAAATTCAGTCTTAAAAGGTCAGCCAAACGAGGACTTTTATTAAAACTGAAAACTTTTTAGAAAAACATGCACATATATTATTACCGTCTTCTGTTTCGTCAATGCGCTTGAAATATATCAAGTAGGCGATGTAGACACGTTTCTTTTAACTACTTAACAACTTTTAACAACTGCCTTTTGGTCGGCGTTATTCTTTTCTTTTCACATAAGAATCTACTAACCGGCCAGACGAGATTTCATCAAACCTTAGATTTCATTTCTTTCTTGCTAAACTTAGTTCTAAAGGCCGTCTCCACTTCTTAAAGCTTAGCTATGTCGACTTTTTGCAAGAAAGCGGGGCTCATAGATAGCAGCATAGCATTCTGTACAGATGTACTTACGTAGATGCGTTGGATAGCTGCATCTTGATCTGAAGAGATTTTGCTCCATTTTGAGGTCTCCGAGTGAAAACTGTGAGCAGCTGAAGTTTGGGAGCTTCATGTGAACACAGCAAGTCTCTTCTTCGCACAATATTGCACTCAAACTTTCCTTCGAGGTTAAAGCAGAAGAAACTTTCAGACGCAAAATCTTGGACAGCTGTACACTCTAAAAACAAATTAGCCCATGTAGGAGTGAAAAGACACTATGATGTCCTCTAGAGGACTTCAATTTAGGGCCATAGTACGCTGCCCAAGCCCTGGAGTAAATTTCTATCACTAATCATACGGAATGCTTACAGTTCGTTCCATAAATTCCTTCTTGAACAGCTTGCGAAGTTCTAGCATTTGAGAAGATTTTGACTGAGGTTCTGATCTCCTCCCATTGCTAACTGTATCAAGTCGCCATGCTTTGCAGTGGGAATATGCCTGCGTTGCCAAGAGTACGGATTTCGTATATTCAGAGATCAAAATCTACTCCGAAACTTGGGCAGAATACTTGCGCCTAAAAGGGTTGGTGGTAGAGGGCAACTTACTCTCTTTTTAGCCCCATATATAGGCTAATTCGTGTTTAGAATGTCTGAAACAAACCATCTTGTTTCATACACTGTACTATACCATGTTTCGTTCCCTCTATGATAAAAGAAACGATAATTTTAAGACGGGCTCAGCTTTAAAAGCAGACCATTTACGCGGGTGAACTAAGAAGGTAACTTAGCTGACGAGTTAAAGGAGAGATAAAACACGCAAAAGTGAAGCGGCATGACAGGCAAGGTGTCAGGGAATTATGGGCCGTTAAAGGAAGAGCACAAGGGGGCTGCTTGCGGCCTCGGTCGGGAGGTTTCCGAGTGATCTTTTGCGCTTTACGACGCGACGCTCCTCCATGTTGTCTCATGCTTCGCTTGAAGGAGACGTCGTCTTATACCTCTGTCAAGCGAAGCCGTCAAACACTTTCCCAGCGAAGGTGTTGCACCAAATGACTAAAACGTGAAACGAGCTGCGACACACCGTGCAACTCTAAGGTCAGTCAGTTGTTTTGAACGCCACTTACAATGCGCGCCTAACGTGTCGTTAGTCGCAGCTTCAAAGTACATGCGAAGTACTTCATTAATTCATGCGCTGTGAATAGAAATTATTGTCGCTTCTTCCACAAAATAACTAGTCTGGTTTCCCCAGACAGCAGCTGTAGGAGCTTTTCATTATACACGGACGTTCGCTTTTGCCGTCACATTTCTACATAGCCTTCCAATTTTCGCGAAAAAGTAGGCTCGTACTGTCGGGAGAAAAAGTGGTGTATTATACCACTCAAGCTGCGATTGGACTTGACTGCCACGCCACTTCCGAGCAGGGTGCGCATCCCAGACAGGTGAAGGTGTCACTACTTTTTTATCTAGTCATGTCAGTTTGCTCGTTTCGACTTCTGCGGCTCCTGCATCCTTGGCGAAAACAGCGAAAGGCAAGAGCAGTGAGCCACATAACAGCTCGTGGTGTACACTACTTTATCCCACGGCAGCAGATGCAGGGAATGCTTCTTAATAGCACAGTAGATGTCCCGCGAGACAGGTCTTGAGACTGGCGACCACAGGCCTGTCGCGGACAGTTCCTGGCGCCGCGACCACAGACCTATATTGAGACCAGCGACAAGAGACTTGTCTTGAGACGGCTTTTGAGACACGCGACCACGGACCTGCCTTGGGACAGGTCTTGAGACAAGCAACGACAGGTTTTGAGTCTGGCGACCACAGGCTTGTCTTGGACAGTTCTTAGCACAAGCGACCACAGACATATATTGAGACAAGCGACAAGAGGGTTATCTTGAGACGGCTTTTGAGATACGCGACCACAGATCTGCCTTGGAAAAGGTCTTGAGACAAACGACAACAGATGTCAAGACTTTGTGTCACATATCATCCAGATGGGCCCAGAAGTGTATGGCCCTGGACTCACAAGGGAATGGGCGCGGATGGTGCAGCCATCGCTGCCATTTCTTTGGCGAAAGAGAGAGTGAAAGCTGCGAGCATTTATTTAAGAGCGAAAATGTGCCCTTCAGCATAAGAAAGTCGCATGTGCACATGCAGGCCTGTGTCGGCTATAAATGTCAAAAAGGCCCGGTGTTGGGGCCCATCACTCCAGATTTTAGTGTCTGGTGGTCGGCTGGGGTGTTCATAATGTTAATAGTGCACAATGTATTTACAAAAACGTTTTCGAACGTCTTCAGCTACACCGATTTTCTCCTGCTTTCCTGCAGCGACTGATGTTGAATGGTACAGAGATAGCGACTTCTCGGTCAACTTCTTAAGCGTTGCTGATTCGGTCTTCGAGGCTCACAGGCAGGC
This sequence comes from Amblyomma mixtum, assembly GCF_055824585.1. Lineage (NCBI taxonomy): Eukaryota > Metazoa > Arthropoda > Arachnida > Ixodida > Ixodidae > Amblyomma > Amblyomma mixtum. The sequence goes on from NC_143019.1 coordinate 12,992,258, forward strand.
GTTTCCACCGGCGAGTAGTCTTCGGGCGGGACTCGCCCTCTCTCACGATCACATGGCTGTGAACTAATCGCGTTTTCCAATATGGTTACAGCCCTCAGCTGCTGAGACCGAGTACGCGGGTTCGATCCCAGCCGCGGCGGTCGCATTTCGATGGAGGCGAAATGCAAGAGAGCCCTGTGTGCTGTGTGATGTCAGCGCAAGCTAAATAACCAGAGGTGGTCCAATTAATCCGGATGCCTCCATTACGGCGCTTCTTTCTCTCTCTTCTTTTTTTTTCACTCCTCCGTCATCCATTCTCTCACGGCGCGGTTGAGGTTTACACCGAAAATTGAGGCAGTTACTGCTTTAATTTCTTCGAAACCATATTTTGTTCAAAAAAAGAGCAACGTTTGAGCGCTGTGCTGTCACCGTAGCCTTTTCGCCATTTACCGTAATGAGTGAATCAATGACTCAGTGATTCAGTCAATCAATCAGTCTCAATTAATCAATCAATTTGTTTTTGTGCCAGTCAACCAATCAAAGGACCGGGGATGCCCCTGTAAAGGAGGAATTGCACCGAAGCCAGCTTACGCTGCTAGTCTGGGTAGAGCCAGACAGTGATCGAAGGACACTGGTGTTCTATTGGAACGCGCGACGTCCCGCGGCCTCTGCGAGCAGGGTCGAAGGCCGGGGGAGAGGCGAACGGAAGGTCAAGTCCATTCAACTAGTTATGGCGCGTCGGGCCGGACGGATATGGGGTCGCCTCCCCCTCGACCTCCGCCTCTTCCATGAATCTCTGCCGCTCATTCTACCAGCGGATGTCGTCATTGTTGTCTCTTTTATTTGCTTTCGTAATCTGCACTCATCACTGTACTCGACAATCTATTCCATCTGCAACTCACGCGCATCCGCATATATTTTGCGGGGAAATACCCTATTAATTTTAACCAGCGTTAATCACTTCGGTTGCGCCGGGCTTTCTCACTAGCTTTGCTTCATTTCATTCATTACTTAAAAATTTGGTCTTGTTCAGAGGTCGGTGAGAAGAGATGTCAACACATCCAAACGCATCGGAATAAATGCCTTCCTTCACTCATTCAGTTATTTGCTGTTTCATTAATTTCATGTTTTCACGCTCGGTTGCTCTGTCAGTCGCTCGCTCACAAACTCACTCATTGATTCACTGACGGAAGAGGAAGTCAGGGTAGCCGAAGAAGAGCGCCACCGTGTAGAAAATGCATCAACTACAACTAAAATCCCTCCTCGTCTTGTTATTGTTGGTTGCCAGCTACGTCGCGTTACCATTGTGCGCTTCTGCGAGAGGGCCGCCATGATCGATCCCTGCCGCCGTCCTTATAACTGCTCGTTGCGTCATCCTGTCTGTACGATGACCCTGGGAGATTTGCATGTCAACCACTATGGCGCGTATCGGCATATCGATGGAGTGTTCAAATAGTAATGATGGCAAAATTCCGGACTGCGCCATCATCGAGAACGTCAGCAGAGTTCGATTTTCACGTGGCTTCAAAGACTGGAATTTACAAGCCAGTTGGTTGCACACCACAAAGGATACGAAGCGAGGTAGACAAAGCACTTAAACCGATGTCAGTGTGCCTAGGAAACCAGGCTGCAAATGATAATGATGCGAAGACATTCGTGACCTGATGCTGTTGTATATCGGAAGGTTTACGGTAATGTTACGGCACGGTAACGTTTTCGAGGAATAAACCTTTACCTTCAATATTTCCGTAACAGTACCATACAATACTCCAAGAATCTAAATTTTTCTCCAAAGATGCTGGGCATGTATCTTCGATACTTCCAATGCCTGCCAGCCATTTAGTGACATTTTTATTTTTGCTAACAGTGTGGTAGCAGCGGCAGCGATCTGAAATAATCAGCGATCTGGAAAGATTGATGCTGCCAGCTGTAGAACATCTGCTTCTCGAGCCTCGTCAGAGGTTGTAGCTTTATTATATTTTTTTAGAAAATAAGCAAATCGGTACACGCGAGCGTTGGCTTGCCGCGTGGATTCCTGCCTCCCAAGCATTTAAACAACAGGGCGAGCGTACTCTCTTCCGCGGTCGTTAAAAACGCAAGTCCTTCTTTCGCGCGCGACAGCGGAAGTAAGGTGATCTCTACTGAGCGGATGACAGCCTGACATAACTATAGTACACGTGTTTCACTCGGGATGATATCGCCCCTCACTTGTCCGTTCACTCAACGTACCGTCCTTGCCACGGACGCATGGCGGACTTTCTCATTGTGACGCTGCAAGATATGCTTTGCAACTGAGATGAGATGATTAGTCACAAAGCATCGAGAAACGCAGCGGCAGGGACATTACTTTGTAAACGAAATCATATTTATTGTTATTACTGGCCGCACCGGACACTGCCCGTTTAGACGAACTTTGGAGCATGCCATGTTGCTGAATAAATTATGGATATCTAATTCTCACTTTAAGATTCCTAAAATGCTCTATAATTTTCCTTTGAAAAAATCTCTGCCAGAGAAGCATCGTTGCTATATATTTAAATTTAGCATTGCTTCGTCACCAATATAGCCCTCTTCAAAAAACCTGTGGTCTGTGTGTTAGTGCGCAAGCATGCGCGCGTGTGTGTGTGTGTGTGTGTGCGTGCGTGTGTGTGTGTGTGTGTGTGTGTGCGCGTGCGTGTGTGTGTGTGTGTGTGCGTGTGTGTGTGTGTGTGTGCGTGTGTGTGTGTGCGTGCGTGCGTATGTGTATGTGTGTTAGGCGTGTGGGTGTGTTGAAGGCGTGTGTAGGCGTGGATGTCTGTATGTAGGTGTGAGTGTGTGTAGGTGTGTGTGTAGGCGTTGGTGCACGTATGTGTGTAGGCGTGGGTGTATGAACCCTCCACACTCCGCACAAAAAAGGTGCACCTCGGGACACCCACTTGTAAAAATGCATTTCCCACCTACGAGCCTCCACTGACTACCCCACCCTCCAGGCACCATTAGAACGAGCGATGGGATCGGCAAGCACGCCGCCTGCAGTTTTGCGTGCATGGACGTCCTTTAGACGTTTAGGACGTCCGCAGGACGTCCAAGAGAGTTTCAGTGCCCACTGGGCTATGTAAATACCACTAATAGTTTTCACTGTCAGAGAATCGGGCTGCCGATGCTCTTATGAATTTCGCAAAGTATAAAAGGGGGTTCCAAAGTTAAAATGTCCGGAGGAATCTGTTGTTAAGAAACTTACAAGAAAAAGGTCTGTAAAACTGGCAGATAAACGAGAACAAAACCATGTTACAATACACGCAAAATGAAAAATTACGTTTTCCAGGGTGTCATATACCTTACAGCTCCAAACTAAAAACTAAAATTTTTTTAGAAAATTGGTTTAACATATACTGGCATCGCCAGGCTCAAAGAAAGACGAATGACAAATTCTCTCATCGTTTCTTGCTGCCTCCAGACAATGCAAACGCTGCGTTGTGCCATATATCGGGGAGGGGCGGGGGCAAATGAAGCTGCAGTTTCAAAAATAAAAATAAAAGCACCAGGCGAGAGATTTTCTCACATCTATTTCATCCGTAGGGTTGAAAAACAAGTGACTCATAGACTTCATATAGTACGAGCCGTGATTTTATCGGTGAACCAGACAGGCTGACAACGACAGGCAAAGCCTCGCATGCTTACGAAAGCCGCGTTTGTGAACAGGTGACGTGTGGTTGTCAAATCACTCTGAAGGTTACATCACACTAAGCCCAGTTGGAAGCACCGCTAAGTGTGCCGCTATATTTCGCCTGTTAGCGCTATTTTGTGCGCTCACGACTACACTCGGAACGCCAACGCATCACATAGCAATGTGCACCGCCATATGCGCCGCAACGTTTCGCATGCGGCCGCATACCAAGCGATGGAGACAAGAGACGCTCTTTTATGCGATGCCGCGCTGTGGTCATGCCCGTAACTGCGCACTTTCATCAAGCAGAGCGCGGCTGGCGGCGGCGGTTGACGAGGGACGTGTGTGCAAACGTGACGGCAAAACATTTCCCGCCTCTTGCATGAAATTTCTAGTACCTTGTCTTGTGGTACGGTATGTGGCATGGTTTGTTATGGTATGGTATGGTATGGTACGGTACTTTATGGTACAGTGTGATATGGTACGATATGGTATGGTATACTATGGTACAATATTGCACGATGTGTTACGGTATGATACAGTGCGTTACGGTGTGGTATGGTAAGGTATGATGTGATATGGTAACTGGAGTTTATAACGTCCCGAAAAAAATGCATGTGGTGTAAAAGGACGTCGTAGCGGAGGGCTCCGGACCTATTTCGACCATCTCGGGTTTCTTTAACGTAAAAACGCAGCGTACGGGCGTGGGTACTTACTGATTCCATAGAAATGGCGCCGCCGCGGTCGGCCTTTGATTCCGTAATCTTAAGCAGAAAAGCTGAACGACAAAGCTGTTTGGCATTGCGGTGGGTAATGGCATTTCCCGTCCTGCCATGGCACCTTGAATCCGAAATGCGCATCTTCAAGGAGTGAACGGGTTTCGTCAAAGCACGTCAGCGATTGGCAGCATCGTCGCCCTCGTCTCATCGTTTGACGATGACCTTCACGCTACAGATATACGCCGAGCTAAGTTTTCCTCGGCCTCGAAGTTGCCTTCGAGCCCTTTCTCCATGAAGAACACTCAGTGCTTGAAGATTTGAGAAGTCGTGGCCTCAGAGGGACTGCGTGGACTGCGAACTATATAAAGCAGCGGCTACTTATGAGTACCCCAAATGGCCCAACGTCGTATCGTGCTTTGTAGAAGGCCGTGCCGCAGGGAGCTGTGCTATAGCCCTCTGGTGTTTAACGTCTCTGTTATTATGTAGGAGAGCATATATATATATATATATATATATATATATATATATATATATATATATGTGTGTGTGTGTGTGTGTGTGTGTGTGTGTGTGTGTGGTGTTTCAGTGAACACTTTCAAAAATTCTCATAAGTAGAATTTTCTTGATAAAGATATGGCTTTTGCAGCATAGTATTACCAATGTTGGCGGACACCAGAAAACCGGTGAATCGTATTAGGTAGTAAACTGGTTCACTAATTTTTAATAATTAATTTTTTAACTATTACAGTTAGGTGCCTAGTTGCAATTAGATATTTGTAGCTGGTCGTTAATAATAGCCATATCAGTTTTTAGAATTTCGAAAATGCGATTATCCTCGGGGCTGTGGCTCGACAAAATTTGGCTTTTTCGACTAGTTACGTGCACTGGAGGGGATGCTTTGCCTGCATGCTTTCGATAGCGCATGTATTTTTCGTCCGATGCAGCCAAACTTTGTCGAGCCACAGCGGTGAGGGTAATTGCGTTTTCGAAATTCTAAAAACTGATATGGCTATTACTAACGACCGGCTACAAATATCTAATTGCAATTAGGCGCCTAACTGTAATAGTTAAAAAGTTAATTATTAAAATTAGTGAACCAGTTTACTACCTAATATGATTCACCGGTTTTCTGGTGTCCACCAACATTGGTAATACTATGCTGCAAAAGCCATATCTTTACCAATAAAATTCTACTTATGAGAATTTTTGAAAGTGTTCGCTGAAACACCCGGTATATATTACACACACAGCACAAAAAGCACACCTTGCACTATGAGGCCTGAATCTGAAGCTCGTCAATATCTTTTCTTTTTCTTTATTTACAGCTCTGTACTGCAGTACACAAAATTCTCTAAAATTCACTGTGCTACATTACACAGCGGCGTCTCCAGAGAGCATCATTCAGTATCTCCATGTAGTACATACCTGGCACCTTGAGGCCTTCGCATCTTTTACGAGAAAATCGCGGCTTTTACGAGAAAATCAGTGGCTTGATGTACACTTCTGCTGTATAGACCAGCACTGCTCTGCTTGTGAACTCAAATGTTTGTCGTTATTGTTATCTATAGAACCCTCTCTTGGTTCGCTCCAGTTAATTAGCTTTGTGAGGAAATTGCTGCAGCATCACAGATGCCAGGTACAAGGCGGGAACGTGATGGGGTAGAAGCTGCCGCTCAGTGTTTCTCCTTCAAAAAGCTTGCGTTGTAGGAGCCCTGCGAATCTCCAACGAGTCTCTCTCAAGAGTAAGAATGCCCTGGAAGCAGCGCTGAACAAGTTTCCTGAGGTCTGTCCTGGCCTCCAAAAGGAATCCTCTTCCTCGGGAACCGTAGCGGAAGCCGGGTGTCTACCACAATAGATGAAGCCCTTCCATTCACCGCACTGACATATCCTTCAACAATTCTGGATTTGGCCAAGCCGTGCAACGCCGAGATATTCCTGTTTTCATGCCCAGCCGCCAAAACTACTGCCTTCGTACTTTCCTTCCTGGGCAATCTCGCTTCCTTTGTAAAGCAGCCGCACAAAACCTGTCAAGCACGTTTAGTTAAACTGATCAGCAGCGCGTTTCCTGTGACACTGGATACCCACATCACGTGACCAGTGTCGCAGGCCACTACGTACTATTCCAATGAATCCCAGCACATTTTGCAATTTTGGGCAAAGGCAAGGCTAACAAAGCAGTCAGAAAACGTCTCCAGCAGCTGAAATTCAGAAAGGTTTCCTTTAGAAAACCCCACACGTGTGTAATGGCAAAAATGTACGGTAATGAGAAAACGGATCGGCTCCCGAGCTGGCCATCTCATCATTAAGTATTTCTGTGTCCCATTAACCACAATTAAAATTTGGTCTTCCGCGTAGATTTTCGCACCATCTGGAATCTAACATTGACTCCGACTGTACGCAGGGTTCTCAAACAGCTACCGGTACAGCTGAGGACAAGCGAACAGTCCCTATTGTGACAGCTGTGGCTCAGCTAAAACACTGCAGCCCATTTTATTGAAATGCTCAGCTAGCGAACATCCCAAGAGAGTGACATGGATACTCTCATACAGCTGTCACTGGCAATGAAATGTGTTTTATGTAACTCGGCCTGCCCTTCGCAGCAGCGCAGTGCGCTCAAATTTTTATTAGCCTCTTTTCGGGACCGTGTACTTGTCGACAAATTTTACAGCATTTTCGCATCCCCCATGGATACGAATCGTGATGCATAGAATTTTCGTTTCTTTATCTGCAGGACATTGGACTCCTTCACAAGCTTTAAACATTCTTGCGTTCCCCTTTTGATATGTATTCACCCCAAATCAGTGGCCGTATATATTATTAAATAATATCTTCTGCACCATTCCCTTGCCGCGTTTCCTTATTAAAAACCTCATTACCAACGCAGAGTATAGCATGCCAGCGCTTTTCAGTGCTGTGCTATGTCAGTGTACGTTAAAAGATCCCCAGGTGGTCGAAATTATTCCGGAGACCTCCACTACGGCACCTCTTTCTCTCCTTCTTTCACTCCATCATTTTTCCCTCCCCTCATGGCGCAGCAGCAGTAGTAGTAGTAGTAACATTTATTATGCACAGTAATAAAGGTTCAAGGGTCTTGAGAGGCGGTTGGAGTCCTCAGTTCAGGACCCCTGCGGCCGTCGCTGCCGTCCCGGCCTGACGAACCAGCTGGCGTTGGTCTTGCAGGTCGGAGCTGGACAGAGAGGCCTCCCACTGTTCCTTTGTTCTATACGTTTGGAGGTGAGCTAGGTGGCCAGTGCCCGATGCACCCCCATGTCACATGGTAGGCTGCGGGCTGACCGGCGCACCATGGGCAGGTGGGGCGGTATCGATCTGGGAATACGATGTGTGTAAACTGGGGAAGGTGTTGGTCTCGAGTTGCTATAGCTTCCTGCGCCGTCAGTTGTGAGGTGGGGGTAGGAATCGGCGCATGAACCGGTGGTGGAGTCGAGTACTGTGGACATGGGTTGAGTTAGCGAATGGTAGGGGGAGATCGGGTTAAGGCCCGCTCGGTTTGTGTAACCTAGAGCTAGGCCATCCGCGACCTCATTCCTTTCCAAGCCCGAGTGTGCAGGAGTCCAAGTTATCTGATGTTTGATGGATGTGTTTGACTCGGGGTTGCTCGTGACTAGCGGGAGCAATCTTTTGTGTATACTGCCTGCAAGGAGGAGCCGACAAGCCGCCTGTGAGTCGGTCACGATGTGGTAGGATCGGCCTGCAGCATTCCCGTGCGTGTATGGCCAGGGCTATCGCGGTCACTTCTGCCTCTAATATGGTGCAGTTCTGTAGGGAGAGGCTGACGAGTTCCTGGTAGTTGGGTCCTACTGCGTTCCCATGTGGAGAGGGATGCAGGGCTCCGTCTACGTAGACTGCCCCTACCGCTCCTCCCGGTCATTCGTCTTATGTAATTTACTGTGGCTCTTCTTCGGCCTTCATGGGAGTGGGTGGACACGTTCTTGGGTTCTGGAGCTACGTGTATACGAGCTCTATTTGCCAAAGCAATGTTGGTTGACGATTGCAAAGACTACAGCAGCTTCCTCTGCTTCTTCCGGGGTACGGGAGCGGGGGGAATTTCTATGAGGTGGGCAGCTGACGATGACAAATGGTACAGTCCCCAAACGAAACCTGCGTGGCCAGTGCTAGACCTTAGGCAATATTCGCTTTCTATGACCGTTTCACTTAGCAATGCCGCCACCAAGCAGAGCCACAGACTTCACAGTACTTACACAGTACGCTTCAGACTAGAGGGGCTTTACTCGAAACCATGCTCGAGATCAGTCGAGACCATGGAGGTCTGTGGTGGTGACAGCTCGCAGACGGAAACCGAAAGCGCAGTGCTTGTGGCGACACCTTGCGGCTGTAAAGCGAAACTAGGCGGCGCGTAGGCTGGCCAGCAACATCGGCATTCGCTGCAACAAAGCCGACCCAAATTGAGCCCGTCATCGCGTAAATGCGATGATGAGCGATACAAATAAACGATGGTTGTCAAGATAAACGCCTTAGCATCGCGACAATTTCGCAACAAGCTTGTATAATTGCCGTGGGCAAACAATGTGATATCAGCCTGCCTGTTGCTAGCTCAGACGAGAGCATGATAACGCAGCTCGCCTACGAAGATAGCGCATTAACCCCTTAACATCGAGCTAATGTTACAGAGGGGGTTAAGGAGCAACAATTTCGAGGCTCTCCTTGCACTCACGACGCCTCTCAGGAGTTGTTCTCGCCGCTCTTGGAAGGTGTGCGAATGATCCCCTGCTCTGATGAGTCTGGCTGGGCAACGACGCATTGTTCGCTGGACTGTTTTTTGCACGTGGCGCTACACTAGGCGTTGGCATATTGTTCACTATGTTGCTGCGCGCACCTGTCACTGGCATGCCAGGTGAAAAATTTAGCAGTCCAGCGAGCAACATGGCGGCGCCCCGGCTGGAAAGGTTTGCACTGACTAGAAGCGCACAGCTAACTGTTGGTTCTTATACCCTCTCTGCCTTGCGACTGGATATTACGCGCCAGCCATAGGGGTTTGCTGCAGGTTGATATGACGTCATGCGCGTGAGCGCAATCGGCAGCCTCCAGTGACATAATCACAGTATTATCCCCTTCGCGTCACCCGAACAACGTGAAAACAACATGAACAACTTCCCTATAGCCATAGCTTCGTTATAGCCCGGGCTGATCGAACTTCCAAGGGGAATAGTTATTCCTTCGTTATAATAAATATTTCGTTATGGACCGTTTCGTTATAAAGAGGTTTCGTTATAGAGAGGGAGGTTGAACCTTCCTATAACGAAGTTGAAGGAACCTGGCGATTACTTCGTTATGACCATAGCTTCGTTATAGTCCGTGTTGACCGAGCTTCCATGGGGAATCATTGTTCCCGCGTTATGTCCATTATTTCGTTATAAAACGTTTCGTAAGAATGAGGTTCGACTATAGTTACCTATAGTCACGTCTATAGTCACGACTATAGTTACGTCGCTCTGAGAACATAAAAATATATAAGTAATGATGTACTTCTTCGGCTAACAACAAACTTAGAAGCATCTTTCTTCCATGCTGTTGATAGAAAGGAGAGCGGCGGTGGACGCGAGTGGCACGCGGCTAAGGTGAAGCATCGCGAAAGGCTGGTTGCGAGCGATAAGGAAGTCGTCAACACTTACCCCCAACCCCGCCTTGTCTTGTAGAAGGTGTTGTGTAGGGCACTCAGGATGCTGTTTACATGACCTCAGGAGCAACCCTAAGGCTTCACCGAAAAGCCGAGCCTATCTTCGCACTAAAAAGAAGGCAGGGGCGTGTACAAACTCGTACAAACGTGCTGCTTAAGCAGATGAGTTAGAGCATCAGGAAGTGGTGAAAGTTAATTTTGTTCACAATTCAAGCGAAGTGTGTCGCAAGACCTTCTGTAACTTCACAGGTGTCTAGGTGATGCTATGGAGCTCTCGTAGAGTGGGCTTATGTTATTGTATGGTGCGCTTTTCTGTCGCGACAAAACCAGCGCCTTCATTAAAAACTTGGGGGAATTGTCAACGCTTGCTGCGCTTAATCTTCGATTTGCTGTGTCGCTTGTTTGTCGCACTGAATTTCATAATAGAACTCCAGCTGTCCCATTATCCTATTATGAATTAACGAAGCTCTAGTTGAAAACAGGCCGGTGTGTGATGACGCGCTGATTTATATTCACTCGGATATATGGAATGGGAATAACTGTATAAGCAAGCTTTGAGGACAATACCATCTGCACGAGCCAAATCCCGCAATGAGTGCGGCACCTGAATGGATTTGGTTTGAGGGTGGGAATGTCAGCTATACGAATGACGTCCAGGCACATAATTATGGGACAGACACACGCGGCTTGCGCAGGCCGTAGAATTTCTGTGTTGGCTGTCACCCGTCACAAGGACGCTAGGACACACACGGAGTGGCAGTAAACTGTTACACTCTAGCATGTGGGAGGTGCGGGGTTCGATCCCCAGTGCCGCCAGGTACGCACCGACGATACAATGAGTACAAGCTTTCCCCTGGCCCGATGCCCCGCTCATTTAGGGTAAAATGCTTGGGAAATGGGTCTCAGACCCCACCTTGACTACAAGAAAAAAAAATTCAGGGGCACTTTGACTCTCTCAAGTGCTGCAAGGCGAAAGCCTTTCCTGGCGTACTGTTTTTTTTTTAATTTTTCATATTTCATTTTTATTTTCTTATTTTTATTTATTTTATTTTTATTTTTGTTTCTTTCCTTATTTTTGTTTTCTTATTTCTTTTATTTTGTTTATGAAACCCATGCATTCACTAGATGCGCCTTTATTCATGCTCAAACCCTGAACCTTCGTGGCGGTGTTAACGTCTCCACTTCAAATGCCAAAGGCCCTGGTTCGATTCCCAGCCTGGACACAGTTTTTGTGACGCCGAAACGCGGACACACTTGCTAACTTTCCTTGGTCACGACAGTATGAGGCATTAAAGGCTTTCGCCTTAATACCTTGTGCCATGGCGCTCTTTGGCCGCAGATGCCCTTGCGCCATAAAAATCCATCATCTTCACCAGTAAACTGTTACACGTAACCTGTGTGGCAAAAAGCGGTACTGTTGCCCCTTTCGCCATAACATGTGATGTGTAACTTCGTATATAAGAATGATACGGATCCTATAATGTATGTAAAACCGTATGTCATGTGTATAGAACTCATGTGGACCTGAGCTCCAGTGGATATCAATACATAGGTGTTACCACCGCCAGGGGCCCTTCAGGCTTCCTCTAGGCGAGATATCCTACACGCCTAGGTGACTCAACCGCTTTGGCGTCCGGCTGCTGATCCCAAGCCGCGGGTTTGATACTGGTCGCGGCGGCCGTATTTAGATGCTGGCGAAATACGAAAACGCCCGTACGTGTGCTGTGCGATGTCAGCGCATGTAGTCTGTCACAGCCTGAGTCGCTTCGAGACGTTAAGACCCCACAATCGGCAATTTACACATCCTAAGCATGGACGCCTTAGGTCAAGTATACTTAGAACTCAGAGCGAAAGTTGCCGTGAAAACTTGTTTGTGTTTGTAGACATTTCGCGTCCGTGCAGTCAACCGTGAAGGGGGAAGAGTGCAGGTACCCCGCACAACACGTGCTGGACCTTTCTGTGCGCAGTCATTATCGCAAGCCTGCAGCTAGCACCGATTTTAGGCTTTGCCATTCGTGTAATTGCCATTCGATTTTTAACTACGAACTACATAACGTATGACCTCATAAGCGACCTTTTGTCAAACTAAGCACCAGAGATAAAACTTGACACCTACTGCATCCAAGCCTTTGCCTTACTACCGTCGCAACAGTTGCCTTTACATCGTCTCAGTTGCCCACTTTGTTTTGTTTTCTCTTTTGTATATATTGCGTGTCCCAATAAATTTTTGTCAGTTGATAGAGAGCACTTGTTCTGTCTTCCCATGCCTCCGTCCTCGTTCTTGTGGTGCCTCAGTAACATGGATCGGTTCCAACTCGCCCAATTTTCCACCCTTTTGCTTTTCCACTATGTGACCCGGCCATGCTAGACGGATCTAGGCTGTTCGCTGACGGAACGAGCATTGCTCATCGGTTGAAACCGCCCCGTGGTTGAAACTCATGGTTCCTACGAGGAAGCAGGGAGGTACAGTCTTCGCCAAAAGACCTGAGGCCATAGCTTTCACCTGCTGCGAATTGGATGTCCCTAGAATGCTCCGTGTCATAGCGGATCATTCAAAATACAAGTCAACCAGGAAGCTTCTCTACACCCAGAAGAAACCTTCTGCTAGCATAAAATTCGGTCTTTAATAGTGCCGTAATGGCTCTATTGTGGGGCTGAAACGAAAAGCCTTGGCCTTGAAGACTTTTGACCAAGACTGTACCTGTTGCAAGTGTTTCACGCAAGCGGAAGCCTAGAATATTACTGGACGAGGACTGTAATCGTCAGAAAAACCTGTGAAGATCCACTTTCGAACCAAGCATCCAGATTCGAAGTAAAACCACCTTCAATCTACAGGACGCATGGTCTGCGAATAATTAAGCCATTCGTAAGAAAGTACCTCAAAATTTTCAAAAGCTCCACCTGTGGAATGACGGGGCGCGAGCAGATTAATAAAGAAATGAACAGTACAGCGCATTGGGCTGTTTTTTTTTTTTTACATAGATCTTGCAGATTTAGGGCAACAAAAAGGAAGGACAATGAAGAAAAGACGATAGACGGGCGCTGTGCTGTCGGTTGTAAACAGCTGGAACCCATATGGATCGAGTAGCTCCTGCATACGGGACGGATGCTCCATCATAACATGACGGTCCTTGTTTTCCCCTCCCTAGTTAAAGCTCGCGGAAAAGCGCACGGGCAGCACTTACCTACCAGAGGCAAAAACTCGTGCTCATCCTGGGATCACCGCTGCACATTCAACTCTGCTCACCCACGACTTAATTAAGCGTTTTGAACGCGCTGTTTACAACATTTGCATACGTAGAAACTGGCTGTCAGTAGCATTTTTTTCCTGCGACGTAACAAACCACTCCCTGGTGCAACAGAGGCATACACTGGATCCGCAGCTATGCTCGCCTCACGATCCGTAAACATTCACGTGGATCCTATAACACACCTCGGCACATCTGACTACCCGGCACCTACACCTCTTCTCCGAAATTCATTCCAGCCCCACGTATGTGAATCACAAGTTCTGCGCCAGCGAACAGGCGCTCTAATTGCTCTAATTCCTTCGTGTTCAAACGCACACTCTCCCCCGTTGTCTTGTTCGGGAGGAGGAGGGGCGACTCATACCCTTTCTGTACGTCATCGGCGGCGTAACATACTTCCACCAGTGACTGACAAGTGCCCTCACTGTGGCGCTCCGCCGGACCTGTGTGATGTGCGACACTTGAGGACGTGTCCATGGCCACGGCTTCTGAGCAAAAATGGTTTCTCAGAGAGGTCCTATGACTGAACTGCGAATCTGACTACGAAGCATAGACCATTGGGAATTGCCACACCGGCAACCTTTGCTACTATTTCGCACAACTGGTCCTCACTCTTTCTAGCTTTCTCCTATACTCTCTTCTCCCTTTCTCACTATGTGTTATGGCGCACTTCTCGAATACAAAAAAAAAATGGAAACAAAACTGACATTCCCACGGTATACAACAACGAGACTGACAGAAACACTGAAACCTGGTGGCGGCCCACTGGGCCCTTTCAAAAAAGCACGAACTGCTCCCACGCGTCCGCGCTTAACGCAGTGACGTCACTCACACCGCCAACGTGCTCCCGGGAAGCCTCAAACAGCCGCTCGCAGTCCTGCCGCGCTCCCCCCAAAACCCTGCTCTGCATGACACCTGCCAAACATTTTTCCGTTCGTAGTCCTGACGGAGACCCACAGGGCGTCGCCGCTGATAACCGATATCTCGACTCACGTATACGGCGGCGGGAGAAAAAGCCAGACGGTGAGGGGGCGCGCGGAATCGGGGCCTAGGTGCGTCTGGTCACATAAACACCGTCCGACGTGCGGAATGAGGGGGAGGATTGCCACAGCGAGAGATGGAGAGGGTGGGACCAAAGGCCGTCTCCGCTGCGCTGATGAGCGCCGTCGGCACCTCCTCGCCCCCCGGCTCGGCGCCACGCTTAATGACTGCTCCGCAATGAGGGCCCCAAAAGCCTTCTACAACGGCTCCTCCTCATTTGCCCCCTTCGCGCGGACCGGATCGTCATCCTGCTACTCCTGGGTCTACGGCATGAGGAGGTAGGTGGACAATCCCCCGCTGGAGTTCCGTTAAACTAGCTATGCTGACGCTCGGACACTGGCAGCGCTTCCGCCGGTCGGTGTGCTGCACGTAGCATCGGCTGGCGCACCGAGCATGTTTCGCTTGAAATATAGAGAGTTTTAGCATAGCAAAGAGAAACGAACATATGTGTATACCGGCCCATCCGGGTACTTGCTGCGCATGCGCCGTGACTAAATAGTGACGCGCACCCGGCACTGCGCGTGCGCAGAAAGCTCTCGGCTGATCCGGTATGTGCGTACGCTGTATGCTAAAGCTCATTATTTCCTCCTGGCAAATAGAATCTCATTTAAAGAACATGCCAGTCGTATTTACAGCGAAGTAAAGCTCATAGGGGAAGGTTGCTTTACCTGGAGAAGGTAGCTGAGAAAAAAAAATAGCAGCAGATGTACTATCTGTTCCCGACTTGATAAAAAAAAAATTGGTTCTTTCCTGCTAATAACATTAGAATTTTCCATGCTTTCCTTAACTTCAAATACTGCTGGCGTCCATCGTACATGGATTTCCACAGATTCCTCTTTCATATTGATGCATTTCAGTAAAGGTGCACGTAGCAGTAGCTAAGCCCCTATCGTTCCATTCTGTTTAGCTTAGAGTCAGTTTGACGAGTGTGCTAGAGAGAAAGTGTGTTCGTACTTGCAAACACTAACGAGTGAGGTAGATTGAAATTTGATACTAAGTGCATTCTTGGCAAAACGCAATGAAGCTCCGAAAATGATTACATACTGTGCGAGGTGTTTAGAAGAACTCCAGTCGCATGTTGACTCCGACGACGATATGCGATAATTTATTGAAAAACAAGAATAATGCCTTGCTCTAACAGTGCCGGACACAGTAGATGCGCGAGAGGAACGTACGTTAGCTTTCAGAGCAGCGAAACCATCGGTTCTAGATAGTGCAACAACCTTTAAAGGCTGGAACAGATATCAAAAGGCCCGGCAGAGAGCTTTCCGGTTACCTTAGTGCCTTCTTGTCCGCTGAAATTCAGATTGCTGCTTCGAAGCTCAGCACATATTGCTGAGTAACGTGTAGAAGAAAAAACAAACACGTGTCTTCTGATTGCAGATCTCTGGAAGCGCTCAATGGCACTCCCGAAGAGCTTCGCAGACTCAACGATGAGGGCGCCAACGACGTCCTCATACTGCCTGCTTCGGCGCTTCAACTGGAAACACAACGGTACAGGCCAGAATGGAAGCGGTATACTGCCACTGCAACCGCTAAGACAAGCTTTCCCTTTACCCCGGAAGCCCTCGGTGCTTGCTGTCTCTATTAAGGCGAAAGCCTTTAATGGCTCATACTGTCGTCTGTCCGTTAACAAAGCGTGTCACACGCGTTTAACTCGGGAACTAAAAAGGATAGAAACCAATGGTCGCTTCAGATAGAGGAGGGAAAAAATGAGCCTAGAAGCCACGTTTCATGACTGTAGAGTAATTAGTTAATTAATTATAGGCAAAATGTCGAAATTGCGTCGAAATAGCGCGGATGTCGATACAACTACAAGAACAACGTGACGTCACTTCCACCGGAAGTCGTCACGGCGTAGTGAAAATTGTCTTATAGCGGTCGGAAAAACGTCGGATTTGTGTCAAATGAGACGGAAAAATGTGTAATTAAGCGTAATTAACACTTAAGATCCCCGAAAGATGCATAATTTGGGTATCAATATATCCACGGGAACGACGTGACGTCACATCCACCGGATGTTGTCACGGCATAGTGTCCTCGGCTTTCGCCAATCAACACTCTAGTTGCCAAAGTGTCCTCGCAATTATTCTCTCGGAGCGAGGCGCTCGAGAAGTGACTGCTGTCGCTTCTAAAACCCTCTTAAAAGCGTGAAACGTTCTTCAACGATAGCTGAACTAAGACATTTAAGGAATCAAAAAAAAGCCCACCAAATTCAGTGTAATCTAATCAAATCAAGGTGGATGAAAAAAGAGATAAATAATTAACAAAAAGAAATGCGTCCGCCTCCAGTGAAAATGGAGCATGCTCATGACATGAGCCTCATCACACGAATTAGGAAGTCATGAACGCGTGATAAAGTTATCACTAAGACTGGCAAATTCAGTATAACCTGATCAAATCAAGAGGGATATCAAAAAGAGATAAATATATATATTCTTTTTTAAACGGGTCCGCCTCCAGTGAAAACGGAGCGTGCTGCCTTTTAGTCTCATGACACTGAATAGGAAGTCGTGAACGCGTGATAACGTTATCACTAAGACTGGATCCCTCGAGCGCGCCATGGTACATGCAAGAGACTGAAACGAGATAACGGAGAAAACGGGGAATATAGATGGAGACCACGCGATCTAAGAGTGGCGTAACTCGCACGTCCGTACAGCTGCCGCTCACCAAGGTGTGTAATGTAGTGTATAACACACCAGGAATGCCTGTTCGACTACGCGGTAAAGAACCGCGTCAGCGGCTTGAACGTTTCGATGGAGGCGATCATATTTCGCCACGCAAGTTCAGCAGAAAATTCAGAAAGCACGTGTTAGATTGTAACTCGGCAGCTTTGCTAAGACCTTACATGAAAAGCTCCTCCATGGAGCGAAGAATTACAGTCTGCTTTAGAGCGGAAATTCGAGAGCCAATTTACGTCCTATTTCTCTCCCTCCAATTTTTATTTTTTTGTTTTTATATTTCTATTTTATGTTTTTCTGTTATTAGGGTGAATTGAATCTAAAATAAGTGGTTTTTAGTTTACAACGATTCTTAATGTACATTAGAACGCCCTTATGTGAACACGAAGGGTTAATTAATGACAGTAAGGTCATATATGTCCAGCGACAGTCACGACCATATATTTTCGATAACTGCGTGCTGGCTTGTCTTCTAAAAGAAACAGCGAGCTCCGATTTGTTGACAACCGCATCATCATGGCATTATGTGCTACATGTCGTTGCTGCGGCAGTACACGACTGCCTGTAACAAATGCGCACATTGAGTCATAGCCATATGGTTTTGAAGGTCAGACAAGTGAGAGGTTACAAAACTGGAGCACGTACACCAGTGGGACAAGGCGCGTACTGCCCCATTTTTCGCGATAACGAAGACTGTTGGCGCCTACACAGATTTCTTTATCGCGGAGTCCAGCGGTGTCTAAACTGGAAAAGAACAAAAAAAAAAAACACCGGACATTTGGCGTTTGTTTACGCACTAAACTGTGTGTGTCGATATTTGCTTCTGCCCCCCCCCCCCCCCCCCCTCCCAATGTAAGCCACGATTAGGGGAGCGGCTGGCTTGACTGTTCAGATATTTAAATAAATCTAGACAACATGCTTTTACAAGGGGTTGAAAGCAAATTGACTGCCCATAATTATAAAAGAGTCAAGGACTGTATTATTTATATCTGTAAGCTGTGTATGTACTGCACGGAGAAAACAATTTGTTCGAAGTACAATGACAACGCAAAGTTATTCGACGGCTTTATATGCATGGCGTTAATTGTATAAGATGTAACAGATACATGGATCATATTATTATATTTGCTCTCAGTTGGTTACCTTTCGAGATGCTAACCTGAGTTTCATTCAACTAAACTCAGCATTTATCACGCGTAACTTCACCTTATTTTCAGCTGGTTTGGTTCAAAACGTAACACAACTATAATGTAACGATTTTATTACAAACGAAAGCAGCAAGGAGGCGCATTACTCGCAGCCTGCTGTCATTTTTTTTTCTTCGGTGCAGTTCTCTGTCACATTGGAAAGCAGGGTGTTTATAATCTTTATCACTCATAAAAACTGCTCAACCTGTATATGCCGCTGTGCTGAAACTGAAGAACATATCGCAAAAAGCTTTACAGAGCTACAATGGGCAGTACTTACAAATAGGACGGAAGGATTGTGACAAGCAATGTTTACAGTTACTTATCCCAGCTGCTTTGATCAAATGCAACAAATGACATATCAGTACATGACTCACGCATTAAAAAGTTCACAACTGCATTTTGCGAGTGTACATCTGTTGTCTTTTTTTCTATTGCGTGTTTTGTTTCTTATATGTCTTAGTAGGCTGTCACAATTTCGACAGCCTGCAGTCCGGCGTTCTGCCATTGCGTGGACTTGTGCGCATCCATGTTTTGATGCGTCGTGTTTATGTGTGCGTTATGAGTACGGGGTCTTGGAAACGGTGTTGGTGGTGCTAACGCACAGGCGGGATTAGCCGTACAATGACCTGTTGGCAATTGCTCCGCCAGAGTCGCTGATTTCAATTATTGTCTGTAACACTGTTCCGTAATACCAATGTCCTCTAAAAACTCGGCAATCCTGTAGGTGAATGCGCAGTGCTACTTTGTAGCCTTTTTTCTCTGCATTCTTTGTCAAATTTGTATTCCATATTAACTAATTTTCGGCGAATCTTAATAAAGGAAAACGTTTGATAAATTGTGTCTTCCTCCTGAGGCGGGGTTGATTTTGCTGCCTTGTGAATGAGGCCATGAATCATTATCTTCTCTATTCCTTTCATTTATACTGTTTCAGTAGCTCGCGGTAAATGCACCGGTTTAAAAGCCCTAAACTACGTTTAAGCAGTAGAGACACCAAATCTTTGTTGTGTGTTCTTTTGTTAGAGTGATGCGCAAGACTACCAAATATAGACAGCCACGCGGAATCCGCCAATACGCAATAAGTAATTTGTAATTTTTTCTTCTAACGTGATTTTGCGGTTTCAACAGCCGAACGGTGGCTGTGACGTAGACGAGTTGAGGCCACGCGATGCATACAAAAGATGCATGGTCGCTGTTTTCTTCGTTTTAATTCGCCCCAACTCTTACGCGAGCCTGCCCAAGAGATAGAACGGCAAAAAAAAAAAAAAATTGAACCACGTGGCCTCCAGTGCTCCTCTATATCACAGACACCGCTCTGCGGTAGAAATCGAAACACGAGATAAAAATTCTGTTACAAATTTATCCGGAAGATTCTGTATCTGAGCTAGTTGGTTCATAGCGCAACGGTATCGCCAGGCAACGGAAAACGACATACAGAGATGAGGGACTACACGAGGCTAATAGCACTAAATAAATTATTTAGCTGGCCTAGGCGAATTTCACGCCGTGATCCGTGCAGACTAATTTATTGTGCACCATTCCAAAGCGAAAAAATATGCAAGAATAATTTTTGTCTTCCTACTCCTTTAGGGTTAGTTGTAATTATCTAATTTCGTTGCACGCTCCTAAAATACGCAGGCAGGAGAACAATCAATTTTCCGCATAATGTTCGCATGATCTCTGTCTATAGATGAAAAAATGTGCACTCAATGTGCGCATTTGTACGTTTTTTTTTTTTCCTGTGCACCGTAACACGGATTTCTGAACTATTTGGAAGGCAGCTTATATTTAATTACTGATTTATGCACTGTATATCCGCTACACTTCTCAAAACAATTTCAAATACTCAGTCAACTTTCTCTTATAACTGACACCACGGTAAAAAAACAAACAAAGAAAATCTTCGGTTCCAATGACTGCTGCCTTTCTTTCGTACACAAATCCGAACGAGCTCCTCACCTCCCTACATTTTTGTTTGTCTTGACGAGAGTGAGTGAACTTTTTACTAGTGTTGTTTTGGCAAGGAACAATGTGCGTTTCCTGTTAGTAAATGGCACGTGTTGTTAATATATCTATTTATTTGAAACATGTGAAAAACACAGCGGCGCGCTTTATGCTTTTTTGCACTGTTCAGCCGGAGTATTTGATCCTAAATTTGACCCATGAAGTAGGCGCCCTGCAGGAATACTTCACGCCATTGTTTCGGCTTACACCCTTGCCAGTTTTAGTTCAGAGCAAATATAAGCAATGAATTCATCTATCCAACATTCGCTCATGCTCATTCTCCTCAAATTTCAGCATATTCTAAATGGCTGAAAATGTGCTGAAAATGTCAGTGCGCTTTCCTTTTTCTTTTTTTCATCATTTCAGCTCACATGCTCGGAAGTAAGCTTTGGAGCAATTCGCGTAAAAATGGCGCGAAAATCCTTCCTCCAGAGCGGTGCTCTGATGAACTGCAACTTTTTTCCCGCAGGCTTCCCCAGTATAGCATTCGAAACTACGCCGTCGCTGCCTGCAAGGATCGCTCTCGGGGCCTGATGTCAGTTTCCTTTTCTCCTCGTTCAGCGTGTACAACCGCTAAACTTCGCCGAGACAAACGGCGTGTTGTAGCGTTCAAAAACCTCTCCCTTACACAATAACTCAGCTCGCTTCGCCTTTCCCCCTCTCCAGTCCTATATAAACAGCAGTATCTCGTCGTAAAACCGGGCAGTCGTAGGCCCCTCGGCCGATTATAAGCGATAGAGAGACCCACCACTCGAGCTGCGTCAGCATTACAACCAGATTCTGCCAAGCAAGCAAAGAAAAACAGCCCGCAGAGTCTAAGCAGTCGCTTATCTTTCTTGAGCGCTCTCTCTCTCCTCTTTATGGCCTCGTCTCACGTTCCTTCACAGACAAACTCTAATTCACGCATGACAGTGCGAGCTGCAGTGTTTTATAGAACCCGCGCGTGGACTTACGCGACAGTGTTATCGCTAAGCAGCGCTGCACTGCTATATATGCAGAGCGCGCAGTTTGCCCTAGGCATCCGCGAGCGAACCAGAGTTGTATTGCTCAGAGATTTGCATAAGTGCGGTCAGAGGCCCAAGGCACTGAGAACACATGTATATAGCTTTACGGGGCAAAGACAGATAGCGACGTGATTGAATTGCTCGGAAGCACTGATGCCATTTCGTCACACGGAGTCGGGTGCATTCTTTTACTCAAGTCAATGAGTAATTACTCCCTTATTACAAATCTACTCCACCTTGGGGGATTCCCCTAAAAACATTTGGTCAACACTGTTCCCACTTCGAGTTATTGATCAATTCGCTCTCGCCCTACCATAAGCTTGCCGTCCCGGTTAGCTCAATTGGTAGAGCGACTGCTCCGGTGAAGCGGTGGTCCCGGGTTCGAACCCCGGACCAGGACGAATTTTTCTTTAACTACGAAGTTTCTGAGAAAGCTGTATAGCTTTCCTTTTTTCAACTTAAAACAGTGCGCAGGGACAGGACACAGTCAAGAAACACACAGACACAGCACTGACTGACAACTGAGGAATTTACTGCTTTGCTTGCAATAAATACAGAAAGTATCGTCTAAAATACAAAGAAAGCCTTGAAATCGTCATTTTGTCACTTCTGTCGTCATTGCTTGTCCAGATAACCCATTTCTTTTTTCGTCAACGTTAGTGATGGTGTGCTTACGCAGGTGGAACGATTCTTCTGAATGATGAACGCTTCGTATATCTCTCGCATGAGCTTTCGGGGGTATCTTCTCAGAATCTTGCAGCGTCGAAAGTGTGGAATGCATTCGCAGTCCGACACGTGTCCCGCTAGCTTGCTGCCATATCCTTTTTCGATGTTGCCGACGTGTTCCATGAGACGTATGTTGACGCAGCGTCCTGACTGCCCAACATATGACGCCCCGCATGACAAGGGGATCTTATAAACTACATCACTGTCGCATTCGGTCAAAAAAAGGCCTGCTACCATATTCATCGGCGCACTCGAAACTGGTAAAAAGAGCTGTGGCCACAGGCGCATTGAGGAGTGCCGTGAATAGATCCTGCATTCACCGTCAGCAGCAAAGCGTCCAGACACAGCTGACACGGTTACGTGAAGCTGGTTTCCCGGAGGACCTCATCTGTAGCCTTGGCTTCAAGTTACTGAAAGAGTTCCGGCGACCGAACCCCAAGAAGCCTCAAAAAGTAGAGCGGAAGGTAGCCGTCATGCCATATGTCCACGGTGTCAGCCACGCACTAAAGAAAGTGGTGGCGCGAGCTGGAGTGGACTTAGTTTTCAATGCGCCCAGCAAATTATCCAAGTTGTGCAAAATGGTCAACCAAGGCGCTGAAAAAACAGCACGTTGTAAAACAAAGCACAAAGACAAATTCACCGAATGCGACAGTGATGTAGTTTATAAGATCCCCTTGTCATGCGGGGCGTCATATGTTGGGCAGTCAGGACGCTGCGTCAACATACGTCTCATGGAACACGTCGGCAACATCGAAAAAGGATATGGCAGCAAGCTAGCGGGACACGTGTCGGACTGCGAATGCATTCCACACTTTCGACGCTGCAAGATTCTGAGAAGATACCCCCGAAAGCTCATGCGAGAGATACACGAAGCGTTCATCATTCAGAAGAATCGTTCCACCTGCGTAAGCACACCATCACTAACGTTGACGAAAAAAGAAATGGGTTATCTGGACAAGCAATGACGACAGAAGTGACAAAATGACGATTTCAAGGCTTTCTTTGTATTTTAGACGATACTTTCTGTATTTATTGCAAGCAAAGCAGTAAATTCCTCAGTTGTCAGTCAGTGCTGTGTCTGTGTGTTTCTTGACTGTGTCCTGTCCCTGCGCACTGTTTTAAGTTGAAAAATTAACCAACTGGCCCCGCTACTTCCCATGAAGCTTTCCTTTGTAGACGTATGGCTGCGCTCGGGTGGACGTCAATGAGTAATTACTCCCTTATTACAAATCTACTCCACCTTGGGGGATTCCCCTAAAAACATTTGGTCAAGTCAGTTTTACGACGATAATTGTGAAATAACTGTTCATTCCTATGGTTCGGAGTGTCGCTGAATGCCTTCGTAGAACTGCCTTGCTTTTACCTAGTATCCTGCACCAAGTGATAGAAGCACTGAGAAAACATGTTAGGAGACGAAAAAATATCACACTGTATTTTGATGCTGGTATTTCCTGCGCTATTATAAGTTAGGAATGGTTTTCTCAAGGCCAGCTGCGTGGTTACAGCCTCACCGTTGCAGCGTCTTCCTAGCGTAGCTGACAGACCGACAGAAAGGTGCATTACCGCCAAGGATAACAATGTTTACATGTAAAATGTGTGTGTGTGTGTGTGTGTGTGTGTGTGTGTGTGTGTGTGTGTGTGTGTGTGTGTGTGTGTGTGTGTGTGTGTGTGTGTGTGTGTGTGCGCGCGCGCGTGCGTGCGTGTGCGTGCGTGTGTGTGTGTGTGTGTGTGTGTGTGTGTGTAAAGTAATGGCTTCACACAACCAGGCGTTGTGGTTGCTATAAATGTGCTTAAACGAATGTTGATTTTCATTTCTGAACTGCGGATTAAAAATGATTATTAAGGCGAAAGCCTTTAATGTCTCATCGTTGTAAGCAGCAGTTGTCGACAGAGAATGTCACGCTTTTCAGTAGGTCGAAACGGTCGTGACGTCACAGTGCGCCAATTTCAAACGGGGCCAATTGTACTTTGGCTAGTAACCATGCAACCAATTGAAGGGACAATATAGTGATGCTCCAAGTAAGTGGGACTCGCTTAGTTAGTTGCTTAATTACCCAATTAGCCTAATTAACTTCTCTAGTCAGGCCATATAAATAAATAAAACCTAGTAAGAAATTGGTCGAGCTCGGGAATCGAACCCCGGTCTTCGGAGTGCGAGACGAGCATGCTATCCACTCCGCCATGCCAGCTCGATGGTTTGCAATGAACAAATGCACGTCTAGTGAATACGGTGTCTTCGCTCACTGCCATCCTCCTCCCTTCCCTTCCGGCGAGGTTTAGGTGTCCACCGAGATATGAGAGAGAAATACATTTCCTTTCCTCAAAAACCAATTTACCGACGAGCGAGGCGTAGAACCGAATGGGCGATGGCGTTCTATGGACTCCCTGGCAGCGTTGCAAGACGCTCTCGCGTTCCACTCTCAGAGGCGAAGCTTAACGTCTTAAACACACATCAGTGACCACACTTTAGGTCAAAAAAGTGCAACCCCCCCCCCCCCCCCTGAATTTTGACGGGTGTCCACCGAGATATGTGAGACAGTTACTGCGTAATTTTCTTTCCTCAAATACAATTTTCATTTTCTTCATTACGGGCCATCTTCGTCTTTCTTCTTTCACTCCCACTTCCTCCGTTCCTCTACGGTGCGGTACAGGTGTCCACCGAGATGACAGAGATTTACTGCGCCATTTCCTTTCCTCAAAAACCGTTGCGTTGAAACGGCAAGGCATCGCGCCGAACGGGTGGTGGCGTACCGTGGACTTCCTGGCAGCGCTACAACACGCTGTCGCGTTCCACTCCTAAAGGCGAAGCTTAAGCTTAATTAGCAGTTAATTAGTATTCACGGATTAATAAGTAATTAACCATTAATTAGTGATTTGTCATCACTTAGTAATTAGTACTCAATTACATGTGACGCCACCAGTGCCACAGAAGCACTGAAAGTGGTGCGGAAAACGCTTTCGCCTCTACGCACTTGACAGTCAAAGTGCCCCCTGAATTTTTTAGTTACTTTTCTGATAATTCTTCCTGTTTGGCATTGTTCGCCGGTGTAAATATTCGTAACTGTTCACGCTATATGCTCCGCCGTACGCTATACTCAGCGAAAGCTGTCGCCATGCTGTTGCTTTTCTTTTGCTAATGGCTAATACCTACAAAAGACTTACAAGCCCTGTGGCAACTCGGGCCACCACAACGATCGCAACGGGCTCATAGTCACGTGACATAATCGCTATGAATCCGCCTGGGAGGACTCCGTATAGCAGCTTTCGCCGGAGAAAAAAACAGTGACGGATGATCAATGCGATTCATGAGGCAGAGTATGCGTTAGCATGGGGCTCCCCCCAGACGGTAGTGTGATCCAGTCCATCAATCACCATGTGACACACCGTAACCACTCTCCACTCACCCGATCCAATCCAGCAACCGCAGTGTGGCACACCGTAACTCTCCGCCGCTCGCCCCTCCCCTCGACACTGATTGGCGACCGCGATTTTCCTCTCGCCACCCATCACCTGCCACCGACTCACCCTCTCCCTCTCTCCACTCCGCCTCTCCTCTGAGGCTTCATACGCCGGACACTTCTTCCGGTAACGGGGTTCTAATGCTAACGCATTAAAACATCGGTTTAGTCGCCGCGACAGGAAAGCAGGTAAATATTGGGTTTAACTCGCCAGCACGCCATTTGTCGATCCATGCGCGTGCGTTGTTTCAAAGATTTTAAGGTTATTGTTTCAAAGGCTGTTGAAAGGTTGTTTCAAAGATTTTCAAAGCAAGTTGTAAGTGATGAAGGCATCCGGTTCTCGTCTAGAGTATGTCATCAAGTGGCTGAAGTTACAGCGGAGAAAAGGCAAGTGGCGATGAAAGCGTCTGCTCAGAAGGATAGATCAGTTGTCGCGTTCACCCGTTATCACGTAATCAGGAGAATGTGACCTCGGGGTTAACGCCGCGTTTTCTGCCGCCGTCAGACTAAGTATCTGAGCCCGGTTGTGCTTTTTTAGAGCGAAAACTCTACTTCGCGACCGAAGCTCCAAAAGCCATTTCATCGCTGAAGCCTGACCTAATTAAATAAATAAAACAAGTATTGCCGCGACCGGGTTTCAAACCGGCGGCAGCACGAACACATCAACTTTGCTGGCCAGTGCACGACAGCTCTATGCTATCGCCGCAGGCGACCACGCCTCGTGTTGTTGTTGTCCTCTAAATAACGGCGCGTACCCACTTCGGAGGATTGGCCAAGACACAGGTTGAACTACAACACACTCTCGCGCTGTGCATTGCACATCGTCGTCTTCATGAACTTACACCTGCGGCTCGAACGGATCAGATGAGGTCAGCTAAACCTCCATCAGAGCTTCACCTGTGTCTAATATCGTCGCCAGACGTGCCGACGACCCAGCAAAGCAAAACCATGAGCCAACTAGACTAAACAAATGATTTCGCACGTCTACCCGGGTCAACTAAAACCCTGCCGACTTTTTTAAACAAAACCAGTAAGGCCACACGCCAGGCACGAGGGTTCAGGTGTTACATCGGAAATACCCACCACATGATAAGTTTACCACATTCCGTTGTCATGTGGGCTTCGGTGGCATCTAAGCCTGACGGGCACATGTTTGAACAAACGCTGGACACAGCATACACCTCACCTGAGAAAACTGTCGATTTTCTCACTTTCGCAGGTGTCGTTTTCAGCTTAATTCAGTTTGAGAACACCAATTTTCCATTTAGAAACAAATGATAGATCAGCGCCTGTACGCAGAATGGCACCAAGGCTGGCGACCGATGCGCGATTAAGGTTTCGAATATGACGTCCAACAGGGAAGTGGCCTTGATAGAAAAGGCTTCGTTTTCCGCCTTTATTGAGAAAAGGCCTGTTTGTGTGCGCGAATAAATTTATTGTTCCGTAGAAGAGGGCGAGCAGTGGTGATTTCGTCATCAGCATCCGTTTTTGTTGGCTTTGCCGCATAGCTTACGAGCACGCGGGTAATGCTGCACAGAAGGCGTTGATGACTGCCGTGTTCTGCTCAACGAAAATTGCTTTCGTTTTCCGCCATGGTTGGCTCTGTGAAACAAGCTTACGTCGATTACCGTCCAGCGCACCAAGCACACTGCGAAACGGTTTGAGCCATATACTACCACGCTGCGAAAACGGAAACTACACCGGACATGCCATGGCCACGCCACGCTACAGTGCCACAGCCAGAGTGGCATCTTTTAAGGCGAAAGCCTTTAATGGCTCATACTGTCATCCGTTAACAAAGCGTGTCACACACGTTTTACTCGGGAACTAAAAAAGGTAGAAGAGGACCAGTGATTGCTTCAGATAGAGGAAGAAAAAAATGAACCTAGAAGCCAAGTTTGATGACTGTAGATTAATTGGTTAATTAATTAGGCAAAAATGTCGAAAAGCGCGGACGTCGATATAGCCACGGGAACGGTGTGACGTCACATCCACCGGAAGTCGTCACGGCATAGTGAAAATTGTCACAGAATGGTCGGAAAAACGTCGTATTTGTGTCAAATTAGATGGAAAAATGTGTAATTAAGCGTAATAAAGATATATAATTTGGGTATCGATAAAGCCACGGGAACGGTGTGACGTGACATCCACCGGAAGTCGCCACGGCATAGTGTCCTGGGCTTTCGCCTCTCAACACTTTATGGTTGGTTTATGGGGTTTAACGTCCCAAAGCGACTAAGGCTATGAGAGACGCCGTAGTGGAGGGCTCCGGAAATTTCGACCACCTGGGGTTCTTTAACGTGCACTGACATCGCTTTAGTTGCCAAAGTGTCCTCGCAAATTTTTAATTGACCACGTACCCGATTTTGGGGGCTAAAGGAGCGCCAGCGTCAAGCTATGCGCCGAAAGCGATGAATCGTCCATCTGGACGATTCATCGGACACTGGACACACTATAAACATCAATGTGCCTATATATGGGAGTCAAAAGGGAGTAAGATGTCCTTTTATAAAAGGGAGTGCGCAAGAGGACAGTTTACGCATTTTTACTCCTTTCTGTAAGGAGTGTACCGGCCCCGCTTGTGCCGCGATATGTTTTCTGCGTGTTTTGTGCCATGCTGGACAGAGCGGGTTATGCGCGGTGATATCAATTTGCCACGTTGAATCGGTACTGAAGTGTTGGGCAGTGCTACAAATCGACATACTTAGTGCGAAATTGACAGTTGGGGTACATTGGAGGTTCGTTATATCTTGTTGTAGGAAACATTTACTTCGTTGAAACGAAATATCATGTACAGTCTTTGTCAAAAGTAAGGCTCCATGGTTTGCTTCTCATTCGTATAACAGAGCCCTCACGGCTTCCATAAACATCAAAAAGTTATTTGAAGGTGAGGGCAGGGGTTCTCCTTACCATACAGAGATTTAGACCTTGAGAGCTGGCATAATAGCTTGAATATACGTCTGATAAGAAAAACGTGCAGCCTGGTTACTTTTGACAAATACTGTGCATGGGCGTCACCGGACCTTCCAGGGGGAATGGCTATTCCTTCGTTATATCCGTTATTCCGTGATAAACCGTTTCGCTACATCGAGGTTTGAGTTATAACCTTGTCCAGCGGCGCGCGTGTTCACAACAGAACAGAACACGCGACAACAGAAGTTCACGCGATGATCGTATTATGTACCGCAGCGAAAGAAAGAAAGAAAGAAAGAAAGAAAGAAAGAAAGAAAGAAAGAAAGAAAGAAAGAAAGAAAGAAAGAAAGAAAGAAAGAAAGAAAGAAAGAAAGAAAGAAAGACAGAAAGAAAGGAGGAAAGAAAGAGAGAGAGAGAGGGCGGAATTCCGTACCTACCTACGGACGTTTTCTAGCTTTCATACAAAACTGAATTGTCACACGAAGCAGGGGGAGTTCCATGAAGTACAGATGCTCACTCCGTGTTAAGTAAAAGGGATAAAGTAACTCCGCTTTGCCTTGCACAAGAAGTCAAGGAACCACTTAGCTCGGGCTAAAGAGCGGACCTAATTTTTACTTATGCACCGAAGTTGCAAATGCATTTTAACACACCATGAGTCTAGGGAAAATCTATATATAAAAGTATACTTTCCGTTCACATCCCTTTCAGGTGAATTCGTACACGACTGTGTGCATTATGAGCTAACATTTTCTCAAGAGTGCGCTCTACCTAGCACTGATTTCTTTGTATCAGGATAAATTTTTGTCGAAGGAGAGCAAAGGTCATTGAATTGCACGGGCATACATACAGAGGGCCCGTAGGAGGAGATTCTCTCGCGTTGATTGCACCTCACTTTCTCTCTATGTCGCAGTTCGGGGGAAGTACCCGCTGCCAAGATGCCGGCGCCTCCGGGACCCAGGGACCCGTAAGTGATCTTGTTCATTTTCGAGACTAATGACCTTTCAAAGATGAAAGGTCACAAACTATAGCCCGGTTGTCCACATATGTACAGTGTTGATAGCGCTCGCTTTCACTCCTCCTCTATGGAAGAGCTTGTGACGTCACTGCACGACATTCACGGGAAGACCTCCCGGGAGTGAAAACTCCGCGCGCAGTCGCTCTAGGAAGGATAACTAGGCCTAAGGTAGGCCGAGGATACTATCACGCACGGATGACATGGCAACGTGCAAGATACTGTGCCGTGCATACCTGTGTATCTCAAAACCTGCTAGGAGGATGGAAATCTCAGCAACGCTACAATCACGGTCCTCTGATGGCTTTTTATTTTACTCGTCATGACACTGCTCGGAAGTTTCGAGCAGGGACAGAAATGGCCACTATATGTACGAGAGGCGCCACCATCCATTAGGGGTCAGCCAGGCCAGCTGCCATATATGGTGGCACCTTAGAGTGCTGAAAGTGTTTGCTGCGCCCGGCGTGTTAGAAAGAAAAGAATTAAAGTTATGCAAGCATTGGAATAGTTGTGGCGCACACATTATAATTTTCTAATTTAGACACGAGTTCTCAGTTTTTTGTAGAGCGTTTGCGCGTATTCTTAGGACAACACAGGATGTTGTCACTCAGTCTATGTACGCAGTCAATGCTGGAAGCATATACAACGTTTCCTCAACAGTGATTAAAAAAAGGGGGTATGAAAGACCCAGGAGTCAGGACCACAACCAATCATCGGTCAAACGCACTGCGAACGAGCGAACTTCGCATATGTTCTACCTGGAGGCCACAGGAGCCAGCTGGAAGCCAAAATCGCTAGCAAGTTCGTGGTAGCGATAAACGGTTCGTAGATGTTGCAACACATTACAGCCCACTACCAGTTCGCAGTGCCAAGAGAAAGGTATCCGCTAAGAATGCTTTGGTCACACTCTGAACACGAACACGCCTATATGGGAGTAAAAATGGGAGTAAGCTCTCCTCTAGCGTACCTGCTATAAAAGGGTGCGCCAGAGGACAGTTTACCCACTGTTTACTCCTTTCTGTTCAGAGTGATGCAGCTTTCATTACCGTTCGCGAACGCTGATGAACGCAGCGTTTATTACATATACGCATGAAGAGTCTGAGCTCAGCTGCCGCACCAAAGCTGCACGTGAAAGTAGCCTGCAGTGGAGGGAGGGGGGGGGGGGGGCAGAGTTTGGCCTTTCGCGAGCCCCATAAAGTGCAGTCGGCGATAAAAGGCGGCAACACTATAGAGTGGAGAAGAAGCCAAGCAGCCAAGGTCAAAGCCGTTCGGGGTGTCGAGGCAAACAAAGAGCGGAACGGTGATAGCGTGAAAAGTGCCGCAAACCCACTCTCGTGTCGGGTCACTAGAACCATATGGGCAAACATGTCTTGAGCGGAGGTTCTCACGTTTGGCGGTCATTCGTTCAAGAGCGGTAAATGAGTGGCGCCGGCACTTGAACATATAGCTTTAAGCGTGAGTTACAGCTATTGTGATGGAATCTAGTTAATTCAAACTCCCAGTTTATTCAAACTTTGGTTGCACTAACATCAAATGCATTGAAAAGGCTCCACTATTTCAAACTCCACATAACTCGAACGAATTTGCGGTCCGCTTTGAGTTCGAATTGTTCGATAGCCGTCATGTACGAGGTCTGTTAGAAAAGTATCCGACCTTTGGCCGTTGAAAAAAAACTTGCATAACTGGAGCGTTGCAAACCTAGTCATCTTTAAAGTAGTCTACTTGGGACTCCACACACTTCTCTCAGCGGTGCTGCCATTGTGCGAAGTATTCCGAAAAGGCCCTTTTCGGAATGGAGTTTAGCTCAGCTGTCGTTGCAGCCATAATGTTCTTCCTTGTCTGAAATCGCGCTCCTTTCAATGGCCTTTTGATTTTGGGAACCAGCCAGAAATCGCAGGGGCCATATCAGGACAGTAAGGAGTCTGTTGAACTACAGGAGTCTGGTTTTTCACCAAAAAATCTGATTCGAGTGCGAGGAATGTGCAGGAGCATTGGCGCGATGGGTGCGCCAATTTCCTGTTGACCTCAGCTCCGGGTTCTTGCGCCGCACAGCATCACGTAGGCAACGGAGGACATCCCTGTAGTACTCTTTGGTCATTGTTTGACCCTGTAGAGTGCGTACTCGTGGTCTGCCACACAGAGGGTGTCAAAGAAAGCAGTCAGCATCACTTTCACATTGCTGCGCAATTGGCGGGCCTTCTTAAGTCTTGGTGACGTGGAATGCTTCCACTCTGACGACTGGGATCTGGTTTCCGGGTCGTACCTGTACACCCAAGACTCGTCACTAGTGATTATGATGTTGATGAAGTCGGGGTCACTGTTTGCGGAATCCAGCATGTCCTGTGAGACTTCAACACGAAGCTGCTTTTGCTCCACCGTGAGCAGCTTCGGCACGAATTTCGCCGCAACTCTCTCCATGGCCAAATCTTCAGTGATAATGGAATGTGCGGAGAAATTGCTCATGTCCACCTCTTCCTCAATTTCTCGGATAGTCACGCGACAGTCCCGCATCACCATAGCGTTCAGTTCGGCAATGACCTGGTCATTTTGGCATGTTGATGGCTGATTGGAGTGTGACTCGTTCTCCACCGATGTGCGGCCATCTTTAAAACAATTGGTTTGGTTTGGTTTATGGGGTTTAACGTCCCAAAGCGACTAAGGCTATGAGAGACGCCGTAGTGAAGGGCTCCGGAAATTTCGACCACCTGGGGTTCTTTAACGTGCACTCACATCGCACAGTACACAGGCCTCTAGAATTTCTCCTCCAAAGAAATTCTAGCCGCCGCGGCCGGGATCGAACCCGCGTCTTTCGGGTCAGCAGCCGAGCACCATAACCGCTGAGCCACCGCGGCGGCTCAAACAATTGTAACACTGCTTAAACTGAGTGCTGCTCATAGCATCTTCACCGAAAGCCGTCTGAATATTTCGAATGGTTTCCACTCGGCTGTCGCCAAGTTTAGGGCAAAATTTGTTGCAGTAGCGCTGCTCCATTCACTCCGCCATTTTCCTTGCAATAAAAAACCGACGAGAGCACTGCACACTGCCTCACTCAAACGCTGCTTCCCAGCGACTGACGCTATCGGGAGGCGGGAAAAAATTCATGCATGCCCATGAAGGTTCAAGGTCGCCTGATGCAAGCG
Source organism: Amblyomma mixtum (assembly GCF_055824585.1). Classification (NCBI taxonomy): domain Eukaryota; kingdom Metazoa; phylum Arthropoda; class Arachnida; order Ixodida; family Ixodidae; genus Amblyomma; species Amblyomma mixtum. The sequence goes on from NC_143019.1 coordinate 13,024,675, forward strand.
CGCTTGTCTCATATCCATCAGCTGTTCGCAAAAAAAAAATAAAGTCGGATACTTTTCTAACAGACCTCGTATAGTGCGATGCAGGTCAAGAAAAAGGCGGCTTTTATTCGTCAAAGAACCCAGGCCTTCCAGCCAATTCCATGAGCCGATTCTCATGAACCTGCTAGTGTGTCAATACACAGAGCGGCAGATTAAAGGGGATAGTCCCCTCAGTTCTGATCTTCCTTCCCTCTCTTCATGGGCGTCCGGAGGGGGGGGGCAAGGGGGGGCGGCTGCACCCCCCTGGAAAATCACTCACTCGAACCGTGAGTGATGGCCGCACGCCAGGGGCGGTGGTGCGCTCAGCCAAAAGGGTAAAAGCAGCCCCGCTTCGACGCTTGGTCACATCTGCGAAATGCCGCGTCCGGGCGCGCGTCGTTCCGCCGTTTCAAACCACGCCACCGCCAGCTCTGCTGAAGGACGACCTGTTGCAGACATGCAGCGGCACCGGCGAGCATGTGTTTCGAGATGGGTGTCTGTTTCTTTGATCTCTAGAGAGATAGCGACACGGAGGCAGACAGTGCACAGGGCACAGGTCGCTCGCTATAATCATGATACGTTCGTACGCCGGCCCCGATGAATTCTTGAGGGGGGAAGGACAAATCAGCCGTGTCCACCCCCGCTTTGTCGGGCTGCTCAGGGGCAAGCGGGCGACGAGTTGGCGCCGCCGCCGCGCGCTGTCTCCTCCGATCCACGGGAGAGCTCGGTGCGGTAGAAGCGCCGCTTTCAGAACCTTCGGCAAAGGGGATTAGCTGCTTTTGTTCACGGCGACGCAGTCTCCAGAGGCGCTCCCACACCAGCGTTCCTTGCGTCTTCTCCGAAAACCAGCGCCTTTGGTCAACGCAGCCCGATGGCGCCTGCCTGGCTCGCCTGTCACCTCTGGCTGGGCCTCAAATCACAACAGCGCCCATGTACTGTGCGTGTCAGTGCATGGTAAAGAGACCCAGGTGGTCGACATTATCCGAAACTCTGTACTACTCCGTCCCTCATAGCCTGAGTCGTTTTGGGGCTCTGAACCCCATAAAAGCACAAAAACAAATTTTCCGGCCGAATTAGTTGCGGGTGTCCCTTCCCCTCGGAAGTCGCGCGGCGTTCCTTACACCCCAAAAGTGCGCATTCGTGGATATTGTGGCAAGTAAGCCCTTGCACGTGTGCGCGCCTCTGTGTTTGTGCTTCGGTGTTTTTAGTGGCGGGTTGTCAACGAAGGTGAGAACAACCAAGACAGCGGACGAGAAAACGACGAGCGGCGAGCAGTGTGTGTGCGGTTGCTCGACTGTGCGGATGCGCGAGCAAGATGGAGCGAGGTGTATGAAGCTGCGAGCGTGCATTTATCTTGTAAATAAGTTTTCGTTGTATATATAGTCATCTTTTGTTTTCAACGTACTCGTTCAACCATTTTTCCAATCAATATATATGATGACTGTGCACTGAGAGCGTGTAATGAAGCACAGAAATGAATTTATCACCCGTGTAACTACGCAATTCGCCCAGAAAAATCCGAGGCGCCTACAGTTGCTGTTCAAGGAAGACTGACTGAGTGACTGTAGTTGCGTGTTTGTGAACATATTGCGCTGTGTGCTGGTCATCAATTCGGGTGAGTCGAGAACCCGTATGCAGTAAGACAGCACTTCGAGTATTGATAGTATCTTTTTGCATTTTTATTAATTTTAATTGTTTCTTTGTTGATAAACTCCAATGTATCTCTACAATCCGCGCTTTAATTTGCTGCTTGTAATTTTCTTTCATGTGTGTATTTTACTTATTTTTTATTTATATATAAATAAATAAATTTACTCCGCAAATAGTGCCTTTTCGCTACGAATATACCCCCCCCCCCCCTCCGGCGCCAACAACCAATGGGCCCCCCCCTGCAAAAAATTCTGCGGACGCCCTTGCCTCTACATCATTGAGAGGGAAAGAAATGTCGATGATGGTCAATACTGCAGAACGACTTCCATGTTCGAACTTGCTCGATCGCATTATTCGAAGTCTACTTCGGTAGAGTTAACCGTTTATTTACACTTAAAAAAAAAAAACACAAATAAAACATAACGGAAGAACAACAAGGAGAAAACTTACACAGGTGACTGCCTCGCCGATAGGCCTCACGAAACCAGCCCCGGTTCCACTAAAACAGCCTCTTTTAATCCCTATGTTCCTAGCCTCAGTGGGGACATAATTAGGCTAATTCCCAAACGTTCGATCAATCCTAGCTTGGAGAAAGGACGAAACAGCAAATCAAAGATATAGGAAAGAAGTTTTCCCCATCCAATTTTATACCGCGGTCATTCCACTCTCCACTAGTTTTTCGAACATCCTCGCGTTTCTACGTTTCAGCCTATTTGCACACTCACGGAAGAAAAGTATAGTATGTACAGTTTCGCCGGAAAACCCATTCCCAAGGCAAAACGCGTCATCGCTTAAACTGAAAACCTCGAGGACCCTTGCAGGCACAGGAAGAAAGGAGCGCTCAATGTCACTTGTGAAGCTGTCGTGCGAACCGACGTGACCAAATATACGCCATCCCGGACGCCGCAAAAAACATCCGTGAACTGCGGTGGCGCCGTCCTATGGACAAAACGGCGCAAGACGGACGGACGCTCGCTTATTGCGAACGAGTGCGGTGTTATTCGTCTCAAATACATCGAACCACTGCTGCCGCACCACTCGGTTAAAACGAAAGAGGAGGCGCCGTAAGTTCGCCCCCGAAGTTAAAAACAAAAAAAAATCGAGCACTGAAGAACGTCTCTCGGCCCCGCGATACCCCCCGGAAAGAACATGCAGAGTTAAAAACAGAAGAAAAATGGCAGTGGCTAAGCACAGCTAGGCTAGAATTGTACTTAGCGAAAGCAACTTTGTCTAATGACATTTTGGTAGCGACGTCGCATTTCGGCTGGCGAAGCGAGGAGGCGAGCGCAACGACGAGGCAAGCGGTGTGACGTCATATCAAAAGGCTGCGGCGGCTCCGCGTCGAGGCGCGCGGTGTGACGTCATGCCAGATGGCGCGGCGAGCGCCAGCTGCGGCGGTTGCTAGGCAACTGCTCAAGGTCGGTCTCTGTGCCTCCTCGGAGCACCGCCACAGCGAAATAGCAAGTTCGAATGTAGCTTTCGCTGCAAAGGGCGACATTGAAAATGTAGGTAACCGCCGGCCAAGCGCGCGCCGATGGCCTAAATCAGGTCTGATGTGCACCGGCTGGGCGAAGCATCCCAAATGGAAGCGAAGCTACTGGCATGGTCGTGGATGAACTGACAGCAGCATTTGAAAAGTTTGATCACATTGTTTTGTGTCGCCTGCTCAGTTGGCTTCACTTTTTGTGATGCAGCACTACTTTCGTCGCTGCATGGGCCCAGGAACGATAGGTGATGCTGTCGAAGAAACGATCAGGTGCATATAGATTTGTGGCAACATGTCGTTGATGCATAGTTGGCGGGAGTTGGCACGGATGAGTACATTCGTGCGGACGACATCGCAGAGCTGTGTTCGGACGAAGCCGTTGTACGCAAAGTACGAACACTGCCTGTAATGGTAGGAACCTGATTAATGCGGCCGGTATGCCACCAGCTGCCGTGGACGCTTCAACCACGCGACAACGCTGACTTGTGGGCAAGTTGTTATAACATATAGGCTACAACAGCCCGCCTTCACAGGGACGAGGGTAAAAGAGACGAAACACAGCGCTTATTTACCACAATTAGCTTCACCCCAACCCAGAGTCTGGAAAGCGCCGTGGTAGGGTCTGCTTTGTAGAAAATGACGCACATGACGCAGTTTTTAAAGAATAAATGCCACTTTTGGTGAAATTAGTATTTTTGGCTCTAATGCGGGGAGCACACTTACCGCGAAGATCGGATACAACGAACGCGATTCAAGTGGTCGTCAGGTTCGCTATGAGTGGGCTTGACTGGAAAACATCGGGAACCACGCGAGTACTGCGCGCACCTACAGTGACAGGCGTACGCGATTCGCCGTCCTTTATCTTGATCTCTTTGCTCGATGGCTAACTGCGCTCGACTTGGTACACGACTTCTTGACGTGGTATGCCCTAAGGCAGTCTCCAGGCTTGCCTACGGCAATGCGTCGCAAAGCATGGCACCGCCTACGGCTACAGAGTTTTCGATCGATCATTCGACACTTTATCGTGGCATAGATGATTCCGAGGTTAACGTCGCTGTCGGTATTGCCCTAGCGCATACTGAGAGTAGCAGGTGGGATACGAGAGTCTCATGAGCTCTGTATTTTTTTTTCCTTCCGCAGGTACCAGTTCGTGAATTTCACTATGTTCCTCTTCGGCATCGGTTCACTGCTTCCCTGGAACTTCTTCATCACGGCCGATGACGTGAGAATTCGAGAGCACTTCATGGGCTTGTTAATACACCCCGACCATTGTGCTAACACGCGCAATAAAACAAACTGCGCGGGCGCAACAAAAAGGCTTAGCAGTTGCTGCAGCGGACCCCACAGAATATAGGGCGATCCCGAGCTACATATACCAACAACGCAACGCACTTCCTGACACCTCTCTCACGTGACATTTTTTCAAGCAGAGCCACATTTTCATTAGTATTATTACCACAGACGGAGCAAATAACTTCCAGAACGGATTTATTTATTTATTTATTTCGTGTACCCTCAGGGCCAGAGGCATTATAGAGGGGAGTGGTTACAAATATTTAAGAAAAAAAAAAATGTACAGTGCAGCAAACTAATTAGTAATACAAAAATGATTGCTCCTAGTTATACATTATTAGCTGTTGGGTTCTTGGTGTGCTGGTTAATAGTATATAATACACAAAATACACAAAATACAGCGCAGCAATACAGTGAAAAACAAACAAACAAAACGCTCGTACAAAAAACAACAAGAATATAGAATTAAAAAAAAAAAGATGATGCTCCTACTTATAAAAAGTTTTCTAATGCTGTTTTGAAGCGTTGGTTGTCAGTAATGGTAGCGGTAGATGCAGGAAGGTGATTCCACTCAGCAGCTGTGCGCGGAAGAAATGACTGAAACATGGCATTGGTTTTGCAAAATGGAATTCCGACTTTGTTATTGTGATCTAGCCTTGATGAAATGTATTGGGGAGGGGAGATCAGTTCTTGGCGAAGTGAAGGATGATAAAATATCTTGTGAAAAAGTGAGAGTCTAAGGGCTTTACGGCGAGATGCTAAAGATGACAGGCTGAGATTTAATTTCATTGCAGAGATGCTGGCAGTTCGGTTATAATTACATACAATAAAACGAGCAGAATTATTCTGGACCATTTCTAATGAGTGAATTAGGTTTTGTTGAAAGGGATCCCACACTGCTGCAGCATACTCTAGCTTTGAGCGGACCAGTGTCTTATATAGAAGTAGTTTTAGGGAAGAAGGTGCCTTAGAGAAATTACGTTTTAGATATCCCAGCATGCGATTAGCATTATTAATTACGTAAGAAGTGTGAATGGACCAAGTGAGGTTGCTAGTAATATGGATACCAAGATATTTGTAAGAAGAAACAGGATCTAGAGAGACATTATTAAGGTGATAGGAAGGTAGCTGGCCGGATGTTCTTGATACACGCAGAAATTTACATTTTTTGATGTTTAATTCCATTGACCATGATTGGCACCAAATACAGATAGCGTTAAGGTCTGATTGAAGAGAAGATATGTCATCGTCGCAAATTATTTCCCTGTAGATGACGCAATCATCTGCGAATAAATGAATGTTAGAGGAAACACAAGAGGGTAGATCATTAATGTAAATTAAAAAAAGTAGAGGACCAAGTACCGACCCTTGAGGTACGCCGGACTGTACTTTACTTGGCTGCGAGGTTGAGTCATTAGCAGAAACAAATTGCGAACGGTTAAAAAGAAAGCATTCGATCCAAGCAAGCAGTTTGGGATCAATGTTAAGTTGATGTAACTTAAACATTAGAAGGTTATGGCATACTTTATCAAATGCTTTCGAGAAATCTAAAAATATACAGTCGGCAAGTGAACAGCGGTCAAGGATGACGTTTAGCTGATGCGTGAATGATACTAGTTGTGTTTCACATGAATAAGTCTTGCGGAAGCCATGTTGCGATGGTGAGAAAAATGAATTAGATTCGAGAAAGCTAGCTAGATTTGAGGCAAGGACATGTTCTAGAATTTTACATGGGATGCAAGTGAGCGAGATAGGCCGGTAGTTAAAAGGACAATGCTTGTCACCTGATTTATGGAGTGGGATCACCTTCCCTACCTTCCATTCAGCCGGCAAAGAACTTTTTTCGAGCGACTGCTGGAATATCTTTGTTAGAAAAATGGAAGAATAACAGCTCGTGTTTTTCAAAAATTTCGCGTTGATTAAATCGTGCCCAGGAGCGGAAGATGGTTTTAGAGATGAAATTATTGATTCGATGCCTTCTGCTTCAATGGTTATGGGAAACATTGCTGGATAAACACTGTTGTGCGTAGATTGGGGCGTAATATTGGTAGTTGAAGAAAAGTTGCGCAGGAAAACTTCGTTAAGTACAGACGCACATTCGTTAGCTGGAATAACATTGGAAGAGCTGTCAATCAAGGTTATCATGTCATCCGCTTTGGGGTTAATCACACGCCAGAATTTTTTTATGTCGGTTTTAAGCATTGATGGCAGGGTATTATGAAGAAAGTTATTCTTTGCTTGTTTAAGCGCGGTTAAATACTCATGGGCTGCCAGTTTGTATTTAGTCCACCGTGTTATGCTAACAGAACCTTTCGCAGATTTGTAGAGACGCTTTTTTTTATTAGACAAGCGCTTGAGACAGGTGCTGTACCATGGAGCGTTATGGTTACAGACAAGGGTGCGAAGTGGGATGTATTTGTTTGTTAATTCAGCAATTTTGGAAGAAAACATATTCCAGTTAGACTGGAATATGTTTTCTTCTAATATACTGGATGCATGCTAATTAAAGGTACCAACAAGTGGCCAAAACGTGTTCTGAAAATTCGCGCCGCCGCGGCATGCTGCATGTCTCTGCATGCACAGGATAACGTGCACAGCCTGTTAGACACCGCATTCGTTGGCTTTTAGTTAGCATTCAAAAGCCCCTTACTAGCATTGACTTTAAAAGTTGGAACGTCTTCTTTAGCTCAGAACATGCCACAACTTCCCATGTTGGCTTCTGCCTCCGTTTTCACCTAATAAACCTACCACTTAATACTGCTTGTCAGTTTAACTACAACATATATCGATTACAAAGCTTCCTACAACACGGCGAACATCACATAAGCTAGTCCTCTTCAAACTGACCCAGCTTACGTGGGTCACCCCGTACATTGTGATGCCTTTACTTCCAGTGTCTTTCGACGACGTGAAAGCGAACCAGAGGTGCGTTCAGTTCCAACAAGAATGCCTTTTTCGTTTCCCATGTTCTCGTATGCATGCAGTACTGGAGGTACAAGTTCCGCAACGTGAGCGCGCCTTCCACATCTGGCCAGAAGAGCGACATGCAGGCGGCCTTCACCAGCTACCTGGCCATCGCCAGCAAGGCGCCCTACATCCTCTCCCTAGTCCTCAACACCTACCTCAGTCACCGGTATGTGCACCCTATAGCACACGCAAAATGGCAGCTGTATTTTGTTCAAACTGTCACCTGAGGGGACGAAAAGGAATACAAAACAGATTGAACCAACTGCCTAGTCCTCGAAACGCAAGGTAGAGTACCCTGTGTCCTTGTGCCCTTACCGCACCTTCAGCTGACAGTTCAAAGCTTTGGTCAAGTCTTCAGGACACAGGGTTGAGCCTTGAGCAGTATAAGTGGACACTTGAGGCACACCCTAAATTCCGAAGGAGAAACAGCCTTGTCATCACACCTCCTGTGGCATTTTCGAGCTTTAGGGGTGCCGTACGTAAGTGCCCGACCCTACTGTAAAAGCAACTCCTGTAGCCTAATGACTTTTGACCAAGGCTGGACCAACTGGCTTAGATACAAAATATCCCAACCCTCAGCCATCGATTGCTGTCGCACCCTTGCATCGCATGAAGCTTCGTCAATGCCTCGATTCTTCCAAGATTCAGAAGGTTACCCATATGAATTTGTTCAACTCCGCTTACACACCTGTGTGAACATGCTGAGTGGCACAGTAACGAAGACAGGCTTATTCATCGCCACAAGGCGCCCTGACACACGCACAGAAACTACAGCCCGAGACAAACTCTGATGACAAACAAAAAACTAACAGACGATCAATGCGGTTCATGCGGCAGATGCATTAGCATTAGTGTTTCCCCTGAATTTCGATGGGGGCGAAATTCTAGAGGCCCGTGTACTGTGCGGTGTTAGTGCACGTTAAGGAAGCCCAGGTGGTCGAAATTTCCGGAGCCCTTCACTACGGTGTCCCTCATAGCCTGAGTCGCTTTGGGATGTTAACCTCCATAAACCAAACCCTGACGGTGGCGTGATCCAGTCCCCCAATCAGAGTGTGACACGCCGTACCCCTCTCCAGTCAGCTCATCCAATCCAGCAATCACAGTTTGCCATGCCATACCTCCTCACCACTCTTCCCACCCGTAATTAGCGGCCGCGGTTTCCTTCTCGCCACCTGTTGCCTCCCATGACTCACCCTGTCCCAACTTTACACCTGTCCTCTCCCTCCTTTCATCTCTCCTCTCCACTTTGCATCCTTTCCCTCAAGGCTTCACACGCCGCTAACACCAGCCACTTTTTGCGCTAATGGGGGTTCTAATGCTTACGCACTAAAACTTTCAGCATGCAGGTGTGTGTCCCTGCAGCGAACTGTACAATCATTAATATAACCGTGAACCATTTTATACGCAGCATCCGGCCCTCCGTGCGGATAGGCTGGCCTCTCCTGGGGTGCACGCTCTTCTTCGTTGCCACGGCAGCACTAGTCAAAGTCAACACCGACGAATGTAAGGCGCAGCTTGTCCGGAAACCTGTCGCACCTAGAAGGGTACCTGTAGCATCTAGTCAGCACCCACGCGTAATCCCAGGAAGTTTAACGCGTCAATCATTATACCGCTTCTTTCGAAGCACAAGAGCGGCGAAGTCAGATGGTGTCAATCAATTTTCCCTGGGCTGAAGGTGTACCCGGGTGAGATTTTGAAGAAGACGTATGTCAGGTTAGCCAGCAGGCGGCAAACCAGTATCCACATGGATAGGCAATGTACTCCTCCCAAGACGAAGGCAACCACGTATCACGTGAATGAAACATTATGCCTTCGAGAGGCGGCAAGGTTAAAGATGCTGGGTGCCTTAGGCTTCGGCGCCGGGGGCACAATCAATCTCCTCTCAGCTGCCCTCCCAGGGGTGAGTGGGAGTTTCTTCGCATGTCTGAGAAGCTCGCAGCTCCTGCTCTGTGGGATAGATGCAGTGGAATCCCATGGTTAGTAATTTGACAGTGACATCCCTCTTGACTTCTGGCTGCCTGCCCGTACGAATGAAGGAAAAGGGAGGGATTGTCCGTTGGCGACGTTATACATACCGCTTAAGCTGTGCTTTCTGTGACACTGCAGTGGAGGCTAGGCAGGTAAGAAAAGAATACAGGCCTTTGTTCTCATGCCATTGGAGGTGGGCTACATCAGCCCTTGCGACCCCACACCGCCTCCCCAACTCCCCCTTTCACCCCTCCGCACCCCTAGCCTGAACAAATAGCCATTCCCCACAACACAAGGACAAAGGCTCAGCTCCTTCCCTTCCCTGCCTAACCTCTGCTGTAATGCTACAGAAAGTTGACAGTAAGTATAGAGTGTGGAAACACTTGGGCCTTTCGAAGAAACCCAAAATGAAGTGCTATGGAGAATCACAAGTGGTGAAAAAGCTGTCATCAACGCCACAGTAGGAAACTCAGCCTTTGCCAAACATGACGCCAGATCACGAATGCACACAGTCTGGTTCAGTTGTTAGGAGCAGCAATGTCTTACTTACTCGTGCAGGCTAGTAAAAACCTTTGTGATTAAACTTTCTAAGAAGTGCTACATTTATCTGCATTTTTTTTTTTTCCCTACAGACCAGACTGCTTTCATGGCAGCCACATTGGTCATCGTCGTCCTCATCAACAGTAAGTGTCAGAGCTGTGCATGAGGCAGTACACAAACAGCTTATGCGTTGAGCATTACAATGTGTGTTCTGCTTCCCTGCAGTTTTCTGTGGCTTCTTGCAAGGAGGAGGCACAGGTCTGGCTGGTTGCTTTCCTGAGAAATACATGGCCTCCAACCTAAACGGACAGGTATGCTCTACCTCCAGAGGTGTTCAACTGTTTACACATATATTTACACAACACAACTATTACACAGCACTTATGGCAACACATGAATTTCTGTTGTCACGTTAGATGGGCTGGCTAGTTAAGCCGGACTATAGCACACTTATTCTATGATTAGGCAGTTCCTACTTGCTGTTCCTAGTATTTTACAAAACTCACAACTCTGCAAGCAACTGAATGCAATCAGCTTATGCTGATGCTAGCTCAGAAAATGTAGGACCTATGCAATTCTCAAAAATAGTGTTAGGTGAATACATTAGTCAGATTGCAACAGGATGGAACTTTTCATGTTTTCCAGGCAATGGGCGGCATCTTTGCAACAGTGGCACAAATCCTGTGCTTGCTAGGTGATGCATCGGCTACGACGAGTGCCTTGTTCTACTTCCTCCTCGCGGTCGTCACATTAATTTTCACCCAGATCTGCTTCGCAATATTGGTGAAGACGGTGAGTGTCTTGCAGTACAAGAAGCTGCATGTCAACTGAATTGGTGTCTCTAGAAAAGGCAATCAAACCTTGTATGAAAGAAGTGAACCCCATATCGGTGGCACCAGAATATTGCTGATGCTTCAGAAGCCACACAATGAAACCAACTAGGGCTTCCACAGTGTTAAACAATATTTAACCCAGAATGCGTTTCACATGTAAAAGAACACAAGTGTATACTCTCCTGGCTACAAAGCGGGAAAAGTTGATGCCAAATGGCTTCCACTGCTAATAGGAGATGAGGAATATGTGTCGAACAAGGAGCATTTCAGCTCGTTCCAGTGCAGCTCGCAGAGAAACATTACCAGCAGAACCTGGTCTGTGATTCACATCCTGCAATGCTCTGTGGCTGCTACAAACGGAGGTCAAAGAACGGGTGTTTGTGGCAAGTAGACCCTGAGGCTCACTCAGCACATCATATGAGTCAAACTGAAGTGAGAAATACAAACATATAAGCAGAACAAAGTAAGCTCCCCAAAATCAGGAACCAAACGTTTCCCATGTGTTTCATACCTGCTTATTAATAGTCTTATTAATTTCAGTTGTTCTTTTCCGATGCCAGCTTATGTGCCCCGCATGTAACAGCCTCTAGAAACAGTCGTTAGGGGCATTTTGATTAAATAATCAAATAGACAAAATTGCACACTGATTGATGAACACAGCAGTGTGCCGTGATTGGCGACTTGCTGCAGGGAGTACTAAATCTGTAAAAGATGTGCGAAATGAAAGGGTACATGCTTAACATCACGTTGTACTAGTTTAAGAATAATGTCTGCCCCTTATCAAAACCTGTTTGGAGCCCTCCTACAACAACTACAATCCAAGGCAAATTCAGAATAACCACAGCTGACAGTGCAACATTTCCATTGCAGGAGTTCTATCACCACTACATTTCTACACAAGCAGGTGAGTACAAACAGTGCTTTAGTGGTCACCAACTAAACAAGTTTTCAGTTAATTTTTAAAATGTGTCTTGTGTATTTTTATTGTATCATTCACGTTACTTCAGCAATACTTTATTTGGTTCTCATTAGAAAGTTATGTACAAATGTCTAGCTATGCATGCTGTTCAGTTTGTTTTTTTTTGTCTGTACTCTGCTCCTTCCACTTTATCCAGTAGGAAGGGGATGCACTCCATTGTCAAGGGAATTATAGGTTTCTTGGGTGCACCCCTAACATCACACATGATGTTGAAATAAAGATATTTGTATTAGAGTCCCAACTATACGTTGATGCCTGCCTTTCTTGCAGTTACATACAAGAGCCTTGAAAAGGTGCCACTGGATGCGCAAAGTGGCAAAGCAACACCATGGCAAATCTTCCAGGGGGTGAGTGTCAAAAAGCAGCGCTTTGGAGAACTGCCGCGGAACATGAAATGGCACACAGCTCAAGTTAGTGTTTCATGTCTGCCTCTATTTGGCAGCTTTAGGAACAGCCTTGGCAACCTTCACAGCAGCGAACCATTAAAGGACTATAGACACCTAATTTTACTGTGCGTTTTCTTCAGTCAAATGATGCATTAGACATTAAAATACATGGATTACCGAGAGGTATTTGCCTACAACCACTAAATAATTAATAATAGAATTTCTTCTCTCATCCTGTTTTGGTGTCATCGACCAAACGATGACTATGACATCAAGTTGATGTTTCGGTCACGAGATCCACTAGAAAAACTGCAATTTAATCGCTGATACGTAGTTTCAATTCACTACGACATTTAATCCAGCCTCTTCCAAGATCTGAAATGACAGAAATGACCTGTCAGCAATTGTATAGCCGTGTTTATGCCTCGTGCGACCTAAGCACCAACTACATGTCACAGTCACTGTTCGACTGATGAAACCGAAACCGAAACAGCGTAAAGAAGAAACTGAATTCTAAATAATTCAGCGGTCGCAGATAATAAAGAGCTTGCCAAGAATTTTTTTCTAACAGATATGCCTTACGAAGGGAACCTTTTGGCTGCTGTATTGCTGCTGTGTTCAAATAAGATGCTGCACGTAACAAAGGACAGACTACCGAGGCCGGCTTTGCATCAAAGCTACAAATTTTTTTTGCAGGGTTGGATGTACTTCGTATCCATTGTACTCATATTCTGGGTGACGCTGTCAATCTTCCCAGCAATCATGGTCCTGGTTGTGTCGACAAATGCGAGCAGTGGAGCTGCTATAGCAAGTAAGCATGCCCTTTAGGAGCTGAAAACACTATGGTACACTCCATCCCCCATTACTGCTATCTGTAGAGGAGCGTTGGAAATGAAATACTCTGATCAAATTAAACAATAATATTTGAAAAAGAAACCGGCTTCAAATATTTAACATTTCCTGCTCTCCAAAAGCAAGAGCAAGAGCTGTAATTAGGGTCAAAAGCAGAAACAAATCTGCTTTACATCCCCCAGAACACTGACTGCCAACAGAGTTCTATATTTCACCACAGCCTTCATAGCACTGCAAATGACTTGTGAGTATAAGAACACCCAGATGACCAGGATACAAATGAGCGAAAGAAAAAAAGTTACCAACCACATTTTATTTTTACTACAACAGGTAGCATAACTATATTCAAGATTCGCACGTAAATAAAATGTTTCTTGGTAAGCAATTTAAATTCAGTTTGAAAATATGATGTTTGATATCTTAGAAGTCCATTCCCAGGCAAATATTTAAACACAAATTGTGGCCGAACGGCTTGAAGCATTTAATTTAGCAAGGTGCTGTCATACAGATCCGAGCTCAATACCTGCTTTAGCTGTTGTTTTTGCATTACATTAGCAAATGGCTTATCAACTTCGCACGAAACAACTGATTGCCCTGATGGCTTTCCTGAATAATGCCCATTGAACAGCTTTTCACTTTAATTACTATTACAGGAACGGAGTGTCTAGCGTTCCGTCCAGACGGAATATTTACTGCAGCCAGAGTTCCGTCCATACAATAGACAGTTTTAGCTTCACGTACGTAGAAGCTTCACGTAAGTAGAGCGCTTACGGGTCACCAGTGCGCATGCGCAGAACGTGAAGTGTCTCAGTGGGTCACACGGACGTACGTGAGATTCGGATCTTTGCGTTGCGCCCTTCACGTTGCTTGCTTGCGTGCGTGGCGTTGGCAAGATGGCGGCGCCCTGCCCGCCCGCTTCACAACGATAACAGCTTCGTCGCTATTCCCTCGACGTGGTATCGTGCTGTAAACTGCTGTATTTGCCTTCAGTTGGTCTATCCTTGCTCTCACATGAAGTTTTAGGTGAGCACTAGCTTTTGTTTTCCAGATAGAAGTCAGTTTCAGCAGCTCCCTAAGCCTGACGGAGAAGCGTTTGTGGTCGTCATAGCAATGAGTGTGCCGACGGTCTCGCGAGACCACGCGAAACTCAAAACCTCGCGGGATATCGCGAGACCCTCGGCACGGTCAGCGGGAAAAGCAAAAAGGTGCACGTTTTGGCTCCATACGCGCACGTCGTCAACATGAGTGGGACACCAGCGCGCCTTCGCTTCTCGAAAAGCGATGATTTAATTATGCTGCGGGACGTGAAGGAATGCAACCCCTTTGAAGATAACATGCAACATACAGTTCAGTGGACTGAAATTGCTCAGTCAGAAGAAAGGGGGAAAGTATTTACCGCCCGCACTGTGGCTTGGCCTGGCTCCGCTCCAAGCAGCTCGACTAAATAAAATTAGTTTTCTTTATCTGTACTAGATGGCGCGGCACAACATGCTAGTGCATTTTTTAGGTTCTATGGCAGATATACACAGTTTGCGCCCCGTACGTGTAGCTAAAACTGTACGAAGCGACACGAGCGTACGCTCACGTTTACGTGCGTGAAGGTTCTACGTACGTAAAACTAGAACTGTCTAATGTCCGTATTGTCCATACTATACAAAATGGGTGATTTCTGCCCACATAAAGCATTTATTTGCCTCTGGAATAACCAGTTGACAAAGCTGCATTCAGATGTTCTCTCTATGCATTTATACGGCACCAAAATATCTGTCCGCATATTGCGTTTAGTTACATCCTCGAAGGTATAACTTCCGTGCATGCATGCAGGATCGGGAAAATGACACTGTTAGAAGCAGAGTGCAGGAACTCTTCGCGAAGTGATGTGAAGCCCTGTCGCTATTTGCGCTGCACGATGACGTAGCGCGAAAAAGACTAAGACGTACACAAACGGTCAACAAGCATTATGCAAACGCACCAACAAACCCAAGCCAAAGCTCGTTCTGTTGCCATTTCTCACTGACTGCTTGGAAAATAAAATGATGCGACAGAATATCCTGTCACACATTAGGGGGAATAGGATTGCCACTTTTTTAAATGGACATGCAAAAGTCTGCAAGCAAGCTGGTTTCCCAATCCCTAACGCCAGCTTTAATTCCGTCTTGACATAACTCATGTGGCAGATAATGCTGGACAGAACTGTATGGTGTCAGATACAGTTCTGTCTGGACGGAACCCCATCGCTACATGCAGTTCCGTCTGGACGGAACTTTAGCGCGAATTGTAGTTCCGTCTAGACGGAACTCTAGCGCAAATTGTAGTTCCGTCTGGACGGAACTCTAGCCACAGCCTTACAAGAAATCGTTTTTTTTTTTTGTTGAGCTATCCATGTTTATATTAATAGTCATATGCAGTGTTTAAGAGGTTATACCCTTCCCTTGGTTTTTAAGAGCCCCTTTCCGAGCAATATTAGTGAATCAATGAAACACTGTAATTGTATTAAGTCTAGTGCCACTGCTACATTATTTATACTCATGACAGCTGAAACTGAAGTGGCCCATCGTTTAATGCCCACTAAATTATGGCCAAGTTCATCAAACTTTTATTTATTTCCAATTGTAAACAGCATTACTGTGCTATTCACAGGCAATGACCAGCACCTCCAGTGACTAGTTTTGAACTGGCTCAAAACGACAACAAACCTTATACAGAAATGCAATTATCTTTCACATGTCAGACAACTCTGAAATCCTGGCCTTCCGGTTGTAGTGTTCAGCAATTTGATTTATACACCGAGTCAGCAATTCGATCTGAAAACTGCAGATTACTTGTATAAGCGCAAACACTAATGAAGTGACAATCGCCTTTGTTCCAGACAAATTCTTCCTCCCAGTCACTGGGTTCCTGGTGTTCAATGTAGGTGACCTGGTGGGTCGGATTATTTCCAGCTACCTTCCACTGGTGAGACACACAGCAATATTTCTGCCCTCACTACTTTCTGGCTAGATAACATCATGACCCATATTTTACCCGCGATCCCCAGGGTGGCACAAACATGCACTGCCAAAAAGAATAAGACAAAAGAAAAAGCACAGCCAATCATATGACAATAAGGGAGTAATTACTCATTGTCACCTACCCAAGTGCAACCGTACAGCTGTGAAGGACAGCTTCCATAGAAACTTCACAGTTAACAAAACATTTGTCCTGGCCTGGGGGTTTGAACCCAGGACCACCACCACAATGGGATGGTTAGCATACGGTAGGGCAAGAGCTAATCAATCAACAACTTGAAAAGGGAACAATGTTGGTCCAGTGTTTTAGGAAAATCCCCCAAGGTGGAGTTGATTTGTAACAAGGGAGTAATTACTCAGTAGCTTTTCTTTGTAATAAGGGAGTAATTCCCCTAAACATTTGACCAACACTGTTCCCACTTCGAGTTATTGATCAATTCGCTCTCGCCCTACCATAAGCTTGCCGTCCCGGTTAGCTCAATTGGTAGAGCGACTGCTCCGGTGAAGCGGTGGTCCCGGGTTCGAACCCCAGACCAGTACGAATTTTTCTTTAACTACGAAGTTTCTGAGAAAGCTGTATAGCTTTCCTTTGTAGCCGTAAGGCTGCGCTCGGGTGGATGTCAATGAGTAATTACTCCCTTATTACAAATCTCCTCCACCTTGGGGGATTCCCCTAAACATTTGACCAACCTAGCTTTTCTTTGTAGCCGTACAGTAGCACTTGGGTGGACGGCAATAATTAATCACACTAAAAAAAATTAAATCTTCTGATCTTGCTAATGGTTAATAGAGTTTTTGCACCAAAGCAACCCTATCGACTCTAAGGACTCTGAAGCATGCGGTTGTAGATTAATATCAACTGCATGGGGCTTTTCAAATTGCGTTCAAAATATCAGTAGAGGAAACTCAGGAGGTATAGGACAAAAAGGTAAAGTGGGACACTTGAATTCAGTCATCCATGACTAGATTCGACAAGATGACAAACTGCTCAGTACATGGCACTAGAATACTGGCAGCCGTTTCAAATGGACAGACATGACTGGTGCGCGAAATGTTTTCTGGGAAATAATTTGATTTTGGCACTGAAAAGTAAATGTCTGTCATGAGCTTTGCTTGTTGAGCTCAAGTCAAAACCAGCCAACGAAAGTAAGCAGTAAGTAAGTATACTCAATAATAAGAAATAGGCTCTATCAATGTGCTTCATGTCAATGGGATTTTATGCGTGCCTGCAAATGTGCTGACGGGACACAACACTGTGTTGTGCACAATGCAGTTGGGAGGAGTGATACATTGCCCCATGCAGTGTCTAGGTGTCACATGACTTCTTGTGGCCGCAGTTGAAAGTATGGATGATTTTCTAGCAACTACAAAGTTCATGAAAAAAAAGAAAACAGAAGCGGAAACACCTACTCTAAGTTGCAGGAAGATGTCAGTACCATACTGAACACAAGCATCATGCTCTTGTTACTACAACCAGAAAAAAATTCATAGGAGCAAAACAAGGCTTTACAAAACTTCAGTGCCTGTAATAAACGCTGGCAAAATATTTGCGTATTGTTATTTCAAATCAAAAATTTGTTTGTGGAAAATAATTTTTTAGGTACACTTCTCTTGTTAGGCCACCGTATGTTTTATATGTTGTGGAGGTTGCCTAACTCACATTTATACTGCTGTAGCTTTTCCATACATGCCGAATCCAGGAAAATAAAAATCCTTTAATTAAAATCTGTCCCACTCTCCCCTACATGACCGTAACCTTGTGGCCTGGAGCCAAATGACTTCAGTTACTATGGTATTCTAAGCTCTTGAATGAGGGAATAAATGCGATGTCGAAAAACCACCACTGTGTCTCAGTGGTTACGGCGCTCGGCTACTGACCCAAAGATGCGGGTTTGATCCCGGCCGCAGCGGTCGCATTTCGATGGAGGCAAATTGCTAGAGGTCCGTGTATTGTTCGATATCAGCACACGCTAATAAACCCCACGCGGTCGAAAGTATACGGAGCCCTCCACTATGGTGTCCCTCATAGCCTGAGTCACTTTGGGTTATTAAACCTCATAAACCTAACATAAATGCGACGTCGACACTGAGTGCAGTACCAACTGCACCCGTCATCTCATCCCAGTTTCTCCAGACATACCAGGAATCTCGCGTCAAGAACATGAAAAGCTGTCCTTGCATCATAATGCCGGGTTAGCCGTTTTACCAATGTCATTTTTCTCTCTTTCAACCATCTTCTCCCAATTGCAGCGAGCAACGTGGAGGAAGACGATCCTCGCCCTCTGTATTGCCAGGGTCGTGTTCATCCCCCTGTTCCTGCTTTGCAACGCCTACCCCCGCTACAACCTTCCGGTAGTGTTCGAGAGCGACACAGCCTTCATCATCCTCATGGTGCTCTTCTCCGTATCCAATGGCTACCTCGTCACACCGGCTCTCACACATGCCTCCAAGTAAGTGCTGCCTAACAGCAGAAATAGCTAATCTAGGCTCTGTGGACTACTACGTGGCAAAGCTCAACGGCTGGCACCATGGGTCACAGAAGAGTTTCAAACTCTGCTAAACGTTCCATCCTACTCGTAAAACTTCTAAACTTGAGTACCTTCAGAAGGCAACAAGCAGTAACTGTGCCCTGTGTGAGCATTTGCTTGAAACTTCCGAGTAATTGAACCATTAGTTGATGCGGAATTAAAGTGAATGTTTCAAGTCGAGGATGGCTAACTGAACCATTAGTTGATGTGGAATTAAAGTGAATGTTTTAAGTCGAGGATGGCGAATCTCCGCCTTCTGAAGAGAGTGGGTTAAAGAGGTGCGGATTTTAAAGCAAATTTGGCTTTCTTCAATCAAATCTAACAGAATTTTTGCACAGATTTCATCAGTACAAACATTTTCACGGCTGGGCAGTCAGTTCGAGCAATAAAATCAGTAACGATTTCCTGCCGATTTTCTATAACAAGAACAGCTGCCCCCCCCCCCCCCCCCAACCCAAAAAACTAAGTCACATGGACACATCACAACCACATACAACAGGCTGGCCTCTATGTACTCATGTACTCATGTGTATGCACGTACCAGCACTTTGGTTAAAGAAAAATTCTCGTGCCAAGGAACCATTGTCGGAACTTAAAGCAAGAAACTGGCTTTAGCATGCATCTCTATAGTGATGGCAGTCTTCCTCATCAAAGGTCGCCAGCCTAAACCCTCAGCCTTACAACCTGCAAAAATGAGGGTCTCCAAACTTCACACGGCTTTGGAATTGTAATAGTATTGGCTGCCTCTCAAGCCTCCAGGCTTGTACACAACATTGAGACCAACCAAAACATAATGTCGCTCCACCCACCAAACATGGCTGCACATGATGCAATGCCTAGAACAGCGCTTTTGGTCATTCCAGAAAGTCGCCTAACCAGTTCCAAAGACTCTGCATCATGAGTTAGTGAACACATTACATGGTTGTTCTGCGCAACTATGTCAATTTTGTCCCTAGAGCTGAGAATGAACAAGAGGTATTGCCTCAACAACAGAAGTAAAAGGTGTAATCGTGACTGTCTTCATCACCAAAGGATTTTAATGGAAAAGCAAAATGAAGCCGACTTTGCATGTACAAGTGTACTGCTCTTTTTGACCAAGTACTTGTGAATAGCTGAGCTCACTTAATGGCTACTTTCAAGGTTTCACATTGAATATTGAGCCCTCCAGTATTTTTGTCCACTGCTAGTTGCAGTACGATTACAGATTGACTACGCCAAGCCCTGTACTTTTCTACTGACACAAACGAAAAAACAAACCAAAGCTTTGCTGGATAAAGTCTAGCTGCTTAAAGCAAACAAAAACACAGAAGTTTGGTGCTAATGTAATCATATTTCCAGTTGAAATTTCGTAAATTTCATTATAGATCACTTCAGTAGACAAAATTTGGCTATTCATAAGGCAGAGGACTTAATTCTACTGCTTTCTTCTTCTTTTTCAAGGTCAACGTCAACAGAGAACCAGGAAATGGCTGGCTCCATGGCTGCAGTGTTTCTAGGACTTGGGCTCCTTTTAGGATCTGTGTCTTCCTACGGAACTGTGAAGCTCCTCTAAGCATGCCTCTCGCTACGCAAAGCAGAGGCCAAAGACATTTCCCCTGTGCCACCGACTTCCCAGTGCAACGCGACAACGCCCTAAGTCTGGATTGCAGTCTCCACTGGAACATTCACCTAAATATGCAGATGCCTGTGCGCGATCTTGCAGCTCAAGACACGTCAAGTGATGTGCGACGATCACGACGCAACACAAAGAATGGCAACAGGTGCACAAGCGTAACTGAAAACCTGGTTCAGTACAAACGAGCAACATCTTACTGGTCCTATCACAATGAGTTTGCATGACACACAGTCAGCCACACAAACTGAGGTTGACACCTGCTAGAAATACCGGCACAGGCAAATTTGCCCTGCTGAGCCCACAAAGCCCATACGCTGCCTTGCTGGCTGTTTTCACAGGCCTCTCATCATGGCACAGACTGGCAGCTTATACATCATCATGGGGTGATAGCACATGTAAAGCACGCTGAAATGCTATGCAGCTAGAACCCAAAAGATTTCACCTCTGACACGGCCATACAAAGCGGTCTCGAAGCAGGGTGTGCCACGACATAAGGCACAGTGCATTATCAAATGTTTGACCCTGGTTTTATTTTGGCTGCATGCTTACAATCGGTGTTGTAAATAAAACAATTTGTATGTACGCACAAACCATTGCATTCTCTGTCACAGCCAACATGCCTACTGCTCCCACAGAGGGCAGTGCAATCTGCTGCAAAGAAACTATGGAACGGTCGACTGGAGCTGTGTTTACCTGCGTGCCACGTTAGGTCACGTTTACGCAGCTGTTGTGCGCCCAGCAACATAGTGCATGCTCTGTGGAACTGTTTATTCCATGACACATGCAACAACAACAGGCTGAGCATGTGACAGAAGAAAAAATAGAGGTCACTTTGGTATTTTGTCTTTCAAGAAACGATGTCATACTGCAACAAAACAAACCCTCACTAAATAAACGCTACACAGACTCGAGAAACCGCGCTGTCAACAGAAGATGACGGAAAGGAAGAGCAGAACATCCCCAGCATGTATTGCAACTAGTATAGAGAGTAACATCAACAGCCAACATCATCATGTAGGCAGAGATAGTCTTAGCATCTGCAATGTTTAAAGGATTCCTTTTGCCAATGACACCAATTCAGGCTGACAGACATAGTCGCAGCCAGCCACGGTAAAGGCTAGCCGTGTGTGTACAAATGTCGCTGCTCGGAAGCTCTTCCACTAACACAGCAGCGGAGCGTTATAAAATCCCAAACACAAAATGGCACGAGCAATGTTGCTTTAGCACAAACAGATGAGCTTTTGCACATGATGTGCCCTTTCGAAAAACAACTTGGGCATGAAATGTGCAGAACAACATGTGCAAAAAAATGTCTGCCTGCCTGTAGGCATCACTCACTTTGTTCATGTCTATACACACATTTTCGCCCTAAGCAAAAGTATCCAATTGGATACAC
Source organism: Amblyomma mixtum (assembly GCF_055824585.1). Classification (NCBI taxonomy): domain Eukaryota; kingdom Metazoa; phylum Arthropoda; class Arachnida; order Ixodida; family Ixodidae; genus Amblyomma; species Amblyomma mixtum. Next base: position 13,046,194 of record NC_143019.1, read on the forward strand.
TTGGCTCAACTACTATTTGTGCAAAGTGGAAACCACTTTCCTTCCCAGCCTGAAAATTATACTGTGTACTACTAACTTAAGGGGGGACGAGGGTCTTAAAACTGACCTTTTTATTTGTGGCTAGAATCTCATGAAATTTTGCACACATATGCATTTTTCTCTTCTGATTCCAAAAATGTAGGCATAATTGAGCTGATGGTCATAGATCAAAAGTTATCTTAAATTCTAGAGTGTAATTAGGTCATTTCTTACGCAGCTTTAATGAACTTTCTCATAGCATTTTGTTTCTTTTAATTGCATGAATTGATAGCCAGTGAATTCCCATACCCCATGACATTCTTACTTTTTTCGTTTAGGCCATGTATAAATAGCAATTTACAATTAGCTTAACGAGCTGCAGTATTAAATACTGCGACCTTTTACTCTCGACATAGTATATCAGGATGACATGCTTTTAGAGAAAAGCGAAGAATGTCAACGGGTATGGGAACTCTCTGGCTATCAATTCATGTAAACAAAAGCAACAAAATGCAATGAGAAAGTTCATTAAAGCTGCGTAAGAAATTACCTAATTACATTCTACACTTTGTAAGATTTAAGAGCACCAGCTCAATTATGATTACATATTTGGAACCAGAAGAGAAAAATGCATCTGTGTGCAAAATTTCATGAGATTCTAGCCATAAATAAAAAAGTTAGTTTTAAGACCCTCGTCCCCCCTTAAAAACAAGAAAAAAGGCAGGTCTTGTGTAAAGCTTTTCACCATGCTTCTTTACTCAGGGCAGGCTTGATATGCAAAGAAAAAAGCGATTTTATTGCAGTATATTGCAGTATAATATCCAATCATAATTCTGGTAAGCACTTTCTTAACTTTCTTCATGCTGATTCTCACCCCGACACTAGCAGTATTTGTGCACACACAGGTCAATGGGGAGTGAAAGCACAGAGGACGCCAATGACTGAAAACAGGCTCCAGACTGATGACTGACCGCCTTCATGGTTGGCGTGCGCCTTTTCTAATGCAACTTTCCCCGTTATGTGGTTGGGAGAATGAGCACATATTCTGTGCATTCCTGCAAAGACTAATGCAATGACCAGCCCACACCCACCCTCTGGTCAAAGTGATGTGGTGTGACAACACCCCTGGAAGCTGGTCCCGAAACACCACAGCGCTTCAGGTTACTTCAACCGGGGTTCAAATCTACGTTAAGTCAACAGATGCGATTCTATAGCACTGATTCGAAATATTTAATTCCTCGGTTAACAAACAACACACCTGTCACTGCACTTATATCTTCTTGATTTTTTGTTTCCAGTTTCCTGGCTATATATTTAAAAAAAAAAAAACGCCAAACAGCATTGCTCAATGTAACAATCAGTAGCCGAGTCGTATTTACTCATAACAGGCAAGCTGCGCAAAATTAAAAAGACTGCAGAGGATGGATGTAATGAAATACGACTCGTCAAAACAGAATGCGCAAGGAAAAGCAATGCTGAAGACGCAAAGGGATCCCCTGCATTCCGACTAAAAACAGTGGACACGTCTGGGCTAAATGCACGTCAGTGCCAAACAATTTTGCAGGCCGGTGTGGCATCCAACCTGCTAATCCAAGTCACTAGCACTCGATAACAACAAAAAAAATGTTGCAGAACAAAAGGTACGAGGAGCAACAGTCAGTCGATGCAGGCAGGGTCTGTGAGCTTCAACGTTGCTGACACTTACTCAACGTCGTCCTCAACCAGCGGGGGGCCTCCAGCGCTGTCTGCCAAGCGCTGCAGCACGAAAAGGTGGCACAGAATGAGCGAGACGCAACAGAGCAGGACAGCAATGCACTAGGGCAAGAGTTTTCAATCTTTAAAAGCCTTGAAGGAAGCCTGAATGGCTTTCAAAGAAATGCTCAAGAACCCCGTGTGTCTTGACTTCCATTCCTTTCTGCCTATCTAAAATTCATGCAAAGATTAGCATAGAGATGCATGGCTCCTCAAGGAATGCTCAAAATCAGTAATGGCTAGCTGAATCAGGAAAGTAAAGCAATTACAGTACGATCAGTCTCAAAAGCAAGTAGGCAAAGGAAATGGGGGGGTTCAGGCAAGCATGGATTAAGGTGCTCCGGGAACTAAAAGAGCAATCCAAGGAACTAAAGGGTTGCGCAGAGCTCCCGTCTGAGAACCTCTGGTCTACACCAACTTCGAGCTCACAAGCTGATGCATCTCACAATCGTGTGCTAACCAAAAGGATAATAACACAAGGCTAACACTAGTAGTCTAAAATGACTGTCTATAATGAGAGGTTTTAATGCGATGCTGAGGCTAGGGCAGCACATCTAACTGCAGGTGGCAATGACAAAGCAATCAGCTGCACAACGAAGCCTTTCGCCACAACTGTGCAGAAGGGCTTCTCATGACACACATCAAAGATGCACTGGAGTACAAGTGCTAAAGTTACATTAAGAGGATTTCAAACTGGGCTAGTTGGTAGTTAACATGGTCAAACATCATTGCGCTTTTGAAAAAGACTTGGGACAACACAGGGACAACATGTCGTCCCTGTGTTGTCCCAAGTTTTTTTCAAAAGCGCAATTATGTTTGACCATGCTAAAGTTACACATTGTATCTTGCTTCTCAGAAAGGCTTACAATGCTTCTAATTTAAAAATAAGAAATCCTCATGACACTGTCTTCAGGCTGTCACCCAACTTGGTGTCTTGGATTACAGTGTACACAAAATGAAAGCCCAATTTAGCCCCTTTGTATGGTAGCTGATGCTAAATATATGCACTGCCCTTTGCTCTTTCAGATACTGGAGCTTATGATATATGCAGCACAGCAGCAACTCGACAGCATTTTAAACTGACAAATAAGACCAATGTTCGTGCATGGTACAACAATGCCTGGAAACAGGCAACTCATAAAGAAACAGCCAACTGTGAAATGTTCTGTGTGGCTAACAGCCAAGCATCCCCAGCCTTGGGATGCAAACTTTGGTGGTTCTCGCACTGAAATGTAGAAAAAGCATCCCTGCTATTATGTAATTACCTCACATTAGCAAAATCATCAGCAACAAATGGTGTAGTACACTACAAAGGCAGCTCACAGTTTCTAATGAAAGTCTTCATTAGCCAGCAAGTGGATAAGCTGAACCATTTTCCTCCCAAATGCAAGGGATACATGGGCGTGTTTACATCTGAAATTCTGCTGAATACTACCTGGCATTACAACTTAAATGCTAATACTCCAAATTTCCATCTTTCACCCCGTGCATAGCAAAGTGCTATTGATCGGGGCCGATCCTCAAGATGCATGCATGGTCTACGGCATGGTCTTCATTGCCTTTTTCATATTACAGGTGGGGAGGATAGGAAATACTCAACATTACTGCAGGGGCATACTCAGTAGGACCAAAGGCAGGTAAAAGACATTTGCTACATTTACTCGCGTAATGAACCCACTCGCATAGCAAGCCCACCCATCACTTCTGTCAAAGAATTCCCCTTTTTTTTTAACCTAACTAGCACATGACCATAAGGGTCAGTGCTTAGCATGTTTGCTTTATCTCGCCACAATTGGCCAGCACTGTCAGCAGTCACAAAATTGTCAGATCGCGCTCTTATACAGCAAACACCCATTCAAGCGAATGATGCTAAACACCGGTGACACAAACATGGGCAGTTACACATAGACACAACTTGCCAACCACGTGCTTTTGTTGATGGGTGGACGGATGGACACATGATGCGAAATTTAGACCCTTACAAAAAGACCTGTTGAACCTTTTTTTACTTCTCTGCGTTATGAATCCCATTGATGTCAACTTTTCTGGGAAAAAACAGTGATTTCATTATGTCAGTATAAATTCTGGGGGGCACTTTGTTGACCTAAAGTGTGGTGAGGCAAAAGCCTTAAGCGCGGTGTTGCTGCTTGTGTCACTGATGTGTGGTTAAGATGTTAAGCTCCGTCTCTAAGAGTGGAATGCGACAGCGTCTTGCAACGCTGCCGGGGAGTCCATAGAATGGCATCGCCTGTTCGATTGTACGCCTTGCTCGTCGGTAAATTGGTTTTTGAGGAAAGGAAATGTATCTGTCTCGCATATCTGGATGGACACCTAAACCTCGCTGTAACTAAGGGAATGGAGGAAGATGGGAGTGAACGAAGAACCCATATTGACTAGGCGCGCCTTTGTTCATTCCAAACCATCGAGCTGGCATAGCGGAGTGGTTAGCATGTTCGTTTCGCACTCCGGAGACCGGAGTTCGATTCCTGAACTCGACCAATTTACTACTCGGTTTTATTTATTTATCTGACCTGACTAGAAGGGTTAATTAGGCTAATTGGGTAATTAAGCAATTAACTAAACTCAGTCCCACTTACTTGGAGCATCACTATATCCCTTTAATTGGTTGCATGGTTACTAGCCAAAGTACAATTGGCCCCGTTTGAAATTCGCGCACTGTGACGTCACGACCGTTTTGACAAAAGTGTTGAAGAGCGTGACATTTCTGTCGACAACTCCTGCTTACAACGATGAGGCATTAAAGGCTTCCGCCTTAATACTATGATATAGGCAACAACAGAAATCAGATCGGACATTCTGAAATAACTGAAACATGAGCCACCGAGATGAACTTGACAATGCTAACAGGCTTGGTTCAAATAACAACACAGGATAATTGGAGCACTGTAAGCAAGTAAGATCTCGTTCAACTGTTGTAGTGAGCAGAGCAAAGAGCAGAGATTTCGCACCTGTGAGACCACGGGCAGGCGCTGCAGGAGCAGGTGGAACACCTGTGGGGGCAGGGTCTGCTGCAGCACCTGCAGCAGCTGCTGGGGCTGGCCGCACACAGCCACAGCACTGCTCAGGTGCTCCACACCATTCTCAATGTCACCTGCGGAGGGAGCACAGGCAAGAAACTGAAGGCAACAACATCGCACTCCATGTTCTCCCTTGTCGAGCAACAAAAATCCTTTTTGAACTTTCTAATCACGTGTAGAGACATACTTCAAAAGTTACACTGTGAGGTGGCATTGTTTGCCACACCTGTCATGTGTTACAATAAGAGAAAAATGCAGCCTCATTTCAGAGGTCACTAGCTGAAAAAAAAGGAAGCGCAAAATCATATGAAGTAAAATGAAATGGGTACAAAGAGACTGCAGTGACTGACAAAGCTTCGCTTGGATGTCTTTGTTGCACAGCGATTGCTCCGCTGGAGAAAGTACAGCTCACCAAACATTGCACAGCTTCCAATTCAAAACAAGTTAGAAGAGGTACAATCGTGTGAGGTGCAGGCTACTTCGAGATCCTCACTTTGCACTAAGTCTGTTCATGAAGACATTATTGCATTCTGGCGTTACTAAAATGAAGTGCACCTGTGGCACTGTGAAAAGCAGCTCAATAAGATAACACCTCGGCGTAGAAGTCCAAGTTTCGTCAGTAAACAACGCAGGCTCCTTGCTGTAGGCTACCAGGCAGCTAGTATTCAATGCACCAGCAGTAAAGAAAGAACATGATTTCTTGGAATCGCATACTCAAACCTAGCAAATGGATACTTATGGAAGAATAAGCTATTTTTTTCACTTATGACAATTATTAGCGTCGCATCACTAATACCCTCCTCTGCTTTGTCTGCAGGAACTTTTCTCAGCAGGATCTTGTGAAAGCATGTGAAATAATATAGTGAAAGTCTTGGGTTGTCAGGCCACCCCTGAATTAAGCAATATTCATAAAGATCCAAGAACTACAATATAATAACATGGCACAATGGCACCAATCTCGGTGGGGCTCTCTGTATACTTAAACACAGGCACAGTAATGTATCACGCAAACCAAAACATAAGACAAATGTTAAGGTACTTAGCCTCATGATGCAACTACTGCATCATAACAATCAATACGGTGATAATTTCCTGCATTCAGATTGTCTGCTGTGCAAAGACGCTATTTCTGATAAAGGTGTTCCAAGTTACGTGACATAATACACAACCAAGTACATTCTTGGTTACTGTGGCTTTGAAAACACTGTGCAGAAATACTGCGCCACAAAGAAAAGGTGCAAAAAGCAGTCAATTTTTCACATCCAGTAATGACATGTTTTTGCAATCAGTGGTTCCCCCTGCCTATCTCAAAATTGCCATAACACTTCACTGGTGCAAGAGACAACATGCCTTATCATTTAATATTCAGGCAAGCAGAAGCCATCACTTATTGGTGCCGGCAGATGTCTGTAGGGTAATGTATCGGTGAGCTACCTCCACACAAGGAAGAAACAACCAATACACAGACACACACACAACAGTAATCACAGAGAGGAGATAAGTCTTGCCTCTCAAGATATCTCCAAAGAAGCACACAATGCCCAGGTGGCACTACCCAATGGCCCAAGAGCATTAGTCAGATAGGAGGCAAGAACCGTGATACTGCATTACTGGAGCCTTTTGGCATGTTTTGCAACTATGAGCACAAAACAACTATGGACTTAAGTTTATACACGGTACAAGCCGAGAATGCTAGGACTCTGGATTCAACATTCAACATCCTGCATTCAACAGCTGGGTAGCACAGTAGTCTTAGTACCACTAGCCTTCCCGAATCCTTCACCTCGTACAAGCAGCCACTGTGGAAACGGTTGCCTCCTCTCCAGCTTGTTACTATTACAGATTATTTACGAAACATTACGTGGGAGTTATGAGCACATAGTTCACAGGGCCTCTCGTAACTGTCACAAAAGCAGCCAAATCAGAGGGCGAGACTGTCAACAACAGAGCAGTGTTAACACACTTCTGTCTTGCCCGAAATCATTTCACAGGCTCAAACAAGCACACTGAGAGCAACCTACGAAAACAAACAGATCAGGTCACATGCAGTAATACTGCTTCAGGAAGAAAAATGTAATTGGAACAGCATTTATAGACTAAATGTAAGGTACAGGCACAAGGAGCTGTTCTCTTATGGTCACAATCTAGTGCCAGGCACGAAGACAAGATATGGCTAAGGACTGAAAAGCGTCAAGCCTGCTGACAAAGTTCTAACCATGTTCCATAACGCTGTAATTCAACGCAAACCCTAACCACAAACCATTAATCGTACGTCAGCTGGGGCAGAATTCACAGCTAGCCATGTTATAACTTGAAACCGCACCGTCGCGACATACACATAAGCGTTCAAGTGAAAGGAGCATTCGAAGAGTGTTTTACCTTGCGCCAGTAGTTCTTCGCCCATCTGGACCTCGTGGATGAAGAACTTTTGCACGGCGTCATAGTCCTTCAGGTCCGGGAGCTGCGCACATGATCCATCGTCACGGGACTTGCCGAGAAAGACGACACCACACCAACATTCCTTACCTTCCCGGTGCCCCTGCGTGCTTGTTCCTTCTGTTCCTGTGCCTTGGCACGCCCTGAAAGGCAGTAACTAAATTAACAAGCTAGCTTTGTGCACTGTCAGCCTCGGTTACTGCAATCGGTGCAAATGTCTTCCCACGTGGGATCCCCGCTCTCGTCGGCGGAGACGTTTTAAATCGTTAACGTAACAGAACTTGCGCTTTACGGCCACACAGGAAGAGTACACGGTGTAAGAACGACAAGTCGCGAACAACACAGCAGCATGACGCCGTTTTGGGAAGCAACTCACGTTCCCTCAGCTTCTGCTTGAAGAGTGGATCACTTCGGCGCTTGCGGTCGAAATAGATACAGTACCCTAAGAAAAGGGTGCCACAAACTCCGGCAGCTACACTAAGCGCTGTTTTGGACACCATGACGCTCATTTCAACCATCAGGAGGAATTTTTGAACTTTCAGAACGTGTTAAACCGATCTACTTTCCCCGACGGACTGCAGCGCCCGCTCCCCAAGTAACCTCCGGCGCACGCCCGCACGCCTTGTAGAAGCCCTCTAGTGTTGAAAAATGTCACATACGTGACGATTGCAACGATACGCACAGCTGGTCTGACGGTTCAAAACGAGTGCCGCGCAATCATCTGAGATACTGAAATACAGACAAGAGGGCGGACCGCTGCACAACCGTGCTACGAATGACGGGTTTCGTTAACGAAGGTTCCTCTAGAATGGCGCAAGCTAAAAATATTCAAATCACGTAAAAATGGCGCGAACGTTTAGCAAGCAGCAGCCATTTTGATTTTTTACCGGGAAATTTTTCGGTCAAGCTAAAGCAATTTTCGCGACACTTCAGTACAATACCAACTACCCAGCCACCTAACCACGCTTAATCGAATCGGTGGTCAGAAAACGTTTGCTACTAGCAGCAGTTACGCCGAATTGCAGTATTTGGTTACATTTAAAATCATTCAAAGTATTTGCGGAATCTGAATGACAGCCGGCAGCTGAAACCGAAGCAGGCAGCAACCTTAGCTCTGTGCGGTCCAGCGCGCAAAGATACACCTTCATGCATTTCACCGCGGAGTTCAACGACACTTCCAGCAGTGGGAAGCAAAAAGATACACAAAAATAGCAGTTGAAGATGTTTATTTTCAGTCATCCATGACGCGCCAGTTTGACAACTTCCACGAGGATCCGCGTGAAAATAAAGTCTTGACAATGGACAGGAGCAATGATTCACGACGAAAGGGGGAAATCGGCGATTGTACAGTGACTACTGGCTGAAGAAAAAAAAATTGTTCGGGCTCTAGGCCTAACGTCAGAGCAAAATGACTGCTAATCATGAACATGAAATGAACAATGCGCGACAAGGAAAACGGGCCGCTAAGCAGCCGGCAAGTTTAGTGAGGAAATGCGACTAAAAACTGAGAAAGTCCTCAGAACTCCTGGCTGGAGCCGCCTTTCTTGCCGGGCTTGCCGCCTGTGCTGGTCTGGCCGGTCTTCTTCGGCAGGAGCACAGCCTGGATGTTTGGCAGGACACCGCCTTGCGAGATGGTGACGCCGGACAGCAGCTTGTTAAGCTCCTCATCGTTGCGGATGGCGAGCTGCAGGTGGCGGGGGATGATGCGGGTCTTCTTGTTGTCGCGGGCCGCGTTTCCCGCCAACTCGAGCACTTCGGCGGCCAGGTACTCGAGGACGGCGGCGAGGTAGACGGGGGCGCCGGCTCCGACTCGCTCGCTGTAGTTGCCCTTGCGCAGCAGTCGATGGATGCGGCCCACTGGGAACTGAAGACCGGCCCGTGAAGAACGAGACTTTCCCTTCGCCTTGGCCTTTCCGCCCTTGCCGCGACCAGACATGGTTTTCTTCTAGGACGCCTAACGCACACAACACAGTGAAAAGTGGGGAGAGAATGGTGCCGAAACCCCGCGAAAGCTATTTATAGGGCGGCAAAGTTGTGTCACAGTTGCCAGACGGAAGTAAGAGGTGCGCTCGCAGCGAACTGCCGACACCGTGGCGACTTCTGAAAATCTGTAAGTAAATTTTTTTGCTAAATTTTTCTGTGCACTACCTGCGTCAGAAAAGTGGTACCGAAAACAACACCGCTAAAAAGGGAGTTAGGAACAGAACAGCCAACGGCAAAGTGGGCAAAAATTCCGACGGTCCCAACCACTTTCGGTTTTGCCAAGTGATTTTAACGTTTTGCCACGATTTTGCTGGAAGAGGTCCGTTGTCAAAGATGTCGTTACCCTTGACTGTAGTGATAGGATAGCTACATCTGTGGTTTTGAAGCTTAAGCTAGGACACGGTCCATATCAAAGAGCGTTGGCCTTCAGATTCCAGCACACCTCAGAAGGCCAGTCAAGCTGGCACTCGTTTCGTGGGCTCAGGAAGTCGCCCCCACCTAGGGGCCACATTAAATCCCAACATTCTGTGGCAATAAACTTGTTTTTCTCTCTCTCTCTGCCTTCGCTTTGTAGCTCCTGACCGCGTAGCCGTCGCAAGTTGTCCCGGTCGGACGCGTATTGCTACCCGGACAGCCAGTGGCAGTGAGCACAAAGCCATCGCGACCGCGACTGCTGACTTCGTGGCTAGAACATCGAACGAGCGAGACTATAACGATACTCCATACGCTCCCGGGAAGAGCATCGATGAGTCTGGCTGAAGAAAGAAGTATATTCACGGCATATGGACACCTTTGCTAGTAATTGACTGAACAACTTCTGTGCGCCGAAATATAGCTCAACTGCGTCAGCAAAGCTGTACCGAAAACAACACCGCTAAGAATCATCAGAGCCAGATGGATGGTGGTGCCACGGCCGCTCAATGGAGAGCGCACTACCAAGTGCGCCTCCATTGAGCGGCCGTGGTGGTGCGCTGAAGCTCAAGGTCCGGGCTTCTTAGCAGGATAGGATAAGATAAACTTTTAATGTCGAACAGAAGCCGGGTAATTTCACTCTATCCCATCATGCGATCCCTGTCTGTGAAGACCACGTTGCTCGGGTGCGCCCGGAGAAAAAAAGCCTCGGGCGAACTCATGGGGAACGTGGGAGCAGGGTCTCCGAGGCTTCTCTGCTATCAATATTTTTGCCCGCCCCGGGAGCATTTGGGCACTCCCAGATTTTGTTAGTGAACAGTGCTCACCACTCCAAACACTGCCAATCAGCACCAACTTTCTTCTAGGCATGCCTCATACACAGGAAAACACTTGTAGATTTAATTCTTCCTACTACATTCCCACTGGGATACTGTGCTCTGGAAACACCTCACATAATCAGGTTTCTTTTTTCTGCCGACCACGAAAGTTTTAGCAGAGTTTTCTTTTGTATGGTCAAAAAATGGAGGATGCAAACCATAACTGTTCCAAAACTTTTTATCAGCTTTAGAGCAGCATTACAATACACTTTCTAAGTTGACCCCAATGTAACTATCCATGTTTTTGGTAGCATGTGTATTTTTTTTCAAGTATTAAAAACACTCTGCAGTGCTTTCAACTTTATTTTGCACACTGAATCATGAACAACCAACAGACGTGAGCAGTGATAATAAACGCGGAGACTGATAGGACACTAAAGACATTACTTACACTATATACAGCGGGTAAAAACAGTTCAAATACAGAGCATAATGTACAAGACAGACCGGGACAATAAATAACAAGAGCTTACACATAAAACACATTTTTTCCTACCCGATAAGACATGGAAGTGTAAGTTCAATAGCATTTCGTTTTCCTACACGTTACATGTAGCTGTAACAGTTGAAAACGATTTTTATCTTGCTTCCATAGTTGTATCCAATATCAAAACCAGTTTTTGTACTCAGTGAACACTCCATTCACTGCTGCAGCGTTGGCAGAACTGTTGGCATGAGTCAATAATAAAACCTAATAAAACTACTCCAAGATGCTGCACATTCTTCCCTTTGTTCATGTTGCTGCACGTGCCACAAATTAGACACCAGGATTTTTTTTTTTTTCATCTCTAAGGGGCCAGTAAACCTGTCATCCAGATCCAGCAAACACCACGTGGGACTGCTTGAAAGTGCCCGGATAAAACCTCGGACCGTAAGCATGTTGCCAACAATGCTGTCCGACACACAACGCTAGACACCATGGACAGTCATGAGCAGAGTGAGGCATGCTAACTCTCTTGCCCCAATTTGTATTACATCTGAAGTTACAGGTCAAAACATCAGAGAGGCTTGAGCAAAGGTGGTACTATCTCAGGATTCGTACTGACAAAACTCCGCAGTACACCACCTGCTTTAGTACCAGCAGGCCTGTCAAATGGAATCCACTCTGAAAACAAGCATTTCACTTTAAAATTAATGGGCTTTATCTTGCCATACCTGCACACATCAACCAATACTCTGTTTACTCACTACAGTGAAAAAAACATTACCATAAACTCAGGAGCTAAAAAGCAAGACAAGAGTGAAATAAATTTAACTGACATTCAATACACAGTCCAATTCCCAAGTGCGTGTTGCTCAAAGAAATAAGAGTTTGCAATACTAACCTACTGCTAAACCAACAAAAAAGTTGGAACAAAAAACAAGAATATAATACATATGTTAATTCATCTCTATTAAACAAAAATTACCATGTTGACCTATAAAAGAACTTGTAGACACTACCCAGTCAAATAAAAACAATCAATCACAAAGCACATAATAACACAGGTAAAACCATTCAAGTGCACATGGAACAGCTGATAATAAAGCTTCATTTTTCGCTATGCAGGTACTCGGCAAAGCATTAAAAAAAAAAAACACGGCTAAAATACATTCGTTCATCCGTATGATTCTTGCAGAGAGTCATGATCAGTGTTTCGCTGTAACACAAGTCAGAAGATTGACAGAGACGGGCGATTCAAGTCACTAGATGAGATAGCACGTGTTGTTCTGAAGCTCTTTTCACCGAATGCAGCGCTACTCGCGCCCCATTACCGTAACTCTACAGAGGCTCAGAAAAGTTGTTGCATGCTGCGAAAAGCACAGCATCAACAGATCTTTGAAGAACAGCACTGTAGCACCAGTCTTGCCATTCGTGGAAGTAAATGTTCAACAACTGCATGTTCACTTCTCAGCAGTCACTATATTACTGTAGGATGTTCACTGAATGAAAAGCAGCCTCCCAACCAGTGGCAATTACAGTTGACCTGACCTAACTTGCATAATGTATGGACATCTTGTTCAGACGCTCGGCATCAACAAATGCCACGCAGAGAAACTTCACTACGACGCAATAAAAATGTGAGCTTTGCATTTGCCAATGCTAATTCTGCACCACACACCGAGGAGGCCACCGATAAGCTCCTGAAACTATCCATGTGAATAAGCTGGGGCCTAGAGGGCACAGGGCCCTCTGTGTGTCACGGTCTTCCACCTGCATCCGGGCCGCCATGACACCCGCTCAGAGTGGACGCACCAAGCAGGCCATACCCTCTGCTGACACCGGGTCCAAAGCCGACGTCCACCGCTGTTCCGCCATCTTCGATCTGGCGCACCCGCACCCGCTGCTTGTAGTGGTACTCCCGCAGGTAGCTCTTGAGGCTTCGCGGCAGCGGAAGCTTCGCGGCCCCGTCGTACGCGATGCACGAGCAGATGACGGCTCGCGCCAGGTGCTGCAGGGGAAAGACGAAAGTCCGGTGCAGGGGGCGCGTCAGCATGGGCTCGAAGTACATGCAGCACGAGGGGTCCTTGTAGTGCTCGACCAGGCCACACACTGTGCGCGACGAGAACACCCCGGGGTCGTGCGAGTCGAAGCTGAACCGGTGATTCCACTGCTCCACTCGCGCGTGGAGAGACCGGCCGTACCGGCGGAAGCTGACGGAGAATAGATACTCTTCCTGAGCGGAGTCCCTGAGGAGGAACGTCCCTTCCGGCTTGTTCTCGAGCAGGCGTTCGGCCTCGTACCGGTCCATCTTTCCCCAGTAGAAGCTGCAGGAGGTGATGCCGAGCAGGTCAGGCACGAGGCAGTGCATGTAGTCGACCTGCGTGTGCACCTGCGGGGCCACGTCCCAGATCCGGCTGAGCACCTCCCACGGGACCGAGAGGCCCTCGGGGGGCCCCTGGCCCGCAGACAGGCTGAGCTGATTGCGTAGGGCGAGGGCCAGCTCTGGAAGCTGCTGCTGAACGGGCTGCTGCTGGTGAGGTGACTGGCTCTGCGAAGCCTGAGCCCTGGGCCGCTCCGAGGGGTTCGACGTCTCGCTCGCTTCACTGGAGGAGGAGGGCCGAGACCCGTCGGCACGGAAGCCCGGGGGTGGGTCGACGCCTTCTTCGATCTCCCGAGCCCGCTCTTTGCGTGCCCGCTCGTCCCAGTCGTCCATCTGGTATTCATCGCCACGAAATTTCCCGTCAGCCGCGCCACCGCAAGCGGCAGAACCCGCCGAGGTCGGCCCCTTCTTGTCACCGCGAGAAGGTTGCGTGACTTTAAAGACAACTTTCGGGCCGAGCGTGTGCTCTTCGGTGCGACGGTAGCCAGTGCATATGCATATGGGACAGCCCGTAGGAGGATCAGCGGCAACCGGGTCAGTCGCAGATGACGTGCGGCGAGACCTGCAGCCGAGCTTGAAACCCCACGTGCCTTTTCTCGGCTTGGAACTGGCGCAGTCTCGGGTCGGCTGTTGTTCTTTGGGTGGCATCGGCGAAGCGGTCGCACTCGTCGACGCCCCAGTCGTCGAGGCAGCGGCGTTGTTCTTGCGACGCCTTCCGAAAGTCAGGGTTCTTAGCTTCTGGCGAACGCCAGGCGTCTTCTCCTCCGTCTGCGTGGCTGCCGATGACGACGACCCTTCGCCGCTATCGCCAGACGTTCCGCTCGGCTGACCGGCGTCCGGAGACTGGCGGCCTCCGGCGTCCGTCGGGTCCGTGTCCGAGCTCGACATGTCGTTCCTGCCGGGCGCACCGTGATGGAGTCTCTCCTGAATGCGCGCCTAACAGCGCAGCATGGCTAGCGGCCAAAGAAACCCGACGCCGAGCCGGAGAACGCGAGTATCGTCGATCTTGCCGATCGCGGCCGTCATCTGAAACGGAAACGACGTCATACGGCAAGTGAGAACAGGACGCTCGATGGAAATCGGCACGAGGCGCAATCATGCTTACGTAGAACAGACACCCTGAAACTATCATACGCGATAACAGCGTTGGGTGAACATGCCGCGGCATCTTCGACGAAACGTGCACAAAACGGGCAATCGCGGTGAAACGGAGTTCCCAGTGACGCACTCTTAACGCAAGCGCACCAAGACTGCACAGAACTGAATCCGCAATAAATTTACACACCTCCGCTGTATACGCCCCTTTAACGCGAAGAAGACTTGAAAAACGCAGCCCCAACAATGAAGAAACGGCAGGGGTGCAAACGTCGAACGGCAGCCGTTTACAACATGATGATACACGCCATGCGAGTCACAGCGCCTCCCATTCAGGAATCACGGAGCGGAATAAAAACCGCAACAAAAGCAAAACCAAACATACGCGTAACGAGGCTTAGCAGACACCAGCTGCAGTTCGCCAGGAACGGGCGGAACGAAGGCGCCACGAAAGATGACCGCACCCTTTCATAGTCATCTCGACATGCTGATACGCGTTTCCGGACACGCCACACGATAAGAAGTGTAAGAAGCCACCGAGCCACCCCTTGTATACGTAGAACACAGCCTACCCTCGCGACCTACACAACTTCCTGAAGCGAAGATCGATAGCACAACGCAAGCGTACTGCTACGAGCAACTCGCCTCTGATGGGAAACTAAGAAACTAGGTCACGCGTGTAGTGTGAAATGCATTGAGCTTTGCTAGTCACCCAACACTTGCAGGTTAAGACTTCCAATTTTACTAAATAAAACGACTTCTTTCCTCCAAAGGCAGCTTTCATTTTTCCTCTTTAGCTACAGCGACTGCTTCGTGTCCCAAAACACGGAGCTCAACGCGAAAGCATGGGCTCAAGAAACACGAGGCGACGTTCAAAAGGTTCCGTACTTACGTTGAAACAATCGATGATTGCTTCATGGGCCACGATATGGCAAACAGTAGCGAATAAATGAGAAACTCAACCATGCGCTGCGAAAAATGGTCACACAGGAAATGACTTCTCCATTTTCTGTTTTGTGGTTTTGGCTGTGACGTCACAGCAAACTTATTTCGCTCATGGATTAACCAAAGTGGTACTAATAGAGAAATAGCAGTGCAATACGTCCTTGCATTAAAAAGTTGTGCGCGTCCTCTTTTTTTATGGTTGCCAGATAATATATTGGTACTCGACAACTTTAGGACTAGTTTTTACGGAGTTACAAACTTGCACAAAATTGTAAACCACAGAAGTCTTCTGGCAGCCGATGAGCACGAGAGCATCATCTGGTCCAAGTTCTTGAATTGAGTACTTGGTTGCGGCCTGTAGAGAGTAAAACAATAAATCACGTTAATCACAGTATGTTCGTGTCAGCTGTTTGTGACAAAGAGTAGTTTGAACGCCGATTAATTTATTAGACTGTAGCAGATGACTCGACACATTACTGATCGTCAGAGATGTTCACAGAACTCGTAGTGTTGCACAGTTAGTTTTTTATTCTAATTTGAACCATAAACTGGATTCAACTTGGATTGTTCTGGATTCTTGCTCGAGCAATGGGGGGTGATCAGATTCTCACGACGATGAGGTGTTGATCAAGACAGCTGGCCGTTTCAGCCACGGCGGCAGTAAGGAACTTGGCTGCAGATACGCGCGCCGGCCTCGAAGCATGCTTCCGCGCGCAGCATGGCCGCTCATTCCACGGGGCCCGCGGAGACCAGCGTGCTGAAATGTATCGAAGACGGCTAGACAGCAGCCTACCACATCGAAGCAAATTGCAAAGGAGGCACTGAAGCCATCGCCCACGGAAAGCCATGTGAGTGGGAAAAATAATTTATGAACCTCCTGCGCTATCGCGTGACGTGTATACGACAGCGAGAGCTAAGTGTGTCGCTACGCAATCGTCCACGTAAAGTGGTCGCGAAGTGAACGCGGGCATGAAAAGGGGGGTGGCGCGTCCGCTGCTTCTCTCGGCCGACCCTCGTACTACTTTCGTATCGAAACGACGCTCGGTCGACAGTTTATGTTACAACCGCCACGAAAGCAAACGAAACGGCGTTGTGTTTGTATATATGCGAAACTCTGCCGATCCTACGGCTACGATCATTGCCACTGTGTATAGCTGAAGTACAGCACAGTGGCTCCTCACCCCTGTACTGTACTTCATGTTCGATTTTGTGTAGGCTTCTGCATATGTTGTTGCCTCAGCGTGCATTCAAGTGCCCGTTTTCGCTTGTGCTTGCGCTCTTCAGAGGCTATCCGAACGGTCCGTGGCCTAACCGTGGTTCACAAAACTACAATCCACCGACGGCGAGGAGAGCTCGAGCGCCAGGCCGAGGGTGAGGATGACGGCGAAGGCACTAAGGTGAGGGTTCGAGGGCCGAGCGAGTCGTGACGTCACTTCGTCTAACGCGAGCGTGACGGTCACCTGTCATACGAGAACAATTGTTTCTCGAAATAATGAAGTTCATAAGGGAACAGTTGTTTCTCGAAATAATGAAGTTGATTCAGCTACGTGAACGCTGAATTCATATGCCAGCCTGTCGTTTGCTAGCTGTGCATCCAGCATGGCAAAGTAAAATGACTCTTTACAGGGCCATGGGCTTGGGCAAGCTGATTGCCTGCGTGCTCGTCATGTGGCTGCTGGTCGTGCTGATGATCAGCGGACCACTGTTCCACAGCAGTGAGCCGGACGAGCAGGTGCTGGCACGGCTCACACGGGCTGTGGGGGAGCTCGAGTCACTCAAACAGCAGAACGAGGAGCTGCGATCTTTGCTCAATTCCATCAAGTGAGTGGTTAACCCACCAGCGAAAATGTTATTATTATTTACATGTACTATCGGGGACAAAAGTGGTATAGTCCATGTGGTGGGAGGCGGAGCAATGGAAAACTGCATTGCAGCGCCATCTACCGGCAGCATCTGGGATCGAGACAGCCAATGTGTGACCTTCATTATCAGCAGGCCTGTCGCTTGGCTCGTTTCAATGTTTCTTGCTTTAGCTTGCCAAAATGCGCAGTTTTCCGTTGCCCCGGCTCCCGCCGCGTGAAGTATACAACTTTTGTCCCCGATAGTACATGTAAAGACAGGTTGATGCCCGTGTGTGGCAGTGACTACTCATTAGTGCTCTGGGGAAAAATTGGCACAAGAACGGTTGACATAACACATCGAAACGCTGCTATGTCTTGTGACAGACTGTATATATGCAACATTCACATGAAGTATATGCCTGTAATGTAATAGTTAATGGGCAATAAACAGTAAGTAATCATACTCAGAGTAAATGGAAAGTAAACAATACACACTATAAACGGACATTTAACAAGCAACAGTCATAGTCAAAGACACATGAAGGCGATACACAGATACAAAATGTAATGGTTGTGAGATAACCTTTATACAGCTTTGATTGCAATGATTTATCAGGAGGATGTGATTGGTGTTGTCTTAATGTTTGCTGAGACTGCTTCAGGGCTGGTACAAGGCTAGATTTGCATTTTCGCTTAGCAACTACAATATTGTAGCTGCTAAAGGGGTAAAAAAAGATCAGAGTTTTTCAGCTGCAGAGTTTTGTGGCACACAGTGTTCAAGACAGGAAAGAAGGATATCGTTTTTATTTAGTGGTGGCTTTTCATTGCACTTGCTTACGTCCCTTTGAAATGTGAATTAAGCATTAAGCAGACAGGTAAGTGGCTCTCTGCGAAGGATAATGAAGCAGGTGCGAAACTGTGCATAGTAAAGCCCATCTTGGTTGAACGAAAGACTTGTGGACAGCAAGAGCATCATGTTGAAGCGATTTTACGCTATCTTTACACTACACTGGACACACATGTCATGTGCACAACTTTATTATTCTCATGAAACAAGCAGAACCTACATGTGAAGTATGCGTAGCTGTGGTCATAGTAAACCACAAAACTTTAGGAACTAAAGAAAAAGCATTTCGCACGATTTTAGGCTACACCTCTTTTTGACCACAGCTTGATTCTTGGAGAAAATTCATTTGTAGGTTCTTGAGATGTGTTGAAGTTCTTAAAAAGAAAGCAAATGCTTCAAATTCAAGTAATGAATTCCTTTGACGAAAAATCAAATTTAACACTGTTTCGTGCATGCTCTCTATAGCCCCGTATATATATTTTTTTCAAGTTTATTCAGTAACGCATACAATAAGAGTGAATGCAATAAAATCAGTTCAGAAGGAGGCCCCATTGTACACGTCGGGTGCCATAGTACGTCTGCTGCATAAAACACGACACATAGCAACTTAAGTGTCCGCAGTTGTTTCGCACTGCAACACGACGTAAAAAGGCTCTAAGCATGATTGTGCCTGACTGTATGTATTGTAGCCAGTTTGGGGAGCAGCCTTTGGAGCATATGTGCACCAGAGAGACTGACAATCCATAATGGGTTACCTCCTAGTGACATGTTTAAAGAATGCTGATGGTTCGAACCCATTGAAATGCCAGCCTGCCTTTCTAGTGGCATTCACTTATGACCTTTCTTCTGCATTGGTTCAGATGAGACGCGTGATTTATAGTTTCTCCCACGCTTTCCAGGTAGAATGTGTGCCCATTTCCAAATACAGTCAACCTTTGGTAATTCAAGCTCAGAGGGGACTCAAATTTTTTTTTTTCATTTATGCTGAGTTCGAGTAATGGAGAGCTTTCAAATTTTTAAAAAACTTGTACTGGACCAGGGCATCATTACACTGGTAGATCTAATTAAGTGATCTCAATGAGATTCTGCTATGTTACCAGTTGCTTTCAAATATACATTAAATCATACACAATTAATTGAGTTCTCATGCTTACAAGAATATTGAGGAGACAGTTGACGGGCAGAGCACCAGGTTGTGTATGAGTTTAGTAGTAGCCCAAATCATTTTTTTTTTTTGGCACACCACGGTGGCATGTTATTGGCATTCGGCAAAATGCAGGTGCATCGTAAGTGTTCTGGTATTGTTGTCATGGCCTTTGCTGCACTTTCAATAGAGGTGCTTGCCTGTAGGGGCAAGCTCCTACAGATGCTGTACCTGTATGTGCTGGTGCTGTACACATGCTCGCCTGGTACCTGAAACCCCATTGCCATCTCACTTTGGTCTTGTCCTTTGTATAACACATTCACACACACACACGCACACACAAAAAAAAAAAACTGAAGAGCAGCAGAAGACTGAAGACAAAGTGACAGACACAAACAGCATGAGTGCTTCTGTTGTACTTCAGTTTTTTTTTTCATGAGCTGTGCACTTTCATGAACACAGTCACTTTTCATGAACACACAGGCAATGTAAATGCACTTTTGTTACCCGCTAGCAAGACCTACCAGAGCGTACTTGATTTGTGTCACTGCACATGTCATTGTGTGCGTCACACACTTCTGTTCTGTGACAGCACATTTCTTAAATAGTGCAAAGAACTTTGGTTTATCGTACTCTTATGTCAGCACCTTGGGTGTCACTCGTGAGAAACTTGCTCAGATCTCTGCATAGGGATCAATGAGTTCTTAGAGTTGGTTAGGTTTTTGAGTTTGGTCTTTTTCCTGACATAATTGCATCTAGATGGGGGCCTTTACCCCAACAGCTGCAAGGAGGGAAAAAAGATTTTGAGAAGGAAGTAGTCTCAACAATTGGATAGCTTTCCACCCAGCATGCCCCCTTAGGTAAACACTTGCAGAGAAGCAAGTTTCAGCTTGAATACCATTGCCAAGCACAGGTGCAAACAATAAGATGAGGAACATTTAATTTACACTCAAGGACCAAATTTACTTGTATTCCTGCATAGAATGTGAAAAAGCGTGAAGTGGATCATGCTTCCAGAGGAGTACAACTTGGAAAAAAAAAGACAGAGTAGTCTTCTCACTTGACACTAGCTGGGTAGTAATTCTTGACTGCATGCTAATAATGTGTTCCTCTCAATATCATTCTTGCCTTGACCTGTACATTGAAACAAAGCTCTAGGCAAGGATATTATATTGCTCGGGTTGTAAATTTGGTTGCCTGATGAAGTCACTAACCTGCCCACTTTTATCTCGTGTTCAAGTTTGTATTTGCAATAGACTCGAATTTGTACCTCGGGTGGTTGAAATTAATTCGAAGTTCTCCGTTACGATGCACTTCTTAATCCGTAGTGTTGCCTTGGTGCATAAAACCCATCATCTGATATGTACACATCGCTAATGCCCTCAATGTTCGCTTCGGCATAACCACCCTTATTGTATCCCAGTCATAAATCTAGCCCAGGGCCTCGAAAATGCTCGTTTAGTGCACTATAATATTAGCAAAGGAATAATTGAAAACAGTATTGTCCCACGTGCACCCACATGGTTGCAAAAAAATAAACTAGGCACCATTTTCACGTGCTTGCAGTTGAGGAAAAACTTATCCTAATCTCGGACTTGCCATCACTGCCAAACTAAGGCACTCGCTATACTACCTCAGCTAACTAAGGAAGCTAGAACGGGGAGAGACGGAATCCCTCAACAACTCAAAGTGGAAGTGACGTTATACCATCTCACGTGCTGATGTGACTAAGAGGCTTTTTACTTTGGATGTATCCTGAATGGTTTGGGTCTGAGGCCTGTGTGCTTTTTCACTGCTGCCTCTCATGTGCTGGTTTCTCTCACAGGGAGCCCAGCAAAAAGGAAGAACCCAGCAGCGCAAGGCAACAGCAGCACACAGGTAGGTGCTGAATTTTGGGAAGATATGTGCAACTGTGAGGACTACTTCCTTTCTCTCTCTCCTTCCTAGCAGGGTGTGAGCCAAGCGAGGAGTACGAGGTCCGCCGTCGGCGTGCGGCGAATGGGGTCCAGGAACTTTGGTTCTACGCTCGGGCACAGCTCAAGAAGCTGCTGCCCAACCTCAAGAAAGAGGACCAGGCAAACTTGCAACGCATTATCGACGACCTGGCTGTACACCGCCGGTGCGTTCCCGTCTTTTCATGCCTGCAGAAACGTGTGCGCCTCAGGGTGACTTGTGCAACAGTAGCCGGAATGGAGCCGGGATGCGTTATTGGAAAGTTAATTTGAAATAAGGAGGGGAGGGGGGGGGGGGAACAAAAGATGTTGAAATGAGGAATAACACAAACACGGCATGCACTCTCACTTACCTGTGCTGACTGCAAGAGTTAGTTCTTGCCTGTACACTGTCATTTATACCAGCTGCCTTGCAAAACTTTGTCCTTTGTTTAACTGTACACCAGTGCTTTATCAAAAGATGTAAGCAGGAACCGTGTCATTGGCCACTCTGTGTGCTGTGTGTGGAGTGGCTGACACTAATTATGCTCGAGAAGCGAGCCAGGTGCACTGCCCATACGCTGTACATCTACATGTTGTTGAATTGTGAGTTCATTTTTTTTGGAAGCTTGTTCTTTAATATGGCCTTGCATCTGTCATACCTATACTGCGGCAAAAGGCTCATTGCATATCTAGTAGTAATTGTTACCTGGTTGGACATTCGAACACTTGCAGAATCTCTCTGGTAACAAAGTTTTCATGTCGATCTAAGAGGGATGAAAAGATTGGAGGGGACACTTAAAGGGGTCCAGACACCTAACCTTTAGGTGCATGTTTTCTTCTTTGTAACGATGTGTAAGGCATTATTATACATGGGTTACCACGTGGTATTCTCCTGCGACCGCTGAATAATTTATAATCGAATTTCTTTCTCTTGCTGTTTTGGTTTCAACAGCTGAACGATGACTATGGTGTCAAAGTGTGGTTATAGGTTATGTGCGACATGAAGAAACTGCAGTATAATTGGTGCCTCTACATTCATTGTTTTACAACCGTAGCTTTCAGTGGGCTGTGTTTCGACGTGGGGAATATGTTAGTAGTGGCGCCACTGCGCTGAAATTAGAGCAGTTCAATTGCGGCCAGAAGCAGACCTCCTCCTTATTGGGATTCTTTCTTTGATCAGCACAATCCTGCTGGACTTGGAAGAGATGCGACGAGCAGATGGCTACGACTCGTGGCGGCAGACCGAGTCGCGGGCCCTGACCGAGCTGGTGCGGTCGCGGCTCTCCAAGCTCCAGCACCCCGCCGACTGCAGCAAGGCGCCCAAGCTGGTGTGCAGCCTCAACAAGGGGTGCGGCTACGGCTGCCAGGTGCACCACGCCACCTACTGCCTCATCACTGCCTACGCCACCCAGCGCACGCTGGTGCTCCACTCCAAGGGCTGGCGCTACTCCTCCGCCGGCTGGGAGACAGTCTTCCAGCCCGTCAGCAACAGCTGCACGCAAGTCGGCAACCAGCGTGGGGTTCCGTGGTCGGCCAACATAGCCGGCGCCCCTGTGGTCGAGCTGCCAATCATCGACAATGTGCAGCCGCGACCGGCCTTCCTGCCACTCGCCGTGCCCGCTGAGCTGGCTTCGCGGTTGACTCGGCTGCACGGCCAGCCCGCCCTGTGGTGGGTGTCGCAGGTGCTGGGATTCCTCTTGCGGCCGCAGCCCAGCCTGCAACGGTACCTGGACCAGGCAGCTCGCGACATGGGCTTCCGGGGCCCCGTGGTGGGGGTGCATGTGCGGCGCACAGACAAAGTGGGCACCGAGGCCGACTTCCACAGCCTCGAGGAGTACATGGAGTATGTGCAAGACTTTTTCGAGCGGCTCACCCTCAAGGGTGGCCCGCCCCCGACGCGACGTGTTTACCTGGCCACCGATGACCCCAAGCTGCTGTCTGAGGCCAAGACCAAGTGAGTGGGGCTGGGAACAGTGAAAAAAAGAGCCGCCACCATTTGGAAGACGAAGTAACGAGCGTTAGCTGTTTGGTTTACTAGAATTGATATGAATGAGATGCGAGATGTGCTGTTTTCTAGTTTCTGCCACAGGTGGCGCTGTGATCTCAGGGTGGTAGCAGACCCCACGAAATCTGGAAACGTGATGAGTAGTTGCTGCCACAGATGGCGCTGTTATCTCAGGGTGGTAGCAGACCCCATGAAATCTGGAAACGTGATGAGTAGTTTCTGCCACAGGTGGCGCTGTGATCTCAGGGTGGTAGCAGACCCCACGAAATCTGGAAACGTGATGAGTAGCTTCTGCCACAGGTGGCGCTGTGATCTCAGGGTGGTAGCAGACCCCACGAAATCTGGAAACGTGATGAGTAGTTGCTGCCACCGATGGCGCTGTGATCTCAGGGTGGTAGCAGACCCACGAAATCTTGAAATGCGATGAGTAAGAGCTAACGCTCTTAAAATTTTTAGGCAGGCATGAAGATGGGAAGGAATGCAGTCTGGTTTAAAATCTGTACTCAATGACTATGATGTGTACCGGCCACCCCATATCCTTTTTGTTTTTTTTATGGCTGTGCGAATATTCAGCTTTTCAAATTTAATGACAATGTTCCAAATGATGATAAAGCTTTTCAATGCCTGTCACTTTCATTCACAAATAGTGACAACTTTGAGTAATTATAAAGCAAACTATGGTTAACTCAAAGTGGTAAAAACATAATTGTCAAAGGGAACAGAAGTTTCAAGATAAGCGGGTACCAAAATTTGTGGTGTAGTTGTCTTCATTATGAAACTTTAAGGCTTCTATTCATTTCTGTGCATCGCAAATTGTAGTGCAGAATCCGAGCACATTTTGGACTTTTAGCGCAGCACGATCAGCAGCAGTTGATCCGAGTTGGCAGGCGCGCTGGTCATGTGACATAGACGAGCACGGTGGCGAGCTCAGCGGCAGTTGGCAGCTGCACTTGGTTTTGTGCAGACCTGTCTAGACAGCTCTGTGCATCAGGTTGGCAAGGATCAGGCTCAGCATATTCAGCAAGCAGCCATGACACAGGTGAAGAGGAATGCCTAGCAGAATTCACTTCAGTGCTATTGCATTCCCTGCATGTAATTTATGTGTCCCCTACATATATTTTTTTTTTCCGTGGTCTAGATTTGGAGGTGTCCAGATATTGCCCCTAAAGCTTTGATATAAGCACTAATAAACATGCAGCATGTATCGAAACTTTGCATGCAAAAATTTCAGCCTGAATATATTCAAGACATGTAAGGAATGAACACAATATAGGTGCTATGTTAAATGTTTGTCTCCGTTAGTAGTAAGATACGTCTCAGAGCAGCCACCAAGCCGGCAGCAGCAAGGTCTTGAACCATTTCACGGGTTAGCGAAATTAGGTGAGGTGAGGGTAACAGAGTGGATTCCAAGAGATGACAAGCGCAGCAGGGGGTGGCAGAAGGTTAGGTGGGCGGATGAGATTAGGAAGTTTTTGGGGATACGGTGACCGCAACTGACAAAGGACAGGGTTAATTGGAGAGACATGGGAGAGGCCTTTGCCCTGCAGTGGGCGTAGTCAGGCTGATGATGATGATGAGCTCTTTGTGGTGTGTAGCGTTCGTAGGTTTCTCAGCACAGGCTGAGTGAGAGAGTGTGTGTAATGTGTGCTGTCAAACCCTGCAGGTACCCCGATTACCACTTTTACGGGGACAGCCGCATAGCGAACACGGCTTCCCTCGGGCAGCGCTACAGTTCCGAGTCACTGCGGGGAGTCCTACTCGACATACACATGCTCTCCCGCTGCGACTACCTGGTCTGCACGTTCTCCTCCCAGGTAGGCTTCTTTGCGGTTCAACTGCTATTTCTCTAGTTGGCACTCGGAGAGGCACTGACCACTCACGCATGATGCCGATCTGTGTCTTGTCACGGGTACGCAAGCGCTGTTTTATATAATCCTCCCCTCTCCTTTCTCACTCCCTGTCTTCTCTCTTGTCTTTTTCATTTCTGCCGGCTGTAGCTCAGGTGCTTAAGGAGTTGCCGCAGCCAGCGCCCATCTTTAATTTTCGTTTTTGTTTATTGTTTTCATTTATTCTTTAGACATAAAACCACTGTTACCACCGCAGTGCTCGCCCAGTGACTCCATTTTCAGACTTCCATCCCACAGCGGAAATGGCTGCGGTAAATGTGCAGCATGACGCGGCGTTACGAGATGTTGCGAAGCTGTGGGACAGACATAGCAGTAATTAAATTACTAGCTTAAATACATTTTCTGATAATTTATAATTTCATGTGCAAGATTACCGCCTGCCACTGTTACTGCCCTTAAATGCCGAAATACTCCTGCACATAGCTACAGTCATCTAAGTGGTTTATATTTATAACAAGCTTGTCCGTGCACTAGTTTTCAAAACATAAGTTGTGGCCGTTTTCTTAGTGCTTGTTGGGAAGTTCCTGACTGAGATGTCAAGAACAAGCAGGAAATAGCAGACATTTTCAAAGGAAAAATATAGTAGTGATACAAAATGTTGCAATATTCACAAGAAAAACTTTGCTGAACAGCTTAAGCAGCGTACTTTTAAGGGGGGACATGGGTCTTAGAAAATTTTTTTTATTTACAGACCAAATGCAATGAAACTGCACAGCCTTATTCAGTTTTTTTCTGCTGATTTCAAATATGCAGTTTGTGTATTTCTAGGCCAATTAGTTCCTGAGATATTAATATATGTCATGCTATTGTCTGCTGAAACAATAGAAAAAAATGGGCTACCAGAAATTTAATTTTAATATGTGGGTAGATACTACAATGTGCGAGGAATGCAACGCTGGAAGCAGTTTTCAGTTTTTTGTCCATGTCGACAAATGGGCTTATAGTTAGTTTCATGTGTGTCGTGTGTTTTCTGGCACTGTATGTCTGGTTAACTCACTTGAAAACTAACTACTAAGCCCATTTGTCCACACAGACTCAAAAAAACTGAAAACTGCTTCCAGCGTTGCATTCCTCACACAGTGTAGCGTCTACCCACATATTAAAATTAAATTTCTGGTGGCCGATTTTTTTTCTGTTGTTTCAGCAGACAATGGCATGATATATATTAATATCTCAGAAACTAATTGGCCTAGAAATAAACAAATTGCATATTTGAAATCATCAGAAAAAACTGAATAAGTCTGTGCAGTTTCATTGTATTTGGTCTGTAAATAAAAAAAAATTCTCTAAGACCCATGTCCCCCCTTAAGCATTTTAACCTTTCTATAGGCTTTCGTATTGGTCCAGTTTACTCTTTTTTTTAGCTGAATAGTCCCAGATTATAAAAAGAAAGGAATGAGCCGTTATTAAGCAGACTGCACTTCACCTCGGGTGCCTGTATGGCTGCGTGCAGGTGTGCCGCTTGGCGTACGAGATGATGCAGTTGTCACACGTGGACGCTGCCGACCGCTTCCGTTCACTGGACGACATCTACTACTTTGGGGGCCAGAAGCCTCACAACCAGGTGGCCATATACAACCACACAGCCCGGTCAGCCAATGAGATTGACATGCGTGTCGGCGACACTCTTGGCATTGCGGGCAACCACTGGGACGGCTTCAGCAAGGGGGTCAACCGGCGCACAGGCCATTCGGGCCTATACCCGGCTTTTAAAGCCGTCGAGAAGGTGGACGTTGTGCCCTTTCCCGTGCAATGACACTCTACTTTTTACCTGTTTTTACACGTCTTTTTTTTTTTCTGTGTATATGTGTGTGCGAGTGAGTTGGAGGTGGTTTTTAGCCCTTGCTGTGGTGCGTCCCCCCAAGGCACCATTGGCAAACCAAAGGCATACAAAGGACTGCTGTGGGAAAGTGGGCGGCCCTTCTTACTTTAAGGTGTGTTTAGGTTTTTGGCAGATATTTTGTGCTTGGGAAGTAATAAAGTTTATGAATATTTGCTTATTGCACTTGTGTCCTGTGTGGTATTGTGAATGGCAAGATCGCAATTTCAGTTTGAAGCTTTGAATGTTTTTTTTTTTTTTCTGTGTATAACTTACTAGCAGTGAAACCAAACTTGATTGGGAGGTGATATGTCAACGCTGATATTTTTGCAGTGACTAGCTGCTGCAGGCCACAAGTATCCTTTTTTTTTATTTATTGCACTCTCCATGTTCAGGCACAGAATGCATGGTGTAGGGGCACAAGCACTATTTTGACAGGCAAGAAACCTCAAAAGAGGGAAGCTACCAGCCTATGCTGCCATTAGCACGCCGCTCATTCGGCTGCACGAAGCCGTGGCATGCAAGAAGTTCACAAGTGCAAGCCAAGCACAAGCTTCCAAGGTCAGTCTCGCTTCTTCGGAGCAGTGAGTCTGCCCACATTATGGTGGCGCCATCTGTTGATAAATATTGCAGCAAAGGGGTGCATCTGATTGGCAGTTGAAGTGGTTTTGATGTGTAAACGTTCAGTATGGCATGTCATTTTGAGCTCACCTATGGGACAGAAACGTGGAGGCTAACAAAGAGGGTTCAGCTTAAGTTAAGGACAACGCAGCGAGCTATGGAAAAAATGGTAGGTGTAACATTAAGAGATCGGAAGTGAGCGGAGTGGTTGAGGGAACAAACGCAGGTTAATGACATCCTATTTGAAATCAAGAGGAAGTATGGGCTTGGGCAGGGCATGTAATGCGAAGGCAAGATAACCGCTCGTCCTTGAGGGTAACGGAGTGGATACCAAGAGAAGGCAAGCGTACCAAGGAGCGGCAGAAAGTTAGGTGGGCGGATGAGATTAAGAAATTAGTGAGAATATGGTGGCCGCAAATGGCGAAGGACAGGGTTAACTGGAGAGACATGAGAGAGGCCTTTGCCCTGCAGTAGGCGTAGTCAGGCTGATGATGATGATTATGACAGGTCGTACAAGGCAAGTTTTTGCCCAAATGGAGACAATTAGGTCTTCTGCGTCAAAAATGTATAGCGTTTTCTACAAATGATGGGCACTGTTTTGACTTCTAGCTTCGAGCCAGTTGTGAAAATGAATTCTGCGATATATTTTTAAAAAATTCAGATGGGGACACTGCGTCATGCAGCCGGCCCCCACAAGCCAAGCTCTCCTGAAGCCGTTTCCATTCCTCTCCCTTATCGAGCTCCCCAAGCAACGGCTGAGGCTCGGCTCTACCCAATGAAACGCCCCACAGGGCACCCATGGCACCACCTTTCACCCCTGTGCTCTTCATGATTAGGCTCCATAATTGTCACGTGCCTTCCATCGTTTAACTCTTCAATGTCAGGCCGGCAAACGAAGCGCCGTCTGAGCTTTGGCATCAGCTACCTCTGACGTAATTTTCCTTTCTGTTACGTCCTTTATTGCTGGTGGCAGGGTACAGACTGGCGGGAAAGCCGCCAACACGTGACACATGGTAGCTCAGGGTTGCTTGGCCCTAAAGATTGTCCCGCTATAACACTCCTCCCCCCTACGTCACGAAGTCCTTCAGATACGCAGGGCGGCTGCGTTGGCGCTGTGGTCGCTGGACTTGAAGGGAAGCACTCGCTTCACGGTCCTCACCACAGGAAGCAGATTCGGTACTGGGCGCTGCAGCCTCCTCCAGTCTTTCTCCTTGGTCCCGTCTTCCAGGGTGCTCTAGGCTTGAAGGAATGCCAAGCCCGGAACACCCTGCCGGGGAAGCAACCAGCGGTTCCTCCTCTTCACACATCCCAGAAGCGAAACTGTCCAATGCGTAGCTGGCAGAACGACTTCTGAGTTGGTCAACATGACGTCTCCATCGACGACCGTCCTTGGTGACGACCAAGTACGACACTGGTCCTGTGACAGCATCCACAATGCCCGGCAACCACTTGGGCCCATAGAGATAGTTGCGCACAAACACTCGATCCCCCACATCAAACAGTCGCACTGCCTGGCTACGGCGCTGCATCACCTGCTCTTGTTTCTGCTGCACACTGGACTGCAGGTCAGGATGCAGACGCTCTAACACAGTTGAAAGTTTCCTGCCCATTAGCAATTCGGCCGGGCTCTTGCCTGTTGTAGCATGAGGCAGGATATGCTGGGTCATTAAAAACCTAGCCAGACGTGTGTCGATATCGCCTCCAACCATTCGCTTGAGTACTCCCTTGGTTTCGCGCACCATGCGTTCTGCTTGACCATTCGAAGAAGGGTGATATGGGGCAACGGTCACATGTCGGATTTGATTCCGGCACATGAAGTCTCTGAACTCCTCCGAACAAAAGGCAGTGCCATTATCAGAAACAACAGTTTCTGGAATGCCATGGGTAGCAAAAAGGAAACGAAGCTTCGCACAAACTGTAGCTGTCGACATGGAATTCATCCGGCACACTTCCAACCACTTTGAGTGAGAGTCCACCACAATGAGGAAAACTTTGCCTTGGAAGGGCCCAGCAAAATCGATGTGTAGTCTTGTCCAAGGACGCTTGGTGAATTCCCAAGGGTGAATCTTTGCAGCTGCTGGCGCAGACCTGGATTCCTGACAACGTGCACAGTCTCTCACCTTCTGCTCCACATCTCTGTCGATTCCTGGCCACCACACGGCTCCTCTGGCAAGCCCCTTCATCTTGACAATTCCTGGATGAGCTGTGTGAAGAATGTCCATGACATACGGTCGAGCTGGCTCTGGAATGACCACACGACTGCCCCACAGCAAACAACCTTGGTACACCGACAGTTCATGCTTGCGGCTCACAAACGCTGCAAACTCTTCTGGCAGCTTACCCTCTGGCCACCCATGCTGCACCCAATTGCAGACTCTAGCCAACAGCTTATCCCTTGACGTGAATCTTGCCACCTTCCTAGAGTTCCATGCTACTTCCGGCGCCATTTCCAGCATCCCTACTTCCCCAAGACGCTGCTCCTCTTCCTCTGCCCTACTGGCTCTCAGTGGTAAACGACTGAATGCATCAGCATTGGAAAGCTTCTCCGCTGGTCGATACTCAATTTCATAGTCATAAGCCGATAACATGAGGGTCCAACGCAGCATCCGTGGTGATAGCACCTGGGGAATGGGCTTGGCATGGTGCAACAGTCCTAAGAGGGGTTTGTGGTCTGTCACAATTTTGAAATGTCTCCCATATAGAAACTGATGATACTTCTTTATGCCAAAGCCGATGGCGAGCGCTTCTCGGTCTGTCTGGGCATAATTCCGTTCTGCCGCACTCATAGTTCTCGACGCATATGCAACCGGTCTCTCGCTGCCATCTTCGCACACATGACTCAACACAGCACCCAGTCCGTACGGGGATGCGTCACAGGCCAGCACTAGGGGTTTGTTGACATCATAGTGTACCAGAACATGTGATGACTGCAGCAGATCTTTCGCCTGGCGAAATGCTTCCGCCTCAGCTTCCATCCAACGCCACTCGCGACCCTTGTCCAACAGCCGGTACAGTGGCTCCAAGGCATGAGCTGCTCCTTTAAGAAACTTGTTGTAAAAGTTCAGAGCTCCTAAAAAGGCTTGAAGTTCCTTTTTGCATGTCGGCTCTGGGGCCTTGTGAATAGCACGCACCTTGTCTTCTGTCGGCTGCACACCTGCAGAGTTCACACGGAATCCCAAGTAACACACTTCCTCAACACCAAATTGACATTTGTCAAACTTTAGTCGCAGACCGTCTTCATGAATTCTTTTGAGCACTTCTTGTAAACGAGCATTGTGCTGCACCTCATCCTTTCCACCGATCAAGATGTCATCCAAGAACACAAGAACACCGTCAATTCCATGCAACAGTTCTTCCATGTACCTCTGAAAGATAGCCACTGCCACTGCCACGCCAAATTGAAGACGGGTTACGCGGAACAGTCCCCGATGTGTTGTAACCGTCAACAAGTCAGCTGTTTCTTCATCAACAGTCTTCTGTTGATACGCCTGTCCGAGGTCTAGCCTTGAAAACTTCGAGCAACCTGCCAGCCTGGCAAACAGCTGCTCCGGTGTCGGCAGGGGATACGTCTCCCACTGCACTACACGATTGACTGTGCTCTTGTAGTCCCCACAGATCCTTATCGATCCATCTTTTTTGACAACTGGAACGACAGGTGTTGCCCACTTCGAGTGCCGCACAGGCTGGAAAATGCCTTGGCTCACCAACTTGTCCAGTGCTTCGTCCACCTTCGGTCTCAATGCAAACGGTACTTGTCGTGGCTTCAGAAATCGCGGCGGAGCTGCCGGGTTCACCTCTATGCGTACAGGAGGCCCTTTACTTGTCCCAAGTCCAGGCTCAAAGACTGAAGAATACTTCTTGAGCAAGGCTGTTGTTCCCCTACTGCCAGTTCGACTCGGCTCGTACACACTGTGAACACCACTCAGACTTATTCCCAAAGACTTGAACCAGTCCCGACCGAGAAGTCCGATACTAGCACCCTTAACCACCACCAATCGCAGGCGATGTTCCTGCCCCTTGAATTCCACCTTCACGGTCAGTTCACCCAACACTCGTAGTTCCTTGTTATTGTAAGCTCGGAGATGAAGAGTACTTGGGCGCAACGCCCTTTTCGATATTCGCAGCTTCTGCATAGTCCGGTCGTTGATGACTGAACACACTGCACCAGAGTCCACCTCCATCTCTAGGGGACTTCCGTTGACGCGCACTTCCACTCTCACGGCTGGCTCTTCACCAGACAGCACGAACACGTCGTAAACGTCCGACGCAGCATTCTTGTGACGGCCTCCACTGGCCCGTTTTTTGTTCTGAGAGTTGGGTTCAGCCGAAGCGCGAGCTGCCGCCTTCCTCCTGCATGCTCTCACTATGTGCCCTCGTTGCTTGCAGAAGTGGCACTGCATATTCATGAATGGGCAACTGCTTGGCGAATGCGCACCCTTGCAGCGGAAACATACGCTTGTGCTTCCAGGCGAACCAGCCTGCTTATGGGTACCCTCCTTGGCTGTCACTGGCGCAGAGACCTTCGCAACACACGGGTCGAAACGCTGCCCGCTCACGCTGCCAACTTCACACGATGCGGCACTGCCGCGAATTTGCTCGGTCTGTCGCTGCGCAGATTCCATTGCAATGGCTTTCTCCCGAGCTGTAGCAAACGTAAGCTCCGGCTCCGCCAGCAACCGACGCTGAAGGGTCTCGCTTCGCACCCCGCACACTAGCCGGTCGCGCAACATGTCATCGAGCGACGCACCGAAATCGCAGTGTTCCGAGAGACGTCGCAATTCTGCGATGTAGTCGGCAATTGACTCACCGGGCTGCTGTTGACGTGTGCCAAACTTGAAACGCTGTACTGTCACCGACGGTCGCGGCGAGAAGTGGTTTGAGAGACGCCTGACGATCTCATCGTAGGCCACGGCCGACGGCGCATCCGGAGAACAAAGGGAGCGAACGATGGCATACGTTGCTGGGCCGCAAACGCTGCAGAGCGTTGCTCGCTTCTTCTCGTTACCGTCGATGTCGTTTGCTTGAAAGAAAAATTCGAGGCGCTCCAAATACAAGGGCCAAGACGTCGCCTCTGTTGGAACGAATTCCCCAATCGTGCCCAGCGCAGTTGCCATTTTTACCTCGTCGCCAATTATATGTTACGTCCTTTATTGCTGGTGGCAGGGTACAGACTGGCGGGAAAGCCGCCAACACGTGACACATGGTAGCTCAGGGTTGCTTGGCCCTAAAGATTGTCCCGCTATAACACTTTCTATCTGTTTTCGGAGCCTGAGTGGCAATTTGTAAAGTGAAGTGAGTTTAGAAGTTACATTTCATTCTAAAGCGGCATTGGCTGAATGTCGAGCAAAGACTGACACGGTATCCTGGTCGGCAGCCTACCTGACCAGCCAATCGTCTCGGCCGAAAGGTGGCCCATGGCCGGCCACGTACCAAGATATTGAAGGACCACGGATAATTGAAGTGTTTTTGTCCACCATTAATGCGCCCTGACGAAACTGCATAAAGTTTGGCCAGTTTTTAATATAATGACCCTAGGTAAAAAAAATTCTTGGTGGGTACAGCCGAAATAACAAGACGCAGACACAGAAAGGAACACGTAGAACGTAGACGAAGCTGACTGTC
This sequence comes from Amblyomma mixtum, assembly GCF_055824585.1. Classification (NCBI taxonomy): domain Eukaryota; kingdom Metazoa; phylum Arthropoda; class Arachnida; order Ixodida; family Ixodidae; genus Amblyomma; species Amblyomma mixtum. Next base: position 13,079,294 of record NC_143019.1, read on the forward strand.
AACTAAAATTTTATTGGAAAACCCTAGGTATGCATGAATTCACAATCTGTATATTTTAAATTGCGTAAAATTCTGCTGCCTGGAATTTTTCCTGGGCATGCATGGGCAAACAGTTACCGGTGATTGGCAAAGTCGGCGATGCATTAGTTGACACTTCTGCCCAGGGTCGTTTGCCCATGAATTGCCGGTCGAAGGCCAATGTCAATCCCCGTGCTTGGGCCAGGCCAGGCGGCCAAGCTCAGCCTGAGGAGCTTTAGTTGGCCTGAATGCTTTCAGCAGTCTTCGGCCAACCATACACTAAAGTTTTGCTGCTTGAGTTCGTGCACTGTGTGTGTCTGCTGGTACGAACAAACACTGTGTTGCAGTCTTGGAGTTCGGTGGGCGAAAACGATTTGACAGCGGAGAGGCTAGCTGTGGTTATGGTGCATGATGCACGAACAACGCTCGTGGGACACGCAGGCGCGATCTGGCTCAACGAGGGGCCAGCTGCGCCTGCGAAGTGGAAAGTGTGCCCTTGGTAGCTGCCGCCATCTGTCGCATGCGCCTGTCACTAACATGAGCCGCGCATGCGCAGTAGGTGCTCGCGGTTTTGTTTTCAACCAGTGGAGGCGGAGGAGAAGAGGCGCGCGCCGGCCGGAGCGCAGAGGAAGTGCGAGGAGGACCGGAGAAGAGGGCGCGCTGCGTCAACCGCATGCCCCGGGGTGCAGCAGTGAGTCAAGACTTGTCATAGAAAGTGTCAGTAGGCAGCTTGCAAGTTTTTATAGCGCAGCTCTTAAAGGACACTGAGGACTTCTTTTAGTCTTCAGTGTCCCTATTGATAGGGATATCAATAGGGCACAGCGTTTTATTCACAAAAAGGCCGCTCGCAACGAAAACGGAGCTTTTATGGGCTATAAAGAAGACCAAGAAATGAAATATAGGTGTCGCCATTACCGACCGATGTCGCAAGTAAAATGTGTTCGTCGAAGCCGATTTTTGAGCGGATCCCGGAGGCTTTACGCTACACCGCCATTCACTTCGAAACGGTGGCAACCTGTCCTTTTCGGTAAAGACGTCAACGAGTTTGAATCGTCCGGCGGGAGGATCTTGAAATCAATTTTCTAGGCATAAAAATACGCTGTTTGCTATCGAATAAGCGTCGATTACATTGCAAAAAAAGTGGCGGATAATTGAATTCTGCTGAGTACAATATTTGGATGTTGTAAGCAGTGTCCCTGTAAGCGCCCGTTCCGGGGTTTAGCGTCGCTGTTGCCTTCGACGACGTGACTGGCAGAGCGAACGAGAGGCAAAGTGGCATCTGTCAAGCTCCGTCTGCGATCGCCTATAGTTGATATACCTCAACAGCTGAGCTCAAATTTCGGATTGACGAGTATCGTAATCGTCCAGTGAGATTTTTTCCAGAGTCTCTAACGTCATGACCGGGAGGCTGCCGCTTCTACCCAAAGGGTCACCTCCGCATAAGAAGGTATGTCACCACCTTTGAAAAAGCGTTTTTTTGGAAAAATGACATTTTTTCTTTTTTATATTTTGGGAATCCCAAAACATTCAAAAATGTTTTGCAGCAAGAATAATGTTCGTATCTTATTTTGTTAAAAAGTTATAGCCAACTTTCTAACAGGTGGTGAAGTTCTGAAGCGGAAACTAATGTGGTTTGGTAACAGAAAATGATAACTCGGCAATAATCAGCGGCGTATATTGAAAATTCTTTGTTTTGTTTTAGTCTGATATGTAAAAGATTACTCAAAGGCAATTTTTAAGGCTTCTTTTGTTTTTGAAACATTGCTTTAAATTTCCGCAAGGGGGGTGCATGACGCTACAAGCATCTCAGTTGTTTGCTTCGCGCTATTATAGTGTACTAGAATATAGCGCTATCGCTTTGAATGCTACCGGATTCGTCCTTCAGTGATGGCAACAGAAGTACAGCAGATATTTTGAGGGAAGCAGGCATCGAATCTGGCCACCACACTCTCCTAGCATATTGCACCAGTGACCATTACCATGTGATGAAGGCCCACCGTCAATCAACGGGTGAGGCAAAACATCTCCGCAAAAAGGACGGGCAACAACAAATGCCAGAAGAGAGCTCACATCAGCTAAGGAGGGCCCTAGCTATGAACCTGGAGGATTTTAACTTCCTAGGGCATGATGATCTTCTTTCTACAAGGATTGAAAAACTTTAATCTTGTTTTTCTCAAAACTTTATTTCTTGCACTTTCGTGTTGCGCAAACAGTCATAACTTCGAAATAAATAAATATTTCTGAATGAAACTTTGCACGCACTTTCCTTTATTATTAGCCTGTGCAATGAACTAGGATAAATTAAATCGAATGGTGAGTTTTAATATAATCATGTTTTATGTCAAGGAATGCAGGCAAAAATGACACATTTTTTTGTTTTCTTTGGCATTTTTGCTATAACTTTTTTCCCAATTATCGGATGGCAAAGATCCTAGTTGGTTGCACAGTATGGTTAGTTGGCTATGTCTGTGCCAAAAAGTTTAAAATTCCTGCTCTCCATTCGCTAGTTATGAATGTTTGCATAACAACCAAGTTTGGTAACTTTTTTTGTGAATAATTAATACCAGCATGGCTTTTTTCACTCTTTCTTGCTTTTGAATATCATATAAAACGGTGCTTTATAACGTAAATGTGAAATAAAAATTTAATAGTCAAAATTAAAAAAAAATTTTGAAAAAGGTGGTGACATACCTTAATGCCAGGCTGTCAGTGTCCAGCACCGGCAGACAAGTCTTTCGGGACCTCAATCTCGCGCTGCTCCCCACCACCGAACGCAGAGTCGACATCCCGGAGGCATGGAAAAATACTTTGCCTGTTAAGCCGCTCCCCAAAAATATGAATTGGGAGTATAATCAGGGGAGGCGGGAAACCAGGGCAAAATGTATTCAAAATTATTACGGAAATAAGGCAGGCATATACTACGTGGATGCATCGGGTCCAACCGAGGAGGGCGTCTGCACCATTGCGGTGGTGCACGAGGGAAAGCAGGTGAACGGGATCTCGGCAAAAAGTAGCGACGCGGTAATGATGGATGAAGTGGTGATTGCACTGGCCGCCACCCACTCCGACGCAGCGTACATAATGTCGGACTCGCAGCAGGCCTGCCGAAATTACGTGTGGGGTAGGATAGCGCCACTCGTCCGCAGAATACTATTGGCATTTGAGAGCAATATTCGAATTCGGCTATGAGTAAACGACATAGTATGGGTGCCCGGTCACCAGTGGGTTGAGGGAAACTCGAGGCCGCTCACGCGGCTGTCCGAGCGTTCCTTCCCCCCGGGTTCCGCTCAATCCCCCGGTTCTGCCGCCGCACTCATACCGATTCCGCTAATCTCTTACGCGGATATTACAAACCATTTACGCCTCCGCAGGAGGGTACTCCCCGGACCCGCCAAGGGTCTCGACAGAACCGAGGAGTGCCACCTTAGACGGCTCCAAACCGGGTCTTTTTTAAATCCCGCCGTACTGAAACACGTGGTGGACCCGACATTCACGGGCAGGTGCAAAATCTGCGGGCAGTATTCTCCAGTTAAATACAAATATAGCAGTTATAAGGCAGCCAGGGCTGGGAGGCGGCCCTATCCAGCTCGGACCTGGATGCCCAGCGGGCCCTGGTCCAGAGAGCACAACGGCGGCGGCCAATGGCGTCCAGGAATAGGGACTGCCACCCAGGTCAGCGACCATCCACAGCTCCCTTTCCCAATTCAGTGCAGTGCTACAATAAATGTTTTCTCCTCCTCCTCCTCTGTGCCTTGAGCGTCCCTCGCTGCTTCAGGAGATCGGACGCAGCCTCCGCAGAGCAAGGACGCCTGTGCTCGCCGCTAGGGTATGTTTGGGCGCTGCCGTCAGCTTAGGAAACTTCACTGCATTAAGATGTTTGGTTTATGGGGTTTAACGTCCCAAAGCGACTCAGGCTGTGAGAGACGCCGTAGTGGAGGGCTCCGGAAATTTCGAACACCTGGGGTTCTTTAGCGTGCACTGACATCGCACAGTACATGGGCCTGCAGAATTTCGCCTCCATAGAAATTCAACCGCCGCGGCCGGGATCGAACCCGCGTCTTTCGGGTCAGCAGCCGAGAACCATAACCACTGAGCCACCGCGGCGTTCAACTGCCAGTTATACCTTGCACGTCGGCGACTTCAATGAAGACGCCAAAACGCACAAGCAGTTCATAACGCAAGTTCAGTGAGATATCCTCTCCCTCCAAACCAACGCGCAGTACCCCATGACGTCTAACACAAGTATCGTCCCCATCTTCTCCGCGTGGGTGTCATGCGAGTGCAATATCTTAACGCATGGCTCCAATCATTTGGCCTCATTGTCGACAACCGATGGCCTAGTGTACCAATAATAAAGAAATCAAAATAAGCTGTGTCCTTGCTTGCTTCATCATCTGCTTGCATGTGACAATGATTCATCCATCATAACAGCGGCAGCTGGGCAACAAATCCCAAAAGCATAAATCGCAAAATTCAAAAGCACACCGGAAAACCTGCTAGCGATCATTATCCGCATTACCACGAAGATGTAATCGCCATATTATTTTTATTTTATAGCGTTACCTGTTCTTAGTTCGTCCCTAAAAAACTTACAGATGATCAATGCGATCACCCGCCGCAGTGGCTCAGTGGTTAAGGCGCTCGTCTGCCGAGCCGGAGTACCCAGGTTCGATCCCGACCGCGGCGGCCGCGTTTCAATGGATGGTGGTGGCAAACATTTATGTACGGATGCACTTAAGGAGGTTATGCATGAGCTGACCCAGAGGGGGCCAGCCCTTACAAGTACTAGGTGGAAGTCCCTAGTTCGGAACCCCAGTGGCGTCGGCCGCTGCCCGGGCTCGCGCGACCAAGGCCCGTTGGGCCTGCAGGTCAGAGCAGCCGAGCAGGGTCGCCTCCCAGTCCTCCCGGGTTGGGTTGGGGTGAGGGGGGATAGCAGGTTTGGAGGGGCAGGCCCACACCATGTGGTAGATGTCCGAAGACTTCTCCGCACAGTGCGGACAGCTGCCTAAGAAAGAATTAAGGGTCGAAGTGTTCGAGAGCTGCCGGGCACAGCAAAGTTTTAGTATAGAGGCGAAGCAGAAGCCGCTCTGCCTTTGAGAGACCTTTGCACGTGCGGCGATAAAGACCGTGGCCAGATTGATACAGTAAAACAATGTATTTGAAGGAGTAAGCTGGACAAGGGCGTCCGCAGAACTTTTTTCAAGGATGGGGCGGGGGGGGGGGGGGGGGGGGCACCCGATGGCCGGGGATGGGGGAGGCGGCAGGTTAGCACCAAAAAGGAACTGTCTGTGGTCTAAACTGCGCACATGAAAAAAAAAATTAAAAGCATCAGATTAGTGCTAGGCTTGGAGAAAAAACATTGGAATTTATTAATGAACAAAGAATTGAACTCAATAAGCAAAATCCGATAAGTTAATATCACCTAAGCGTGCTAATCAAGCTGTGTAGTTGTCTTCTACTAGTGTGTAAATAATATCCGCAAATCCAGGGGGAGGGGGGGGGGGGGGCAACCGCCCCCCCTTGCCCCCCCTTCCGTACGCCCATGAAGCTGGAGTGAATTCAAGTTCCTGATCGTCGGGGTGGGAGGGGAATGTCCGGTGAGAGAGCGCGCGGGCGGCGGCGTCAGCTGCCTCATTTCCCTCAAGGCCCATGTGAACAGGAGCCCAAACGATACGCTGGTGAGCGGGGTCCCCGGTGTAGACGCTGTTTTGGAGAAGGCGATAGGCTAGGTACGGTACCCAGCCTTGCTCGACGTTCCGACAGGCCCCTCGCGAGTAGGAAATAATTGTTTTCGAAGTGGGATCAGATGCAGCCAACGCAATGGCGACCTCCTCCGCGTGTTTTATGTCACAGGCTCGGAAAGTAAGGCCGTTCACTGTTTTGGATTGGTGGACGACTGCGGCCGTGTTCCATCCCCCGTGGTGGAGGCTGAACGCAAAAGGCGCCGGTGTGCTGTGCGATGTCATTGCACGTTAAAGATCCCCAGGTGGTCGAAATTACTCCGGAGCCCCCCACTGCGACACCTCTTTATTTCACTCCCACCTTCCTCCTTCCCTTACGGGGTGGTTCAGGTGTCCACCGAGATATGTAAGACAGATACTGTGCCCTTGAAGAGAAGTTTATTGGACTGATTATTCATACAAAGGGACCATAGTCCCTCACAAAGACAAAAACAACAAGGCAGCGACTAGTGTCGCTCGGTACAAACAAGCTATGAAACAAGAACACGACGGCGACTGCTGTCGCCGTTCACACAAAATCATTCACAGCACAGAATGTTCAAAGGGTCCATAATGTCCAGGCATCGCGGGGGGAAGCACGCTCACTAAATACGATGAACGCGCACCGACACCGCGCACCACACACTCAATACGGCAGGAGCCGCACCGTCACGCGGCCCCCGCTGGCGGCGATGAAGCGGGTGCTCCACCGCCGCAGGAACTCGTCTTCTGGGAGGGTCACATGATCTAAACACGCCTGTTGAAACAGGCGTGCCCGAACCCTCTGCAGCATGGGGAACATGGCGCGTTGAGGCCGGCCCTGCAAGGAAGCGACGCCTCTCTGGCGCCACAAAACAAAGGCCCCGACACACAGCAAGAGCCTCACAAATGCGTCGCGCGGCCTGGTGTGCGAGTCGAGGCTAACAAAAAACATGCGCGACATGAGCCTCCAAAAAGTGCGCGCTACGACGCACTCAAAAATCGCGTGTTCGAGGGTCTCTGTCGCACCGCACTGCGGACACCGAGAAGAAGGAGCGATGCCCCACGCGGCGATGCGGACCCCCGTTGGGAGGACTCTCCAGCCTCGCAGCCAGCCGAAGTCGCGGACGTCTGGTGGTATCGAGTGCGACGTCAAGTCTCGCCACCGTACCCGCCTGCTCCGCTCTAGCTGTTCAGGTGTAGCCTCCTTGATGGCAAGGAGCTCGCAAACGCGGGAGGCCTGCGTCTGAGAGACGTCGACCTCGGGCAGGGTGGCGGTGAGAGACTCGGCCGTCCGACAGACATACCGGAAGAACGCCGGCTGCCGTTCGGCTGAAGGACCTACGAGTTCACCAAAAAAGAGGCGCCGCGAAGTCCCGAGAAGGTAGGCGAGGAGCCCTCTTCCCGGGTAGTCGGTGGCGTCGACCAGGTCGCGGACGCCTCTAACAGCAAGCACGCTGCACATTGTGCGCAGGTTAGGCAGGCTGAACCCGCCCATGCGCGTGGGAAGACGGAGGAGCGCGCGAGCGACGGTCTCCGTTTTTCCCGCCCAGAAAAAACTGCCACAGAGAGTGGCCAAGCGGCGCGTAAAGGTTCGCGGCGGACAAGCGACGCGAGCTATATAATAGAGCGGCGCGCACACCGATGACCTGATGATAAACGCGCGTTCCGACAGCGACAGGCGGAAACGCGTTGCTACTGTCAGGCGTCGCTCAGCGGTCGCTCTCAACTCGGTCCACGAGTCGCGGGCTACCTCCCCCGAGGAGAGGAACACGACTCCAAGCACCTTACAAGCCGGGACCCACTCCACCTCGCCCAGCAGGTCCGACGCGAAGGCCCCGAAACGCAGAGCCTTGCTCTTGCCCCTGTTGAGGAGGGCGCCGGACAGCTCGCTGTAACTGGAAAAAAGCCGTACAAACGCTACGAAGCTGTCCGCGTCCCTCAGAAACAAGGACACGTCGTCAGCGTACGCTGACACCTTCACCTGGCCCTGGCCAGGCAAAGGGAAACCGCGAATCGATGGAGACTCTGCTACGCGACGCAAGAGCGGGTCTAAACATAACACGAAGAGCATAGGTGACAGGGGACAACCCTGGCGAATACCGCGCTCTATCCCGAAACGTGCGGACAACGCCCCGTTGAAGAGCAAGCAAGCTGTAAGATCGGAGTACAGCCGCTCCAACCGCTCTACGAACTCCGGCGGAAAGCCGAAAGCCCCGAGAACTCCAAAAAGGTATCGGTGCTCGACCCGATCGAAGGCTTTAGCCTGATCGAGAGAGACAAAACAACCCGGAATTCCTGTTCTCGAGGTGAACGTGAACAAGTCACGCGTTAGTGCGAGAGACGAGAACACCGAGCGTCCAGGCACGCTGCAGGTCTGCGCAGGGCTTACGAGCACCGATAAAACCTTACTCAACCTTTTAGCCAGCAGTGACGCCACGATCTTGCAGTCTGCGTTTAGCAGAGTGATCGGGCGCCACGCCTGCGGGTCAGATCGACACCCGCCGGGCTTCAGGATGAGCACTACGCGGCTCTCTCGAAAAGACTCCGGCCTCTCGCCGTCCCTGACGAAGGCGTTCACCATCCGAAGGAGGTGATCCTCCAGGACGGTGTAAAACCTAGCATAAAAGCTGATGGGGATGCCGTCAGGGCCTGGAGCTGAGGCGGCGTTCATGCCCTTAACGGTGGCGAAGAGCTCTTCCGCGCCTACGGGAGCGCTCAGCTGCGCGCCGAGATCGCTCGGGACCTGCGGTAGCGTAGCGCAGAAACTACGGAGGGAGGCCATTTCTTTTCCTCAAGAACCTAATAATATAAATCAATGCGATTTGTGGGGCAGAGTATGTGTTTGCGTCAGTGTGCGCCTCTGACGGTGCCGGGCGGCCTGATCCGGGCGGCCTGACGGTGCCGGGCGGCAACATTTTCGTGCGGATTTCGAAAGCGCATGACACTTGTTTTCAGTCTGCTCACGATAATATAATTTTTGTTGTACCACTTGAGTAATTTACAAATCTCTACTCGAAGATGGCTCTCTGCTTGTTCGTAATTGAAATGAGCTGTTACCAATGCCATATCATCCGCAAACTGATACATTCTAGATCTTTCGCTGTAAATTAACAATATCATTTATGTATCGATTGAATAAAAATGGTAGTGATGAGCACTGTGGTACGCCGTTCTACGTTCGGGTCACTATACTTCCCTTCAATTTTATTGTGTCTTGGTGGTTTTGAAAGCAGTGTTTTATCCAGAAATAAAAACGGTCCCTGAAACCCCAAGCGTTGAGGTTATAAGAAAGTTATCTCTGACAAGTGTATCAAACGCACACGTCAAATGCAAGAAAAACGTGAAATCGATTTCATTCCGATCAATTTTTGCCTAAACATAATCACAAAATTTATAGACTAAGGATTTCATGCTGTGTTCTTTCCTTTCAAGTAGGCGGCATTGTTCACAAGTGGTGATTATCACTACTTTATACGCGTGTGTTTCCGTTATGTGTAAAATTACACACAATATTGATATGCTGTAATTCATGTAATATTTTTGTCCTTTTTTTTGTAAACGGACTTTACAGTATATACTTTAAGTTTATTAGGTGAAGTTCCCGCAGTGAGGCTTCCATTAACTATTTCAAGCATAATTTGCCGAACTAAAGTTTTTAAGTATGTCTCTCGACTTTTTCTGTATATGCCTGCAGGTTTGCAGATTGACATTTGACGTACAACATTCAACAGATCTGTCTTCGTCATCAGTGGCAGAAAATCTGTTTGCAAAACATGAAGCTGGCTGTAATTCACCATTATTCACTTTCGGCTATGTATCTTTAATTCTGCTTTAGGATTCACAAAATGGTCATCAAACGTATTCCTGCCAGGGTCTCAGCATGAAGCTGATTCTTGAGGTTGCCTTCAATTGATTGGTCAACAATTCGTTTCTTTTTTCTCACCCATATATTGTTTCAACGCTCGCCATGTATTTTTCGATCTGTCTTTTGTTTTAGCAAATTTATTTTCAAAAATCGTTTCCTAGCTAACCGCAGTTTAGAGGTTATATTATTTTGAAGCATTCTGCATTATAATTTTACCTTCATGTTATCTGATGATGATAGTGAATTATTTATGGTGCAGGGGCATCTGCGGCCAAAGAGCGCCAAGGCACAAAGTTGCCTACTCTAGTTGGGGTCAAAGACCCATTTCCCGAGCATTTCACCCTTAATAAGCCGAGCACCAGGCCAGAGGAAAGCTTGTACCCACTGTACCACCGGTGGGTACCCGGCGGCACTGGGGATCGAACCCCCGCACCTACCGCATGAGAGGAGGATGTTCAACCACTCACCGCTGCTGTACCTTCATATTATCTTGATCTTTCTTGCACTGTTTCAAAATGTAATCCTTCACAATACTTTCCTTTTGAATCAAGAGAGCTTCCTTGTTAAATTTTTCTCTATTTCTGTTACATTTCATACGCGCAGGATTTTCAGATCCTTTTATTTGCTAGTCTTAAAGCCCTCTTTCCGCATTCAGTTACTCATTCATCTAACAAAAATCAATTGGCCACTTGTTTTGATAAATCTGTCTCCTGCTGTCAATTACATGATTGCAAAATATGTTTGAGCCCCGGAGTGTCTTTGCCCCAGACTTGGTCCATTGCCCACGGTGGGCATACGCCCTTCTCCATACAAAGACAAAAATCACTTGACAGAGGCTAAACCCTTATTCGACTCCTCAAAACTCACGCTTGGCTAGGGTTATCTACTTCCTTTTGATGGAGTATAAAGAACTTCCATCTGAGTGGCCTAAAAGAACAGCATCAATAACCATCTGGACAGACAAGGTGTTTTATCAAAGACTTTAGTCGATTTTAAAAAATAGGCTTTCTAAGTTAGAACAGCGTTTTTTTTTTTCTGAATAGCACTGTCAGTGGTGTAGTACATCAGAATACAGCTAAAATGTGAAAACTAGTAGGCTGGCTACAAATACTGAATAGTTAACATTTAAACTGTTACCGTTAGGCTCCTTAATCAATGAAAGGCGCGTAGCCCACCGCAAGTAAAATACATTTCATTTTTTCACAATTTCGAAAACTCTGTTACCTTTGGCGCTGCGGCCCAACAAATTTTGGCTACATCGCGCCAAATTACACGCGATTTCGAGAAGCTTGCAGGCAAAGCAATCTGTCTAGTGCAGCTAACTCGTCGAAACAGCCAAAATTTGTTGGGCCAAAGCACCGAGGGTAATCGCGTTTTCTAAATTCTAAAAAGTGATATGGATATAACAATGGATTACACGCCTCTCAATAATTTAGGAGCACAACGGTAATAGTTAGAAGTTAACTATTCAATATTAGTTAACCAGCCTGCTAGTTAGCACATCTTAGCTGTATTCTGATGTGCTACATCGCTGACAAAGCTATGACGAAAAAGCGCTCTTCTGACTCAAAACACCTATATTTAAAAATTGTGTAAAGCCTTAGGTGAAACACCCTGTATATTTTGTCAACAGTACATGGTGTAAGTGCGAGGAACTTCCAAAATGTATGCTCGTTGCTGCAAGACCCGTGCACACCCTCGCGACTTTTTCGTCGTCTGATGGTGTCCGCCACATGCTCCTCTTTGCTATCGTTTCAGCGAAAGGGTAGAAGACGACATGGCGTTCGAACTCTAACTTGTCCGTGGCTGCGGTGTATTCACGCGTTTCAAAATGATGAATGTTACGAGTACTTTTCTGGAGGTTCAGTTGGCAGTATTGAAATATTATTTCCTTTTAACACCTGATTTTGTGGTACCTTAATAAAGACGAAGTCGATTCAAGTCTCCAAAAAAAAAAAAAAGATTATGCGGTTGTTAAATCATACCCAACAATTGTGGACAACAACAGCATTATTGAGCGAGAAACCGCTGATTAACGCAGTTTTTTTTTTCATATAATGTAATATTTCCCAAAAACAATCAATATATCCGCAGATCTCCCGACTGCAGTCGAATTTTTTTTCCTATTAACGTTCTTCCGTCGTCAAAAGCGTTCCCCATTGGTTTTCTATGGCAGTCTTAACTGTGCGATGTAAGCGATTGAAAACAGTTTAAAATAAATATTCGGCTATATATCAGGAGGATTGACCATTACCTTCAATATTTCCATAACAGCATCTTACAATTTTTAAATTTTCAAAATTTTTATCCGAGAATGTTGGACATGCGCTCACACACAACATGGTGCGAATTGCTTCTCTCGAACCTCTATAGCGTCTATATTTCGAACCAAGCGTCTATAATTCGAACCCGGCAAAGGCACTACATTATTCTAATCACTTGCACTTCGATATAAAGGGAATGGTATCGAAACGAGTCGCTCATGCACTAAATTGTGCTGGTCACGGAGGTTGGACCACGTCGGCACGCGTTAGGCATTTACGTAAGTGTGCGTGACTGCTCAGCACTGAGGGCAGCAGACGAATCTGCAGAGGTCTCCTTCACGCGTCGACACTATACTATAGTCCGATGTCAGGTGGTAGCCGCGAGTTTTCCACTGGCTGCCAATTTCTTGAAGGCGAAATTCTAGAGGCCCGTGTGCTGTGCGATGTCAGTGCACGTTAAAGAACCCCAGGTGGTCGAAATTTCCGGAGCCCTTCACTACGGCGTCCCTCATAGCCTGAGTTGCTTCGGGACGTTAAACCCTAATGAACCAAACCAAACCAATTCGACCTTTCCACAGTACATTGTCGCATCGCTTGACCACTGCGCCGGATGTGGTAAGAGGACTTGCCGTGATCTATCTATGTGACACGTTTTGCATAGTTGCGTAGTCGGAATTGGAGTAGGTTGGCAACTGAAAGGAGAATGCTATCGAATTTTCTTCGGATCAATCCAACTGATAGCCTCCGCTTTTTTCAGCCGGAATTTCGTCCGGTGGACTGTATTCGGGATGCGGACTGTATTCCAGAAATTACGGTAACTAACTTTTTGATGTCATTACCACAAACCAAATTACAATAATGTAAGCTAGATGCAAAAAATGTGTTGTAGGGCAATAGATATAACAAATTATAGGGTCTGCTGTTTACCAGTATACTGTAGCACTTGAGACGCCTGTGAAGCTACCAAGGGTCACTATAGGTTATAATGACACTTTATCCAATACAAAGATAACGAGAATCGAGGGCATCATAATAAATTCCCCAACAACGCGACTCTAAAGCGGGCCCTGAAGTGGGAACTATTGACAAACCCTGTACAAAGGTCTCCGGACATTTCGCGTAGCCTGTGGGGAAGTGTTTCGAGCACCCTATATAACGAGTGGCTTGCGGTTCTAGCGTGGACAGAGGTCGCATCCACAAGAGCGAGCAGGATCATCATTATAGTGACCACCAGTACATCGAAGGCCTTCTTGATGGTTTCATGTGACTGCCGCCGTTATCGTGACACAGTCGTATAACCGTTTATTTCACTGTGGATGGGACGACGATTCGCTCGTTCTTTCCCGTTCCGAGGTTAGTCGCGTTAAAAGACACCGAATCTGAAATTTTGCTTGCAACGTAAACTTGCACAAGAACCGGTGCTTGTCAGCTGCGGAAGGGTCCCAAAACGCTTTCGAGAACATTTAAGAACCCGCCACGGTGGCTCAGCGGGTAGGGCGCGGAGTTCTCGGGTTCGAACCCGGCCGCGGCGGCCGCGTTTCGATGGAGGCGAAATGCAAAAGGCGCCTGAGTGCTGCGCGATGTCAGTGAAGGTTAAAGATCTCCAGGCGGTCGAAATGATTCCGGAACCCTCCACTACGGCACCTCCTTCTTGCTTTCTTCTTTCACTCCCTCCTTTTCCTTTCCCTTACGGAGCGGTTCGGGTATCCACCGAGATGTGAGACAGTTACTGCTCCATTTCCTTTCCTCAAAAAACAATTTTCAACATTTAATAGCGAGAAAGATAAGAGGAATAGCTATATTTGACCAAGCGATCGGGCACGCAGGTCCCTGGGTCCCTGAACGACGCCGCTGCTCTACACGTCCATGGGTTCATGGAGTTCCATGACGTGGGCGGCCCCGGTCAGTGGCGACCTTCTGCCTGGCCGGGGCCGTCGAACGCGCCAAGGTCTCCCATTCCTCCCACGCGGTTAGGTGAACATTCGACGTCTTCTCAGGACACCACAAGCTACCACGTGACCAGAGAGGCAGTGCGCGCGGCAGTGGAAGACGACGAGGCAGAGGAGGAAGCCGGTGCGGGGGTTGCTTGCGGGGGCGGTGAAATGGGCCCGCGGCGGTCGCAGCTGCTGCTGCTGCCATGGCTGCTGATGGGAGCCGTGTGCGGAGGCGAGCTGAGCGACTTCGTGAGCCGCTACGAGCGGGTTCGCATGCAGGCGTTCAGCGTGCCGCCCACGCGCAGCGTGGACGCCATGGACGTGGCCTCCGACTCGCAGGGCGGCTACCGGGTCTCCTTCGAGGCCTACGGCCAGCTCTTCAACCTGTCGCTGGCCGAGGACCCGAGACACGTGAACCGGATCCCGGTGTTCGTGCACAACACGAGCGGCGTGTCGCGGGTCGCCTACGAGACTGACTACAGCCTCTACATCGGCCGGCTTGAGGACAACCCGCGCTCGGAGGTGATGGGCTACTTCCGCGACGGCGTCTTCGACGGCGTCATCCGCACCGAGAACAACGTATACTTCGTCGAGCCGGCCGACAACTTCTTCCTGGAAAAGCAGAACTACGACGCGGTCGTCTACTCTGGAATGGAGGTCATGGCGCCCGACTGCGTCACCATGCGCGGAGGGGTGCGCGCCTGCTTCCAGAACACGACGCGTGCCGCTGTCGGCCCCTCCAAACAGCTGCAGAGGCTGTCGCCCGACGAGGACCTGCTGACGCGTATGAGCGCCCAGAGGATGCGCCCTTCCTCCTCAACGTCCTCCAACTCGGGGGGCCTGCGCGTGTGCGGCATCGAGCTGCTGGCCGACCACTCGTTCTTCCGTTCGCGCAACCGCAACGTGAACCTGGTCGTGCAGGAGATGATTCTGCATCTACACTACGCCGACCTGGTGTTCCGGAACACGGACTTCCAGCTGCCGTTCCGCGTGGGCCTGATTCCCGAGAAGGTGACCATCTTCACCGAGCCCAGCAGCAAGGGCTACCCCCTGGGCCAGGAGGACCTGTCGGCCAAGGACTACCTGGCCAGCTTCTCCTTCTACGTGCAGCGCCACTGCCTCGTGGTGGGATTCTCGCACCGGCCGTTCGAGAGCAACACGCTGGGCATCTCGTTCGTGGCGAACCCGGACCCCGAGGGACCCGTGGGCGGCATCTGCGAGCTGCCCATGCGCTTCATCGACCAGGACACCATACACAGCTTCAACATCGCCTCCATCACTACCAGCACGTCGAACCGGAAGCGCGTGCCGCACGGCGTCTCCTTCGGCACGGTGACGCACGAGATCGGCCACAGCTTCGGCTCGCCGCACGACCCCGCCGCGGACCCGGCCTGCCACCCCATTGGAAAGTCGGGCTTCTTCATCATGGTCAAGTACTCGGTGGACGGCTCGCTGCCTAACCACAGGGCCTTCTCGCCTTGCTCGGTGCGCGACATGCGCAAGGTGCTGCGTGCCAAGGGAACCTGCCTGGCCGAGGACGGAGCGCGCTGCGGCAACGGCATCATCGAGCCCGGCGAGGAATGCGACTGCGGCTCGGAGGCCACCTGCGATACGCTAGACCCTTGCTGCGCGCCGGCGCCCTCGCAGGTGCACGAGACGGCGTTGGTGGAGCGGGACATGCCGTGCACGGTTCGCCGATCGGGCGGCTCCACGTGTTCGCCACGATCGTCGGCCTGCTGCAGCGACCAGTGCGGCGCCACGGTGCTGGCTGCCGGCCGCAACGCCTCCTGCCGCCCCTTCGACGAGTGCATGGCGTCGGGCATGTGCGACGACAAGGGCGTCTGCGTGCCCCTGACGGCGCGTGCTGACGGCTACCCGTGCCGCGGCACCAAGAAGACCTGCCGCCACGGCAAGTGCCAGTCGACACCCTGCCAGGACCGGGGCCTCATGGACTGCGTATGCGTGGACGAGGGTCGATTCGGCAACGACGAGTGCCACATCTGCTGCCGCAACGGGACTCGGGGTGCCTGCCTGCCCGCCATCGAGCACGGCCTCAAGTCGCTGGACGGACGTCTCTACGTGCAACGCTCGGACTTTTTCTGCCACGGCCGACGCGGACAGTGCGACGGGTTCGGCATGTGCATAGTGTCGCCCACCATATCACACAGCAGCACGTCGGCGGCTGCGGGGCTGAGGCCAGCGCTGACGGTGTTTGCGCTGCTGCTTTTGTTGAGGCAAAAATAAAGATGCGCGCGCACTCACGCACTCGGAGGGCGGTAACCTGGGGGCGGAGCCGCGGCCGCGGGTCCGGCCCGTGCGCGCGCGGCTTCGGCGGGGCGCAGTCGGCGCCAGCATGCGCCGGCCGGTCGAAGGCGTCCCGACAACCGCCAGCGAGCAGATCAGCGCGCCGCGGCCGCTCAGCTTCTCCATCGAGAGCATACTGCGCCGGCCGGGACCCGCCTCGTGGACCGGTAAGGGCGCACATTGAGTTTCAAGTGAGAGTTAAAAGTCCTGCGGAGTCTATAACAACCACAGAAAAGCTTAAATAATGTATAGTTCAGTCGTTAAAATGTCGATATGATCTCTACTAGTACGCTAAGAACTGCGTGCAGTTCTTCGCATCTATTATGAATCAACTAGCTCTACAAGATGTGGCAAGCTGATTGGGAAAATTGGCTGTTCATTATGAAGTCTGCAGTGCTCGGAAGCACGGACAATACGAAGGCGACACCACATGCGCCAACTTTCAACTGAATGTTTATTCAATGCGTGTACATCTTTTTATACAGGGTGAATGCGTCAGAATATCACCCGCAAGCCTATCACACTGCAGTTCACTTGTGCCACACATTCTAACTATTCTCCTCGCCATCAAGAAAAAAAAAAAACTCTTTGATAGCGGTACAGAAGGCGTGCTAACACATTTACTTTATAGTCTTTTTATCTGTCTTTTTCCATGATCTCTCCATACTTTAATGCATGTCAAGACATTAACAGAAACACGAAACAACTAACAAGAGAGATCATGGAGGCAAGACAGATAAAAAAGTAAATGTGTAAGCATGCCTTTTGTACTAGCTGCTATTAAAGAAAGAGTTGTTTTCTCTTCATGGCGTGAAATAGTTACAATATGTGGCGCAAGTGAACTACAGTGTGACAGGCTTGCGGGCTATCTTCTGATGCATGCACCCTGTATAAAAAGATGTACACGCATTGAATAAACATCAAATCTATTACCCAGAACACTGTTGAATCTCGCTCGACAATTAATGCGCGCAGCTCAGTTTAATCTCGAGGAATGGTCAGGACAATGCTTTTTAGTAATGTTGAAGGTGCAGCACTTAGCAACATTAGCGGAACATTGTTAAGGAGGAGGCTTGGGCAAGTTGGTGCATCATATATAAGTAAAGCCTTGTGCTGTGTTGTTCTTCCTTCGTCCCGTGTCTAGCGCTGTTTTACTTATATATAGCGGAACATTCATAACGTCAATAGAGCACTGGTGACCAATGTATTCAGTCTTCAGAGCCAAGCTCATTCAGGGGATAGCTTCTTCCAGTCAAACATCATTTGGCAACATTCACGGAACATTCATAACGCCAAAAGAGCATTGGTGTCCAATGTGGGTAAACACAGTCTTTAGAACCAAGCTCATTCTGAGGATAGCTTTTTAAGTCTTCCAGTTAAACATAGTTTTTTTTTTTTTTCCACGGTCACTTTAAAGCATGCGCGCGCAGATTATGCGCGCACAAAAATGATAAGCTCTGCGCGTGGTCGTTATACTGTTGAATACAGTCACGCCTGACTATGAGACACGGTTCCCAACCAGAAGTGTCACGTAGTATCGGTTCTATGGTACTAAGTTTAACAACTGCTCTCTAGCCATTGAGAAGCACTCGAAGGCTGTTAAGCGGCACAACAGGGGCTTGAGGAGCCGCTTACTAGTGGCACATATATCTGATATGAGCAATATCAGCGGTCACAACGCGAGAGTTCGAACCCAGTACTCAGCGCAGCCCGCAAACTCCATGGTTCGAGCCGCGCGCCGAGGCTAATCGGCTTGGGGTTTCTCCCAGGGCATTGGGGCAACGGTCGCCGAGTCGAAGCCCCTGCCGCACGTGTCCTCTCCTTTCTCCAGAAACAATGAAAGCAAGAAAAGAAGATCTGTCGCTTGAGGCGACCTTAGTTGCGGGCGCCCATACAGGGCAAAACTACTTTTTAAAATTGATTAAATTGCATTACTATTAACTTTAAGACCGCAGCGGTGGCCTAGTGGTTGAACATCCGTCTCGCATGCGGGAGGTGTGGGGTTCGATCCCCAGTGCCGTCGGGTACCCACCGGTGATGCAATGGGTACAAGCTTTCCCCTGATCTGGGGCTCGGCTTTTTTAGGGTGAAATGTTTGGGAAATGGGTCATTGACCCCACTTTGAGTGAACGAAAATACCTTGTGCCATGGCGCTCATTGGCCGCAGATGCCCTTGCGCCATAAATAATTCACTATCATCATCATTCAGTATAATAATTTGTTAACTTTCATACAAATTGCGAACATGAAGCCAAGTTGCATTACCAATTACTGCTCACAAAAAAGCAGTTACATTGCGTTCTAATCACTTCAGGGAAGTAATTGCAGTTATTTTTAAAGTACTTTCTCACTAGAGGTCCCGTTCACAATAAAGCCGGCATCTGTCGACTCACAAAAAAAAGCAGATGTCCCGCCTGCCGCAGTGGGCAGGTGGAAATGAAACTAATTCAAATAAAATCAACGGAATTGTCGCCTACCCACCGTGGCACTTCGCATCAGCTCAGTGGGCGAGAGGTAGACTTCCGAAGAACTATATGTGCACAAAAATAAGCCTTACGGGAGATCGGGAAGAGAAACCTGGGTATCACAAGCCCCATCGGTGCCTCTGTTTGAAACAGCCACCTGCCGAGGTAGTGGAGCACCGCTTAACCGCTGCACCAGTGCACCAGTATTGGACAGAGGACTCCCATGCGATCTATAAGTTTATGAAAGAGAAGCAATACACTTGCGTGAGGTATCTCTAATGCCCTCGCATTGTACTCTTTAATAAAGGTTAAGCGTCGTCCAATTTTAAATTACTTTTTTAATTCTCACAAATTAAAACATATCACTGACTGGATGCAGCTGCTGCGGTCATTTCAGATTTCTCAGTTTTCTGCATCGCAAAAGCGGCTGAGCTTCAAGTGGTAATCGATATGTGTGCCTTACATAAATTAGCTGCGTAATTTGGCATATCGTGATCAATTATCAGTTGTTCTTTCTGTACGAAGAAGTTAGGACGACAAGATCGAGGTAGACGAAGACGACAAGCGTTGCTCACGGAGCAGGACATGTTTACGAACCCTATCTTTTGTAAGGCCAACGACAACAAAATCTCGACAGCTTGTATAGGCTTTCTGACGAGGCTGCGCTGGAGTATTCCTCCCCTAGATTTCTCTCTGCACAGGTCTAGCTGGGCGCTCTCTTCTGTCTGCGCATTTTGCCATGCATCCGAATCTATAGATCATTTTTAGCCCTATTGTCGCCGCTTCCCCTCTTTGAGAAGAAGGCTGCTGGAGGAGCCCTCGCAGCATCTTGGCCTTAGTTTGAGCAGTCCGCTCTTGCTATCGTTTGACGCCACCGCATTTGGAGTCAGTCAACGATTTGTTTGTTCCGCCCTTCAAAAGTCCTAGCTAGTACCTCATCGTCTGCCTTGCTAAATCTTAAAATATTTCCTTTTCTGTTTGAATTACTTCATCTTGAATTTTTACTGATCGTTATTTATTGATTTTTTTTTCATCTTTTTTTCCTTTCTATCCATGCCGTACTCGTAAATGTGATGTGCAGATGAATAGCAATATGCCTCCCGCGGTTCTTGGTCGATCCCCCAGTGTGGGTATGCGCCATCTTTTAATAAATTTGAATGGCGAAAGGGAACGAACACGGGAAGATAGAAAGATAGAAACAGGGTCTGTGTTCGCTCATGTTGTGTTCGTTCCCTCGCGCCATTCAAATTCATTACGAACCATCTAGTCCAACAGCAAGTACTTCTACCATCTTTTCTAAGGCCAACGACAATAACGGCATATTACGAGCTTGGCCCGGAAAAAAACAAGTCAGCCATCGCTCCGATTTCCGACGACCACCAGCGACTATAAACCCCGCCCAACATCTGAAACGAACAAAGACGCAGAAACTTAAAACAACAAGCGGGCGGGCCGTGGAATTCCGGTTACCCGTAATCAGCTCGCTTAATCCCCCGCCCTGACACTCACCGCCCCCTCCTCCGTCCCGACTGTTCCCTCCAGTGCAGGCGAGTGAGGTAGCCTTCGGGCATCGGCTTATAACGCGTTTAAACGGCTTTGTGCGAAAATTTCGTAGAGATATGGGCGACCCAGTGAGAGACCCGAACGTTCGTGGCAAGCCGAGGGCATAACAGCAACAAACCGGAGCTCGGAACCTGTATACATATGGTTGGCGCGTGCACAAGGCACTTGGTGTCCGTGGCCTAGTAGGGGTTTGACGTAGGCTAGTTGGCGGGACATCTGATGCTTAACGTTAATTACACTTCAGTTTGCGGTTTGTTTGTTTTTCCTTGGAATGAAGAGGGTGGAGGTACTTTCGACTGCTGAATTTTCTTCCTTGTCAGCAAAAGTCTTGACCAGAGATTGTCTCCCGAGCCGTGAGTGCTAACTAGCACCACGGACCAGGCAACCCCAGCGATGCCATATGGATCGAGGGCAAAAGAACACAGTGTATTGTACTCGCGCTAGTCGGCAGCCGTTCGCGCGGCGGTATACGTCGGTACATATACAGACCCTTTTCAATAAGGGAGTAATTACTCATTGGCATCCACCCGAGCGCAGCCATACGGCTACAAAGGAAAGCTATACAGCTTTCTCAGAAACTTCGTAGTTAAAGAAAAATTCGTCCTGGTCCGGGGTTCGAACCCAGGACCACCGCTACACCGGAGCAGTCGCTCTACCAATTGAGCTAACCAGGACTTTTTTTTTTGTCTTTATTGCCTGTTTTGACAGATTACAACAGATCATAAACAGATGTTCTGCGCTGCACACTCAAACAACAAGAACGGACATGTGTTTCACTCGCGTGAGAAAATCAAAACTTTTTCAGGGAACACAACTCTCCCATCAACTCGATAACTTCATCTCCAAAACATAGCTCCTTGTACACTTCACGTAGCTTAAATATGCTTTCTTTGAAGTAATCGCGGACAGAACGCGCATCTTCATCACAGTGTCGTACAGCCATCCTGCTTCGCCAAATACTGTGCAGGCCAAGCAGGAAAATTACATCATATTTATAAAGATCCGGCTCTATGTCCAGGAATCGTATCCCATACGGCGTTAGGGGTAAGTCTTTCTTTATTGTACGCTGGAGCACGTCCCAAAAGAGCAGCGCATCCCAGCAATCAATAAAAACGTGTTCTATTGACTCTGGTTTGCGACACAACAAGCAGTCAGCACCCCATGGTAGAAACAATCCCTTTTCCTCCATCCATGTTTTAACCGGCAACGTCCCAGTGTGTAACTTGAAGAAGAACGTCTTCACACCCGCTGGCACCAACATTTTTCGTACTCTTTTTAAAACATTTCCTGCTTGGCCTCCACTATACATAGATCGATAGATTGGCTCCGGGAAGACAGAGTCGAGCAAATCTTTTAACAATTTCTTACGCGTGACATTAGAAAGATATTCCAAACTGAAGCGCGCATTCAGAAACCGGAAAGCAAAGACCACTTCTTTCAAAAACCTACTTGCACTGTATCTCATCCCGTCCACACTGGAAATAACATAGTTTGGCAAAGCCGAAGAAAGCCTCACTTGAATAAATGTCCGCAGGAAAGGGTCGCGTTGATCTCGAAGAAACAGAAATCTTGACACCACCTGCCTCAGGTACAAGTGTGGCAAGGAAAGACCCGGACTAAACGTGATAATTTATTAATTGAGCTAACCAGGACGGCAAGCTTATGGTAGGGCGAGAGCGAATTGATCAATAACTCGAAGTGGGAACTGTGTTGGTCAAATGTTTAGGGGAATCCCCCAAGGTGGAGTAGATTTGTAATAAGGGAGTAATTACTCATTTTAGGGATTCCCCTAAACATTTGACCAACACAGTTCCCACTTCGAGTTATTGATCAATTCGCTCTCGCCCTACCATAAGCTTGCCGTCCTGGTTAGCTCAATTGGTAGAGCGACTGCTCCGGTGTAGCGGTGGTCCTGGGTTCGAACCCCGGACCAGGACGAATTTTTCTTTCACTACGAAGTTTCTGAGAAAGCTGTATAGCTTTCCTTTGTAGCCGTATGGCTGCGCTCGGGTGGATGCCAATGAGTAATTACTCCCTTATTACAAATCTACTCCACCTTGGGGGATTCCCCTAAACATTTGACCAACAGACCCTTTTCATTTGCGGAGTGCCGTCAGAGGTAGCAGAGTCCCGCTAGCTCGCTTCGTTCCATTTCGTTTCTGTGTTTTTGCATCTCTCTCACAGTTTATCCGTATAGCTTTACAGATGGTTTGCAAGAACGCTGCACGGATTTGTCTAAGAGCGGAAATCGTTATTCGTGGAAAGCATGCACCGCCTTGATGGTCGGGCATTTCCGTTTTGCGATATGAACAGTAGTTTTTCCTTCTTTTTTTTTCAGCGGTGATTATTGCCTCGAGGCATGAAAGGAATAATTATTTCAGTAGAAAGACGTTTCCTGAATGAATCATGTTCAGAAGGGACCGATGGTGGGCTTCCTGTGTTAATAGGCAGCAGAGGACGCTATACCATCCTCCGAGAGACATCCGTTGCTGCCGTTTTCCCAGTTCTGGTTGGTCTCACTGCGGAGCAACCCGCTTCATGTGGGATGTCGGCTTCCATTTTTTGAGGAAATGCACAAGTGCTGGGCAGCCCGGGGTAGGGAAATAAGCCTTTGCAGTGAGGCAAGTTCCGAGTGATGGCTGGACCAAACCTAACTTGGTTCCTTCGAAGAGCGACCCAAACCTTTGTACTCGTCTCAAATCTCGCGCGGTGTTCCTCTATAGACTTCTTAGATTCGTATCAAGTGCTCCAAACGTGTGGGCGCAACTCTTTCCCGGAAGTAAACCTGTCCTGAAGCAGGGGGATGATGGTTTTGTGGTTTATGGGGGTTTAACGTCCCAAAGCGACTCAGGCTATAAGAGACGCCGTATTGGAGGGCTCCGGATAATTCCGACCACCTGGGGTTCTTTAACATGCACTGACATCGCACAGCACACGGGCCTCTAGAATATCGCCTCCATCGAAATTCGACCTCTGCGGCCGGGATCGAACCTGCGTCTTTCGGGTCAGCAGCCGCGCGCCGTAACCACTGAGCCACCGCGGCGGTTTTACTCGATTTAACTACGTTAAAACCCTACCACTTTTTTTTTCTGCTGGGCACAGTTTTAACGAAAAATTACGAAAGGTTTGGCTTCCGGACAATGTTCGCGATAGTCAGCCGAGAATGGCAACTAAAAGCATTTCGTGTTTTACTGAAACGCATATTGAACACTACGAATTCCTCTGCGGCACACGGGGATCTTTTTTGTTGTTGTTGTTGTTTACCTCAGTAAACATGGATTTTTTTCTTCTTCTATCGCCGTGTGCCGCAGAAGAATTCTTAGTGTTTAGTATAAGTTTCAGTAAAACATGAAATACTTTTAATTTCCATTCTCGGCTAAATGTCGCGAACTTGATTGTAAAACATTTTATTCGCCGGGAAGAGCTTGGCAAGAGGTCGCGTTAAGTTGTCGAGAGTACATAGCCCTCGACGACTTTGTCAGCCCACTCCACCGCCAAAACTTGCGTTCTGGGGTCAGAGCTAGCCAGCACGGTCTCCCACCGCTCGAGAGAAGGAGCTGTAACTAGATCACCCGGAGGTGGCTCTATTTTGCAGTCCCACAGGATGTGATCGTAGGTAGCACGTTGGCCACAGTGTTTGCAGTTTGGGTTGTAAAGATCTGGATAAATGTGCGCGAGGAGTGATGGGGTGCGTATCGATCTCTTCTGTAGACGACGCCACGTAACCTCTTGTTCTTTAGTAAGTCTTTTGTCTGGAGGGGGGAAAATTCTCCTCTCTAATTTAAAATGATTGGTGAGATCATGATATGTGATCATTGAGTCCTTCGTGAAATTCAGGGAGCCAGACTCATCCACTGCCCGGTCGACGAAACCTCGGGCTTTATTGTGGGCTGCCTCGTTCCCCGGATTCCCCGAATGGGCTGGGACCCATATCAATTCGGAATAATTTGGTGAGAATTTGGTTGCGTTAAGGATTCTAATGGAGGTGTTTGTAATTCGCCCTTTAGCGAAATTATTGATACCCATTTTGGAATCGCTGAGGATGATGCTCCCTTGGGTATGTGCTAGGGCGAGGGCTATAGCCGCCTCTTCTGCCGTTTCAGAGGATTTCGTTTTGATTGTCGCCGAGACGATGTGGTCACCATTCTCGTTCACAACCACAATTGCAAAGGCATTGGTATTTTTGTATTCTGCCGCATCTACATAAAGTGTTGCAGCGCACTGTCTGTATTTCTTATGTAAGGCTTTGGCTCGTGCTTGTCTTCTACCCTCATGGTGTAAGGGGTGCATGTTTTTGGTGAGTGGTTTGATTAGTAGGGCCGTCCTATAGTCGCGGGGTAAGTCTACTTTAGCATCGTTATTCGTAGGTTGAAAGTTAATTCCGAGCCTGGTAAGAATACTCCTGCCAGTTCTGGAATTGGCTAATCGCGCTGTTTGAGCCATTAAATGGGCTTCTTTCAGTTCATTGTAGGTGTTATGTATTCCTAACCTCATAAGCCTTTCGGTTGAGGCATTTAGTGGGAGTCCTAACGCAGCCTTATAGGCCTGCCGTATCATGCTATCCAATTTGTCCTTTTCTGCTTTCGAAAATTTGAGATAAGCGGTGGCATAGAGTATCCTGCTTAGCGGAAAGGCCTGCACTAGGCGGCATAAATCTCTTTCCCTCACCCCTTGTCTGCGGTTAGCTATGCGGCGGATTAATCGCGCCGTCGCTTCTACCGTGCGTTTTAGCTTAGTGAGTGTGTCAGTATTCTTTCCATTTGTTTGTAAATACAACCCCAGTATTCTCATGGTCTGTACCTCTTTGACAGATCGTCCATTAACATAGACGTTTATTTGCGGGGGGGATGTCGTGGTACGCCTACCTCTTTGTTTACGACGGATCACGAAGAGTTCAGATTTTTGCTCAGAACAAGTGAGGCCGGATTCCCATGCGCATGCCTCAATGATGTCCACTGCTGCTTGGAGTGTGTCTTCTATGTAGCCTTCGCATCCTTTGGTTACCCAAAGTGTGATGTCATCTGCATAGAACGTGTGATGTAGGTCTGGTATTTGTGCCAGTTTGGGGGGAATTTTGATGAGGGAGAGGTTAAAAAGGAAAGGGGACAGGACGGAGCCCTGTGGCGTTCCTTTACTTCCTATAGTGTGATTGGGGCAGACTCTATTGTTCCGACCGTTATCACTGCTGTTCTGTTAGTGAGGAAGGATCGGATGTAGTTGTACGTCCTTTCTCCGGGGTTGATTTCTGACAAGTTTGTCAAAATGGCTTTGCGGGTGACGTTGTCGAAAGCTTTAACAAGGTCTAAACCCAATATTGCTTTCGTTCCTGTTCCCTCGTCAGCCTCAATTATGTCCTTGTTAAGCTGCAAGAGTATGTCCTGGGTAGATAGTTGGGCCCTGAATCCTAACATTGTTTCAGGTAGGAGGTTCATGTCCTCCGCATAGTTTTGGAGCCTATTGAGGATGGCATGCTCCATGAGTTTGCCTAGGCATGATGTTAATGAAATTGGGCGTAGATTCTCAGTGCTGAGTTTCTTACCCGCTTTAGGAATAAAAGTGATTTTCGCGTGTTTCCACTCTGGTGGTATGTTGCCTGCATGCCAGTATTTGTTCATAAGGTCTGTAACCGCCGCGATCGACGTTGCGTCTAAGTTCCTGAGAGTCTTATTTGTTACTTTGTCTGGTCCTGCCGCAGATGATGTCCGCAGTTTTCCAATTGCGTACCAGACCTCTGCGTCTGTGATGTCTGCGTCTAAATGATGTCGCGAACGTCGCGAATGTCGCGAACGTCGTCTGGAAGCCAAACCTTTCGTAATTTTCCCTTAAAACGGTTGCGCATCCTTCTTTTTCTTTCTTTCTACTCTTCTTTGTCTTTATGATCGATGTACCCTGTTGCGTGCTATATTCTCATTTCAACTTCCTTAGCTTTACGTTCCCAGTGCATTGGTTGGACGTGCGCTGTAAGGAAATTTTCGCCCTTAAGTGTGCGTTTTCGTGTTATAGCTATAGCCCCCTTACACACCCCCAAAATTGGTGAAAAGTATATGGCGGTCGCATCCATACAGTGGGGTGTAGTAATTAAAGTTGCACCTTTTCGCGACTGCTTTGCAATTTCACTGGTGGTGATTATTTTATAGTTTAAAAAATACCGAATGCTTTGAAAGATGCTAGTCATTTTGTGATGTGTGCACTATTAAAGAGAATCTGAACAGTCCCCATGAAAAGCTGCCGACGACTCGTCTCAATATGCACGTTGCGCGATAATAAAGAAAATTGCCAGATGCGCCCCAATAGTTTAATATTAGAGCAGGACACATGCTGGACAACTCTCAAGCCGAGTAATTATAGGACACCTATGAAACAAGAACAAATTTTTTTAACAGCTAGAACCCAATAACGTGAGGTAAAAGTTAGAGAGAGGTGGAAATGTTCTCGATTTTCACACCACTAAAGCCAAGACGTCGGTTGCCAAATTGTCTAATGTTGGAAGTATCTTCCGTGCGAGGATGAACGGAGTCAATGTGGAGGCGACGAGAAAATGGAGGTAATTTGGTCCGATTAGTAATAATGTTACTGACAAAGGACGGCTAAAAAATGCGACTGCGGCCGCTTATCTGTTTTTTCAGCCAGCGTCTGCTTCGGCGGACGCGGTTGTTGCTGCGACGCGCGTCTTTTCTTTCACTCTTTTCTCTGATCTTTTTAACTCTCCTCTATCTGCACGTGGCAGCGGTAGTGGCTCGACTGGAGCCAGTTGACAGGCCCGTGCAATTTTCTTTTCATTCTTCTCTCAGTCGCAATAACAACAACAATCTCGTAAATGAGATAACTTTGTTTGCAACAAATAACGTCTAAGTGTTCTGGACGATCCAAACTGATTGGCCTATAGAGCTGTTTTCTGCAGTTTTATTGATGGATCGATATACGACGGATATGTAAGGCCCCTGCATCAACACAACGTGCGAGCTTTGATTGGAAGGTGCTGAAGTATCAGGTTTTGAAAGACTTTAGTCAAATTGAACTTTTGGCTTCTGAGCGAAACCAAAACTTGAAATGAGGTTGTTTGACTCGGGACACGTTAAACTTACATGCCTGTGTCGTTGAACGTTAGCGTGTGCGCCTGTTTGCGTTTCAGCGTGGTCGGCAGCAGAAGCGCTTTGTGGGGTGGTATGGTATGGTATGGTATGGTATGGTATGGTATGGTATGGTATGGTATGGTATGGTATGGTATGGTTTGGTACGGTATGGTACGGTACGGTACGGTACGGTACGGTATGGTACGGTATGGTATGGTATGGTATGGTATGGTATGGTATGGTATGGTATGGTATGGTATGGTATGGTATGGTGGTGTGTCCAGACGTTTCACCGGCTTCGGCGGCCGGAAATGGCATCGCAGGCGGCTCTGAGGAAAAAAAGGCAAGGGAATGAAACTGGGAAAAAAATCCCAACAAAATACGGCGCCAGTTCTTAACCGATGCTTTGATACTGCCACAACCACCCACAATCCCTGTTCCCTAGTTTTTTATTTCCCGCATCCGCTGTTCGGGACAAAAAAGGAAGTTAATGACATCCCAGCGAAGCCTATAAACTACCCTGTGTGCCTCCTGTGACGTGCGCTTTTTTCGGACTGCCAAGAAGTAGAAGCGCCTTTCTACAACTTCAGCTATTTTATTGTTTTCTATAGTGTCGCCTAAGAATTAACGCGTAGGACTTCGCGGAAGCCAGAACACTGGTTCTAACCTTTCACCACCTGACATGTGCAGGACATGTTACGCGAGAACTGGTAAAGCTGAACTGAAAACGCTGAGAATAAACAAAAAAACACCATCATGCGAACAATCGACTCATTGACTGAGGTACCGTTGCAAAGGTAATCCCACCAGTAGCTAACAACAACCTCAACCTCAACTGAGGCGCCAAGCGCCACTCGTCACGACTGAGCGTCGAAAAACGGCGGCCTCCGCTACCAATACACGGCTCCGAGCGCCACGCTGCGGCCCACTGGGCGCTGCCACTCGGGCGCCGAAGAAGAAGCCATGCAGCATGGCCCTTCGGTCGAGTTGGCCTGGGACGAACCCGGCCGCCGCGGGACCCGCTACTCGCCGCGGGCGGTGCGCCGCCTGGCGTCGTCCGAGGACCGCGTCACGGACGACTCCTCGGACACGCTGGTGTCGGAGGCGCGCCGGAAGCCCTTCAAGCTGCGGCACTTGATGGCCGGGCCGCCGCCACCGGCGACCGACGACTACGGCGAGGAGTCCGAGTACAGTAGCAGCAGCAGCAGCAGCACCTGCGCGGGCCGCAGCGCCTCTGGGTGGCGAGGGAGCATCAAGCCCACGCCGGCGCCGGGCTCCGTCTTCGCGGTCGTCAGCACGGCCGTCGTGCTGCTCTGCTCGGGAGCCCTGCTCTACCTGTACGTGAACTGGTCCAACGACCGGCTCGGCCAGGTGGCCGCCGCCACTCGCCACGCCGCAGCGGTCGCAGGCGGCGCGGAAGCCGGCAGCACCAGCGGCGTCAGTACCGACACGTCCACCACCCTCGACAACGGCACGTTGCCCGTATCCACCACAGAGTCATCCGAGCCCGAGCCGGAGGCTGCGCCGGCAGCGCCTCAAAGACCTCTGCGTGGTGTGTGCCTCAGCCGCTTCTGTCTGGCGCACTCGTCCTACTTAGAAGGCTACCTGGACTGGGCCGCAGACCCATGTGCGGACTTCTATGCCTTCGTGTGCCGCCGAAGGCGCCAGTCGTCGGACGCCCTTCTCGTGGCCCATGCGGAACGGGCGCTCCTCGAGGGTTTCCGTGGAGGCCGTGCTCCGCCGCTGTTGGACCAGTGCTTGAAGAACCCCGAGCCGCCTGCTGGCGTCCAGCGACGCCTCCTACGGGAGCTCCTGGAAGACGTCGGACTGGGCTCCTGGCCGTTCCGCAACAACCGCGACCATGTGGACGTGTTTCGCGTGACGGCCACACTTGCGCGAGACCTGGGGCTAGAAGCGCTGTTGTCCGTCGAACTGCTGCACAACCCAGCCGCGGAGACACTCGTGGCCGTGGGCGAGCCGGACCTCCTCATCGGCCAGCACCGACGGCTACCGCGGTGGTACACCGACAGCGTGGCTGCCGCGTTCCGCATAGGGGGAGGCGTGGCCGAGTCCAACGCCAGCATCGGCGTGCGCGATTTCTCCGAGAAGCTTGCCGAGATAACGAGCAGTCGCGGCGACGAAGACTTCGTGGCCAGCCGGTTCCGGATAACCAGCGTCGCCTCGTACGCCGCGTACAAACCGCTCCTCTCGCTCGTGCTGCGCGGACTGGTGACTGTGCGCGACCAGACGCGCCTTCTGGTTAAGAGCGACCGCTACCTTCGCGCGTTGCGCTCGGTGCTGCAGATGACGCGCGGTTCGAACGTGCTCAACTATCTGGGCTTCCGTCTGGTCGTACACATGTCGCCCTTACTGGGCGAAGAGTTCCGCGAGCTGTGGGACTTGCGGCTGCGCCAACTGGGCGGCACGCCCTCCACGTCGTGGCCCCGCTGGAAGCGTTGTCTGCGCCATCTGGAGCCACTACTGCAAGACGTGTACATGACGGCCTTCGCGCGACTGCTGGATGCCAAGCTGGAGCTGTCCGCGCTCGCCGCCCTCGCCTCCGAGTTGAAGGGTCGTCTGGTGGCCTCTCTCTCCTCGCTGCCGTGGATGGCCGCTGCCGATCGACCCCGTGCCCGCAACGTCCTGGCCGCTGTGCGGGTGCGCTTCTTCTACCTGCGGCCGACCGCGCAGCAACACGCGCACCACAGACCCATGCCTGGACGCCTCCTGACCGCGTACCGCGACGCCTGCCGCTCGACCCTGAACGCGCGCCTCAGTGCTGGGGGTCGCTGGAAAGGCTCGGTCTTCGACACATGGCCGCGATGGGACTGGGCCAGCGGCGCAGTCTTCGTGCCGGCGGCGCTGCTCGACCTTGGCCAGCTGGCGGACGAAGAGTCGCTGGGGGTGCAGGTGCCTCGGCTGGCCAGTCGCCTGGCCCGCAGCCTACTCCAGGCTGTACACCAGCGCAGCCACGCTTTCGGCCGCGTCGAGTGGTCGCTGAACACGACTGCTGGTCTGCACAGACTAGAGGCGTGCTTGGACGCGCACATCTCGGACGTGACCTCGGCGCGCCGCTGGTTGGACAACGCGGCACTCTCCCCGGCGCAGGCGCAGTTCGCCGCCTACCTGCGCGAGCGCCGTGTGCCGATGGGGGACAGCCTGAGAAGAGGCCTGACCACGCGCCAGCTGTTCCACGTGCTGCTGGCGACCAGCCTGTGTGCGGGTCCCAGCGAGGAGGCCCGCGTGCGCGTCAACCAGCCGCTCAGAAACTCGGCCAGCTTCGCCGCGTTGTGGAACTGCACGCAGGAGGCGCCCATGAACGCGGAGCGCAGGTGTCCCATCTGGAGCAGCAGCCAATAAAGAGGCCACGGCGCATGATCACGGGTTTCCTCATGGCGACGCACGTGACAGCCACGTGGAGAGCTCACGCGCCGTAAAGCGCGCTCTTCTTGTTGATGAAAGGAAATACCTGTGGAGCACGGAGAATTACCCCCTCAATTAAAAACAAAGTGTGAGAGTAAGCCCGCACGAGCAAGATTTAGAAGTGTTAATGACGATTCAGATTAGAGGACGAAAACAGAGTCAATTTTTGTGGAAAATAGGTGTTGAGAAAGACTGGATTCTTGCTGCGGATTCCTTCAATTAGTGAAGAAAAGCAGATAAAACAGAAGAGAGCAGCAAATATCAGGAAGCAGCCTGAAGGAAGGAGGTGGGGTTAGAAAGACCGAACAAATCTGTATAGAGCTCTGGCCAACCCCCACCGCGGGTATGTGCCATTGCTTTAGAGGCAACACCAACCAAGACAGCAAAATAAGCCGTGTTCTTGCACAAATACCTTTAGCTCGAAATCGGCCCACCACTCGTGGCGCCGATCTTTCTATCGAGGAACTAAGCTGCTTTGAAAGCAGCAGTTCTGAGAAAGGATTAATTTTTAAAGCACCTAACCAAGTTCAACCGCTTGACGAGCTCTTTTTGCACGTTCTAATAACTTTGCGCAGTGGGCCGTAGTTTTAAGATACTTCAAGGGCCAATTACGCCAATACATGCGGGATGGGCTTGTAACATGGTGTCGGCAAAATAGTGATTCAATGGCTTTCTTGAAATGAACCTGGTATACATGAAAGATGACACTTGTGGGAAGATTGTTCCAGTCCTGGGCTGCTCTGGCAAAAAGGAAGTGAAGGTGGGTCGTGCGATCTCCAAGTGGGTAAAAGGCCTTGTGTTGACTTGTGCAGCCTGCAAAACGAATAGTGGTTGGAAAGGAAATCTATAAGGGAATGTATAATATATATTAAGATGGTGACATAGTCTTGCAATTTTACGGCGCTTAGGAAGGTTAGGAGATAAGTCACACTGGTGAAGTATGAATAATTTGAGTAGAATCGACCGGCATGGTTTTTAACGAGTTCAGCAGAATTAAGACAAGTTGAGGGGAGTCCTAGATGGCAGACGCATATTTTAACTTAGGTTGGATGGGCGTTTTATAAGCTATAGTGGTTTAATTATTGCAGAAGCTAGGTTTAAATTACGCCGAAGGTAGCCAAGAACTCGGTTAGCGTTGTTAGTTCTCCGCGTGACGTGAGTACACCAAGTGAAATTATGCGAAATGTTAATACATACACACTATTGTTCAGGTCACGAAGACTGACGCAAGTCGAAAGTCAGCTGAAAGGCCTTTTCGAAATCCATGCTGGTTTTGCAGGGAAAGGTTGGCAGAATGTAAGAAATTTACGACGTATGAATAAATAATATGTTCAATAATTTTTGGACAGGCACTGGTTTTGGATACGGGTCTGTAGTCACTGGAGCTTTGTTTCGGGACTGGAAATTTTCGTTGGTTAGGGACGGTGCCAGGAGTAAGTAACAGCTTGAAAATGTATGACAAAATAACGATGAATGCACTTAGTGTTCTTTTGAGAGCTTTTGCATCTATGTCAACGATGGCTGAATTTGATAACAGTTTTAATGATTGGGTGACTTTCGAAATTCCAAGAACAAAAAAGATTATCTGAGGCATAACGGGCATAGGGGAAGTACGGGAGGCTATCGCGTGGTTCATTCGTAAAAACAGAAAAAAATATTGAGTTCAGTACTTTAGCAACCTCGTCAACAGGGACGGACTGCCCCGTTTTATTCATTATTGATACTGTATGATTTATCTATTTGCTGAGTATTAATTGCTGTGTTGGGGTGGACTTAGTAAAAAGCAAGTTAGGAATAGTGGTTTTAAGAAAGGAACGCTTTGATTTTGCAACTTCGGAGCGGAATAACTTGGCCGTAGTGCGGTATTGCAGCCACGTCTGCGAGCTGCTATTAATCTTTCCAGAGCGATACTGTCGTTTTTTTTTCTTTAAAAAAAAAAAGGCGTTTTAGTGGACGATTAAACCGACGTGAGGTGTTTCGCTCTCTATTTGTTACAGTTGGAATATAAGTATCGATGAGTTCGTGCATTTTAGATTTAAGCATTAATAAATTAAGTTCGACAGGACGTGCAAGTAAGAAATCAATAAGCAGGGATTCGCAAAATTTTGTTAGTTGTTCGTTTAGGCTGCGATAATTGATTTTGTCTTATACGGTGAGTGCTTTCCTGATTTCGACTGCGTGGTTTATTTTGCACCGGAATGCGCATGAATTACTTTATGATCGCTGATTTTATCAAGGTATGAGAGTGAGGGAATGTTATCGGGGTGGGTTGCCTGTCCAAGTTCAAATATATTACCTGAATGGTGCGCCTTTGCTGAGATAACGAGCTGAGGTAGCGCGAACATTAGTCGTGTTGTAACACAATTGCTTTCGGTATTTTGCGCAAATGTTGAAAGGTCGAGGCCAGACCAAGTAACGCTGGGAAAGTTAAGAGCACAGATGCGCCAGATTTTCGTAGTGTGTTTTCTTTAGCATTACATATTGGACTACGTACATTAGTATACATAGATCATCTCGCCGTTTTTGCCGATGACCGCCAAGTATTTTATAACTAAAATTCTTCTATCATGCTGTTTCGGTTTTAAGAAAAAAAGCCGAACGATGGCTGTGGCGTCAAAGGTCAATAAAGGTCACGTGAGGCATGAGAAATTGCGATATGATCGCCGCTTCTTTATTCCTTGTCATTCTGGCTTTTGAAGCAGGCTGGCTTCTTAGGGCTGGTAGTGATCGCAGATCTGAATCACGAGAGCAAAATAACTAGAATAAGATCAATAAAAGTTTTTGCTGGGCGAGTTGGTTCATTTTGCTTGAGGGGATGCTTGTAGCGCAACAAAAACAGACAAGGGACAGAAGACGAACGGTACAAGCGCTTGTCCCGTTCGTCTTCTGTCCCTTGTCTGTTTTTGTCGCGCTACAAGCATCCCCTCAAGCAACTAGAATAAGAATGGGGCGGCAGGTTCTCTCAGATCATGAATGGCAGCTGTTTACGAATGCCTCTCGACAGAAAAGTATACAACAGCTGTATCTTACCGGTACTCACCTGTAAGACAGAACCCTTGAGGTTAACGAAAAGGGCCACGCAGCGAGCTATGGAAATGAAAATGACAGGTGCAGAGTTAAGAGACAGGAAGAGTGCATAGTGGGTGAGGGAACAAACGCGAGTTAATGACATCCTAGTCGAAATCAAGCGGAGGAAATGGATGCAGACAGGGCATGTAATGCGAAAGCAAAATAACCGCAGGTCCTTGAAGGTAACCGAGTGGATTCCAAGAGAAGGCAAACGTAGCAGGGGGCGACAGAAAGTTAGGTGGGCGGATGAGATTAAGCGGACTGCAGGAATACGGTGTCCGCATCTGGCACAGGACAGGGTTAAGTGGAGAGACATGGGAGAGGCCTTTGTCACCGCAGTGGGCGTAGCCAGGCTGCTGATGATGATCGTGAGAAGTTATACAGTAGCAATCCAGGTTAGGATAGTAGAGATGAGGACGCCGCCGCCGCGTCTGTCATAGATCGATTAGCTTAGTTAAACATCGCGTTTCGATAAAAATTTCCTTATTTTTCGTGAAAGCAGAGGACAGGAGTTTACTTACATCAGTATGGGTAATGCGCGCCGATTGCTCCAATTTACATAGAGCAATATTTTTGCTGGTATGGTCATAAATATAACTATTATTTCCTGATACCAGCCTAATGTTGCGCAGTATTCGTTCGAAGCGCGGGAAGCTCAGAGTAAAATATTATACGAAGAACACCTGCTGCAAAAATCATTTCTCCTGAATCTCGATCGATTAGACACAGAGGGGGGGGGGGGGGTACAGGACAAGGTCAATGAGCATGCGCAAACTCCCGAGATTCCATGGAATCCATGGATCCATGGAACTAGCTGTGACTCGCAAAATTTAGTTATTTTTTCTTCAGAATTGATCCAACTTTCACCGCTATATTCCCTCCAGCCCAAAAACACCAGGCGAAAAACAAGCCGAAAAACACAAGAAAAGAACGCTGTCGCGTACGACAGCGCTTGTTACAGAAGCGTGCCGTTCACATTAACTTACTTGCTTCAGTGAGGCAGCGCAGTTCCCCTGATTGCACACAATGAATTATCTAATTCTTTTTTCTGCTCCGTTCACAACTTGATTTTTTTACGCATCACATTTCATAAACAGCTAGACCTTTAAAAAAATTTAAAAAAAAAACCTTTTGAAAAAAAATTTACATCACAGCAGTGATTTTAAATGTCCAACAGCCCGGGAGCAGGACGTCGTTAAAGCGTGAGGATCGTTTACTCCACGGAAGCACCCTGTCATTTCCTGTGTTTTCGCTTCTGGCTTCTATAAGACCTACCCTTCGAACTTATAAAGAAAATTACAATCAGTTTCAAGTTATGTTCAGCTAGCTTAAAACACTGTTCTAAAGAAAGTACACGACGTCCGTTAGTTTCCGTATGGTGCCTCCAACTTTGCACACCAACAAATTACTTTATGTTGCATTTGCGGGTAGAAGTCGGGTTTACTCCATTCTCAAGAATTAGCCCCGGGTGTAAGAATCGGATGAAACCGTGCAGAACAGCACAGCTGAAAAAAACAATCAATGACTGTATACGAGATGAATACTGGAGTGTGTTAAATTGCTGCAGGGAGTTTCGTTTTTGTTTTTGTTTTAAACGAGATTTATTGCCTCACGGCATCAATGGGCGAAAGTGTGATGGAGGATGCAGTAATGATTAATGTAATGGGAATAGGTTAGCTGATTTTATGAAGTCCAGTTGTGAGCGATGGTATTGTCTCGGCGTCCAGGCAATACTATATGAAGCAGGGCTGCGCGGTGCAAGACCCGCGGCCTTCAGTTGCCGAACCCTTGTAGGCTTGAGAGCAAGGCAGTCCCACGGTAAGTGGTGAATGTCGGCGTTGTTTTTCGCGTGTTGTTTCTTTCGCATGCTGTTTTGTCGCAATGCTGTTTTATTGCTGTGCTGTTCTGTCACTGGGCTGTTCTTTCTGTGCTGTTTTGCCGTTCGCTCTTCCGTCCTGTCCCAGTTTCATATTGGTTGCATGTCCCGTGACGTTTGAAATGATGCACCCAAAAATAAACCACCTTCGGAGCTGGTGTAGACACCCATGAACATTCTTGCAAACTAGTTGGTGTCCCAATGAACTTCGCTAACTCGGCTTAAGCAGGACCGCCCACTTAATTGAAAGATTTTATTCCAGAACGGAACTCCAATCTTTCTATTTTCATGTCAAGCGCTGACGCTGCAAAGTATATAGCGTGAGCGAACAACGCCTGCTGTTTCGCGCTAATATGTGGCCCGAAATGGCAGACAAGCCAAGAAGAACCGATACCAAGAAACCTAAAATGATGTTCTAAAGTCTGTGCAGCTAGGGACCTGCAGTTTACGACCGGCAGCGAGTTATGGGTAGTGATCTGACCATGAGAGTGAAATATTTACGAGAATACGAGTGAGGTAGAGTGAATTTGTCAGGTACACCCTTGCGGCCAATGACAACTTACCAGACGCCTCAAAAGGGGACCTGCAGTTTACGACCGGCAGCGAGTTATGGGTAGTGATCTGACCATGAGAGTGAAATATTTACGAGAATACGAGTGAGGTAGAGTGAATTTGTCAGGTACACCCTTGCGGCCAATGACAACTTACCAGACGCCTCAAAAGGGGACCTGCAGTTTACGACCGGCAGCGAGTTATGGGTAGTGATCTGACCATGAGAGTGAAATATTTACGAGAATACGAGTGAGGTAGAGTGACTTTGTCAGGTACACCCTTGCGGCCAATGACAACTTACCAGACGCCTCAAAAGGGGACCTGCAGTTTACGACCGGCAGCGAGTTATGGGTAGTGATCTGACCATGAGAGTGAAATATTTACGAGAATACGAGTGAGGTAGAGTGAATTTGTCAGGTACACCCTTGCGGCCAATGACAACTTACCAGACGCCTCAAAAGGGGACCTGCAGTTTACGACCGGCAGCGAGTTATGGGTAGTGATCTGACCATGAGAGTGAAATATTTACGAGAATACGAGTGAGGTAGAGTGAATTTGTCAGGTACACCCTTGCGGCCAATGACAACTTACCAGACGCCTCAAAAGGGGACCTGCAGTTTACGACCGGCAGCGAGTTATGGGTAGTGATCTGACCATGAGAGTGAAATATTTACGAGAATACGAGTGAGGTAGAGTGAATTTGTCAGGTACACCCTTGCGGCCAATGACAACTTACCAGACGCCTCAAAAGGGGACCTGCAGTTTACGACCGGCAGCGAGTTATGGGTAGTGATCTGACCATGAGAGTGAAATATTTACGAGAATACGAGTGAGGTAGAGTGAATTTGTCAGGTACACCCTTGCGGCCAATGACAACTTACCAGACGCCTCAAAAGGGGACCTGCAGTTTACGACCGGCAGCGAGTTATGGGTAGTGATCTGACCATGAGAGTGAAATATTTACGAGAATACGAGTGAGGTAGAGTGAATTTGTCAGGTACACCCTTGCGGCCAATGACAACTTACCAGACGCCTCAAAAGGGGACCTGCAGTTTACGACCGGCAGCGAGTTATGGGTAGTGATCTGACCATGAGAGTGAAATATTTACGAGAATACGAGTGAGGTAGAGTGAATTTGTCAGGTACACCCTTGCGGCCAATGACAACTTACCAGACGCCTCAAAAGGGGACCTGCAGTTTACGACCGGCAGCGAGTTATGGGTAGTGATCTGACCATGAGAGTGAAATATTTACGAGAATACGAGTGAGGTAGAGTGAATTTGTCAGGTACACCCTTGCGGCCAATGACAACTTACCAGACGCCTCAAAAGGGGACCTGCAGTTTACGACCGGCAGCGAGTTATGGGTAGTGATCTGACCATGAGAGTGAAATATTTACGAGAATACGAGTGAGGTAGAGTGAATTTGTCAGGTACACCCTTGCGGCCAATGACAACTTACCAGACGCCTCAAAAGGGGACCTGCAGTTTACGACCGGCAGCGAGTTATGGGTAGTGATCTGACCATGAGAGTGAAATATTTACGAGAATACGAGTGAGGTAGAGTGAATTTGTCAGGTACACCCTTGCGGCCAATGACAACTTACCAGACGCCTCAAAAGGAAAATTACGCAATAGTTTGATTAACGCGGAAAATTGGGCGTGTTGGTACATGACTTGAATAAATAAATAGTTGTATTTTCATAGCACTTACTTCAGGAGCAGAAACTTGAAGCGAAAAACTTCCAAAGCTCGTGGTCGACGCCGTGAGCTATAGAAAGGAAAATGATTTGGGTAACCTTGTGACGTTCCCGCCTGTCGGGGGTCAGTCACAATGCAACACAGTTGTTTGTTGCTATCTACGGGTTCTGCTGAAGCGAGGAGAAATGAGCCAACACACAACGCCTCCGAATCAACCTAATTTATTCTCACTCTGCCTGAAGGTGAAACTGGGAGTTCCGCTCACCGCTGTCTTCCGCTCATCGCCGTCACCGCTGCCTCGCTCTCGGCTGCTCTGGCGGGGGTGGCGCTCAGCCTGGTGATGGTCCCACGTTTCGGTGACTATGACGGGTTGTGTCGTCAGGCTTCTTGGGCGTCTCGGCTGGCGGTACTCTGACGGGTTGTGGCGTCCGGCTTCTTGGGCGTCTCGGCTGGCGGTCAGTTTGCAACGGATGCCCTCGGGTCCGGCCTCACCGACTACAGACCAGCGCGATCTGCTTCCGTCCACCTCGCCCGTCTCTGCCCGTTCTTCTCTTTGTCTCATCTGTCCCCAACGCCTCTCTCTGAGGACTCCCTTTCTTTCCTTCGGTGTCCTCCTCGCCTCCTCTGCTGGGAGCCCTCTTGGTGCTAACTTGCCGGCCTCTCCCGCCACCTCGAGCCATTAGTAAGGCCGTCGCGCTGCAAGACAATGCAGGCCAGTGGGCCCGCGAACTCCGGGAAGCTGTTTGTGCCGCGAGCGTTCCGGCCTACCCTCCGCGCCGCAGGGTGCCGGCCTCTTCGCGAACGCGGAGCTCATGTTCAGCCGAAGACGCACTCCTCTCGAAGCTGACATATTTATGAGGGTCACGGCTGTCCTCTCTCTTCTCGCATCGGAACCCGGGGTGGTCTCTTCCAAGAACCGCGGCTTGGACACGTGATCAGGGCATTCGAAAACTTGGCCGTCAACGGACAAAGGGAGTCCTCCTTCAGTAGCGGAAGAGAGCAGCTGCCCGGGGAGACAGTCTGTTTTCCAAGGGCATGGGGCCCTCTTTTCTTTTGGGTTAACTTCCCTTAATAAAGACCCAACTCCCAGCCTCCTCCGAGTCCACAGACCGTCCCTCGCAACAAGGCCGTCTGCAGGCGTGCATGCGCGCACACACAAACGCACAAACGTGCCTGTCTCTGTGCCAAAGGGGGGGGGGGGGGTTGGGGACGCGCTGCAAAACGGGCCGCAGGGATGCGTGTGGTCGCGCAGGGCTCCGCGCGCGGCCTCTCCTCTTTTGCCCTCTGGCTATTTCGCACGTCTTTGTGTTGCGCCCGCTGCATTCTACACAACCGCCTTCGCTGACGGAGCAGGGCGATAATTTTGAGCCAGACACAGTGTCTCTGGTGTTAGTCGATGGAGGGTTCTTTTGGGCCATGTCTAGGCCTCCCGTACGCAGTCCTTCACAACCCCCTCTTCTTATAAAGAAATTTTCTATGAAAATTTTGTGGTCACCGCACTTTCACAACCAACAGTACGTCGCAAAGTTCGCAACTCAATCTTATGGCAGCAGTCATATTTCGAGCACGACAAAGCTGCCAAACATCGTCGTTGCGCACAAGCACTGGTTTCACAACACGGCACAATGTGGGCGGACCCTCAGTCCCCCCAGGCAGAGGAGTAAATTTCACACGGCGGACAATTCCGCACTCTATATGTAAAACACGCAACCGCAGAAATCATGAGCACAGTTCAATGGTCGTGGCAACTCCCCGACTTCCCTAAAGTTACACTAAGATCAGGGGGTGGTCCATGCAATTCGCTCACCCTCGGTTTCTTTCTCCACTGGCAGTTTCTGCAGTGTTCTGCAACATCCTGTCTCAGTCCGTGCCAGAAATAGCTTTTGCTAACCGCCCGGCGGGTCTTTTGAAATCCTAAATGTCCTCCGCCTTCCATATCGTGGCATAACCTCACAACTTCACTCCTCATTAGCAGAGGGACAACTACTCGGTTTGAGGCACCGTGCGCTCTGTCTCGGAAACGCAGTAAACCACAAGAGTCCAAATGATACAATCCTAACTCTTTTCCTTCTGAGCTGTCGCACTCGTTTATCAATTTTAGCAGAGACAAATCTTTCCTTTGCTCCTCGTACAGGCGGGTTTGCCCAATCACAGGGGGAACCTCGGTTACCCTGGCGTCCGCAGCGCTGCTGAGCGCGTCTGAATGGCGATTGGACTCCCTTGGCTCGCGAACTCCTTCTGCTTTGCTCGTGCATAGGCTCACTACCGCCTCCGAACACCCTCGCTCGTGACGGCTCTCAGTAGATGTTTTATCTAGCTCCTTGATACCTTCAGGGCTCCCCTCGCCTTCCTTCTTACGCTGCTTGGAGCGGTCCAAGCTCCCTGAAATGTGCCCGTGCGATATCTGACGCAGACGACAAAAACGTGAAATGTGCCCTAACCGGCCGCACGAGAAGCAGGCGATTGATTTGACGAGTCGATTCAATTCTCGCACCTGCCCAGATGGAGGGCCCTTACGTATCCGAAGGACCTCTTCGAGCAGTTTCTCCAGCCGATCCAGACGTTCACAAAACTCATCTGTCTCCTCTCTGCTTTCTACAAGTCGGACAGTCGCGGCGCTCGTGCTCGTCACTTCCTCTAACTGCTCTTCTCTAGACGCTACCTCCACTGCCTCTTCGAATGTCTTGGGATCGTGTGACAGAGCAAATCTTCTTACCGGATCGCGGAGCCCATTCAGAAAAATAGAGGTCAGCTGCTCCCTAAGGATTTCGCGCCTCGCTTCTCTCTTCGACGCGTCATCGCCATCGACATGCTCACAAGCCTCCGTTCCGAGCCTACGCAACCGGCTCGCGAACGAGCGTATATTCTCACCAATGTTCTGCTTTGCACTTAGAAACTTCTCTAACTTCCTGCACGCTGGCTCAGTATCATATCGTTTCAGCGCGAGCACTTTAAACGATTTATACGAAGTCGCACCTGCCACCTCCTCATCCAACCATGCAAAGTCCAGAGCAGCCCCGACCATCTTACAGCGCGCCATCCCGACTAACTGTTTCTCCTGCCATCCGCCCAGATTACCGACCTGCTCTAAAATTTGCAGAAAATCCCTTATCTTGGGACCGTTGTCACCCCCCGTGAATGATGGAATCACAGCTCCCAACAGCATTTCATTAGCACCTATCATCCCTTCGTGAAGACTCGGTGATTCCTGTAGCGACATGTTGGCCCCCTTCTCCTCGGGTACGAGGGTTAATGTCTCGCACCACAACTTCAGCAAGATCCCACCGCTGCCACCACTTGTGACGTTCCCGCCTGTCGGGGGTCAGTCACAATGCAACACAGTTGTTTGTTGCTATCTACGGGTTCTGCTGAAGCGAGGAGAAATGAGCCAACACACAACGCCTCCGAATCAACCTAATTTATTCTCACTCTGCCTGAAGGTGAAACTGGGAGTTCCGCTCACCGCTGTCTTCCGCTCATCGCCGTCACCGCTGCCTCGCTCTCGGCTGCTCTGGCGGGGGTGGCGCTCAGCCTGGTGATGGTCCCACGTTTCGGTGACTATGACGGGTTGTGTCGTCAGGCTTCTTGGGCGTCTCGGCTGGCGGTACTCTGACGGGTTGTGGCGTCCGGCTTCTTGGGCGTCTCGGCTGGCGGTCAGTTTGCAACGGATGCCCTCGGGTCCGGCCTCACCGACTACAGACCAGCGCGATCTGCTTCCGTCCACCTCGCCCGTCTCTGCCCGTTCTTCTCTTTGTCTCATCTGTCCCCAACGCCTCTCTCTGAGGACTCCCTTTCTTTCCTTCGGTGTCCTCCTCGCCTCCTCTGCTGGGAGCCCTCTTGGTGCTAACTTGCCGGCCTCTCCCGCCACCTCGAGCCATTAGTAAGGCCGTCGCGCTGCAAGACAATGCAGGCCAGTGGGCCCGCGAACTCCGGGAAGCTGTTTGTGCCGCGAGCGTTCCGGCCTACCCTCCGCGCCGCAGGGTGCCGGCCTCTTCGCGAACGCGGAGCTCATGTTCAGCCGAAGACGCACTCCTCTCGAAGCTGACATATTTATGAGGGTCACGGCTGTCCTCTCTCTTCTCGCATCGGAACCCGGGGTGGTCTCTTCCAAGAACCGCGGCTTGGACACGTGATCAGGGCATTCGAAAACTTGGCCGTCAACGGACAAAGGGAGTCCTCCTTCAGTAGCGGAAGAGAGCAGCTGCCCGGGGAGACAGTCTGTTTTCCAAGGGCATGGGGCCCTCTTTTCTTTTGGGTTAACTTCCCTTAATAAAGACCCAACTCCCAGCCTCCTCCGAGTCCACAGACCGTCCCTCGCAACAAGGCCGTCTGCAGGCGTGCATGCGCGCACACACAAACGCACAAACGTGCCTGTCTCTGTGCCAAAGGGGGGGGGGGGGTTGGGGACGCGCTGCAAAACGGGCCGCAGGGATGCGTGTGGTCGCGCAGGGCTCCGCGCGCGGCCTCTCCTCTTTTGCCCTCTGGCTATTTCGCACGTCTTTGTGTTGCGCCCGCTGCATTCTACACAACCGCCTTCGCTGACGGAGCAGGGCGATAATTTTGAGCCAGACACAGTGTCTCTGGTGTTAGTCGATGGAGGGTTCTTTTGGGCCATGTCTAGGCCTCCCGTACGCAGTCCTTCACAACCTTAATATACAGGAAGATAAAGGAATTGGCCAGGAAATCAGTACGGGTGTAGCTGAAGCTGAGAAGACGAAACCATGGATGAACAGGTCATCTAATTCGACAAACAGATAGCCGATGGACTCAGGATAACGGAGTGGATTCCAAAAGAAGACAAAGCGCAGCGGGGCCGGCCGGGTCAGGAATGGGATTAGGGAGTTAGCGGGAATAAGTTGGTCAAAGCTGGAGAACGACAGGGTTGATTGCACTGATATAGCAGAAGCATTTGCCCTGCTGTGGACGCCAGTGGACTCACGATTATGATGACCACATACAAGATATGGCGTTACCACACGAATTGTGCCACCATTTCATTTCATAGGAACTAGCCAAAGTTATCAAAAGCCCTTAATAAACAACTTCCACCCTTACAAACATTTCTTTAGTCTATATACTCTCCATAGGCTTTTGTCTATAAAGTCTATAGACTGGATATAGTATAGACAATACAAATCCTATAGAGAGTCAATAGACATTCTATAGATTTACGGCCATACACTTTTGCTAAACTTTTTTCTACAGTCAGTCTATACACTGTGATTAGACGAAAAGAAATATCTATAGGAAGGCAATAGAGTCTACAAAGTGTCTATAGACTGTGCTCTTCTAAGGGCACCAAGTACGTTGTTACGCAAACCAATATGAATCGCAACCATGGGCGGTCCTCGTCGGAATCTGCTAGAAGCTTTTTGCGCATCACCAGCAGAAAAACACGTTCGCGCCACCACAAGAATCCAACCTGCTAGCTAGTGCTCAAAAGCCGAATGACGCCACACCCACTGAGCCACTGCGACGGATACAAACAGAAATCCGACGCGTCATTTCGACGTCCACTGCTGTACGCCTGTTCTTGTCTCTCGATGTCCCTATACCCTGAGGCGACACCAACATCACGCGGGATTTTCGGTTTAAACGCGGTGGCCGAAACCATGGCACCATTCAGCCCTCTGTCGCCATCCGCTTCGGCAGCCACATTCTAAGCGCCACGGCCACAGAGCGGATTTACAAACGCGGATCGAAGTCGCAAAAGTGAGGGGGGACCTAAAGCGGCCTCCGGATCGGTCCTGCGTGGAAAGGGGGGGAAGGCTTGGACCGCGATGGGGTCTCAGCACCAGCGGCAGCCCCGGGGAATCCGCGCAAGATTTTGTAAGCAGATTTAGCGGGAAAGCGAGCGCGCACGCTTTGTGGCTTTCTCAGCTGAGCGCGCGGGCTTCCCGCGCGGATTAGCCGGCGCGCGGATTTGCGCGGCTAAAGGGCGGCGCGGCGGCAGCGGCCAGAAAATGCCGCAGATTCGATTTCCGCAGCTGCCGGGCGCACGCGTCGCTGCCATTTTCATATGAAAAGCGGCGGGCCCCGCTCCTGCTTCTTCTCCGCAGGCTCGGCTGCAGAGGCGGGGGCGCTGCCGGCGCCGGAGGAGCAGCAAGAGCTGCCGCCGCGCCGGTCCTCGATGGTCCTCGACTCGGCCTCGGCGGCAGGGGAGCATCCGCCGCGGAGGCCTCGGCAGCGCCGCCACCGGACCATCTTCACCGAGCAGCAGCTGGCGCATCTGGAGGCGGCGTTTGCGCGCACCCACTACCCGGACGTGGCGCTGCGCGAGCAGCTCGCCCTGCGCGTCCACCTGCGCGAGGAACGAGTCGAGGTGCGCCTGTCGCTGACAGTCCCTCCCCCCGCCTCTCTCCTACACTTTCTCCCTCATCCTCTATTTCCCAATATTCCTCCTCCTCTCGCACCCGGAGCTCAGGAGGCCCGCCCGTTGCAGGTGTGGTTCAAGAACCGCCGGGCCAAGTGGCGAAAACAGCAGCAGCAGCAGCAGCAGCAACTGCCCCGGAGACAGCCCTCCTCGGTGTCCTCGTCGTCGGTGCTGGGTCTGCTGTCGTGCTGCGGCGCTGACGTTGGCCCAACGCTGGTTGGCATGCAGGACCAGAGGGTGGCGGAGGCGTCGCGCCTCTTCGGCGTCCACGCGTCGCACGACGATGGAGGCTGTTCCACTGCGCCGCCCCGCCCAACGTGACGCGAACGACGTCAAAGGCTGGGAACCCCGAAGAGACAGCTCGAACTCTTCACGCTAAACTTTCTCGCTCGCCGTTCTCTGCGCGTGGAACGCGGCTATCCGATCAACCAACCGAGCATTCTTGTCGACACAGTCTAATCGGCTCCGCAAGGATCTTCTCCGCTGCACCGCGGTACCTGACAAAATCTAAAGATCCAGCGGAGCTAGACATAACGCAAGGATTCTATGTCAAAAGAGGCACCAGGTCACAGGTGTGCGGTGTAAGTCATGCATCACCTTCTGAGAGGTTTCCTCGTCAAGAGCCCAATGCTCGCCAATGACGACCTTCTGGGGAAGGCTCAGTTGCGGGCAACGTGCAAGCCGCTACACTTGTTTTCAATAAAGTCGATCGTCGTCGTGCTCGTTCTTGTAGTGGCTCCGTCATGTTCGACTGGGCGCGCGGTCGCCATC
Organism: Amblyomma mixtum; assembly: GCF_055824585.1. NCBI lineage: Eukaryota > Metazoa > Arthropoda > Arachnida > Ixodida > Ixodidae > Amblyomma > Amblyomma mixtum. The sequence goes on from NC_143019.1 coordinate 13,124,246, forward strand.
TTATGACACAAATGAGACAGATATGCGGCTCTGGTAGCTTGAATACGGCAAGGTGACGACGTGGCTGCTCGTTGGAGAGAGACGCAACAACTAAACTAGCATTAGAAAACACGCTCAAGGAACTAAGGCCCAGTGTTCTTAGACATTCCACTCTCAGTTAAGCGAGGAGCGTTCAGAAAAAGGAGCCCTCTCTTAACCCGGTATGCGGAGGCAAATTAGGAACAGCGAGCGTTTCGACAATGTGTCTACAATATTGACCAATCAAAAGCCAATTCAAAGATGACCAATTCATTTACGGAATACGAAGGCCCTCGCTGTTCCTCGTTTTATCGCCCATTAAAGGAGGCACCCAAGCCTAGATGCCACAGGAGTATATTCGCACGGGAAAGCATTCATGAGCGCTTTCACTGAAGTTCATCTCAATGCAGAATAGTTAGACGCCGTTCTAAACGATTTCGTCGATCATCAATATTCCCAACTCTTCCTCTAGATTTTTTTTTTTCCTACAGCCCTCCAGAGACTAAGTTGGAAATATTAACGCGAGAGCTTTTAGTGCACGTTGCTGGTAAACTAAGCCTATAGGATTGTGTCAAGCCACTTCGACGGACAGTGAGGCTATGCTATATTTATTGCAAAGGGCAACCACGCCACAGATGATCACTGGGTGAATAGCGAAATTGCTTCCTCTAGAAAACAGAGAGCTATGGCTACCCTTTTGCAGTACACTTGGCAGACACGTCTTAGATCGATTTTTCGGCTAACCTTCGACCGCGAACTCTTTACAGCTTAGCCAAGTCTTCGTTCAGACCAGTACCGTAGCGAACGGAGCATTTAATCTACGGATCCAGAGGGGTCTCCATCAAAAACTGAACCTGGCAACGTTTCAAGCAAGAACCTTGTACAATGAGCCCTGCGCTGTGCTCTTCAGGGAGCTGTCAAGCATTCAACGGTACGCAATTTGGCACAGCAAAGTTAGGAGGACCGATGAGGTGTACACGGGGCTGATCTGTTACCGGAGCCTTCCAAACACGAGACTCAGAATCTGGCATAGCATTCATTGTCCATAAATACACGAATTATTTAGCATAATCCACATGGTGCAAGTCACTGTATTCAAGTGTATACGTTTACAATACATGGTGCAGCATGAAGGCTATACAGTGCTGTGCAGCGACATTCTGTCACGATGACAGCATAACCGGAAGGTTTTATGAAGATGCCGAATTCGCAATGAATGAAGTAAAAATGTAGTATGCTGTACTGAGTGGCGGCCTGAATTTCGAAAGCAGTAGAAAAGAGAAAGCAGGCGAGCAAATACGTACAGAAAACTACAATATAAATTCCAGGGAGAAAGCACGGAATTGGTATTAAGGCGAAAGCCTTTAATGCCTCATACTGTTCAGCAGCCGTGTCGGCAGATTTGTCCGCGTTTGGGCGTCATTACTTAAAGAAGAAACTGTGTCGAGGTTGGGAATCGAACCAGGGCCTTTGGCATTTGAAGTGGAGACGCTACCACTCCGCCACGAAGGCTCAAGGTTTGAGCATGAATAAAGGCGCATCTAGTGAATGCATGGGTTTCATAAATACAATAAAAGGAATGAAAAAAAGAAAAGAAACAAAAATAAAAAATGAAATGAAAAAGAATTAAATGTGAAAATAAAAAATAAAAACAAATACTGCGCCAGGGAACGCTTTCGCCTTGCAGCGCTTTAGAGAGCCAAAGTGCCGCCTGAATTTTTTGATTTGGTGAAATATATTAAATATTTGTTATTACCTTCCTCCACTAACGCAAATAACAAGGTGAGGGCATGGAATAACCCGAATAGGGGAGTGGGAAACTAAATAGACCAAAATGTGCACTCGTCCCAGTATCCTGCAAAATGAACAGTCTTTGTCAAAAGCATACAGCCCAAGAGGTCTGCTGCTGAGCCCTGCAGCGTGGCTCCTCTGACATACTCAGGGACCCTAACATCACGAATGCGGGAGGAACTTAAGTTCTTAACCCTCCCAAGCTTAGGACTGTCAAATATGCTTAGGAGCCCCGCAACACGGCTTGGAAGCAAATCTCTTGGGCTGCATATTTTTGACAGGGACTGTACATGGGTTAAGGTTTGACAGTTACTGCGTCATTTCCTTTCCTCAAAACTTTTTTTTTTTTAGTCGGGAATCCTTAAATGGGATGTGGTTACCGTTTGCGCACGTCTTGGCAGTTCGACAGTGCGTTTCGTGTGCTCGATCGTGTCCAAATAACCGTACTTACACAAGACTAGTACTTGTGAAAGCGGTGGAAAATGAGAGCGCGACAGCTTCCGGTGACCAAAAGGCCGTCATAGTCGAACCAGTTGCATCGGCTGCAGAGAAATATTCCGAAGAATTTCGACACACTTCTGAGCATGCTGTCCAAAATCGCGGTGTGGAAAAGGAACTGCAAAGAAGCTGAGATACGTTGGCTTCTAAGTATCTGAGATTTCTTTTCTAGAGGTTTTTCACTAGCCTTCGGTCTGTCGTACCTATTCTCCACAAGACATAACTGTTATGCAGTGAAGCGTTATCGCCTTCGGTCTGTCGTGACCATTTTCCACAAGACATAGCTGTTATGCAGTGAAGCGTTATCGCCTTCGGTTTGTCGTACTTCTTCTTCACAAGACATAACCGTTATGCAGTGAAGTGTTATTGCGGGTGTGCAGCTCGTGCGTCATGCGGTGAAGCAAACCATAACGGGCACTGGCATCGAAATCGCCGCCTCGTGTTCTGTTCGTCACTACCCCTTGTCAGCTTCAGCACCTAGAAAACAAGGCTAAATATTCTCATTACATCACTCCTTATCGTCGTCTACGAGGGTAGCCCACAGTATCCGATTTCTACACGTTGACATTCATTCAGGCCATGGAAAAAACAGACGCGCGTTGGGGAAGCTGATATATTTGGTTTGTGTACCTGTATTCGGCACTCGGTGTGCGTGTTGAAGGCTCTCTAAGCACATATCGATGGCATATTAAATACTAGTTTGTCCTCAGTCTACACGGTGGCACATGAACCTGTTCACATGTGACAACTGCACTCAAGGTCACGAACGGCTACAACGAAGCACCGGCTACAGCGAATAGATCATGGGGCCTCTTCGACCTCGTTATGACGAGGTTTAACTGCATATCTGTTATGAAGCGAGATTCTTAACAGCTGCAATTGTTCCTCTTACTACTGAGTGCTTTTTCTCTTCCTTCCTCGGAGTTTTTCGTCGCTCTTTTCAAATCCAGAATAGTTATAGACCGCAGGGTATTGTGGTCTGGTTCCTATACACGAAAGAGGTGCCGTAGTGGAGGTCTCCGGAATAATTTCGACCACTGGGCATCTTTAACGCGCCCTGACATTGCGCAGCACACCAGCGCCTTCGCGTTTCGCGTCCATCAAACGCAACTGCATAGCACGTTCGCAGCGGGTTGAGTGCAGCGATGAGATTGAAGAAGAAAGGAACACCAACGGCCTTGGAGCTCAAGCTACAACACTACTACGTCTATATGGGAGTAAATAGTAAGTTATCCTCTAGAACACTCCCTTCTACAAAAGAGAGTGTCCTAGAGGACAACTTACTTCCCTTTTACTCCAATTTGGAGTGCAGAACAAAAGCTGTAGCCTCAGTACGGATGAGTTATGGGCAGGGTGTAGTAAATATTTGATGGCTCCAGCAACATGTCCTTTCATCCATTTACGTCGTCGATGGCAACGGGAAAACGCACGCCTCAAAAGTTCCATCCTCAAAAGGAAGGAAACTGTTCTCCTTTCTTCCTTTTCTTCCGGGAAAGGGCCTCATTCTGAGGCCCGAACCCCAAACCCGTGGCTCAAACCCCAGCGTGGCCCAGGCCCGCTAAATTATCCCTTTACTGATCCCGGACCGGGTCGTCAAGCTCGGCGTGAGGACCGGCTAGGGACTGGCCGTATTAGCTCCCGCAGGAGCGCAACGGGTTTATTCCTCACTGTGTGCGAATAAATTCCAACTACACAAGTAAAGAAGCTGCTGGCAATGGGGCTAGAATCTCAATAACGCTGAAGAATTTAGTTTGGCAAATGCAAAAATGAAGAGAACACGAGGAGGGTGCGTGTACACATGTTTTTTTGGGGAAGTTGAGACACACAATCAGTGACGATCTTGGAACAAACGGCTGCCCGTCGAGCACTCGAATGAGGGAGGCCTTCATCGCGCGGTTTTCACTAGGCTTCGAATGTCCAGTCGCGAGCGGTAGCATATCATCATCATCAACCTGACTGCGCCCACTGCAGGGCAAAGGCCTCTCCCACATCTCCCCAATTGACCCTGTCCTTTGCCTGTTGCGGCCACCCTATCATTGCAAGCTTCTTAATCTCATTCGCCCACCTAAATTTCTGGCGCCCCTGCTACGCTTGCCTTCTCTTGGAATCCACTCCGTTACCCTTAAGGACCAGCGGTTATCTTGCCTTCGCATTACATGTCCTGCCCAAAATCGGCAGGACAAAATCGAACAAATGCGCACTGCCTTTTGGTAGAACCGACGGCTTGCGCTCGCTGATAGCTGAAACAGCCCAAGCCAATGTGAGTTGCTCGATTTTTCGCTTTAGAACCAGCGAGATCGGTCTTTCGCTGTTGCTCTTCACTCACTGAAAAGTGTCATAAAACTTCTCTTGTAGCTTTCAACGCAGTCGGGCGTGTACGCCCGAAATTACTCAGACATTGCACTGTGAGTGACACTGATTGAACTCGATCAACAAATAACGTATAGTTAAGCTTTCTCTCATTCCGCGTCAATGAAAAACTCTCGGGAGAGAATTTAGCGCCGGGATTATTTCATTTTCAAAAATTTCCGAGCAGGCAGCCAAAAAAAGAAACTGTATTGTTTGTAATTTTTCTCGCGTGAAAAAAATAAAACTAGAGCAGACACTAAAAAAATAATTAGATAAACACTGAGTAACCATTTTTCTCAGCCTACACCATGGCCCTGTTTCATCCTTGTGACTGCTAGAACGCCCCAATTGTACTTCATTCATTCTAAAACAATGAACCAAAAGCCGGAGACAGGCTCGATCTATGGACAGGTCTGAGCCCGGCCCGAGCCCAACCCGAGCCTGCAATTTTAAGCCGGGGGTTTCGAGCCGGCCCGAGCCCGTGCAGTGCCCCATAGGCAGCAGTGCTCTATGCACATCGTTCCTCTGCACCTAATCGGTTAAGCGGCCCAGTCGGGGCTTCGGCCGGGCTCAAATCCCGGCCTGCTCTCTACAAAGACCTTCAAGTGTGCTCGCTATACACAGAACACGGATTAGGGGAAAACGCATGCGACTTTCCACACAAAGTAAATCCTATACTCTCTACATGCGCATTATCCTAAAAGGGAGTAAAAAGGGGACTTACATCCCTAAAAATACGGAATACCTACGGTCGGTAACGGAAACTGATTCTGTCTTCAAAACATGCGAAATTATCGCAGTTACGAAGATTTTAACCAAGATTTTGTTCGCCTCTATTTGTTGACCTCAAGACCGGTGCCGCGTTTAAAAGTTAACTGCTTCCACTCACTATGCAGTTAATACGCCTCCGTTGCCAACAGTAAGCATTCCATACAGAGGACTACTCACTCCGTTTTTACTCTCTTATAGTAACTCATATTTGCCGCATACTTGCGGGAGGGAAAAAAATATGAACATCTGTACAGCCAATATTGCATGATACTAAGGGTATTACTAAGGTTAGCGTGGGTTTCTGCGCTGAGATCAGAAGAAATACGAAGCAGCCTATGCACATCCTCATAGTTTAGTTTCCGGGGTCTGAACGGGCACGTTTATACAGAAATTGCTCTCAATCCTCCCATTTGGCAGCGAGTTCCTTTGTTCTTGTTTTGCGCCGGTTGGTTGTCGGGGAGAGAGAGAGAGAGGAGTGGTGCATGCAGCTCTTGCTGCCACTTTGCAGCGGAGCGGCCGAAAATCCTAGATTGTTTACGCCAGCGGCTGGATTTGGGAAGTCTATGGCGTTTAGGTCGTTGTATAGGACTAGGTCTCTCGTAACCTGAAGCTCAGTAGCTTCACCATCCCTGTTACACTTCCTGATGGCAACTGGCATGTTTGGTAACCTTTTAGACTTGAGTGCATTGCCCTGTTCATAGAGTGTGCGCCTACTGTGCTTCCGATTTGTACGGCACGGTTTTCTGCGGGCGTACTACTGCGTGGCGCCTGGCGCGGTCAGGTCTATAAAATAAGAACGGAGTCTCTAAAGCACAGAGCAACCCGATGGGCACTGAACCTCCACTGGACGTCCTGCAGACATCCTGAACTTCCAAGAGAGTTTCAATGCCCACTGGGAAGCAACGCGGAAGTGAGTGCATTGCAATGCATTCGACGTAGACTGATAATGACACGCTGGCTTTACAAACTCAGCGTTCCCTGTGCTCTCTTCTTCGCTCGCTGACTTGCCTTTGTGTGCGCTTTTTCCTTTCACCATCGCGCCACCTGTCGACATTGCTGCGAGACGAAATGCAGCTGCGAACGGTGGCAGAGAGGGCGGGAACGTTCTACCGGCGCCTCAGTGGAGGAAGGAAAGAATTTAGGAGAGGCCGTTACGTCATTTTTTGACGCCAGACTTGACGACTCTTCCTCGTTAGTTGGCCGCTGCCTCAGCGCGCAGCAAACAATGAAGCATACGAAGCCGCTGCGCCCAACGTTACTATTGGCTGTGTCATCGGCCAAGGCTCCAATAGTCCTTGCGAAAACACGTGACTTTCGGCGCATTTTTTTTCTCATGCAGCTCGGATAGCGAGGGCCTTTCGTAAGCTTTTCTTTCTCCATGGGCGCCTCTGATTACGTCGTGACGCCATCTGCAGGATGAGACATGACGGTGAAGCATTATCGCGGCCACGCGCTCTCAACAGCAAATTTGGCGCTCCAGCCTATTTCAGCGAAAAGCTGTTACAGGGAGCTCATCCGCGCTGGCCTTCATTAAGCAGTGCCCCAAGCACATTCTCTTATGCATCCATCTCGGAGACATCCATATCCAGCACCCCACTTCAAGAACGTTGGAGAGAAAAATTCCAGTCTTGACGACCCATCAGTCGGGAACGGGGACTGCTTGGCTCTCTCGGGCCGAAAACCAGACGGTTGAGTAGTTGGGTGTAATTACACGTGTTGCCCCCAACACAGGCGGTGCTCGCTCATATGCTGCACGGAAATTGGTGACAGCGGTTGTGCAACTACGCCTAGTTTAACAAACCCAGTTCTAGCATTTGACAAGGGCACAATGGGATCGCCTTGAAGCCGTGAATCGAGAGGTTATGAAGGCCCTCGCTTGTCTTCCCCGCATAACTCCCCGATCGTGATGCTTCAAGAGAATGAATGCACAGCTCAACGCACTATATGAGCTGGCGCAGCAGCGACGTGATGCTCGCAGGATTACAGACAAACTGAGGACAAACAGCAGTTAACCCGCATCAGTAGATTACCGCTTACTAATGGCAATCGAAGACTCCACTTTCCCGCTCCACCCAGAGAGTCATCAATCCCGCCAAGTCGCGGAAGCCAAAGCTCCCCATAACGAATATGGAACTTCAGAGGATGTACGCTAGGTAGACGCCGAGTGCGGTCCAGCCCGTTCAGTAGCTATGACTTGCCATCCAGCAGCCCCCACCCCTGTACCCCAGAAGAAGCAGATGAAGCTGCTATAGCCTTAGAACTCGCCCAAACCAACGCGGATTTCATAGTTACGATTCCAAAACAGCCATTCTTAACTTTGCCCGCCAACGCGTACACTCCCTGCGAGGCAAATAAATATTAAGAATATGTGCACCCTAAATTCTGATAAGCGCATTGAGCTCGTATAGGTGCCGACTCACTCAGGCAATCCCGGAAGTGCGGCCGCCGATAACATAGCCCGAGGACTTATTTGCCGCGCAAACGGCGTCCCCAGCCGGGATTTCTCGAGCGAGCGGGCAACACGTTCTCAGACCTCAAAAAAGAAGCACGCCTTGCCCGTCGACTCTACGTACCCCCTTCCCCAACTCGGCCTATCCCACTCCCCAACAAATCCCCTGGAGGAGACTCCAGACCCGAACTCTTCCCACCCCTGAGCTTCGTTCTATCCTACTAACGCCCCATTTCCACAGAGCGCAGTCTCTGCGGAGAATCGCAAGCCACCCTGGACCACATCCTCTTTGCCTGCCCTGCCAATCCTCTCTCGCAGGGACAGCCCGCCATCTGAACACGGGACGAATGGGAGGCCCTCGTTGTGTCGCAGGACCCGGGCACCCAACTTCGCTGTGTGAACCGGCGTGCCAGTGCCGTGGCCCTACGTGGCCTGGACAAATGCTCGTAATGTGAGGGTTGTGCGGTGGCCGTGGGCCCTTGAAGTGTCCAAACTCGCTTGCGCGATAAAGTTTTCCATCTATTCACAGGGGGCCGCTCCAGGGTAAGAGCTAGGGGGCCCCGGTGTGAGCGGGGCTCTGCGCGGAACAGCGGCTTCCGCGACGTTCCCAAGGATGGCGCCACGGTGCCGCACACATAGGTCCTTCACGCACGTAGAAGACCGCCCCATGTCGGCGGTCGAGGCGGTAGCAGTTTGAAGCGCATTCAGGTAGTATTTGGAAACAAGTCTCACTGTGCTGCGGCGGAAGCTCGTGGCGTTCTCGAGCAGTGAGAAGTCGTGTTAGCCAGCTCAGACCCAGCCGTCCAGGTCCCCGTGGAGTGGGCCGCCCAGGTCGCCATCAGTCGAGGATGCCGTCTAGCACGGAACCATCTACACATACATGCTTCTGACAAAATAAATTTGTCCTCCTCCCCTTTTGGCAGGCAGGTGTATACATGCTCGGAAAGCACTTGAACGCGCTGCTTCTCCTACATTCTTGTCAGGCCTACGTCGCGTCGTGGCCGCGTACGCTTCTACATCGTTCTGCATTTAAATGTTGTCACTGTGACTGCTGCCTATAGGCCGAGAAATATGGAACGTGGTGAAAGCAGAGGTAGGAAGCGTCTTGCGGAAACCGATCGATTACTCTGAGAGTTTAACGCCACAGCAGAAGACTGCATGCTTGTCCCTGCTGACAACGCCATGGCCGCTCGCGAATGTGACAAGGGCGCCACGGACCGCGACTGCCTACCCAAGGACGCATATTTACAGGCGATCGCTTCGACGTGACAAGAAAAACCTTCGATAGGCGCTCAGAGCGCTGCCCAGCTAGAACAGCGCCTGAAGAAAGCGGCACGACAGGCAGCGAAAGACACTCGTAACCATTTCATGCTTACATGCACCCTCGGGAGAGGCAGCAATTTTTGTTGCGAAAGCAACCCTACGCGAGTCGCCGAGCCATTTCGCGGAGCTGACGAAAGGCCATACAGCGCATGCGCGAGGAGCAGTGACGTCACACGGCACACAGCTGGCGCGCCGCCGCCGTCGCTGCGCGGGTGACTCAGAGGTGCCGCCACCGCGCTTGCCAGTTGCGCATGCGCAGTAGCGGCGCATAGCTAGCCATCCGGGGCCGCCGCCGCTGCCGCGCGCTCTCCATCGCCTCTGCTCTCCCTCTCTCCTCGTTGCTTTCGCAATCCATCAGGTTCAACCAGAGCTAAAACCAGTGCCAATTTTTTCCGTTTGTTTTGTTTGCCCGGCTGCACGCAGAGGAAACCCTGGTTGAGCTCCCTCTGACGAGTACGTTCGCTTCAGAGCTGCAGCCACTCGAGGGGGAAAGAGAAACACAGAAGTGATAAGACCAGCTCACGTGGCCAGTTGCATTCGTGGCTCCGATTGCAAGCGGCGCGCGGCTTTACCAGTTGGTTGCTTTGTCTGCATTGGCTTCCTGCCTTCCAGCGCTCAGATTACTCCCAAATTTCTCTCTTTTTCATCGTGAGACTATCAGATTTTTATTTAAATATCTATGCCGTCAAATATGCATTAATCTAAATATGCCTCATAAGCGTTGTTGCACGTTTCTCATGAAAGCATACAGACTCGTAGTACAGAGTGTGCCGAGACAGGACTGTTGGACTTACAGCTGCACTATTTTTTGTTCACGCTCGTGGGAACACCTAGACATAAGAAATGTGTTATGAATAATGCTGGCTGACCGAACTTTGGTCAGTTCTGAAGATACAGCTGCGCCACCTGGCGGCATATACCCCAACAGTGAGGTAGTAGAACACCAGACAGACTGATCTGAAAGTGACATGGCCGCCAGTGGATGGAGCACCGAGTCACCAACAAAGTTTTTGAATAGTTGTACGGATGCCCACTTACTGCCCATTGCTCCAGTGTTTGCCACTCTGATCAAGACAGCATTGCACCCAGCTTTCTCTTCATTTTGCTAACCTTTGTTTGAGAGCATGGATCACTTTGGTGATTTCAAGCACTAAGGTCTGAACACTAAATTAATTAGAAGCTTTGCTTGAAAAGGCTCCTGAAAAAAACTAAAGCAGCAATGTTTCATCCCTTTTTTTTGTGTGTTCAGCTCCATGAAAGTGGAAGCGGTTCTTACCTTATTTGCATTTGACTTTATGGGCCTACGGTGGCAACACCTGGTCCGCTCTATTAGCTGCATTAGCTGCACTCCATTAGCACAGGAGCTGCACGCTAAAAAAGAGGCTGGGGTAGGCATGAGAAGAAAAGAAGTGGGAAAGGTATTCTGTAAATAAGCGCACTTTAGTGGTTCCTTTTTAGGGGGAAAAAACTAAAGTAGCTGCAGCTTGTCCTTCCATCCAGAGAAAGCTCTTTTGTTTGTGTCACAGAATTCCAACAAAACAAGCACAGAATTCCTCTTTGGAACAATAGTTGTTCCCTTATTTCTATATAGAGCATATGACAATCACCTGCGAAACATTATTTCGCATGCACGCGGCAAATTAGAATATTTCCACACGATGCCCTCTGTTTATCTTGCAGTGGTCGATGCAGAGGGCTAAAGGTGTTCTTGGTCCCATCCGCTGTCTCTACGCTCCGGCCTCTCCGTACAAGTTCGCACGGAGCCAGGCCAACAGTCTTGTTCACAGGTCAACCACATGAGTTCATCTATAGACACCGAATATAAATACCTTCAGGCATAACGGGAACCAATAAAGCTCCTTCAGGGTTCCCGCTCACTTAGAAGAGTTACGCCACCCAACGGTACGTGGAATCTCTCCTCCTGGATGTATCACGGCAGCACAGACGTGGTCTATGCGCATCACGTGCAGAGATTGCCTGCCATCGATGGAGAGCCACGCAGCCCTCGTAGGGCTACCAGTATGTGGCCCCTTCTGTGCAAAGTTCTTCTCTTTATGACAGTAGATATGAAGACCAGCACCGTTCGACTATTTCACAGCACAGTTCACCCGGCTTAACAATAAATCTGAGCAGCGCATCGTTTACAAAGCCGCTGGAAGCCAACACAGCACACAGTCAGCACTTTGGAGTCGCGGATATTGAAACACACACGTCATTGCAGCGTGTCGGGGTCTACGCGGAAGCAGGCCACGATGCGCGCCCGGCACACGGGGCAGCTGTGTACGCGGGCGAAGCAGGCCTCGCAGAGGCACGCGTGTCGGCAGGGTAGCAGCGCCAAGTTGGCAGGCTCCGCCTGGCACACCACGCACACGGGGCCCGAAGGTGCGAACAGGCTGCGCAGGGGCCAACTCTGGCCGCCAGCCAGCTTCACGTGCTGCGCCAGCAGGCGAACCCCATTGGGGACCGCCTCCATAGCCGCTAGTAGCGCCACCTGCAGAGCGACAACCGCACCACGTGTTCATTACAGGGGGTGTTCACCTGACGCCACCAGCCTCACTTGAACGGTCTATGAAACGTTCCATATGGCGATTGCCAACATATTCCCACAATTCCGCATGACTTCCATATGACTCACACGGAAACCATACGCAACATAACGGAGCCTACATACATGGGCTAATAAACAATGCAATTGGAAAAGCCAAAATTCATATCGGCACCGTATTACGCCATGCCCACCATACGCAAATCATGTAGAAGCAATGTGGAAAGGGTATAAAAATTATACAGAAAACATAAGGAAACCACATGAATTTCTATGCAATATGAATGAAAATAAGGCATTTATTTTTCATCCCGTCCATGAGGGAAGGGTGGGAAAAAAAAGCTGGCAGCCAGCTTGATGGCCTTCCTCCTCCCCTACAAAATAAACAAAGCTACTGTAAAGACACACAGCCCCGTTAGCATGCCCAACGTGCATGCACCCTGGCCGGAAGAGCGTAGACGTGACTTGCCAATGATCCCACGAGCAAATCTCAGAAACGAACACAAATGGGCTTTAAACGAGCAGCGTCTGCCATAACCCTTCAGTACAGTACACTACACCTTCACTACACTGTACTTCAGTGGCGGTGCGGCTTGGCTGCCATATTTCAATTCACAGGTGTACCCCTAACAGGTGCTTCTGTACCCACACCAAACATCTGTGGAAGGTAATGACCATATCGAAGGACTCCAGCTGCCCTTCAGGCGAGATTATACTGATTACCCCCGACATATGTGGCGCCTGCAATAAGACTTGAACACCTGGCCACGTACGAAGTCCTGACCCGCATATGCAGGGTGTTTCACGTAAGATTTTACCCAAATTTTAAAAACAGGCTTTTTTGAGTTAGAAGGGCGCTTTTTTCGGCATATCACCACTGTCAAGGGTGAAGAACATCAAAATACAGCTAAAGCATGCTAATTAGCCGCCTAGTTAACTAATACTGAATAGTTAACTTTTTAACTATTACTGTTAGGCTCCTTAATTATTGAGAGGCGTGTAGCCCACCGTAAGCAATATCCATATCAGTTTTTAGAATTTCGAAAACGCGATTACCCTCAGCGCTGTGGCCCAACAAATTCTGGCTACATCGCGCCAAAATGCATGCACTCTCAGGACGCTTGCAGGCAAAGCAACCTCTCCAGTGCACGTAACTCATCGACATAGCCAAAATTTGTTGGGCCACAGGGCCGGGGGTAATCGCGTTTTCGAAATTCTAAAAACAAGATATGGATATTAATTACGGTGGGCTACACGCCTCTCAATAATTAAGGAGCCTTACAGTAATAGATAAAAAGTTAACTATTCAGTACAATGTCTTAGGTGAAACACCCTGTATACAGCCTACCGCTGAGGCACGAAACAGTGTTTTAGTACCAAAATGGCGCGGCTGCTTCTGACTTGAACTGCGGCACTGGGTAACCAGGCTGTCCAGAGGAAAAGCAGCTAGGCCGCACTCACCACCTGCGAGGGATCCGCCTCATCGTCCCTCCGCACCAGCAGCACCCCGAGCGAAACCCGCAGCCCGGGCTCCATGACGGGCACCGCACCACGCCACGTACGCCGCTCGCCGCCATCTAGACTACAAGATAACAACCATTTCAAAAGCGCAATGCTGTGGGTACAGATCGAATAACACCACCCGCGGCATGGAGACATACAAGCTGCTCCAAATCAAAATCCGGCAGGGACCTCTGGCCATCTACACGTCCGGCAGCTCAGCGTGAGCACTGGACGCCTGAGCGCCCGAAACATGGCCGCCGCAGCCATGTTTCAATGGAGGAAAGATGCAAACACGGGGTGGTGCCGTGATGGCACCAAGGGAAGGCCACGGGCAACAGTAGCCGCTCCAAACATTTATTGGGACCACATCAAACATTTTTCAACCGCTTCCTTCAGAACCCAAGAGTGAATTCTTGTTAATTGAGTACTTAAAGCTCTTTGCACTGCGTTCTGTTCATCTATTTTATGTTTGTGAGGAACTGTGCCGCAGAAGCATCCCACCTGACCAAAATTTGCTAGCCCCCCTCACGCCACCCCATCACAAACATCTTAGCGCCGTCCCTGGTGCTGTGCAATGGTCAGCGGACGCTAAAGAACCCCAGGTGGTCATAATTAAATACGAGCCATTTACTGTATTTGGTGTCCCTTATAGCTAAGGGCTGAAAATTTCGGCAAAAAAAAATCGCAATAAACTTACACCGAATTCATTTTAGTGTGCTAGCAGCGCAAAAGCCATCCTGTCTGCGGATGAAGCTTCATCCTGCCAGCTGTCGAAATTTTGCACAAATCAGAGCGCCGAATGGGCGCTAAAAAGAGTTTTGCAGCTGGTATGATCAGAAAGCTCTGGTATATATAAACGACATAAACAGGGTAAGAAAGACTCGAAGACATCAATGAGTAGAAACAACATGAACACGATATCTGTTGGTGCTGTTTCTAGGCTCCCGTGTTGCGTACACGTAGTAGTAAACAACTGACGCTAATTACGAAAAATGAGCCCACCACAATGGTGCAGTGTTTTTGCTGTTGAGCTACTGATTCCAAGGGCGCGGGTTCAATCCCAGCCAAGGTCATGTTTCGATGAAAGAAAAATACAAAATCACCCACGTGATGTGTGATGTCAATGTACGTTGAAGAACGGCAGGTGGTCTAAATTAATCTGGAGGCAGTCCTCCATTACGGCGTCCCTCATGGCCCATGTGCCGCTTTGGGGCACTGAACCCTATAATTTACAATTTAATTTGCAATTTACAATTGTGAAAAAGCTGAATGGCACCTTCCGCAGCAAGCGCACCAGCAGCGAAGTAATCATGGAGTATATACTATGGCTGCGACAATGACTGCAGCAACTAAAAAAAGAAGAAAAAAAAAACACAGGAAGGGTGGAATTACGGGCCAGTTGGTGACATATATGGAAGCAAAAGAGGTGCCACGAAGAGGACAACGGTCGCCATGTCTGCTTTTTTTGCACAACTTACCTACCAAACTTCTTTTTCTCCCAAAGCTTTTCCATGAAGTCTTTGGAGCCGATACCAGGGAGAATATAAACTGGCAAATTAGCCTTTACGTAAAAAGTCACCTTTATTGCAAACAACCACGCAGCCAAATGTTACAGAAATTACAACATCAGCAGTTACAGCACATAAATATCGAAACCAGACTACTTCAAAATAAAACCCATATGTTAACTTCGCTCCAACACCTACAATAAGTTTTTTTTTTCTCAGAAAGTTCTTTTAAGTGCGATAAGTGATAAATTACAAGCTTAAATACTTTCATCAAACCTAAACTTGAGTACACAAATGTCATGTGGTTATCTTTTATTAATGAAGTAACCAAGAAACTAGCTGGGGTACACAGGAAGGCTATAAGGTTCATCCAATAATGAGCAGAAACCTAGTAATTGACAGAAGTAATCAACAAATTGGATTAGACATTTTACAACTGTGCACCATTTTTGACAGGCAGAAAATTCTGCAGAAATTGATTTGTAACAAGTTTATAACAGCAATTTTCCAATGCATTTTTGAACCAGAAGTAGGATAAACACAAACACAATATAGTACTTAAAAACAACTTCTAAGTAACAAGGTACCCATGTGGGCTAGTTGGTGTACATCAGACATAACTTCACCAGCGAAAGAACGAGACACGAGAAGAAGAAGAACACAGGACAACGCTGGACAGCGTTGTCCTGTGTTCTTCTTCTTCTCGTGTCTCGTTCTTTCGCTGGTGAAGTTATGTCCAACTTTTAAGTATTTCCTACATATGTAACTGACAGGCCATCGCCAGGTAACTTCCCAAAACTCTATGAAATAACCTAACACATCTCAAAATGGTGAATTAAAATCAATACTCGTTCTTTTGTGCTTGCTTTCACTCTCCACAGAAAACACTGGTTGTTAACTGCATTTTGTAAGTTTTGATGAATATTCTGGAAGAGTCATTGCTCCAGCAAGCTCTTGTCACGCCCTATTTATCATACATTCATCCTGTAACACCCAGCGTTAAAATGTGAATAATTTTTAAAATGTGAACAATTTTAATTTCTGCCCGTATATCTGCTTGAATTGCTAGCATACTTCAAGAAATGCTCTTCTCCAACATATTTATCAACACAAGGCCTAAGTATAGGCTACCAGAAATGCAGGAACCCCACGAAAAGATAAATTTGCGCAAAAACTAACCCTAACACAAATCAGCCAAAAATTTGAGGTCGTAATGCTGCATTCACAGATGATAGACCACTTTTGAATTTTTCACTTGAACTCCTACACATGCCTCAGCTCAAATCAACTACTATGTAATTAATTATTTCATAATGAAGCTCCCAGCTTTTACATTTTTGCCATAAAGGAGCCATTAATGATGAAGTCTTGGAAATTTTACCTGATGTTTTCAATGCATGGGAATTAATGGGTTAACTCCATATTCACCAATTATGCCTGCTTCGTTCTGTTTAATGTGCTTTGCTCTACTTTAATTATTTTCATTTCCTCGGTGCAATGCTTCTTCTTGGAATAATCAGTGCCCTGAAACAAAGGGAAACCAATCCTCATAATTCCCCATTTTCCCTAAAATACCCTATTCGGGCTGCCACTGACAGTATCCCAACAAGTGCAACCCTATGGGTGATCTTGACTTCTCTCTGTCAGCATATATGCCGCACCTGTCACACGCGAGCTGCGCAAGGAAGTGTTCCACACCAGCGCGAGCAACCGCGCACTTGCCTGATGGGCTGCTCTTCCCGTCGCACACACTCCTGCTCCCAGAGGTTGTCTGCAGCCGCCTCACGCAGCCGGGGCCACCCCTGCCGTGGCCAGCTGGCCAATGCCGCGTAGCTAAGGCCCCAGTAGAGCCACACCTGGCACGGGCACTCGCTCCACAGCTGTAGCTCGAGGTGACCTACACCACCATCAAACCAACTTAAATGGCAATCAACTGACAAAAGGACATTTCAGTCCCCATTTGGGGGGCAGGTGTGTGCACAGTGAAAAAAAAAAAGGCCGCCACAGTCTGGAAGACGCTAAAGTAATGAGCGTTAGCTGTTGGACCGTGACGTCATCATTGGCACGCGGCAGGTGGTTGTTTCTACAATGCTATTCTAGGTGGCGCTACAAGACTCAATGCAAGATGTGCTGTTTTCAAGTTGCTGCCACAGATGGCGCTGTAGTCTCAGGCTGGTAGCAGACCCCACGAAATCTCGAAACGTGATGAGTAAGAGCTGACACTCTTAAAATTAAGAGCAAGTGAAGTAGCTGTTATATTTTATTGAACAGATGTAATTTTGAGGTTTAGCATACAGGGCAGCCCTCCATACAAAGCAATGCAGCTGAAGCCAATGCTATGCAGTAAAGTGTGCGCTGTCCGAAGATAAGTTTCACAATGAATGAGAGAAATGTGTTTACTGTTGTCTGCACATATATCCAACTGCTACTAAGACTTCAGTTCAAGTGTTAACAACTACTGCTGTATAAATTGTGACAAGATGACTTGACTCCTTCAGACACATGCTCTACTATCGAGGAAAATCTGAAAATACGCGTGGCTACATTTCGTACCACCTATTTAACAAAAACAACATGAATGGCTCAGACTCTTTAGGAATTCGCACAGACCTCGCACTTTTCCTCGCTCGCAGAATTGCAGCCGTATTCGCTAATAAAACACATTTATGCCCAATTAATAATCTTCCTTAACATCAAAAGCTGTTTCCACAATGAAAATCCAGCTACAGTGTCCTTTAGTAAAATTTTATGCCGCATCAGAGAAGAAAGAAGTAACGGCACCAGACAGCAATTTCTAGGCATGCGCAGAACTTTGTGACATCCGTGTTTGTCTCTTGCTTTGGAAAAGTGATTCCTTTTTCCAGACACAAAATGGCCCCGTCATTCTGTCCAGAAGGGATGTCGAATGTAGCTGGCATCACAGATTTCGTGAGAACAGCGCTAGATGCTTGGAAAGTCACGTGCACAATCGTAGATGTCGGGGCCACAAAGGGTGAAAAGACTATGCAAAGTTGCATAATTTGTTACAGAAGCAAGTGGTAGAAGGCACAGAATGAGTGCTAAACAAATAGAAAAGAAAGGATCTGACTGGAGGAGACACTGTGCTTGCATTGCACAAACATGATGCCACTGTCATCTCTTCAAACCTCCTCAGTGAAAAAGACAAAATTTCTTTGTTTTTACACAGTAAACCAAGTAACAAACTCCTGCAGTGCCCAACTGCCTAATTATGCTCATTTTTCCATGTTTGCACTCTTCCGCCCCTGTTTTACCTCTATCTCAGCCTAGAACAGCACATTAACCTCACAAACAGTTTTATTACAGTGCAGAACTGTGCTTGGCCTTTAAGAACACCTCCCACTTGAAGACTGAAAATTGGTTTTGAGGAAAGGAAATGACGCAGTAACTGTTTCACATCTTGGTGGACACCTGCATAAGGGAAGGGATAAAGGAGGGAGTGAGAGTACAAAGGAAGAAAGAGATGCCCTAGTGGAGGGATTTCGACCACCAAGGAATATTTAAGGTGCACTGAGGTCTTTTATGTTTCGCCTTCATCCAAACACAGCTGCCGTGGTCAGGTTCGAACCCAGGAACTCCGGCTCAGCAGCCGAGCGCCCTAACCACTGAACCACCGTGGCGGTTGCAATTTCCATGCTCTGGACTTGCATCATTCTTGTGTTATTCTGCTGCTACACTTCCTCTCACCCTTATTCCACCACCTTCACCCTTTTCTCACAGCATTGTTCAAGTGTCCATAGACAGCGGGACAGTTACTGTGCCTTCGCTTCTTGCTATTCACAGAAAACGATAGCTATCGTGTCTTTATTCAGAACCACTACCCCCCCCCCCCACTTCCTCAATGGGCTAGTGCGATTCCAGTGCTTACACACTCCCCACTGCGCAGCCTCCACAAAGCATCATTACCTGGATTGTCAGCATTGTGGGAGACTGCAACGCAGAAAGGGTTCTGCACCTGGACCATGGGGCGGCACTCCTTCCGGTGAGCCACATAGGTCACCGATGACCCACTGCCCTCCAGGGCGTCCCTCCCATACCTGCGTGCAGAGCTGGCATGAGGTGGTGTCTGCACAGCCCAGACCACAACCCACGTACCTGAACAGGATGTACAGAACTGCCAGGCACCCACAGATGGCCATCAGCACTGTGAGCTCCATCTTGGTTTCTGCACAAGTGGCACCATTTGAGGAACGGGATCAGGCTTAACTCTAGTTGTGTAAGGGTCACAGGGGGCGTAAAGTGCTGGCTGCCGTAACTACCTTACCGAGTGCTGGCACTTGAGCAGCGGCCATTGGGAAAGGGCAGAGGAGTAAAAAATTACAGGTCGATAAGACATCTGATGCAACAATTCTGTGAAAGCAGGTGGATTTACCCTCGATATTGCCTTGATACTTTCACTCTAATGAATGATTTTACTCTAAGCCGAGGCTTCACACACACGGCAGAATTCTTCTCAAGGCGGGTGAAGGTGGGTGGCGCTTCTGGAGGGCAGAGTTGGGGTGGGTAGGGAGCGGCAATGGATGGGTGGGCAGCCCCTTTTCTAAGGGTGGGGGGTGGGGAGGTGGCTGGAATTTCTGTAGGGTAGACTTGGGTTATGAATGGCACCCCTGGAGGATGCAGGTGGGTGCAGGAGGGTTGGATCGAAAAAAGTGGGTGGGAGGGCCACCACAGAGGCTTCTGCGACCCAGACCGGCATTTTCGCAGAGTGACAGTAGCGCTACCTCTGCAGTAAAATGAATAGAACGAGTGACGAAGATGACGAGGGAGGAAGCGGTTAGGTACAGACTGTATACAGAATATATATACAAACAATATTTCATTGTTTGGTTGAAATCCAAATGGGACACTTATATGTCTACATGTGCAAAACTAGACATATAAGTGTCCCGTTTGGATTTCAACCAAACAATGAAATATTGGTCAAGACTGGTAGACGGAACACGACACTAAGATTTAATGCCGGAAGGAATGTGTGTATACATGCAGGAATGCTAAAAACTTTTGTTTTGTTTCCCTCTAATAAAAGAACCATACTTCATGCATTGGTCACATTGGGAGCGCAGTTCATAACATGACCAACTCAAGAAACTTGGTTTGGGGGGCGGGTGGGTGACTAGTCCCATCACTCTTCTGCCCGTCATATTGTTCTGCTGGCATCTAAACAAAATATGAAACAACTAGCTCACATTCAAGCAGTTCTACATCACAGGCATTTATCATGGCTGGTTTCGACAGTGCGAATTTTATTGTTGGCTCCAATGCTGTACTGTGTCACATACTAAACACACAGTGGGAACAGCTTCAACTGTTTTTACTCTACAATGCCAATAGTTGAAAAACCGATTAATGTTACTTTGCGCAGGAAAGTTTGAAAATCTGCAACTGTTTTTAAGATTTCTCAATCAGTTTTCAGTGCTTCGACCAGTTTCAGAAGCACCTATGTATTCAAATGTGTTTTCTGAAGTGGCATGGTCAGGAGATGCCTTCTCTCAATAATAACCTCAGCGTTGTTTACATTCGTAATAACTACGCGTTATTACACGCAGATGCATCGATTTTCCTTCATTCTTCTTTTTTAATCATGAAAAAGGTGCAGCACGTCGTAAAGCCTGTCACAACGGCCACCTTGGCTGTGCAAAAAACGAAGCGAGAGAACGAATGAGCACGTAGCCCGGGATCTACAGGTAGCATACATGCTCCAGCAGAGGCGTCGACTCGTTTCGTTCGTTGTCAGTGGCTTTACATGGGGTTACTCGGCGGCGCTACGGTAAGACACCAATCTTCCCTGCAGACCAGTGGCACTGCGGTTCTAGTGCCGCAGTGACATGCACATTTCACAACCTGTCGGCGCTCTAAACCACAGTGCACCACACACATCCCTCCTTAAAACTGCACACACCACAAAAAGTAAATAACAGGTCACGTCGTGATCTCGGAGGTTAAAAAAGCGACGCTGAATGCCAGAATGTTTGCGTTGCTTGGTGTCTGCGAATTTCTTGGTGGTAAAGTTTGTGTCGCGTTTCGAGAAACTGCAAAGCAGCGACCGCGTGTGCGGATGAATCGCAGACTGAGCTCAGCAGCCAACGCATCCTCAGTCGACTGTCACGATAGGAATAGATGCCCGACGAGCACGACTTCGAGAACGCTGCTAGCTGCGTCTGTCTTCGATTGGCTACCATTGGCGTGATCGTTGACTTCGATTGGCTCAACAGGCAAATTTCGCGCTTTGCTCATCAAAACACAGAGTTTAGAAACCAGCGCTTCCTCTAACAAAATATATTAAAAGTGAGTGGCATTTGGTCCACAGCATTCTGTGGGGAAACAGAAAACCAGAAACTTTCCTAAACATGAGCGAAAACATAGGTTTTCGATTTTCGATACCAAGTGGCGGGCAGGCACGCCCCCTTTCCGCTCATTTCGAAATCAAAAGAAAGTATGCGTACATTTATTTGAATCCACTTTTCCACAAGATATGTGGCGCCCTAGGGGGTGTGGAAAAAATAAGAACTAGAAAACTAACCAGTAAGTATGCCAGTCATAAGGACGGTGAAAGAAAGAGCGTTGCAGAAGAACTTGCTGGTTCATGATTGAAGTTCAGAATGGCGCAAAAGGCACACACACAGGAAAAATAGGGGATGACACAAAGAGCGCCTACTACCAGCTGAGTTTATTGCGGAAACACCCTCTTTTATAAGGCAAGAGATATTGTTAAAGGAGATCTAAAGGCAAAATCTGCGCTTTATTACCTCTGACAGCCAAACAGTATCTGCAGGCACAAATCGAAAGAGCAGCTCATCGAAGTGCTTGCACGTCAAAAAAATGTTAAAGAAGTCACTGCCTATTCGGATCACAAACCACTAGCTGTCAAAAAATGTTAAAGAAGTCACTGTCTGTTCGGATCACAAACAACTGATTGGCGTACAGAAGAAAATTTCAACCCTACCCCAAAGGCTATAACTTCGCCTGCAGCGGTACACCATGAATCTGGCCTATGAGTCCAGTTGGGTCCAATCGGTCAGGAAATTAAAAACACAACTGGAACCAATTGGTTCCAAAAGGAAAATCAAATTACAACCAATTGGGCATTCCAATTGCTTCCAGTGTTTTAATAGCGATGCTGTTTAAGCCGGTGGTTGTTCCGTTTGTCGTGCGCAGCGGCATATTTGCCGTGCGCAGCAGTGGCTGTGAGCGTAGCTTCCTCCAAGGATCGCAGTAATGAGGCCATGGACGGACGGACGGACGGACGGACGGACGGATGGATGGATAGGAGCGCCCCCTTTGAAACGGGGTGGTGGCAATTGCCATCATGCTCAGCTTTTCTTACATTATTCAACTGTGTTGTTAATTCTCATTAAGATTCGCCATCTTCTTTCACTACGGTTTCCTCCACTTGTAACCTTAACCCGCCGCGGTGGCTCAGGGGTTACGGTGCTCGGCTGCTGACCCGAAAGACGCGGGTTCGATCCCGGCCGCGGCGGCCGAATTTCGATGAACGCGAAATTCTAGAGGCCCGTGTGCTGTGCGATGTCAGTGCACGTTAAAGAACCCCAGGTGGTCGGAATTTCCGGAGCCCTTCACTACGGTGTCCCTCATAGCCTTAGTTGCTTCAGGACGTTAAACCACCATAAACCAAACCAAACTTAATTGTAACCTTATGTCACATCTCTGCTTTTCACCCACCAATCCTCCAATCGCTTTTTGCTAACTTCCACTGCAGATTTATTTACCTGACCATTGTTATTTTTAAACCCTAGGGCCTCAGGAAGAGTGTCTGTGCCTGCATCGACATCCGGATGGATACCATCACATTGGAGTATGAGGTGTTCAATATTGTTTCCCCAGATCTATCACACTCGTGTCATCATCTTCATTTAATTTTTTTTTGTAGCTGCGCGTTTGAAAGTTGATCTTTCGGCAAAGATCAACCGGCAAATCATAGAGGCCAAACATATCATGATATTAGCTAGGCGAAGAACGTGTCAATGATCCTTCTATTGCTTTAACAGATAATGAGGTTAGATTTCTTGAACAGGGCATGTGTAGGGGGTTGTCATGACATGGTTTTTAGTTTTTGATGATTGTGTCGTTTGGTGCTGCTTGGCTTGGATATATTTTGTGTTTTCCTCAATTAACGTTAGCTTCGAGTCAGCGCTCGTCCTGTTTGCTCTTAGTCCTCGTCTTTAGCGCTGTTTGTTCATTATGTCACTGTACCAACTAGCCCAGATGTCTCTTATTTTTTTTTTCTTATGTGTCTAAATTGATTGTAAAACATATTCGCCGGAAAGAGCTTGGTAAAAGGTCGCGTTAAGTGGTCGAGAGTACGCAGCCCTCGACGACTTTGTCAGCCCACTCCACCGCCAAAACTTGCGTTCTGGGGTTAGAGCTAGCCAGCACGGCCTCCCACCGATCGAGAGAAGGAGCAGTAACTAGGTCACCCGGAGGTGGTTCTATTTTTCAGTCCCACAAGATGTGATCATAGGTGGCTAAATGCTTGCAGCAAATATTCCTATTTGAATATGCCGCCACGACTAGAGTCACGTGTAATTCATGGCGATGGCGGCGCGGCGACGCCCCCGCCACGACCAAGCATTAAGGCAACAACAACAACCGGCATTTCTTCGGAAGGTTTGACGCCGCACTCCGCTCCTTCAAGCTGCTTGCTGTCCTGTCATGCCGCCTACATTACGAATACCGTCTTCTTCCGAACTCACGGAGTGCAGGTAGAAGTGTTTGGAAGTATCGCGCCAAATGAGCGACCTGAAACAGGCGGTGTGGCGGAAACGTAATTAGAATCATGATTAAGATGTACATCGAATAATGCTTACTGTGCAGCAAACGCAATGAACGCGCTCTTTTTCAAATTATTCTCGAGAAAATAAAAATAAAATGTAAAGGTCTAGCCTTTACTCTGGAAAGTCTGCAACATCGCGCTCCCGGAAATAAAACAAAAACAAGCACACACCGCCGTTCTCCGATTGGTAGGAAGCTGGCTAAACAGCCTATCGTAAGCGACTTTGCGCGGTTAAATGTTAGTTGTTAAAGAGCCTGGGAAGTTGGTAAGTCGGGCCTTTAACAAAACGTTTGGGACGAGGTTTCACGTCTGCGAAGCGTTAGCGTCGGCCGGCGTTGTTGCCTGGCATTTAATGCTCCGGTTGCGTCTCCGCAGACCGGCCCCTTACTCAAGCATGGCGCCGAGATCGAGGCGAGCCAGACAGCGAAAGACAGGTGAGCGCGGCGTGGATCGAATTCGCAACGTGGCTCTGCAAATTCGTAACGTGGCTGTGGTTTTAAACAGCTACGTGCTGCCAACCAGCCACCCCGGCTCCGGCGCCTACCTGCGCTTTCTGCGACAAGCCGCACAACGACAATGAGATAGGGGGCGAGCTGCTGACTAGTGGCGGGCTTCACGTCCACTACATGTGCATGGTGAGTCGCCGCCGCCGCAGGTGCCATTGTGGAGAGCAATGTTTGTGGCACTTGTTTGCGCAGTTGTTCTCTAGCGGCCTGCACCAGAGGGGCGAGGTGGAGACAGATCCGCTGCGCGGCTTTGCTGAAGGGGACGTCAGGGCAGAGTTGCGCAGGGGTGCCCGGCTGGTAAGTGACGGCGAGATGCGGTATCACGTCGGCCTTGTAGTACTACCATGGTGCGCGTCTCTGGCGCAGAGCTGCTCCTTCTGCAAGCGCAAAAGTGCGACGGTCGGCTGCTGCCTCAAGGCGTGCAAGAAGGTTTTCCACATGCCCTGCGGTGCTTCTAATGGCTGTCTGCTGCAGTTTTTTGGCGACTTCAGGTGAGCCAATTTGTCCTCAAGTGGCAGTAGCCGGTACTCGACACCTTTGTGTAGTCGACCGTGACGGCGTCCTTTCTTGGCATGAGTATACGTGTGCCAGGTTCACGCTCTGTATTTTCATTTCAGTTGATCATCCAAAATGCGAGTCAGGTGCACATTCACTGTCGTGTCACATCTTTACTATAGCCGCCAGCTTTTTTTTTTTTTTTTTTTTCAGCTCTGGCAGCCTTCAGCGCGTGCATATTTCTTTGCACTGTGAACCCCTCAGCAAGTATGCCACCACTGTCCCATCGTTTATTATTTTTTTTTTCACATAGTTCCATATTTACATCACTGCCAGCTGTGTGTCACACCACCGTGCATTGTTTGCAGTGCATTATTGCATGCTGCAGTGCAAGTTATTGCTGTTTTAACCATGGCCAAGAGGGAAACCAAAAGCTTTGCATTTCAGAATGTGTTGCATGGGTAGCCTTTGAGCAGTTCATTTCGCATTGTCTTGTACGAACAGCACGAATTCACTTTGCACATCTGAACACAGTGGATGGAACAGGAAACAATGCTTGGAATGAATAATTCATGTATCCAGATGAGGCAGTGCTTCCTTTTTGTTGTCTTCACAGTGTGGTTTCTATGAAAACAAAATGCTGCAATGCTAGCAGTGCTAATTATCACATGGGAAAAGAAAGTGATGGGATGCTATCTTATAGGGTTTTAGAGTGACATGAGACAAACCGTAGTATTAAACTTTGCAAGCAGGCATGAAGAATACTAAGCAAGGAAATGAGGAAGGACTGATGACCACAAATCAAGAGTGACATATATCTCCATTTGATGCTCATTGCAAAAATTGTTCAGAGTGTTTGTTGTCATAGGTGCCGACTGTTGGGGGCAGGATATCTTCCTTCATACGACTTTGGACAGATCGACTATAAAGAACTACAGTTGCCGAAAAGTTGGAAGAATAGCACAGCCTGAAACTGCTGCAGGTACTTAGATTTGTCTTGCGCCAACAAAGGAGAAGGATGACCACCCTAAGAGCTTTAGATCCAGTTTATCATCTCTTAAAGGGATCTGACTGGCAGCGGAAACTTTCCAAACGTCTCCTTTTCCAAGTCTCTGTGCGGAATCAAATGAATGGCCACTTGATAAGCGCAGGTTTTTCTTGAACTACCTTTCAAAATATGAGCGCACATTTCAAAATAAGTCATCTGTAACTCAGTCTTTTGCTTTTTGCACGAAGAGTGCTTCATAGCACAGTTTTGCTATCTTTTCCTCTGTTCTTGAAGCTCAGCAAAGGCTAACCCACGGGGACGAGGCAGACGTACCGTGCAACCTGACTTGAAAAAATATAACAAGAAGGTTGTCGCTGCAAATGTTATTCGTCAGGAACTAGTGGACGCCATGTCAGTATATAAGGATCACAGCAGTTTTTTTACAGATGGATCAAAAAGCCCTGATCATGTTGGCTGTTGGCTCGCCCCGAGGAACTGCCATGCGGGGGAAATGCCATGCCAGGGGAAATGCCATGCAGACAGTGCATGTATAGGATACTGCCATGTGTGCGCTGAAGTGTTTTGTTGTGGGGCTTTCTCCCGTAGAGTTGTGGTTGTGCCAGATGGCAGATGCAACCTGACACCTATTCGAGCTAAGGCGGCCTCCGTGCTGGCGTTCCTAGTGGCCCAACGAGGCTCCGCGTACCGGCCTGTGATCATGCGTGATGCTGGCCAAGTGGCCAAAGTAACCCAATGAACGCAACGAAAAAGAGTCCTTCTCACTAGCGAGTTTGGGCTTATCAGCATCAGCGACCTATCTGAAGGCAGCGCTGAAGATGTGTGTGAGCGCTCATTGGCAGAAAGAAGGTGGAAAGTTGGAGACTATGTTATTTAAGAGCACCTGCCTCCTTCGTTCTTTGCATTCCTTCTTTCGTCGTCTTCCTCAATGTAACATCTTTTCATTCTTCCACTTTACAATGTCTCCTCGTCCTTGCTCCTGCGGAGCCACCACTGCGGACGCGAGTCGCAACAGTGGTTACAAAGACAGCAGTTATATTTGTTCACCACGGTGACGCGTTTCTGTTTGGGCAGAAGTTTATGTATGTGTGAACCAGAGCAATTGAAACTGAATTGAAATCTGCCGCCAACTGTTGGGATCGCAACCGTTGCGGGACAAAATATCAAGTGCTTCATCGACATCCGCAATGATCGACGAGCGACGGCTGCGTATTCCGTGGATGATTGACGTCACTCCTGCTCTGCTCACTGAAAGGTATGGCAATGCTGACGCTAAGGGTAACCTATTTGTTTGATTTACAGACTGTGATACTTAGCACAACTAAGCGATCAGTGGTTTTTTTAAGTTTTTTTTTTCTCCTAAATGTGGAACACACTTTTGATGGTTCATTCTTTGGTTGTTTTACCTTCCTGGCATTTCATTTGCAGGAAGCCATGAAAAACAGTGGGCAGATATCTCATCAAGAAGAACAAACCTCCTAAAGAGAATGACGAAAGGACACACAATTCACCCGGCACGGGACCTTCAGCGAGTGCTTCTCAACCTGCCAAGGTTTACCTTAGTGCCTCAGGCTCGACATCTATCACTCTAACCACTGTTTCCGCACACGTGCAGATTAATTGGCGAGGATCCAGCCCCTAATGTAAAAGCATAACCGGGGTGACATTGGCAACCAACTTGAAAACAGGCTTACAAATGGATTCTTTATGATGTGTCAGTTGACAAGGTATTCTGTGAGACCTGTCGCTT
The DNA here is from genome assembly GCF_055824585.1 of Amblyomma mixtum. Taxonomy (NCBI): domain Eukaryota; kingdom Metazoa; phylum Arthropoda; class Arachnida; order Ixodida; family Ixodidae; genus Amblyomma; species Amblyomma mixtum. The sequence goes on from NC_143019.1 coordinate 13,151,567, forward strand.
GATGTTTGGGCAAAATAGGTTTCCTAACTGGAAGTAAACTCTTGTAAGATTTAGGAGTTATGAGGCCTCGAATCTGCACCGTGAGGCCATGATCGGAATTGCAGCTGTGAAAACAGGGGTGAATGTAGCATCTGCTTGTGTGATTGGGAACCAAAATTAAATGAAAGACTCGAGGAAAGCACTGATAGCGACATTATCTTCATTTCAGTGCTTAGCATGCCAGGGACTGTCAGTACATGGTCATGGTGATGCAGAAAGTAATATACGACAGCTTCTTGAACTTTGCACCAGTGAGATTCCAAAACTGCAATCACGGCTTTCTCGAACCAAGTACCCATGATACTTTCAACAAAATGTTGAAAATTATGGCTCGTGATGTTCTCTAGTCACTCACAAATGAAGTTAGTGAAGCTGGTCGTCACTATGCCATGATTATGGACGAGACAGCAGACATACCTGCCAAGGAGAGATTGTCGATGTGCTTTCGTATTGTTCAAAAGAAGTTCGAAACACGAGCGGTTCTGTGGATTTTATGACACTGTGGACACCAGAGTGGCCAGTCGTGCTGTTCTCAAGGACATTCTCTGCCGTTTTAATCTTAGCATTGACATTTTCCATGGGCAATGCTAATATGGCACTGCAAATTGGAGAGGGCTGTAAGCCCTAATACAGCAGGAGGAGCCGTGAACACTGTATGTACACTGCCTTGTGTACATACTTACATGTACATACTTTGTGTACATACTTTGTAGCCCGAGTGCAACGCGCACTCGCATTCTCTGTCTGCGGCGCGCCTGCTGGGAACTTGTGTGCCCTTTCCCTTTGTTTGTATAAAACGGGCACGAATAAATGCCACGCCGATGTTCTTGTGTGGAACTGGTCCCGACTGTTACTCTGCCGACACAACCAATGATACAGACAGTACATACCCATTGAAGTTCTACGGGCAGGATCTTGAGCCTGAACGGCTTTACCTTCACCATAATATGCTCAGGTATAGCAAGTCAGTGCAATACACCCTTGAGAACATTTCTTCAAGACATTTCAATAACAGTGAGCAGCTGTGAAATCTATTGTTTTGAACTATTCCAGTTAGGTTGCACACATCTGAGAGATCGTTTTCATGCCTCCATCACATAACGTGCTTGAGGTCAACAATGGGACAAGTGCAATAAAATCGCACAGCACTTCTCCATGGGCACAAAGAGTCCGCTCACAAAATAAACCTCGGTGACATCGCGGATGATTTTATTCAGAGGTCTACTGTGCGAATAAACACATTCTTGATTGTTTTGTAGCCTTTGTGTAATATGAAGGACAGTGAACTTAATCACAGCAAAATAAGCCAGCTTTCTTCAAGCTGTCACAGTCCCTGAGCTCAAATTATCCCCCTCCCATAAAATCGGCATTCAATTCCCCCCGTGTTTCCGCTTCATCATGACAACCTCTGCTCTTTGACTCCTCTTTGCATTTTTGTTTACATTTTTAAAGATGGAGAGATTATTTTCTGTCTTTAAATTTTAAATTGTTAGCTTATTGTGGGAATGTTTGTATGGCCCAGTGTTTCTTAGACACAAAGAGTTTGAATTCTTTTTAGGTTTTGAATTTTGAGGCTATTGTGGAAATGCTTTTGTTGCCCATTGTTTTTTCTCACTTCTACTAAGTACGCGAAGTCTTCTGAAATATAAAACACACTCCGTCTGAACTCGAACTGCTTGCCTTCAACTCCTTAATTCATCCAAAAACTAGTGTGTGCTTGTGTTGCATGGGATCCATTCCTGAAAAAGATATAAAGAAAATTGAAATGGCACAGAGAAAATCCACTCGCTTCATTTTTAATGCTTATGGTAGCTCAGCATCTCCTTCCCTTCTGAGGGCTACCAACATCACATCCACTTTAGGAAACAGGTGAGCACTTGCAAGAATTACATTTGTTTGCTCACTGTACTTTAGCCAATTAAATATTAGTCGTGCTCCTTGCACAAGTTCCCAGTCCACATGACGGACTTGCTTTAGCCACAGCCATAACCTTTCTTCATACTTTGCACGCACCAATACATGCAAATGCTCATTTTTTCCACGAAGTGTCACAGCACGGGATGTACTGCCTGCAGATATATTTTTGGCCCGAGATGTCGCTTCTTTTGAAAAAAAGGTGGTTTATCCTAAGTGTCAAGTTAATGTCGTCCATACATTCCATTCCTGTGTCTTTGCATTGATTGCTGTTTCAGAGTTTTGGATTTGTGAAGTGGTTTTGTATTTTTTCGAATGTTGCCTTCCTTGCTTCGTCTCTGTCTTCAGTATGCGTAAATAAATAAATAAATTTCTCTAAAGAGTTTAGGTATTTTTCAGTTTGTTTTCTTCATTTATTTTTTTAGAATATTAGAACCCATGGAGTCATTCTTGGCATATTCACTCAACTACGATGAATAAAACGGATGTTTACATATATAGTCTCTCCGCCTGTGTGTATCTTGCCAAGGAGCATGCTCAGGGGGAGGGAAGGAACGAATGAAAAAGAGAGAAGGTGCTAGTTGCCCCCCCCCCCCCCCCCCCCCAAACCCCCAGCAGATTGAAAACTCTGCGCTTTTATTTGCTGCTCTTTACTAGTCTCACACACACTACCCAGGCAGTCTTTCTGAATAACAAGGGACACTTGGTTTAATAGTGAAGGAAATAAATCTAGGTAGCTTATGGCCCCAGAGACAAGACCTACACGTCACAGACATTCAGAAACATTAAAAGAGCACACATTTCGTACTGACTGCCTGAAATACTCCTTTTTTCCACTCGCAATAAGAGAATGGAACACCCTTGACTACTCTATTACCCGCAGCACATCACTAGATATCTTCACTCAGTCAGTAGAAAATTATCTTCACTCGTAAACACACTTGAATTCTGAACCTTTGTTGACAACTTCCTTTTTTCCCTTGCTATTTTTCTTACCAGTGCTTGTTCGTTTCTAATGTCATATATATCCCATGTATTGATTATGTTATCTTGTCTTGAACTAACTGTACAATCCGACGATCCTATTGCTGTACCCGTGACTTTTATGTATTGAACCTTAATTAAGTGCGACACTGTAGTCGTTTATATTGCCCTTTAATCCTTCTTCTTGTTTACTCTTTGTGTCCATTATTCATGACGTTGTTGTAGTTTTTACTTTGATGTGCCTTGTTCCAGCGCCCTTCCTGTTAAAATCCCCAGTGGATTGACAGTATCTTTAAATAATAATAAATAAATATGGTGTACTGATTATTACAGTGATTGCTGAAAATGCACATGAGGTGTTGCTACTGACCCAAAAAGTTTTTCTGACCTGCAAACCTGAACTTGCTTTGTGCCAACGTGCCATAAAAATGGCCAAAGAGGGAATGTTCTGGTCACAATTGCACCTTGTTACTTGGCTTACACCTTGTGGAAGAGACTGCACAACATACAAACAACACAAGGAGAGGAAGTAGTTTGGATTGGCGCTAACAACTCTCGGTTAAATTTACATGTGCATCCATAGAGAGAGACAACAATTCTGCACAGGTGCTCCCAGGAAAAGCTCTTCTCTGTTTTAAAGAGGCACCCTTGGGTTGCAGAAAAGTTCTCTCAGATACCAGATGCAGTTCTGGGCATTCTTTGGTGCAGGTATCTACGTATTTGTCCAACTTGTTCCCGTTTGCTTCTGTTATCGTGTGCACTTGTGAATTCAAACGCAAGACTGGTGCATTTGGTGCTTGCCTATTGTGTCATGTGCCTTGTCCTCGTCAGTACGGGTTGCATGTACCGACTTACCGTATTTTCTGGTGTATAAGACGCGGGTGCGTCCTATATGCGAATTTTTCATCTTTTTTTGCGAGTTCATCGATTACTCCGGTTCATGCTCAAGCTTTGTTCACCTAAAAAAAATCACTGCCAATAACGCGGTTGTAACACGGTTAATACTTCAATACTGGGACCGCCGTGCGCGACATTCTAGGTGATCTTTATCATAAAACGGCGGGTATGACGACTTCCGGGATCACAAACGCGCGGCTGTTTCGGAGTCCCCAAGCAAAAGTAATGAGAAGCGCCAAAAGATGGTGACAATCGCGCTTCTCGCCATTGTCAAGACAAGCCGGCGTTCTTTTTTAGTCACCCTTTGCAACTTTTTTTGCTCCGTGTACGTAGTACATGTTTCAGCCGAGTTGCTTCCAGAAATGGGTGAACCTTTTGATAGCGCATCTGAAGATGAAGACTTCGAAGGTTTCAAGTAGAAATAAAATGTTGTTATGGGCATATGGGGAGCTGTATCGTTTTTTCTTTCTTTTTTGCTAAAACGTGGACGGGTATGGCGTGAGTGTTGCCTTTTTCGATCACTTAGCGTTGCTTAAGAATTGCTCACAAATGCATTTCGCGATAGTCGCGCAAGCATGTTTAATTAAGCCTCACTAGCCTAACTGGGTAAACTGGGGTGCGTCTTATACACGGGTGCGTCTTATATACGAACTTTTTCAGTGACAGCTTGCATATATGGCAGGTGCGTCTTATACAAGGGTGCGTCTTATACACCGGAAAATACGGTATCCGATATCTGGTGGAAAAGTTTGTTTGGGAAGAGGCTTGTCGACAGGGAGCAACACTGCACCGACTACGTCCGGGTAACGCTGTTTCTTGTGGCAGTGCTTTTGTTGTCATGCCTCCTTCATGTTGACCTGCTGGCTCCCAAACGTGTGGAAGGCAGCTGGTGATAAGGGACAGTGCGTGCCTTAAGTACTTAAATCACAACTGATGCTCGCTGAACTGCACCACGGTTTCATACCGTTCCTCCGTTGTGTACAGGGTGTACTGCGGCGCGCATCGCCCCCGCCAGAATGTGGTGCCAATGGTGACCGGTGGCGGCATGTGCCCCATTTGCTCGGAGGAGATGGTGCACCCGTCGGTGAATGTGCTGGTGACACCGTGCTGCAGGCAGCTGTTCCACAGAGCGTGCATCCAGGTCGGTGTAGATGATGCGTTTATCCGCCATCGCTAATCTCGCCATCGCTAATCTCGCCACCGCTAATCTCGCCACCGCTAATCTCACCACCCTCTCTCCGCAAACAGCGCCAGGCCATGAGTGCTGGCAGCCACTTCTTCCGCTGCGGCCACTGCAACAACCAAGAGGCCTTTCAGAGGGAGATGCAGGAGCATGGCATCTACGTGCCTGAACAGTAAGGCAACTGCTGCCCATCCAGGCACTGTACTCGCAAAGCTGCATGCCATAAAGCCCATTTTAAAAGAATGGAAATCATGCCGCCATAAAGAACGTTTTATCGAAGTAATTTTATGTCGTTCACGCATAGGCCACACACACATCACCCATAACTTCTTATTAACAAAAAAAGACAAACCTCTGTGTGAAATGTGTGGTGAGGAGCTCACAGTAAATCACATTTTAATTTCTTGTTCACATCTCGAAGAACTTAGAAAAAAATTTTTACGGTATTTTACAATGAACACATTCCATTTCATCCCGCATTGCTTTTAGGCGACCAAACACTTGTCGAATTTTCGCTTGTTCGTAAGTTTCTAAAGAAAGCCAATGTTTTAAATCTATTATAATGTAACCTCTGTACACTTGACATAACATCATCTAACCTTGTGTTTGGCGCATGATAGCCCTAGTTGCTTATGCGCCATAAAACCCCATATAACTAACTGATCCAGTACAGCATTGCCGCTAAAAACAGAAACCCGTGTGCAAACATGCATGTCAGCCCGGCCACAAGCATGAGTACTGATCTCTGTGAAAATTGATTCAGTGGCTCTTTCTTGCTGCATTAATGTTTGTCAATAAGAGATGCATTTATGAGAAAATTTCACTTAAAAATTTTCCCGCCACTCGATCAAACTTGCAACGCCTACATCGAAACGGGCTGCTTGATGACCCCCTTTTTGAACTGAGTGGTGGTGCCACTCAAAATCTAAAAATCCAAAAAAAGCTTCCAGAAATTCTTGCCAAAAACCTGCACGATGCACAACGGTTTGCTTGCGAAAGCAGTGGTGATGGTGGAACATATATTTCTCTTCCTGGCCTTTTCTAGCTTGAAACTAGCGTCTTTTTCGCTAGAATGCGGTAATCTGTTGATACGGGCCGACTCCAATTTGTCCCAAGTGTCCCTTTAAAGGGGCTGAGACACCAAATTTTGAGGCTATAAAAAGCCTGCTATGGGCTTCCTCTGTTTGTAAAAGCACTTTCAGCCAGGTGTTGGATTCAACAAACGTTTAAGAAACATTTGAATTCGGTTTCAAAGAATGCCTAAATGCTCATTCTCGGGATCGAGACCCATCGCTAGTGCGATTGATACCGACGTCACTGTGTTAGAAGAGTAACCAAAGTTCTGATGACGTCATACCGTATTAAAGTGACATTGTCGTCCTTGCTGCTGCCATAAAAATCATCGCAGTCAGTTTTGTCGAAATCTGAGCTGCTGGAGCTAGCCATGCCGTTGTTTGTTTTCGTGCGCGATTTGTGTGCAAAAGCAGATGATGCAGCAGTAAGTGCGTTGCAGCCTTGTGGGCCCACGTGACCAGGCAGAGTTGTCGAGCTTCCTGGACGGTGGCGTCACTGCTCAACTCGGCGGCCAAAAACTGAAGCTGAAAACCATTCACATATAAATGCGGTATTATAAATTATTCACTGGGATTATGTGAACTTTCCAGCATGTATTATGCTTCCTATAGCAATAAGAAAACGTTTGAAACAAAGAATGCGCAAACCACAAATTTGTTGTCTCCACCCCTTTAAAGGTGCACTATAGAAGAATCTGAACTCGTCTTTTTACCGCGGGAACTCGATCTATACGTTCTGAGCATTCTTAGAAGCTTCGAACTATTGTCCTGTGCGATTTTCATAATGTAAATCAGATTAAATGGCCCAGCTGCCGCCTTTTTTTGAACTCGCCACAGACTGTAGGAGGAGTCAACTGACGCATGCAGTGCCTTTCAGTCAGTCGCGTGGCGGCTTTGCTTTCACTTTTATTTTGTTTTTTAGGTTGTCGTGAATAAACAGATCCAGTCAGAGGCTACATAGCCACAAATTAGGCCCACGGAAATAAAAATATGCACGGACTGTTTGCTTTCGCCGATCGCTACGTATCACTCTGCCGATGGCAGAGCGGCAAGCTGCCACGGGACTGCCTGAAAGATACGTTGACTCCTCCTACTGTCTACGGTGAGTTCGAAAAATGGCGGGAGCTGCGATGTTTAACCTGATTTAAATTAGGAAAATTGGCTGCACAGGACAATAATTCGAAGTGTCTGAGAATACTCAGAATGTGTTCAGAAAAGACGAGTTCGGATTCCAGTTTAGTGCACCTTTAAGTGGTGGGAGGTAGGACTGGAGCTGCAGGATAGGTTCTTCTTTCCCTCGCACACACAGGGACGCTTCCTGGGAGCAGGAGCCTCACGCTTTCGAGGATCTGCTCTTTCGCTACAGGCACTGCGATGCACCCCACTGCCGCTGCCCATCGGGGCCTAACCACCACCAGGAAAGCGGGTGAGTGTGGCTGTGGTGCTGCGCCGAAGCTGAGTGCGTGGCTAACCTAACCGTCCCTTCTTTGTCCCGCTGCTGCGCAGTCGCTGGAGGATCGTGGTGTGCAACGGCTGTGGCTCCCAGGGTGTGCACTTGGGCTGCGCCAACAAGGCTGGCATCCACTGGCTGTGCCCCGACTGCCGCCAGGTCATCAGCCGACGTGAGCGGCCTGCCCGACCACTTGCCGCGCCCAAGAGCTCTTTAATCCCGCCGGTTGCGAAACTCCCTAAGCGCCGGCTTCAGAAAGCAGCTCACTGATTGCTCCAGATTTGGAGCTCTATTGTTCCATCATGGGTGAGGGGAATAATGGGTATTGGTGCTGTAATGGACGCGGGGAATGGAAAAGGAACGCGCTGACAACTGCCGCCAAAAGCAGGCAACAATGCCTTCTTGCCGCAGAAACGGGAAGGAAACAGAGAAGTAAGCCTCCTTGCGACAGCACGACAAACACTAAAAAGAAGGCTCTGAGAACACAAACTAAAAGGACTAAGACCATGAAGTGCAATACCAGTACGCAAGAGCTCAAATCTTAGTGCTAGGGTGGCGATGACAAGAACAGCATGCATCACTAAGCGTAGTAGAGAGAGAGAGAAATAACTAGGAGAATAAGAATGGGGTGGGGTATTATCATTATCAAAAACTTTGATAATGAACAGAGGAGTACATTTTGCAGGCACACCCAGGTCATGAGTAGCAGGTTACCAGTATTAGTACTAGCGTATTTACATAAATTTAATGAGAGATTTATGGCGCCTCCTACTCTGAAATCGGTCTGCTTGCATTAAAGCCTCTGAGAGAGTCACGAAAGGAAAGACACAACTCTCCCCGAGTCAGTGAACAGCTCAATTGTCCTTTGAGCTACATGGTGGTAGTGACAGAGATGTGTGCTGCATGTGTTGGGGTTGCAACTTTGTGGCGGAAACACATCACTGTAGTAATATGCTACTGGTGTCCACTGGTGTTGACAAGGGCATTCTTGACAAGGTTGTAGACTGTTGGTTTTGAGGAAAGGAAGGGTGCATAAATGGCTCCCTGTTTCAGTGGGCATCTCACTTGCACTCTGAGGTATGTGGGGGTGGTGACAGAGAAATGTGGGCTGCATGCATTGGTGTCGACAAACGCTGAACTGCACTGCAGTAATAGGCTGCTGAAATGCAGCACTGGGGCAACAGGCTGCCAGTGCTGGCTAGGGTTGACAAAGTTAATTGATTTTACGGAATGGAAGGGTGAATAACAGGCTCCCTGGGTCAGTGGACACCTCAGGCACACTTTGAGCTATGGAATAGTATTGACTGATGGATGTGACTGGTTGCTGCTGTGGTACAACCTTGTAGACTCCCTTGATTTTGAGGAAAGGAAAGGGGCATAACTGTTATGGCTCTCTAGGTCAGTGTACACCTCATTTGCACTTTGAGGTATGTGGGGTGGTGACAGATGTGGGCTGCATGCAATGTTGTGGGAAACATTGTGACAGAAAGGTAGCACTGGAGCAGTAGGCTGCTGGTGTTCATCGGGGTTGGTGTAGACAGGTTCCCTGGGCCAGTGGGCACCTCAGTCGTGCTTTGAGCTATGTGGTGGTGTGACTGATACCAGAAACCCAGAACTGGAGCAATAGGCTGCCAGTGTTAGGAGCATGACTGTTATGGCTCTCTGGGTCAGTGGTGGACACCTCATTTGCCCTTTGAGGTATGTGGGGTGATGACAGATGTGGGCTGCATGCAGTGTTGTGGTAGAAACATTGTGGCAGAAAGGCAGCACTGGAGCAATGGCTTCTGGTGTTCATTGGGGTTGGTGTAGACAGGCTCCCTGGGTCAGTGGACACCTCAATCGTGCTTTGAGCTATGTGGTGGTAGTGACTGATACCAGAAACCCAGAACTGGAGCAATAGGCTGCCAGTGTTAGGGGCATGACTATCATGGCTCTCTGGGTCAGTGGTGGACACCTCATTTGCCCTTTAAGGTATGTGGGGTGATGACAGATGTGGGCTGCATGCAGTGTTGTGGTAGAAACATTGTGGCAGAAAGGCAGCACTGGAGCAATGGCTTTTGGTGTTCATTGGGGTTGGTGTAGACAGGCTCCCTGGGTCAGTGGACACCTCAATCGTGCTTTGAGCTATGTGGTGGTAGTGACTGATACCAGAAACCCAGAACTGGAGCAATAGGCTGCCAGTGTTAGGCGCATGACTGTTATGGCTCTCTGGGTCAGTGGACACCTCATTTGCCCTTTGAGGTATGTGGGGCGATGACAGATGTGGGCTGCATGCAGTGTTGTGGCAGAAACATTGTGGCAGAAAGACAGCACTGGAGCAATAGGCTTCTGGTGTTCATTGGAGTTGGTGTAGACAGGCTCCCTGGGTCAGTGGACACCTCAATCGTGCTTTGAGCTGTGTGGTGGTAGTGACTGATACCAGAAACCCAGAACTGGAGCAATAGGCTGCACATGACTGTTATGGCTCTCTAGGTCAGTGGACAACTCATTTTTGCTTTGAGGTATGTGAGGGTGGTGACAGATGTGGGCTGCATGCATTGGCGTTGACAAGAGATGCTGCCGACGCTGCTGCTAGGGGGCTGTGTGCGACAACCGGAAGTCGCAAACCGAACGTCAGCGAATGATGTATTCATGGGTGGGGCCCAGTCTCAGAACTGTTTTCTTTATTTTTTCGGGTGCCCCGCGTGTATGAGTTGGGGGGGGAGAGGAGGAGCATAATTTTTAATCATCTATAACTTTGTTGTTATGAGGCTAGCTCAAAAATTCTTGCGCTGGGGTGACGAGACATGGAATGCTTACCTCCAATCTGCTTTATGTAATCTCAATTAATTTATTGCATAGTCCCTTTAAAGAACCATAGGTGGTCGAAATTTCTGGAGCACTTCACTGTGGCATCCCACAGCCTGAGTCTCTTTGGGACGTTAAACCTGCATGAAGCCTAAAAACTGATATGTTTATTTCTAACAACCGGGTACAAATCTCTAACTGCATCTACATGCCTAACTCTACTACTTAGAAAGTTAATTATTAAAAGTGAGTTAACCAGCTTACTACTTAAGACAAATCACCGATTTTCTGGTGTCAGCCAACACTAGTAATACTGTGCTTAAAAAGCAATATTTTTACCTCTAAAAACTTATTTTTGAGAATTATCTGAAACATCTGGTATAATGCGAATGTTTTTCTCAGTGCTCCACAAGATAGCTACAGCAAGCTTTACCACCAGGCTCGTCAGCTGTAGGAGAAACCAAATTTTCAATGACTTTTGGGCCGTGCAGTGCGCACGAGCAAAAGCGAGGGTTGCTATAAATGAATGGTTCGACGAAACAGCTATGACGGATGAGACGGAAGAAGAAGAGACAGACACATGCGCTTAACTAACAACCAAATGGTTTATTGCGAAAGAGGGTGGCAATATAATGCACAGAAGGGAAGCAAATGCGAGACGAACATGACATGACATCCATGCGGGAAATCATCACTGATTAAGAAAGGCGAGCTCCCATGGGAATAGAGCCACTGATGGTTGGCTTACACATGAGTTGCCCATTGCGTGAATGTGAAAAGCCTCTGATATCAGGCGCGAGGTATGGTCTCTATACTTGGCTATGATAGTGATTCAGTTCAGAAACGCCTCACGTTCATTGCAATCTGCGCTGTGGAGGACAGTGTTATTTCGGTGTGACTGGTTTTCAATGTCTTTGGCGTGTTCGCGTAGCCGTTCATTGATGCACCCTCTGGTCTCCCCGATGTAAAAATGGCCGCATGGCAGTGGGACCTTGTAGACTACTCCGCAGCAACAGCTGACAAATTTGTTTCAGTGTTCTTTCTGACAAGCTTTCTTTCCACTTTCCTGATTCACTCTCTTGCACAGGCCTCTGAACTTGTTCCTGGCAGAGAAAAGGAGCTTCACGCCGGCTTTGTTCACGATCTATTTTTGTTCACAACCTTTTCCGGTTGTGCGATACTTGGTGAACATATGGAATACATGTGATGTGCTTATTGTCTAGTTTTCATGTGACCTTCTGAATTCTGCATTCTGCTAGTATCGACTCTGCTACACTAGATAAGATATTGGTCGGGTAGCCTGCAGAGGTAAGCCCAGTAACCAGCGCGTCAAACCTGGCTTGGGTTTTTATGTGCACATGGTCTAAACAGAATGACTTTCATGCATATTTTTGCTATTCCGCGCTTAACTATCTTAGAGTGGGCCGACTGGAAGGGGAGGAGGCTCTTCTGGGAGCGCGACCAACAAACATGGTCGAACGATAGCACAAGTTCCAGATCTAAAAACCTTAGCTTGTTGTTAGTCGGGCGACCATGTTTGTTGGATGTACTCCCCGCACTCCCAGAAGAGCCTCCTCCCCTTCCAGTCGGCCCACTCTAAGATAGTTAAGCGCGGAATAGCAAAAACATGCATGAAAGTCGTTCTGTTTAGACCATGTGCACATAAAAACCCAAGCCAGGTTTGACGCGCAGGTTACTGGGCTTACCTCTGCAGTCTACCCGACCAATATCTTATCTAGCGTAGCAGAGTCGATACTAGCAGAATGCAGAATCCAGAAGGTCACATGAAAGCTAGACAATAAGCACATCACATGTATTCCATATGTTCACCAAGTATCGCACAACCGGAAAAGGTTGTGAACAAAGCCGGCGTGAAGCTCCTTTTCTCCGCCAGGAACATGTTGTGAGGCCTGTGCAAGAGAGTGAACCAGGAAAGTGGAAAGAAAGCTTGTCAGAAAGAACACAAACAAATTTCTCAACTGTTGCTGCGGTGTAGCCTACAAGGTCCCACTGCCATGCGGCCATTTTTACATCGGGGAGACTGGAGGGTGCGTCAATGAACGGCTACGCGAACACGCCAAAGACATTGAAAACCAGTCACGCCGAAATAACATTGTCCTTCATTCTACAGGCCCGTGCTTGTGCGATGTCAGTGCATGTTAAAGAACACCAGGTGGTCGAAATTTCCGGAACCCTTCACTACGGCCTCTCTCATAGCCTGAGTCGCTTTGGGACGTTAAACCCTATAAGCCAAACCAAACGAAACCTTCATTCCGCAGATTGCAATGAACGTGAGGCATTTCTGAACTGAATCACTATCATCGCCAAGTATAGAGATCATACCTCGCGCCTGATATCAGAGGCTTTTCACATTCACGCATTAGGCAACTCATGTGTAAGCCAACCATCAGTGGCTTTATTCCCATGGGAGCTCGCCTTTCTTAATCAGCGATGAATTCCCGTATGTATGTCATGTCATATTTGTCCCGCATTTGCTTCCATTCTGTGCTTTATATTGCCTCCCTCTTTTGCAATAAACCATTTGGTTGTTAGTTAAGCGCATGTGTCTGTATCTTCTTCTTCCGTCTCATCCGTCAGCGCTGTTTCGTCATACGATTCAACATGAACCAACCAGCCCGACTCAGCCCTCTCCTTGCTATAAATGTGGAAAGAAGGCATTGAGGGCTGTCGAGAGAGAGAAGGTACTGAAAGCGTTAAGTGGAGTAGGGAAAGCAAAAAAGGAGAAGCGGGTACAAGACTGGACAGCACTAAACTCGAAACAGCCGTGACACGATGATGACAGCAGCTGCTGCTGTGTGGGAGACTGCTTGCATTACCGCTACCGAGGCTTTGCTGCTATCAGTGATGTTGCACGCACTTCTGAAGTGCTGCCTCTCAGATAATATTAGTGCGTGTAAGCACTAATCTGATGGGTGCCAACCCCGAATTGGAATCGTTTGTTGTCTGTTCGCCTAGCGCAAGCGCTCCATCTCGCGGTACTGCCCACTCTTCGTCGTCTTCTATGTGGCACTAATCCGGTGGTTCTGACCCAAGCAAAATCGTCTCTCGAGTGTCCGCAGCTGGCCTAGTGCCAGTGTTCCGTCCTGCTGCTCTGCCCATTCATCGTCGTTTTCTACGTTGCAAAAATCCGCGCTTTCGCTCCGATCCGAATGTAATAAACATTCTCTGTAGTTTTTTTACTTATCGATTGCTTTGGTTGTCTTGCATACTGTCCCCGTTTTTTCCAAGCCCTCGGCCTTAGTTGGCTCGAACAGGCTGAGATTGCATTATAATCGTTAATATTTAAAAATTTTTTTTTCGAAGTCTCAAATTTCTATATGTACAGGTGCCGTCAAAAGTAAATGGAAGGCAATATTAACGAAAAAATTTAATCATTGCCCGCTCAATTCATGCATGCTTGAATACATATGTGCAGACTAATTGTGATTGTGCGCATTGCACTCTGCACCAACAAACATGGACCATTGTGCTTGAGATTTAAAGACATTAAACTTTTTTGACAAAGTCACCTTCCGTTTACTTTTGACGGCGACTGTACATGTAAATACAGTTGTATCTGGCTAGTGCTCACCTATGGGGCAGGAACCAGGATTCCAAGGAAAAGGGTTGAAATTAACTTGATGAGAGCGGAGTTAGGGGTGGACAGGAAAATGGTCGGCTGACATTGATACAAGAAGAGAGTTAGTTGCATGCATTAGCAACATGAAGGAAGGGACTTGGACGGTACATCTGAAGTGGAGGGATGCGGTGGTCCACGTGAGCAAAGCAGTTAATTGCAAAGAAAAAAAGTATTGCAGGAGGCGGCAGCAAGTCAGGTGGGCAGATGATGACATTCAAAATTTTGTGGGCATAGGGTGACCGCAGCTGGCGCAGTAGAGGGCTAATTGGGCATCAGTGGCAGAGGCTCTCGTCGTGCAGTGGATGTCATCAGGGTGATAGGATGACGAAGTCTTGTCACCCGTGGCAACAAAATGGAACGCTTGTGGTCGTGGTCCATTTATTGCGACCGGTGATGGGTGGCCGCCGACAGCACGCTCTGGAGCTCACGGTCCGCTTGCCCTTTGATCAAGACTGGCCACAGGGGACATCCGGATTTTGTCAAACTGGAGTTTTGTGACTGGTGCGATTAAAGACCTCTGTTTGCCCCCCCCACTGTGGGGGCCTAGCTGCCAGCTATGGTTCTCCTTCTTGCAGCGCAACCTGCCGCCCGACGCGAGGCCCCCAAGGAGACGGCGGAAGCTATCGAGGTCATTGAGATTGACAGCGACGATGATGACGTCGAGATACCTCAGCAACGCACAGCCCGCAAGTCGGCGCCCGGCAGCGGTTGTCACCTCCTGGACTTCGCCATGCGCGGGGGAAGCAGCAATGTTGACGGCGGCACGTTGCAGCTCACACTCGAAACAATCTCCGGCAGTGTGATTGTGGCAGTAGTCTCGCAAGAGCCTGGCGTCTGATGCGTATGCAGTAATCCTGCTTGTATATGCATCCATCTTGCCCTCAACTACTTGCTACCTTCACCAGTGTGCCACTGAGACAGTTGTTGCACAAGATTTTGGCTCTTAATGCGTACATACAAGGTGGCTCACTGCTAGTTTCCTTTTTAACCTGAAGTGCTCAAAACTGCTTGCCACCATCACTTGTAGTTTCACTATGGCGGTTGTTGGACAAGTTTCTGTCACTCATTGCATATACAACTTGCCAGTTTCGATTTCATTCATCCTGAAGAGTTCATAACTGTTTACCTCCATAGCCCACTACCTTCAACATACTCATATATCCATGTTTCATTGTAGAAATAAATATCCTCGCTCTTTCATGTCACTTTCACATACCTGCCCTGTGATTTCATTCTACCTTGTCAGCTGACTCAGAATTCAGCCACTAATCCTTTTTGTCGGACCTCAGCAGTCATAGAGTTTCTTACTATTACCTAGAGGGAAAGCTGGCGGCGCTGCACTTCAGCCACCATGGACACTCAAAGCATCATGGGGCGGTGAGCTACTTGTTGCGAGACAGTCGTAGTTTTTCAGGAACACGGAGTGTCATTACTAAGATGTTTCATTCCGAAAACTCTGTCCGTGTGTGCGCAGACGACTTTCGCGCGAACGCAGTGTGCAAAAGCCATAGTAGTGAAAACGCAACGACACACGACGCCAATAAAAGGTTTTACTCTTCCGAAATGCCATTAAAAAACCTCTTAAAGTATCTAAGCAACAACATTTTTTTTTTAAACATATTTACTTTTAAAAGTGCGCCTGTTAATTATGCAATATTAGTTTTTTTAGTGTTCATCACTTGGCCAATAGGAGAGCGAGCCGTCTCTTATTTTGGGCAAACTTTGCACTTAAATGCTTTTCTGCTCGTTTGTGGCAATCATTAGACAAGATGTTGAATGTTACGACATTCGTTATCTAACAGCTTTATTTTTCTATTATTTTTTGGTCAAAAGTTGCAGTTCCGCCACAAGTAGCTCACCGCCCCATGATGCTTTGAGCGCCCATGGTGGCTGAAGTGGCCTCGAGGGGTCTCCATGCAAACTACCATAGAGGGGTCGCCAGCTTTCCCTCTAGGTAATAGTAAGAAACTCTATGTCAGCAGTGGCCTAGTGGTTCAAGCATCCGTCTCATATGCGGGAGGTGCGGGGTTCGATCCCTAGTGTCGCCAGGTGTCCATCGGTTTCAAATGGCAACAGGTTTTTTTTGTGGCCTGGTGCTCGATTTCTCTGGGGTGGAATGCTTGGAAAATGGGTCTTTGCCACCCCACCTGGGCTAGATGGAAATGGCGTTATATCATGGAGCTCTTTAGCCAAAAATGTCTTTTCGCCATCGTCATTAAGATTCATCATTATCACCTTCTTTATTACTCTATCACACAGTTTACAAACTCTGGCATATAAACTACAGGCAGACTTGCAGTTTGAATCATTTTGTGCCCTTCTTGTAGCAGTGTTTGCTTCAAAAATGTGGCTGATTTGTTTGCTTAATACAGTGAGGACGGACGGGACAGAAGTGCTACCTCGCAGCTGGCTTTCTTATTCGAAGAAATGTCTTGTGTGCATTTTTTGAGCCTTAAAATGAATAAGGCACAAAGAAAAAGGCTACTCATCGCACAGCTGAACCCAAAAAGTCCCAGTGGTTCATGGTTCAAGCGTATGATGAGTAGTGCTTTATTCGTTTGCATGTTCAAAAATGTATTCAAGTTGAGTTTTTTTGAACAATGAAGCCAGTTGCGAGTCTGCTATCGTACTGCGTCTAGTTTTGAACTGGTATCCAACAGCCCAAATCGCAGCCTCTGACTAAATTGACTGTGTGTATGAAAGCATCTCGATATTTATGCTAACAGGAGTGCGGCAGGCAAGACAAAGGTGAAAGGTACACCGTTGCCATTTTATTAGTTTCTCTGCTTTTCTATTCTTGTATGAACATATATGGTTTCGATGAACATACATATCCAAAAAAGGCTAGATCGCTTGGGAATCATAATTCGTCTAGACTACAGCTTAAAGGTCGCCCTGAAACGCCTCCTGGGGCGATTACATACACTCGCTTAATCACTATGTTATGTTGTCACAAACACCTGAGCCAAGTAGTAAAGTTCTATACATCACAGAACCTACAATGGCAACTTTTTGAAATGATTGCTCTCCTCTGTGTTGCGCATCTGCATATGCCAGTTAAAAAGAGGCTGTTGGTTGCCCCAGAGGCATAGATTATTGGCCCAATATTGGAAATGCATTAACAAAAGTCGGTGCTACCAGGAACCAGAGTGAAGCCGTTCATTACCAATATTGGGGCGATTACTAGTGCTGCTTGGTTAGGCTCTTGCAGACCTCGTGCAGCTACCAAGGCTGTGGCCAGTCAGCCACATCCTCCAGTGGGTTGGGAAGCTCTGCCCCTCCAGCAAATCTCTGTGCTCGTTGGCAGCCGGCGGAGGAGCTCCAACCTTTTAGAATGCAAACCGTGACCCTCAGAGGAGAACGAAAGGCACGAAAACGCTTAATTCAAATTTTGACTACAGATAACTTGGCTCCTACGAAACTCTGTAAAAATATTCTTGCTGAAAGATACTTGTGAAGTGGTGTTCTTAGCATTCCAGACATACCGCAGCTTTTTTTGAGCAGAGTTCAGGGCCCCTTTAAATGCACAGTCTTGCTCACTAATGATTCTAGCTTTGGTATGCACAGCACAAGTTACTTCTTGCCCCATGCTATGAGCTACTGGCAGTTGCAGACACCTATACTCATCCTGCGATCAGATTATGTTCTTGTTGTCATCTTAGTTCTTCCTACATCAGCTACTCAGTAGTTTCAGCTTCTGCATGGTGGCCCCATTAAGGCCAAAATTTTTCTTGTTACTATGAAGAAGAGCATGGGCATTGAACTTGTACATTTAGTTGGTGCTTTATTGCGGGTCTCGTGCAGTTTCCATTCATCATGCGATTTCTCAGAATTCCATTATGGGACAGTTTGCTTTTCTCAGTATGTGAAGTAACGGGAGTTGAAAATGATGTGAAAGCTCTGTTTGGCTTTCACAAGTACTTTGGTTTAAGAGAATTTGTAGCCAGAGCCATTTCTTCCATTTGTTGGATTTTCTAAGCATCAACCGCAGGCCATTTCCCATTTCTGGATCTCTCTTTCACCTTGTTCCGTTACATATGGCTTTTCCTCGGAGGCTAAAGTTTCATACGTAAAATTAATTTGCGTAGAATCTTGCCTTCAGCCTGGTAACCATTTTCCGCTTCACTGCACGAGGTCAGTGTGCCTAGTCAAAGAAAGGGACGTACAGTGCTTTATCAAAAAATGCGAGCACTCTGGCCTCCTTCACTTATGGGAGTATCCCGTCATTAGGCAAAACTGCCAAGACAAAGCGAAGGTCGTCTCTCCCTTTTGCCTGGATTTGTTACTTGCCTACAGTAATCCAAGGTCCAAGAAGCAGCACCCACAAAGGTGGGCAACCAAATCTTTTTTCCTGTGGCCATTCGGCGGCTTTGTCATGAGCCTCTTTTCCCACTTTTTTACGAGACGAGCCTTTTAAACAGTCCTGAAAAAGGCATTTTGGTAACACTGATATGACCTCTTTCTGAAGATTTCCACTGGACCGAGTGATACTGTGCAGTGTTCATGAAAGGCACCATTATTGTTGGCTTTGCAGTCTTCAGGCTGAAACATGGCTTGTCCAGGGTACTGCTTCTGAAGCACTGTAATCTAGTGGACAGCTGCCAATTCTCATGCACATCTATTTGTAGAACGCAAACTCGACTGTTCACCACATTACAGCCCTTAGACTTAAAAACATCAGCAACATGGCCAGTTTTTGTGTTGCAGCTATCAACAGCTGTTAGACTGTGCTTTGAATTTGCATTTCCACGATTCAACAGACCGAAGCATACATCCGATGTCCAAGATACATAACTTTGACAGCCAATTGTATGCTCCCTGTGCTAAACTTGGCGAATGACGTTTAGTGCGAAAGGACTAATCCGGAGGTTCAGAACCCAGCAAAATTGTCTCTTCTCGATTGCATGTCCGTGAAGCCCTAGCGCTCTGACCTGCTCATCGTCGCCTTCTATGTGGCTAGAGTCTTGATTTGGACTTGTTGGTTAGAATGCATGATAAAAAGCAGCAGCGCTAATAGACAAGTCCTGTTGTCTTGTGTTCGTCCTCGTCTGTTCGCGCTGCTTCTTTTTATTACGTATTCTATGTGGCACTAATCCGCTGGTTCTGACCCGAGCAAAATCGTCTCTTGCCGACTGCCTGTCCGAGAAGCCCTAGTGCTCCGTTCCGCGGCACTGTCCGCTCATCGTAGTTTTCTGTGTAGCACAAATCTTTCACACTGATTCGATGTAGTAAACATTCTCTGTCATTTTTTCTGTGAAGCTTCAGCCACATCATGGCAAAGGGCACAACGAGTGCTCACAGTATAGTAGGATACACCTTAAAAAAAAACGGCAGTTGTTAACACTGGGCCACGGTCTCCGGAGTCTTGTAGTATTCCGCTAGCCAATCACAACAGTAAATGAAATCTGCTTTTTAATGTTAGACTTTACTAAATGAGCCATTTCTCAAAATTTTAGAGCTTATTTTTTTTTATTGGCTTCTTTAGATGCCAAGAAAAGCTTTAACAACGGACTACTTTTTCTCGTGGAGGAATGCTGTGCGGCGGCTCTAAATGTGGGCAGAGCTTCACTGCAGACTTAAGTTGTATCAGACTATAGCACACAGTGTCATGGTGGCTACTGTATTCCACGGTTTACTACCATGACTACTCGGGTGTGGCAAGTATGTCCGAAAGTACTCACAGCCAGGTCCAGTTGCACAATGGCTTCAAATTGCCATTATTTTGACTACTGTTGTCCGAGGCACCGCTACGAAGCAGCGTGCTGAAGTCAATACTAGAAGAATCCTGGTGGCAGAATTCCGTCGGCATGTTTGCTGCGACATGCATGGCGGTGTAGCAGACGCCGAACATGAAGCGACCGTTTGACCGTTCAGAAAGGTGCAAGTCAGACACTGTTCTGCTGTGTGATCACACACTGTACATGGAACAACAACTTCATGCCAATGTCATCAGAGCTGCCGCGGTGGCTCAGTGGTTTATGGTGCTTGGTTGCCGACTCAAAAGAATCGGGTTTGATCCCGGCCACGGCGGTCACATTTTGATAACAGCAAACTGCTAGAGACCTGTGTACTGTGCGATGTCAGTGCAAATTGAAAAACCCTAGATTGTCGAAATTATCAGGGCCCTCCATTACACCATCCCTCATAGCCAGAGTCGCTTTGGGACATTAAGCCCCCAAAAACCAAACCAATACCACCATGCAGTTATGTTCACCAAGAAGCTTCCTTCAGTGTGAACAATCTACTTAAAATGGCTGTTTCTGAATATGGCAGCTGGGCCCTCTGAAGACCTATTTTGCTTACTGCAAGGCCCATCACGACTGTTAACTCTGAGATAGTAGAATACCAAGTGCGTACCAACAACAGGGAAGGGATTAAGGCCACAACATTTCACATAAAATTCGATTTTTACCCGCTGAAGATTACTGGAGTATGATGAGCGAAATGAGCATGCACATTTCGAGTCACAGTGACATGGCAACTTATTGCTCCAGTGTGAGCAGAAATGAAAATTCTGAATTTTCATGAACAAAAGCAGAGCAAAAGAATTGTGGTTCGAAGGCACTAATTCTTAATAAAGGTAGCTTTGCTAAAGTTTGGTTTTTTTATTACGCACAGGGCAACTGAAAACTGGTCCTAACATTTACACATCTAAAGAAATACAGGTGAACAAACAATAACAAGGCAGTAACTTGCACAGGCAACGAGGCAGCTCCACAATGTATCGTTATGTATACAGGGTGGACATGATCAAACCAGGATAACTAAACGTGTGCGGTTACTTGAAGTTTGCAATTTGTAAATTCCATGCATATTGCCTTATATTTTCAAATGTACCACCGCTTGAATATTACTCACTCCACACATACTGTTCCCAAGAACGAGTAGCGAATGAGAGAAATGGGCTTGTGCACACCAATAAGGATTCCGGGCTTCAAACTGTGGCACCTCCTTGCGGAGACTAGAATATAGTCACCGTTTCTGTGCAGAGCATTACACAAAACGCACTCGATAGCTCTGCCATCCCACGACATTTCACTGGGCACAAGGTATGCCCGTCCTCTTTGGCCAACTCAAAATAAATAGGAAAGTTACTGTGGGCAAATTTTACAGCACATAAGCCGAGTGGTGTGAACGATTGTCTGCTTACAAGGACAGAATGATTCAGAGTAACAAAGGTGCAGTAAACCAAAACAGGACTTGAACCGAAGGTACGGTGTCAGCACTTCTCTAGTCCCACAACCTTGTCTCCCCCGTTGGCACAGACCCAACTGCGCTCGCTTCGGACCGTCAATTGCCGATGCAGGGGGGTTTCCTGTGCTGACCCTGGATTCCAAGCAACACTTTATTCACCTATGTACACAGTCCCTCCTCCACCTGCTCACTCCATCTTGTTCCGTTCAAACCGCACAGTCATAATCTCCTGCAAAAGAAAATAATAACAAAATAAAGAAAAGCAAAAAGAGGGTGTTGGTAGACAACCCTGTCCCCCCCCCCCCCCCCCCCCTTTTTCCCATAGTCCATCAAACCATTGATCCTGATCCACTCACCTCATCTGAATCCAAAAGGCTTGGCAGGGCTCTGTAATAGAAAAGGATTCCACACTTTTCTTAGTGACAGCATGGACTTTTGTTTCTTGGGCAATACGAAGGATGAGAGACGATGACTTAGGCAGGAATGCCAGAACAGATGTCGACTGATAACTGACATTTTCTTGAACACAAAATATACATGTACCTTTGCCAAGCAATAACAAAATAATTAAAAAAATTGACAGGCAATCACACAATGTGATGCAGTGTTTCTGCATCACCAGTATAACTTTAATTTTTGTCTTTATAAATTTGCTTTTAGTATTTGCCTTTTTTTTTATTCGAGGGAAAGAAAGTTATAAGAAGGAGTGTAAACTAGCCTCGCTTAAAAAGTGACAAAAGTTCACGATAAAGCGATTATCATGAGTCCACTTGCGATAGTCGCCTGCAACATCCCATTGCAGGCGCCTGACTGTGTCTTTCTGACTGCGTCGCCCGCAAGAGGCGCTATTGCTGTGCGGATCCTCCTCTCCCTTTCCCTCTTGCACTCCTCCCTCCCTTGCTCCGGCGGCTCCAACATGAGCACTAGTTCCTCTTGCTCCTGCTAGAGGGCGCTATTGCAGCATGCCTTTTCCTCAATTTCTTCCCTCCTTAATGCAGTAAAACTCAAAATAGTAACCATTACTCTTTAACAAGTAAAACCAAAAGAAATTGCAGGAAACATGCTCTGGCCTCGTCCTAAGTTCACTGTAATGGACAGTTGGCTAAGGCACTGGTCCTCACGAGTTTAGCAAGGCTTCTATGGTTATGGTTGGATGCTTACGTTTCACCCAGTGACGAGGGAATGGTTTCCTCAACCCACTTGAGGTCATCCTCCTGCAATGAAAGACAGCGCACCCTTCAGTGAGTCTATCCAGCCTCTTGACAGTGGGTATGGGACACAGCTGCATGGTTTCTGTGCTGCTAAGGATAACCCCCAACCAGCACGCTGCTAATGGACACCTAGCTGTCTCTGGATGAACGGACCCAAGCGCGTTCAATGTGTGGGTTGCATGCAAGCCCTCTGAAGACTGCCCTATCGCTGTCCCTCATTTCCTTTAGACGGGCATCTATCCAGGACATGGGTGAAGCTATTCGAAGGTCATCTACAGCTAATGAGCAGTGGATGCTTGGGGCAACGTTCATAAGCTTTTCAGACTGCCACTGGTAAAAAGCAGTCACTGCAAAAGCTTGGTAATTTGCCAGACCACATCCTTTAACTCTTGCAGCTCACCCTAAAACAGACTACTTGGTGGCCACATTAACAGTGCACCCTTAATTTGAGAAATAAAAAAAACCAACAACCTTTCCTTGTTTTGTGCAAGGTATAGACTGGAAGAAGTCAACACCGTACACTTGTGATTGGTATAAAGCACAGAAATGCATTTCCACATTTTCATGCAAACATTTTTTCAGAATGTATCCAGAAATGAGCACCCACTGCTATGCCTACAACTCGCTGCTCTCAACGAACTGTCATGTGCAAGCCACGTGAAAGATGGTCAGTTTTTACAGGCACCTTGATGCGGCTGATCAATTACACGCTAAGTCAAGTCATTTTATCTGAATATTCTGGACTTTGCTTAGCCGAACACATCTCGAGATACTACAGACGGATACAACTCAAGAACAAAGCGGCTTTTCGCCGTCACAGGACCCCCCCTCCAGCCAATGGCGTCGGCCAATTCTCATGGCCCTGCTAGAGTGACAATATGAGAATGGCAAATAAAAGGGTATGATGGTCCCCTCTGCATTGTTACACCATTCCCTGCATTGTGATGCTAGCAGGTTCTTGAAAATCAGCTGCCACCATTGGCTGGACGGGGGTCATTTGACGGGGTAAAGCCGCTTTGTTCTTGAGTTGTATCGACTACAGAAGCATAGTCCTTATACAAACACCACATATGCTGCTACTTGCTTCTAAGCACTGATGTTCTGAATGCTGGCCTCTGTGAGGCAATAGGCGCTCACTGCTGAACTGCACTTTCTTGCCAGACCCGTAACATTTAACGACTTCTGCCCCAAAAGATAGGCATGGAGTACACACCGGATCCTCCTTGCTGGCTGCTGGCTGGCCACTTGCCGGCTTAGTGGTTCGCATCTTCATGCCCTCTGGGGGGAAGAGAACAAGAGAAAGGAACTTCATGGCACAAGAAAGGACCAACATATTTAAAAAAAAAAGGTATAGAAGAGTAGCATCTGCATTCTGATTCAACCCCTGCAAGGCTTGATCCTTATTAGCACGCACTGACTGGCTAAAATACCAGAAACGATGGTGGCTTGCTCATTTGGATGCATCATAGCAGTGGTTAAATGTACAGTAATGAGGGCACTAACTGTGGCCAGTAAATTACCTTCTCACCTGAGCATGGCATTCTATAATGTGTCTGACTATGATATGTGATCCAATTTTAGAATATTTTTGCATTCGTTCAAAAGAAGTGGCTCATGAAGCATACTAAGTTGAACTGAACTCTGGCATTTGCTATCCCCAAGTGGCGCACAGGCTATAGAGGTGCAGTAGTAGAGGGCTCTTGATCAATTTACACCACCTGGGGTTAATGCACGCTGCCATCGCACAGCACATGGGCGCCCTTTGCGTTCTGCCTCCACCAAAATGTGGCTGCCACAGCCGGGATTGAACCCGAGCCCTCCAACCACTGAGCCAATGTGGCGAGTTTGAAATGTGCTCCACGTTTTGTATTGAGAAGGGCGATGCGCAGATGGTGAGAAAGTTTGTTGTCAATAAATCAATACAACCACTTCAGCTGCTCAAGTCAGCCAGAGCTCATGGCTGGGGATCAACCATCATGGGAATCGGGGTAAAGATATAAGGTGTGGGACAGAGTATGGACAGAATTACAAGCAAGAGTATCTCGGCAGTGCACTAACCGAACGCGTCGTGTGGCTGCTGCTGAAGCTCCTCTTCGTCTAGCTCATCATCTGCAGCATCCAGCAACGGCGTGAAGGCATACCTGCAAGGACAACGTACCATACTGTACAAAATTCAAAAGCCAACAGCCCACTGTCACCGCTAACTACAGCCACAAGGAAGAAGATGCAAGCTTGAAATATCGGAGCAAATACAGGATATGGAACTAGAGGTTGAATGCATGCCCTGAATGTTGCCCTGGATGGCAACAAGAAAGGCTAGGCAATTGCCTGGTGAGCCTGCTCAAGCTTAAGTACAAAAACGAAGAGATGGTGTGGGATATACAGTATATATGCTTGCACTACCACCCACATTTTGCCCTTCTTATGCCTGCTAACACTCGCTAAAACCCTAGGCAGTTCACCCAGATTAGACACGGGCTTGAGTGAGGTGACCGAGAGGTGTAACACCACGGTCTGGGTGGGTGGTTTCACCAGTCTCGTGTCAAGAACATGCTCATGGATGTTTTCCGACACCAACGCGAAATGGACAGATGAGGAAGGGCTCCTCAGGGAGGCAGTGTGCGCACACATACCGCTTGTTGTTGTTTGTGGGCCGCCACAGGAACATGATGACCAACAGGACAAGCGAGAAGAGCAGGTGCCAGTAACCCTCGTCAAACCACAGCTCCTTCCAGTCAGTCAGGCACTCGACTGTGCGGTGATCGAAGGTCACCCACACCATGAACACCACAGACGCTGCGCCACAAGAAGAGGGAAGGGGAACCCGGTTGAGCGACAAAATGGGGAGGAAAAGAAGGGGTACTGACGCCAAGTCGGGCCACTCACCCAGCACGGCAAACACCAGCGTGTTGGTGAAGTGGCGGTACAGGGAGAGCTTGATGACATTGCGGCGTAACCGCAGCGTGCGCGTTGTCTGACTCAGGCTACTGAAGATCCACCAGCAGATGGCGCTGTCCAGCAGGGCCAGCCCAATGCCCAGCACCGTCAGCAGCCGGTCGGGGGTGTTCTTGGGCTGCGGCCACACAGAGGAGGGGCGGCTATACGGGTAGACTCAAACACTTCTCTCTAGTACAGTCACGACCAACACGAAGGTGATCGGTCTTGCGTCAGCCAACCCAAACGAATCATTTGGGCTCCTGGCCACCAGGGCTTACGAGGTAATGAGGCCGCTGACGCGGCTGCCCGAGCGCTTACTCACCGGGCTCCTCATCCCAGCTCTTCTGGCTCGGAGACTAACCAGCCGCTGCTGCGATTCAGGGAAATATTAACACATTATAGCGACAACCACCGCCTTTTCCCGGCCCCTGCAAAAGGGCTGAGTAAGACGGAGGAGCGAACTTTAAGGCGCCTGCAGACAGGTACTCTACTCTGTCCTGCAATAATAAAACATTACGATCCTAACACGGATGGGCGATGCCCACACTGTGGGGAGACCTGTGATATCTTCCACATGGTGTGGGCATGTACTCAAAATCCCCACCTCCCCCCTTCCCCTACCCCTTCCAGAGAGGCATGGGAGACTGCCCTCCTCAACTGCTCCTCGCTTGAGTCCCAAAGGGCTCTGGTGAAACGGGCGAGAGACGGGGCCTCGTCGTGCGGTGTCCCGGACTAGGGACGCCGACCATGTAGCGGGGCCACTCTGTGGCTCACAAACTCTTTTTCCCAAAATAAAAGTTTTCACCACCACCACCAACCAAAACCAGTAAACTTCTCCTGGTGTGACAGTCACTCAATCCCGTTTTAAATGTGACGGTGCACAATAGGGAAACCACAGCGCAATCTATGCACGTTTTTTGTTCAGCCTTCTTGCCGAATAAACCTTGTTAGAGCGCATTATTCCAGGTAGGTTAAGCCTAAGCGACTACCTTCATACTGAATTTCTGACGGTATGCACTGGAATAACTCGGTAGCTGAGCACGACATTTTAGGTTTGGTTCCCAGCTACAACAGCCACCCACAGGTGGTGACGACATAACCGACCATCCACCTGCTGAAAAGCGTTCTTCACAAGAACAATGAGAACAGCTGAACAGAGAGTGAACAACAGCATGACTGAGAGAAAATCATCATCAGGCATTGAGTGCTATCTGAATTGTCCTAACAGCTATGAACCAAGTTGTGTATTTGTGAAACCTTTACGCATATTTCCATGTGCCTTCACCCAAGAGCAGAAATGTGGGTACCTTGTTCACCAGATGGCAAGGTCTTTTCTTTTTTTTGCGATATGTTAGTTCACTGCCAGAACAATCTCGACTTGCTTTCTCTGCTAGCACACCATGAATAAAAATCAGCTGCCATAAATCCATGACTCAAGGCTGGTTCACATGCAAGCAATTGAGCGGCGCATCGCAACAGAAATTTCCAACTTGTTGGAACCTCTCCACTCACCGAAGTTATGGCTCAAAACAGGTTTTTCTGCTGCGGCAGCAGGATTCGCTAACATTTTCGCTTGCAGTGAAACAGGCTTCAGCCTGATACAATATGCCGTTCACAAGCTAAATTAGTGATTTGGTCTAGGGGGTGAATCTGCATTTAAACTTGTCACCTTTTTAACCACCATATAAACATGGTATGACAACACACTCAAAGCAAACACTGCTTGTATGTGGAGACGCCAGTGACGCTGGATCCTCAGCAGAATGGGAACTTTAATGCTATCGCGTTATGATCACAACTAAATTCAGATGAAATCACATAGCAAACGTTTGCAGCAAACTCTCATTACTTGAAGTCGTAAACAGAGATAAACGTTTCACGATTGCATTGCTAACACGACTGCAGTAGCAGCCGCCACCACCTCTGCCGTGGCTTGCCCAATGCGATCACACGCAGTGTAGGGAGAGTAGGGGAGGCAGGAGTTGGAAGGAAATGTTTCTTCCCACTAGTCACCCCTCTCCTATTGTCCTCAGCCACCGTTTTCCTAGGAAACGGACTCCTGTCCTTGCCCTGCCCTGCTGGCACTCTCAACTGTCCTGGTTCCTGCTGTGCATCTCTGTTGTTGGCGCTGGAATCGCGCGAGCAAACAAGCAGTGGCGATGGGTGTTGCACTGCTTGTTGTCCTGTGCCTTCTTTGCTACCTCCTGGTGCTTTGCACCACTTCTGAATGTAAGCTGTTCCACTTGTTGCGGTGCTACAAAAGCGGAAGGTGCGGACACTGCTGCGTTTGCTACGGAGAGGTGCCGATTCCGCTGAAGCACAGCGCTGTGTCAACTGCGTTCGCTCGATGTGGTTTGTGTGTTGTCGTCATGAAACCTTCGCATTGTATGACCAAATTTCAAGGCACTCCACACTAGCTAACAGACAGCTGGTGTAGTGAGTTCGTTACATCATGGTCAAATATACACACACATACACATGCTTCAATGGGGGCGACATTGCGAATTTGAGGAACTTCGTAATACTGAAGAATTCGCTACTTGAAGGTTCATTACACATGGGTTTAACTGTATAGACCTTTCCATTGTGTACACGCAGATGTTCAAAACACCTGCTCCTTGAACCACTGCGAACAAGTGCAGAAAAATCGTGCTACTACACAAGTGCACCAGGGACAGAATACTGAGGAACATGACGAGACACAGCGAGCACTTTATCATCATCAGCATCATCATCAGCCTGACTACGCCCACTGCAGGGCAAAGGCCTCTTCTATGTCTCTCCAATTAACCCTGTCCTTTGCCAGTTGCGGCCACCGTATCCCCGCAAACTTCTTCATTTCATCCGCCCACCTAACTTTCTGCCGTCCCCTGCTATGTTTGCCTTCTCTTGGAATCCCCTCCGTTACCCTTAAGGACCAGCGGTTATCTTGCCTTTGCATTACATGCCCTGCCCAAGCCTATTTCTTCCTCTTGATTTCGACTAGGATGTCATTAACCTGCATTTGTTCCCTCACCCACTTTGCCCTCTTCCTGTCCCTTAACGTTACACCTGACATTTTTCTTTCCACAGCTCGCTGCGCTGTCCTTAACTTAAGCTGAACCCTTTTTGTAAGCACTTTATGGAAAGGTCTACATGTCAGCAGCATACCCTGGGGCTTGAAATCGGCGCACCCCCGGCCATGAATTGAGACATGGGCCGTGCTTACCTTCAGCGTACGCAGGCATCCTTCCAGGGAGGCCATGACAAAGTAGGCTCCGCCAAGTCCCAGTACCCGATGCAGCATGGGTCCCAGCCGGGGCCTGCACATTAACCGTAGCTCGTCAGTCATAAGGGATTCGGGAATGAAGGAGGGAGGGGTGCAACACCCACTTGACAATGCCGAAGCCCAGGCTGACCACCACCACGAGCAACCGGGCCAGGGACCGCTTGAGGCACGACAGCACCTCCGCAAACAGCACGGCCCCCTGCACCGAGCGGCCGGTGGCATTGATGGACTGGTACTCGGCATAGAAGACCGCCTTCTCCAGCATGCCTGCACCAGTCGGAGTGAGCATAGGGTGAGTCTCATTTGACAACAGAAGCCAGTGGCAGGAATGCCCAAAAGCATTCTGAACCAGGCTTTGTAGCGGGCAAAAATTCAGTTTGGAGCACAGCTTCCTTGTGTTTTGTAGCAGGAGCCCGATACTGTGAAATAAGGTAAAAGTGCATGCATACAGGTCGTTTCAGCTCACTGGTGCCAATGTTCAAAAAAACACGTTGGATGCATGAAGACCTGAATAGTGCAGGGCTGTAGGCAGTTGTGATGACCAGGCCTGCATTTTTTAATGTGCCTTTTACCAATTACCTAAGATAACCAAGCTACCTTTTGTGATATTAAAGGACTGTAGGCAGCTAAATTTTTTGTTGCGTGTTTTCTTCTTTTTAATCATCCGCAAGACATTACTCTACATGGATCACCATGTGGTATTCGCCTATGACCGCTAAATAATTTATAATAGCATTTCCTCTCGCACCTGTTTCGGATTCAATTTCAACAGTCGAGCGATGGCTGTGATGTCAAAGTTGTGTTTAGGTGACGCGAAGCATGAGAAAAACTGCGATATAATCGCTGATTGTTCACTCATGTTCCGGCTCTTGGGCCAGGCTGACTTTAGCGTTGTAGCGAATTAAAACAACGCGCAGGCTGGCGTGCTTGCGTAGCAGGGAGAGCAAAATATGCGAGTAAAAGTTCTTTTTTTTTTTTTATCAATCCGCGTGATATATTAGGGGTGCACAAATTAATTACGCGAGTAAATACGGTATTTGTAGCAGCATGTAGCAGGTTGAACACAATGGTGCTGGTTGGCGAAATTGGCACGGTAACCCCACCACTGCAGAAACTGCCACTTTATTCTACCTTTCAAGTTGGTGCACCAAACCAGCCCCCTCCACCAATGCAGTGTGTGGTGCTGCCTGTCAAACACTTCCAACAGCCCTTCTGACCGCTGATGGGAACGACAATGCAGGAGACTGTGGTGGAGTTAGATCCCAGTGCAACAGAAGGCCACATGAGTGCCATTCACATTACTGTGCATGTATAAAAAGCACGGGAACCATGACAGCTACCCACACTGCTTGCACCTGCTTGTTAATCGACAAGCATCCAACGAATGTTACATTTACGTACGCTCCGGACGTAGACAATCACGTATGCAAAGAAGAACCGAGCTCGTTTGTCCATGGCAGGGAGCTCTACTTATGCAAGAGAATCACATGACATACTGGACAGACAAGGACGAATACAGACAAGCCAATCCACAAAGGCGAACTGAAACTGAATCCAGACAATCAAAGGGACAGACAGCGCTGCTCACCAAGAAAGATGACGCCGCCAATCCAGAACTGGATACGCAGCAGGTCTCGCCACTGCAGCGCTGACACGGCCAGCCACACCACCGCATACACCACGTAAACGCCGCACATCACCCCGTAGAACTGCGCACACATAGTATCCACCACAGCTGTAAGTGGCACCACTGCACCAATGCTGACGGTTTAACTTACAGGCAGGAAGGGCCAGTCAACCGCAGACAGGTAGCCATGGCTGCCTCGCAAAGCCACGTCCACTGCAAGGGCAGAATGCGTTACAGTGCTTGCTTGTTGCTTACCAACACTGGCTCTGTACTTACTCGAAAAAAAGAACTTTTAACAGTCAGCCTTTCTTTTAAGCATACCTACCCACCTAAGCATACCTACTCACGCATTGAGACCACCTACCTACGTCTACAGTGACTCCAACATTGACAAATAAATCACAGCGATTAAATACCAATCATCACTGCAACCTTAATGACTTCACCAACACTAAAGCGTTATCCATAAATGCTCACTGACAAGTTGTTACCCAACAGGAGCCTTGTGAACTAATGTGGAAACGCTTGCCCTGTCGCAAACATAAGAATGCAGATCTACCCAAATCTGTAATTGAAACAAGATATGAAACTACTTGATATGAAACTGTAATAAGTCAGCATCTGGCTCAATACCAAATTGAAAAATCAGACACACTCCTTAAGGAAACATCGCAAGTCTGTAAACATATGTGACTGCCTGTTTAAGAATGAGTTGGCAATTTTAACCTGGTGAAAGGTCGGCTGCGTAAGTATACAAACTGCTGATCTGTATAACATAATGAAATGAGTACGTTCTAAAAATGCGATGTGACAGACAACATAATACATGCGTAATAGGAAGTTCTGCAACCAAGCAACAAATTCTCCTGCAAATCTTTCAGCAGCCGGTAAGCGCCTAGTGGAACACCCATTTCATGTTCGAGGCATAGCAGAACATGCTGCAACACAGAGACTTGAAATAAACGTCCTGGTGTGAAGGACCATGCCTTTATGAAAGCAGGCTCCTGTCAGACTCTAATGGCAGGTTCTACTGCTTGCTTCTGTCCCACTTCTCCATCTGAACCTTCCACACTATGGTAGCATCGCATAGCCAAAACACACACCTCTAGTTCCTGGGCAACACCACTCCACGCCACAGAGAGCTTGTAATAAAGCCGCAGCTTGCGCGCCAACCCTTCAGAAAAACTCTGTTCCCGGGTAAAATACAGCACCAGCAAACTACATTCAGACCGCATGGTTCACAATTTCAGAGTGCCTACCCACCCTGGACGGAGAAGTTGGCGTAGCCCTTGGAGCGCACGTGTAGCAGAAGCATGTAGATGCCATCGTCGTTCACAGTGGCGAGGGCCGCATGAGGTGCCACTGTTGTAAGTGGTAGCTCTGTTGTTTCAGCCGGCAGCTTCTTTGTTGCATTGGCACCTGGAACTGTTTTCAGGCAAGACCACAGTGAATTCACTTCTAAGGACAGCCCTGCCAGCTCTCAGAAGGAGATGACAGGGATACGGCTCAAAAGCTAGTGCCTGATGAAAAAGTAAATAGGCGTTCCCTGAAACTGACGCACAGAACTGACCCCTGGTGTCCTTTCACGAAAGCCTAATGAGAATCAGGTGTACAGCTCAGTATTTTAGGCCAGATTTTTGTAAGCCTGTCTTTTTTACGCAAGTGTCCCCACATCACTGGGTCACTTAATGGGAATCACGCGCACAGTCCAGTTTTTACCAGATTTTTGCGAGCCCGTCTTCGCTACATAAGTGTCCCCACATCACTCTATCACTTGGTGAGAATCAGGCGCAAAATCCAGTTCTTTTCACCTGGTTTTTGCAAGCTCATTTTTTCCTTGCAAGCATCCCCACATCAATGCATCACATCAATGCATCAATGCATTTTTATTTAGAGATACTGTCAATCCACTGGGGATTTTAACAGGAAGGGCGCTGGAACAAGGCACATCAAAGTAAAAACTACAACAACGTCATGAATAATGGACACAAAGAGTGAACAAGAAGAAGGATTGAAGGACAATATAAACGAGTGTCGCACTTAATTAAGGTTCAATACATAAAAGTCACGGGAACAGCAATAGGATCGTCGGATTGTACAGTTAGTTCAAGACAAGATAACATAATCAATACATGGGATATATATGACATTAGAAACGAACAAGCACTGGTAAGAAAAATAGCAAGGCAAAAAAGGAAGTTTTCAACAAAGGTTCAGAATTCAAGTGTGTTTACGAGTGAAGATAATTTTCTACTGACTGAGTGAAGATATCTAGTGATGTGCTGCGGGTAATAGAGTGGTCAAGGGTGTTCCATTCTCTTATTGTAAGTGGAAAAAAGGAGTATTTCAGGCAGTCAGTACGAAATGTGTGCTCTTTTAATGTTTCTGAATGTCTGTGACGTGTAGGTCTTGTCTCTGGGGCCATAAGGTACCTAGTTTTATCAAGGTTAAGCTGGTTATGGAGTAACTGGTAAAGTATTTTTAGTAGTGCAAGTTTAGCTCTATTTTCCAGAGTGAGAATGCCGGCTGTCTTGAGTAGTTCGGTGGGTGAGTCAGTAGGCCTGTATTTATTAAACATAAATCTTACTGCCTTTCTTTGGATTGCTTCTAATTTTCCTATGAGATATTTAGTATGCGGAAACCATGCAACGTTCGCATATTCGAGTACCGATCGTACGAAAGCGTTGTATGCAATTAGTTTTGTTGGAGGAGGAGCTTGTTGAAGATGCCTTTTGAGGAACAGGAGTCTTTTAACGGCGGCTGATGTGACATAGGTGATATGTGAATCCCATCTGAGATCATGGGATATTATTATACCGAGGTATTTATAGCTGTTAACTCGAGTGAGGGGGGCATTGTTGACAACGTAAGTGTAGGACGACGGATGTTTTTTTCTGGTTATTGTGAGGAGAGCGGACTTATTAATGTTAAGGGCCATCTGCCAGTCTTTACACCACCTAGATACGGCTTCTGCAGCGAGGTTTAGGGCCATGTGGTCATCTGGTGTGTTAATTTCGCGGTAAATTATACAGTCATCAGCAAAGAGTTTAATATTAACATTGACATATGAGGGCAGATCGTTGATAAAGATTAAGAATAAAACTGGAGCTAAGACGCAACCCTGAGGTACTCCTGATGTTACACGTTCTAATGAGGAAGGCTGGTGGTTAATCACAACGTATTGGGAGTGACCAGAGAGGTAGTCCCCAATCCAGTTAACAATGGGGCTGTTACCAAGTGTGCATTCCAATTTTTTGATTAACTCAGCTATCAGGACTACACTTGACAGATCTGCTCGTGCTCACATAAGAGCACCTGCATGGCAGTGACCTGTGCTAAAATTGTGCCTGATGCAAAAAGCAACAAAATGTGAGCATTTTGACAAAAGTTCTTTTCTTTCTAGAAAGGGATGCAGTAGAGTCATGCAGTGCTACGTAACTAGAAAAAAAGAACAAAATGGTATTTGACTGTAAAGACCCAGCCAGCCGCTAAGAGTCGTAAACGACATATATTGCATTGAATGCAAGCACTTATTGTCTAATCATAACAGTTCATGACAGCAGCACAACCTCCCAATCCAAATTCAGCAAATGGAAAGCCATCAAGGCACTGACAAATGGGCACCTATGGAAGCATGGAACAGATACACCAGGCACACTCTCATTAATAGAATTCCACTGTCTAAGGTGATAAGGTGATGTAATTCAGTGGGCATTTGCATGATCCATCAATTTTCTTGCATCTAGTTATTATACTTTGCTTGTTAAATATATCCATTGTTCTGCTACACTTGGTAGACGTAGTAAGCACTAAACTGTCCAGAGCTTGCTTTCAGGATAAACCCATGAAACTACAATTCAAATAAGAGTTTAGCTGCACACTTGTGGCAAATGCTATCGTACATACCAGAACTTAATTGCATTGAAAATGACAAAGCCCAGTATTTTTGTACTGGTTTCAATCAGTTGGTTAGTCCATAATGACCTCGACAAGGAGTACACAGCGCTTCTACATGGTGATAGATTGGTGGGAGTGCATCGCAAATTCAAACACCAAGAACTAGTGCCACGACCAAGGCGGCACTAGAACACACATGGTGCAAGGTTACTACAAACAAGACACAGAGCAGCATAGATTCTAAAGATAGATGTTCTGTGAAAGCATACTATCTGTATCTAAACAGTACTTTACTTTGCTCTGCGCACAGTATTTGGGCGAGTATCTAGTTTACTTAGGTGACTTTTGGTAGTCGTTAACTGGAGTTTACTGAGTTGGCGCATTGGAGTTGGCGCACAGGAGTTGGCGCACTGGAGTTGGCGCACTGGAGTTGGCGCACTGAAGTTGGCGCACTGAAGTTGGCGCACTGAAGCCGCCTTGATGCGAAGCCTGCTAACGCAGCACGAAATACGAACTATGCTGTTGAGAAAAACAAGGCGATCAACACTACAAAGCCGCGAAGAAGTACTGCACAGCGACTCACCCTTGGACGCCGCGGTCTTCTGAAAGAGAGCAGAAGGGCCAGGAGTTAGGGGGCTCGTCCGACCAGGTGGTCGAAAACGGACGGGCTCACCAGTGTGGGACGATGCAGAACACCCAGGTCGATAAGGTGGAGGCACTGATGGGTCTCCTCGGCGCTCTGGCTGTACAATTGAGCCGTCTCGAAGAGCTTGGCCCCCATATCCAGCCCCCCGAGCTGCTCCTGCGACTGCGATGGCCGGGGGTCAGAGAACC
This sequence comes from Amblyomma mixtum, assembly GCF_055824585.1. Taxonomy (NCBI): domain Eukaryota; kingdom Metazoa; phylum Arthropoda; class Arachnida; order Ixodida; family Ixodidae; genus Amblyomma; species Amblyomma mixtum. The sequence goes on from NC_143019.1 coordinate 13,186,502, forward strand.
GATCGGATCGGTACACCGATTACCCGGTAACCATTTACGCACCAGGAGATCGACGTCGAGGAACTCCTGGAAGCAAGGGCTACGGTAGAGCTTCCAGCCGACCAGCAGCGTCACCGCCTCACCCGGTCTGCTCGGCTCGCAGGATACTGCACAGCGGGGAGCAGTTTTAATGGTTTCGCCACGAAGCGCTCACAACGGACGTGCTTACTTGTCACGGACGCCGTAGATCCGCTGTAGAGGCTCTTCTGAACCGCCATTTCATGGACTGACACCTGCGACCAGCAAACGGTAGGACGAGTTCGCCGTCAACAAGTGCTTACCACGCATTTCGAATGGATTCCGCACAACGCATTCACTACCGCAGCGGCAGCGCATTTTTTTTTTTTTTTTAGCTACGATCCGCATACACGAAAAAAAGCGTAAACATCTCAACGAGAAGCACGCAACACTTCCACGCGGCGCTCGATCGGTGAAGGAGAGTCGCCGATTCGAACACCCAAAACTAGTGACAGGCAGCGACAGGACACGCACATTATCAGCTTTGAAGGTCCACTTCCCCTGGTCTGGGAAACAGTTCGAGGGAACACACACTAATAAAAGGCCGAGGTACAATCTGAAGTCAATATACATCTTCTCCGAACTTTCGAAATGTTACGTTTTACACAGTTCCATGGGTGGTCACCTATCCGGACACAACATGACACACACACACACGACACGCACATCAACGCAGAGCATCAGCTATCAGTACGAAACTTCCCAAGCCCTGTTAAAAAAAAAACATCGACTCAATTTTATTAACTTGAAAATAGCGGTGTAATCTGTCAATACGTACAAAAATTGTTTTTAACTTAGTTACATTACGAATGAACGTTTATTTATGTCTGACAAGTTGCTTTCCGCCCATAGGGGATGCGTATGTTGTAATTTTGGACGCATGTTTTCTTTTCTGTAATGATGCGAGAGACACTACATGCATGGATTACCGTGTGGTATTCGCCTGCAATCGCTAAATAATTTATAATTGAATTTTTTGTCATGTCGTTTCGGTTTCGTTTCAACAATCAAACGATGATTGTGACGTCAAAGAGAGGTTATAGGTCACATGAGACATAGAAAACTGCGATATAATCGCTGCTTCATCCTTTTTATTCACTATCCAGTGCTGAGAAAGACAGTGCTTTCTCAAATAGCTATATGCCAATTACTTTGCAGCTTTTGTTTTTTTTTACGTCTCAAGTGACCTATAACTTTTCTGACGTCACAGTTATCATTTCTCTATGCATCGTTTGGCTGTTAAAACCATAGAGTTTCTTACTATATGATTAAAACCGAAACTGAAAGAGCACAATTGGTCGGAGGAAAATACCACGTGTGCTAAAGCACTTCCACTGAGGAAAAGCAAGAGCTTTCTTCCTCCATGACGTTTAACTAAACAAGTCATGATTCATGCATGATTCAAACAAGTTATCAAATAGAGCATTAAAGTTCTGCGTTCAAAAACGACACAGGCCTTCAAATATTATCATGATCAAAAATTTTAGTTCATTTTTCGCTCAAGCTCTCGGTCAAAAGTTAAATAAATTGGTTTTTTGAGGAAAGGAATTGGTGCAGTATCTGTCTCACATATCTCGGCGGACACCTGAACCGCGCCGTAAGGGAAGGGAGGAAGGTGGGAGTGAAAGAAGGAAGAGCTAGGTGCCGTCTACATGCATGGTGTCTATGGTCCAGACACCATAGTAGTGCACTGAGATCGCACAGCACACGGGTGCCTCTTGCGTTTCGCCTACCCCAGCAAACCAAGAACGTCTCTGAGAGGTTTTTGGTTTGCTGGGCTCGATCGAAACGCAAGAGGCGCCCGTGTGCTGTGCGATGTCAGTGCACGTTAAAGATACCCAGTTGGTCGAAATTATTCTGGGTGCGTATTACCGAACTTTGTCAAAAACCTGTCAAAAGTTATTGACAGTGACGTCAAAATGACGAAACAATGTGACGTCGACGCTTGACGCAAAATTGACGCAACGAGGAATCAGCCAATTACAGCAGAGCGGCGCCCCGAAGCATTTGCCTGCACGACGAGGGACCGTCTGCTAAATTTTTGCTAAAAGAGTAAAGAAATGCACAGCGATAAAAATAATTATTATTTTCTTTTGCCAAAAAAATATGTTTAAAGATGAAAAATATCAAGAAAAACAAGAAGCGGAAGAAGTTAGGCTATTAAATTTGCTAGTGGGTAACTATTGCTGCCGCGGGGGTGCGCAGACGGCGGTAAAATGTCAACAAGCCGCTTTGCACGGAAACAGCTGTTCCACGCCTTGATACTGTTTTCTTACGCGGCGTCGAAAATCAAGGTACTGTGCGGTTGATCTAAGTGCGAAAAAATCGACGAAGCCAACTTGTTAAGGCCTGTGTTGTTCGGCTCTTACGATCGATGACAAAAGTGTCAAAGCGTGAAGCGTTGTATGTGATGTGTGGTCGTCTGTTTATTTTTCCTCGACCGGACGACCACGAAGTGCGATTTGCAGGGGAAAATAAAGTTATTTTCCAGCATAAGCATGTTTTATTTGTACGTAGCTGTGGCACAGAGGTGTCGTCGGCTGCCGAAGCTTGCATGAAAGCCGCCGGTAGCAAATAACCGCTGCCACCCGCCGCTGCACCGACAGCGCATTCGCACGCAAACCTCCAAATTCATCGGCGAGTTCGTCGCACAGCCTCACCGCAGTCTGCCTCTCCAGTCGAAAAAGGCGTCGGAACAGCTCGTCCGGCAAGTCAAACGTAGTCAAACGCGTCTTCGTGCGCCCCTCCTTCGCCGTTGCTCGCGTCGCCGCAGCCGCCTCAGCCACATACGACGCCGCTGCCGCCGCCGCCATTTTCTGTCAAAAACGGAACGGTCCAATTTTGACCGCCTCGAAGCCGTCAAAAAAAATCGTCAAAATGCGCCTGCATAATTAGGCGTGCAACGTCACCACTTCTGTCATGTCCGTGACGTAAACGACAGCCACCCATGACGCAAGAAAGCAACATGGCCGCCGGCCACGGCCGACCAATAGGAGCGCGGCTACGGCGGGGCTTTTTGACGAGTTTTTGACGCGTTTTTGACAAGTTTTTGATTTGACAGTTCCGTAATACCGCCCCTGGAGACCTCCACTACGGCACCTCTTTCTTTTTCACTCCTAACTTCTCTTACGGCGCGGTTCAGGTGTCCGCCGAGATATGTGAGAGATATGCCATTTCCTTTCCTCATGGAGGTCTCCGGAATAATTTCTACCACCTGGGGATCTTTAACGTGCTCTGACATCGCACAGCACACGGGCGTCTCTTGCGTTTCGCCTCCATCGAAACGCGGCCGCCGCGGTCGGGTTCGAGTGAGTGAAAAACATTTAATGCTCCAAAAATCAGGTTTTAGCGGTGGGCCGATGTCTTCATGTCTTCGGCCTCTTCACAAGGTCGGCGCCCCTATTCCAGGGCACCGCTGAGTCTTGCTGCTTCGCAGGCGTGCTGCACCAGTGCCCTTTGGGCCGTGAGCTCGCTGCTGGTCAGCAGGCCCTCCCATTGTTCCGCATTCGGGTCATTTAGCTTGTGAAATGTTCTGTTACGTTCGCATTCCCATGTGATGTGATATAGCGTGGGGGTTGCTCCGCACCACGGACATGTGTCCCTGTATTGTGTAGGGAACATCTTATGTAGTATGTATAAATTGTGGAAAGTCCCTGCTTGCAGTCTCCGCCAGCAGACCGCCTCGTGCTGTGTTAATGATGTGTGCGGTGGTGGGTATTTGAATCTCCGCCCTCTGTGATAGTTTAATATTTCTGCATACGTCGGTTCCACCGTCATGGGGTCCTCCAGGGTTTCCGACTGCCCTGCTCGGCTCGTGATCTCGCGAACTAGGCTGTCTACCCTCGAGTTACCCTCTATCCCGGTGTGTGCCGGTATCCAGAAAATCCTGTGTCTTAAGGTCTTATTTGGAATTAAGCTTTGCTTCGAGGAGGATCTTCAGCGCTTCCTTGCTTATTTTGCCCTGTATGTAGTTCCTGCATGCTGCTTTGGAGTCTGTCAGGATTATCAAAGACTTGTTCCTACGGTAACCTTCGGCCGCCGCTAGAGCTACGGCAGCTTCCTCCCCCTCCGTTACCGTACAGTTTCTTAATGTCGCGCTGCTAATTGGTTCCCCCATGTAATCTACCACTGCTGCCGCGACTCGGAACTTTCTGGTCCTGTGGTCCCATGGATAGAGGGCCGCGTCTGTGTATACTGTGTTTTCCATTGTGGCTAGGTTCCGCTTCACATAGTCTGCCCTGGCCTGCCTTCTAGCGGCATGGAGGTTGGGATCCATGTTTCTCGGCAGAGGGCTGATGTCCAGTGTCTGGCGGACCTCGTCTGGAATGCTAGCTGTTCTATCTACGATCCCTTCTACATTGTGCCCTAATCTCTTTAGGAGCTTGCGGCCGGTGGCTGTCTGCTGGAGCCTGGCTATTTGCGCACTTAGCTGGGCTTCCGTTAGTTCTTCGAATGTGTTGTTTAGGCCCATTTGTAGCAGCTTTTCATTTGATGTGTTTCTTGGCAGGTGGAGTGCCGTCTTGTACGCCATTCTTAGCAGCGCCTCCTTCTGTTCTTTGTCTTTCTTGGTCATGCGGTGGTATGGCAGCGAGTACGTGACTCTGCTGACTATCAGGCTTCTGACGAGCTTGATCGTGTCGCTTTCTTTCATCCCGCTTCTGTTCTGTGATACCCTCTTTATCATGCGGCTTATTTGTTCTGTTGACTTCTTGAGTAGGCTAATTGTGTAGGTACATCTCCTGCTTCCTTGGATCCACATGCCCAGGATGCGTATCATATCCCTTTCTGGTATAGTTTGGCCTTCTAACTTTACTGTCAGTTCCTCCTTGGTAGGGTTGGACCCTACCCTAAGAAGTTCCGACTTTTCCGTGGAGCATACTAGGCCCCTTTCCCTCACGTACTCTTCTACACACGTTGCTGCTTCTTGCAGTCTCTCTTCCTTTTGTCCTAGCGAGCCTCGATTCACCCAGACCGTAATGTCGTCGGCGTACATCGCGTGCTGGATGCCATCGATCTTGCTGAGTCTTCTGGCCAGTCCGATCATTGCAAGGTTGAAAAGCACTGGTGAGATTACGGATCCTTGCGGCGTGCCCTTACGTGGGGTGGTAAAGGTGTCGCTTCGCAGGTCTCCCAATCCCACAGTCGCTGTGCGTTCTGACAGGAAGGATCTTACGTAGTCGTGGGTTCTTCTTCCGCAGTTGACGTTGTTTAGGCCTTCCATAATGGCCTCGTGGCTAACATTGTCGAAGGCCCCTTTGATGTCCAGGGCCATGATAATGTTTTCGCCAGTTCTAGGTGCCGTGTCTATGATCTCTTCCTTGATCTGCAGCAGGACGTCTTGAGTCGACAGGTTCACCCGGAAGCCGAACATGCTGTGCGGGTACTGTTCTTCGTCCTCCAGGTATTGTTGAATTCGCCTGGTGACGATTCTTTCGTACAATTTGCCAAGGCACGACGTGAGGGAAATGGGTCTCAGGTTCTCAATCTGAAGCTTCTTGCCGGGTTTGGGTATCATAACCACGACAGCGTGCTTCCATTCCTTCGGCACCACTCCCTCTGCCCACAGCATGTTGAGGTGCGCCGTGAGCTGGTCGATCGCCTCGTCGCTCAGGTTGCGGATCAAGGCGTTCTTGATCTTGTCTGCGCCGGCTGCTGTATTTCTTGTTGTCGCGCTTATCGCCGCCTGGACTTCCTTTCTTGTGATCGGCCTGTCCATTGCGGGATTTTCTGCTCCTTGGTACTCCCCGTTGTAGCCCTGGGGGTTGTCCTTGCCGTAGCATTTGATGCGGACTGCTTCTAGCAGTTCTTCGTCCGATCCTTCGTACTGGTAGGCCAATTTCTGAATTGCCTTGCCACTTTCTGCTTTTGTCTTGGTTGGGTCCATGAGGGCCTTGAGTATGCGCCACGTCTTGGCTGTGCTGAGCGTGCCGTTCAGTGAGCTGCTGAACTGCTGCCATCCCTGCCTGGCCAGTTGCGTCGCATACTCCTCTGCCTTCATCGTGATTTCCGCAATCTTCTTTTTGAGTTTTCTGTTTAGCTTTTGTTTTTTCCAGCGTTTGGTGAGCCCGCGTCTTGCCTCCCATAGCCCGAGTAGCCGCCTGTCCACCTGCGGTGCTTGTTCTGTTCTATCTATTTCCTTTGTATAGAGTTCTTGTATTTGTTTCAGCTGTTGGCTCCACTCCTCTATGGAAGTGATTTCCCCTTTTAGCCGTTCGCTGTGCTTGCGGAAGGCGTCCCAGTTGGTAAGGTGGGCCGTTCCGATCTTCTTCTTTACGTTGTCTGCTTCGATTGTCGTTCTTAGAATGTAGTGGTCACTGCCAAAGTCTTCCAGCAGATTTTCCCACTCGGCCTGCTTTGCTCCCTTAATAAAGGTGAGGTCAGGGCAAGTATCTGGACTCACACTGTTACCTCGCCTAGTTGGTTGGTTTTCATCCGTTAGGAGGTCGCAGTCTATGTTTTCCGCCGCTACGCATATCTGCTGCCCCTTTTTCTCAGTTTTTTGGTATCCCCAGCTCGAGCTCCTTGCGTTAAAGTCACCCGCGATTATTAAGGTGTTCGTCTTGGCTAGCTTATTCGCCTCCGAAAAAAGCTTGCTAAAATCGCCATCCCTTTGTCTGGGGGGGCTGTAAAGGTTAACTATGAAAGTGCTTTTGGCCTTGTGTTTCTTTTTGGGTATAATCTCTGTTATTACATGTTCTATCTGTGTGCCCTCAATCTCCTTGTGTGCTATGGTGACCAGCTTGTTGCTGATGAGGGTGGCGGTGCGTCCGCTTTCCTGGCATGTATAGCCCCTCAGGGTGGGTGTTATGTTAGTCTCCTGTAACATGATCATGTCTGGTGTTGCGTGTCTAGTGTTAATGAACTGCTGGAGGAGTCCCTGCTTGCGCCGGTATCCCCTGCAGTTCCACTGCCATATGTCTAGTTGGTTGTGTCCTGCCATATTGCGTCACTACTTTTTCCACTTTGGTTTTCTGCTCCGACCGGGTACTCCGGCTCGATAGACGAGCGCCTTACCACTGAGCCACCGATGCGGGTGAGCTCAAAAGTTTTCATTAACTGCTTTCAAATTGTTTTTTGAGGAAAGGAAGTCTCTCACATCTCGGTGGACACCCGAACCGCGCGCAGTAAGGGAAGAGAGGAAATTTGTTGGAGTGAAAGAAAGAGAATTATCTTCACCACCACGCCGCCTGTGTCTTGGCCAATCCCCCAGTGGGTACGCGCCATTATTTAGAGGACAACAACAACAACAATTTACCACCACCTTTCCACGTCATTATTTGGAGGAGAAGAAAAGAAAAGGCGCGGTAATTCACTCTGATTGGCCACCCAAGAGGCATACAGCGGATGCCCTAAGTTTGAAAGTTGGTCCAGGAAAACGAGTGCGCAGGGTCTCGGGAAAACAAAGGTGGATCCATGCTTGCACTTGATGTAGTACATACAGTAAGTCACAAGTTCATGCACGCCTTGGCGGTGCACCAGGCACCAGGAAAGTGATGAGTGATAAAAAGGAGTCTCAAGGCCACAGAATGTTTTTTTTTAGTACTTTGTCACACATGGTGCCGCTTCCTTTCAGCTCATGCATGCAGCAGCAGAGAAATTGTAATGAGTTCGCAGTATTGTCCTCACATGCTCGAAATCTGTTGTCTCTGTACCCTTCAGAAGGCCTCCGCCCACTACCTGCCCACAAATTTGCCTTCCACCTACCTTTAGTATCCATATGCTTCCGCCCACCTCCACCCTAGAAGGACCTATCCAACACCGGGCCACTTCCACCCTCCAGATGCCTTCACCAACAAGAAGCCCGCAGCATTGAAATGTAAAAGTGATGGCGAAATACAATTCAAAGCCGCAACGGGAAAGCAACCATTGTAGCAGTGCAATGTACAACTAATACTGCCAGTGTAGATTTGTCGTGTCACCTCGTATGACCGCCTGTGCATTTTTTTATTTTATCGAGTCCACAAGGAAGATTTGATTGATTAAATGCTCAAGGTAAAGTTAGTGTTATGAGGTAGTCTTTTTGTTATGTCTACAACTGTTTCATTATGAAAACTACCGCACCCACGGAGAATGGTGTAAAAATTCAGTGGTTTGCTGACACATCCTGTGAATAAATAATACACGCAGCTAGCGTACTAAAGAAAATAGATAAAGATAGGATAGAATAACATAAACAGAATAACAGGATTTATAGGGGCTAATAGCTTGCTAAGCACATGCATACTCTATTGAATGAATGCTTTGCTTTGCTTAGTGTTATGTGGTTTAACGTCCCAAAGCAGCTCAAGCTATGAGGGACGCTGTAGTGGAGGGCTGCGAATAACTCGACCACCTGGGGTTCTTTAACATGCACTGCCATTGCACAGTACACGGAAACCTAGCATTTTGTTTCCATTTAAATGCAGCCATCACGGCCGACACCGAATGAATGTCAGCAGCCGAGTACCATAACCACTGAGCCATCGTGGCAGGCATAGGCAGCTTGAATTTTAGCCAGCACAAAGGAAATAAAGATGCAAGACGCACACATAGGACCCCCGAGCCATTTCGCCCTTTCCAGGAGAAGTAAGCAAAAGTTGTAGCTGTACTATCTGCATGGCCACATATGGACATTTCCTCACTCCCTGGCCAACACCTCCCTAATGGCGAAGTCTCATATATACAGATAACAATCTTGTTAGGCAGCAAGAGAACATATTTCTTGGTTAGGGCACACAAAGCCAGCATGTGTGACACTACCAACTCGATAGGAGGCTCCTCACACATTCACCCCTGTAATACTTGGCATAAGCACTGTACCACCACAAACTAATGTCGATGATGTGTAATTTCTTTTTATTTGTGCTTCCCTCATCACAATAGTGCCGTTATTGCAGTCAGTTGATGTGACAATTCGCTGTGCAAAAAAAATAACCATGTGTTAAAACTGAGCAAAAAAGGCAAAATAGGAAGCAAAACAGACCATGCGCTGTAAGCAATATACATTCAACAAACAAAAATATCGAACATCAGCACAAGGTACAATGGAGGCATCAACACAAGCACAATAAAAGTAGAAGCAAAAGGTGCACTTAGACTAATTAGCGAACAGAAATAAAAGGATTAAATAGAGGGAACGAAAGGAAAGATTAACAGCTGCGCAGTAGTCTGTTAGCTAAAACCAGTTGTTTTATTCCATTAATGCGGAAAAGAGCAAAAAAATGAGTTAAAAGGTGTTCACAAGTGCAAAGCTTTCTTGTTAGTTATTATTTTTATTTTTCTGGTATTTTATACATTGTACACAGCTGAAATACAAAGATTGCTGGTTAGTGCAGTTTTTTTTTTTTTTTTGTCGTCCATGCTGTTTATGAACCATATTGCACGGCAGCAGCATGGCATCAACACAAAGGTTGAAAAACAAGAGTTGCAAAGCGAAAATAATGAGTACGTGGCAAAGAAAGGTACAATTGCGCTCAGTATAACATGCAACGTGCAAGATATGGCCAGAGCTTTCATCACGAAGTAAAGTCACTGTGAAGGCTAAATTCTTGCTCCGAGCTCAAAAGGCACGACCTTATGCAGTGTCTATCACGGTGCAAACACTCGCTGTAAATTACAGATTGCACTAAAGCAGCTGCTGATGTGTTGTGGGCCATACTAGGTATGGGTGCACGCCACTTGCAAGCACTGCTGGGGATGCATCATGGTGGAGGTAGGGCTGAGCAGTTAGGTGATTAATGTGCAGGTATAGATGCACAATTTCATTTCTACAGATGTTTGTGTATGCATTCTAGTGTAGTCTCAATGTACCGTGTATCGGGAACTGATTGCATGGCTCCACTCCACACTTACGCTGTTAATTACTTAGCTATTTGTTACGATATGTCTATGCAAATCCACAGCATACCACATGCCTTCGCAGAGCTGTAAGCTCTGACGTGGCCATCGGAACTTCAAGTCTCTCCTTTTCGATCTCAAGAAAAAAAAGGCGTGTGGGGGGGAGGGTGGGGGGGGGCACAGAGGTTTCAACCCTTGTACTGCCTCCATGGCAACTAGCGACTAGACCTTTATTCAAGCATAACAGGTAACCATGGGCCGTGGGACAAAGGCTGCGCTGGCAGCCTCTTCATCACTGGCAGTACTGGAACTTGCAAGCTGCCACCACCACATCACCCTCGACGCTGAAGTGGCTGACGCGCTGCAGTGGCTGGAGCCGGTGTTGGAACTGGAGGTAGTGCTGCCCATTGACGGCCACGTCGTAACAAGAGTCCAGAACCTGCACGACAGAGCCAGGGACCACTGTACTGCACCACCTGAAAGTCTCAAGGTGCCCTTCGGAAGAATAGAAATGTGCTCAGCTGATGATGACCTCCAAGCTGAAGAAGCAAACAGGTGCTTTGCACGATTTTTGAATGAAAGAGTTTTATTTGGTGTAAATACAGCAAAGTCTGGATAATATGAGAATTTTATTTGAACTCGCAATCAATTCAAATACTTTCAGCAGCTCCAATATTGGTTGGTTTATTGGTTTATTGGGGTTTAACGTCCCAAAGCGACTCAGGCTATGAGGGACGCCGTAGTGAAGGGCTCCGGAAGTTTCGACCACCTGGGGTTCTTTAACGTGCACTGACATCGCACAGTACACGGGCCTCTAGAATTTCGCCTCCATCGAAATTCGGCCGCCGCGGCCGGGATCGAACCCGCGTCTTTCGAGTTAGCAGCTGAGCGCCGTAACCACTGAGCCACCGCGGCGGGGCCCCAATATTTAAGACATCAGTTTTATCGAATAATATGAACACTCAGGCTGCCATTAGAAGACAGTTTGTTGCTTTAAATGTAGCTTCCAAAACTCCCACTGTGGGTGGATGCCACACCAGTTCTCCATTGCCAGCCACTCATGTCACAGTAGTAACTCTAAGTCGGCTACATGGCACCCAAACTGATGTTTCCTTCTGGTGTGCTCGCTTAACCTTATGGGCCTTGGGAATTGCCAGTTTTAGGTGCTTCAGGTCTCTCTAAAGTAGCATTCTTCAATTCCTTCCTCACAGCGAACTATAGAGCAAGCATTCACATATGCTCTTGCTAAAAGCTTCAAATGATTTGTGTGGTTACACAACCAAAAATGCCGTAGTAAAGAACTTTACTTTGCACCCAAAGGTGCGCCCAACAAGGAACATGTCTGAAAAATGTGGCACCTAATGGGACTCATTCCTTATTAAAGTCTCTATGTTCCAAATGCTGCCACAAAGGCAGTGGCGAGCCTTCGGGCGAGCTTTGAAAATCGTTGATTTACATCAAGGAAAATATGAAAATACATCCTGCAAATGTTGGTATCAGTGTAGCAGAAATTCTGCAACCAGCAATGACAGTGACCGCAACAAGTCTGCCCGAAACAATGTCATGTTTGCATTTTCCATTCTACTTCCTTTTCAAATAATTTGAAAACCAACTTAATAAGACTTCCTGATAGACTTCGAATCGGCAAAGTTCTACTCTACTAAAACGTGGTTGAAAACCGAGCTGTTATATATATAGTCAGGCACGAATTGACAACTCTGTCACGTGTATGAGTGTGTGCATGCATGCATCCAGCTGGAGCCTTTTAAAGCGTGAAATCCTTCCTGTAAGATTCACTTACAAGGCTTGTCAATTCAGGCTGTGCAAATATCAAGATTTGCAAGTATAAAATCGGAAATGAAAAGGGTAGTAGCAATAAACTTGCATAAAAAGTGCCTGCAACGAGGACCTTGACTAGTATATTTCTGTCAACAAAATAAAATACAAAACACCAAATGGAAGAAACAAACTCTTCAGACTAGCAAAGCTAAGCAAAAAAAAAAAAAGGCAACTATAAAACAGAGTAAAAGACAAAATATGGCTTTAGGTTAATGAATGAAGGGGAAAGGAATGAGGGATAAAGGAATGAAGAATAAAGGATTTTAAGAAATATACAGAGAAAACGGTAAGAATGAGGCAGGGGTACCCGAATGAGCAGGTCAAAGTGGACGCCCGGGGCGAAGGGAAATCCGTGGCACTTGCGCTCTTCGGTGCCCCAGTCCCCGTCTTGGAAGCTGTTGCGCACCATCTCCTTGTGGCGGAAGCGCGGGTTGAAGTGGAAGGCGATGTCCGAGCCCAGGCCCCCGCACTGGAAGTTGAAGCAAAACCTGCGCCGCACACAACTCAGTTAAAAAAAAATACCCTACAACAAGGCCGCTGTCTATAGAGAGAGAATTTGGCCTCCACCCTTAACACAACTAGAGAGCAATGCAAGTGTCGCTATAAGTTTTGCGGAAAAGCTCCATGTTGGAAAAGAAGGTTAAAGGTGCACTGAAGAGGAATCTGAACTCGTGTATTTTTACCGCAAGAACTCGATCTACACGTTCTGAGCGTTCCTAGAAAGTGCGAATTATTGCCCTGTGCGGCCGATTTCCCTATATTAACTCCGATTAAACATCCCGGCTCCCACCTTTTTTTTTTTAATTTTTTGCAAACAATGGAAGGAGTCGACCAACCTTTCACCCAGTCCTGTGGCAGCTTGCCGCTCTGCCATTGGTGGAGTGATACATTGTGATCGGCGGAAGCAAAGAGTCCACGTGTATTTTTGTTTCCGTGGGCCTAATTTGCAGTTACGTAGGCTCTGACTACATCTATTTATTCACGGAAACCTAAAAGAAACAAAATAAAAGCGAAAGCGAAGTCGTCACGCGACTGCCTGAAAGGCACTCCACGCGTTGTTGACTTCTCCTACTGTCCGTGGAAAATTAAAAAAAAAAAAAAGGCGGGAGCCGGACGTTTACCCGACTCAAATTGGGGAAATCGGCGGCACAGGGCAATAATTCGAAGTTTCTAAGAATGATCAGAACGTGTAGATCGAGTTCTCGTGGCAAAAAGACGAGTTCAGATTCCTCTTCAGTGCACCTTTAACTGTTGCCCAAGGCAGGTTTGCCTAATGTAAAACTTCCTTCCCCCTAGAAATTTGGCCCCCAAATTCATCTGGCTAACACACATTCTTACCAGGATTTCTATTCACCTTGCCTTGCATATCCCCACTGGAGAAAGACCACTGGCCGTTAAAACACTCAGCTAAGCAAAGTGGTTCTTGTCAAAAGTGAGGAGAAAAGTTGTCTGCAAACAGATGCAGAAAAGCTCAACTCACAACAAAGCCAAGTCAAGAAAGATGGTTCTATGCAAGAGTACACGAGGAGAGACATGCAGCATACGGAGAGAGGCAGAACGGCGTGTGTTGTCAGGAGGAGGAGCAAATATTCAAGCACCAGATCCGCAGTGCTGACACTGGTGGTTTTCAAGTTTGCATCCACGTCCCACCCTTTCACATCGTAAGGCACCTCATGGCAATGCAGCTCCATGTAGCATCGGCATTAAACAGCACTACTAGCACTAGTCCAAACCAGCTTGCATGGAGCACCGAATTGGCACTAAGGCTATGTCGGAAGACACACCAACGGCTGTGGGTGCAATGCCAGTAATGCTCAATGGCTTTGCAAGTATGTTTGTGTGCTCTGAAACCTTCAACTTCCAGCAGCACGCAGATGCCAAGGGCTGAAACTGATGTTTTGGAGCTACAGAATTGTTAACGCGAAATGTAAGGCAGTGGGGGGTTATGGGTGCGAGTCCAAGTTTTGTGTTTAAACATGTCAAGCAGCTTAAAGTTTGTTAACACTGCTTAGATCCCCGTATTATTTTCAACTTTTTATATGGGTAGGTGAATGCTGCAATGAAGCTTTTGTGTGTCACACAAGTGCTATTGGCGGGCCTGTTTTTCAAGACTAGGCTAATGACTGCACAAATGTTGTGACAGTTGTTTACGCTCGTAACACAAGATAGGACAACCGACAAACAAAAGACATAGGGCGTGTGCACTTTGCTCCTTGTCTGTTGCCATGTTGCTCAATGCCTTTTGTTGCCTGTTCCTCTCAAGCTGTCCTGTTATGTCTTGTCTGTGCACATGCGTGCCCTAGTACCAGTGAAAGCTACAGCTGACAACAGGAAAGTTAGCTTGTCGCATAGCATAAGATAGCAGAAATAAGAACCCATGCCCACACAAGACACTACGTTTGTTTCAAGCACACAGTTTGCTCTCTTGGGAAAGATCTGGATTCTTCTTAATAAGGCTGCCATTGAGGGCCCTAGAAAAAATTTGCGTGTCTCTATCTCTTCTTCGCCTGATATGTTTGTAAATGCTGGTTGTTTCTTCCTTCTTTTTAGAAGGTCGCATCAACCTGCTTCATCAAATAATTCTCTCAGATTGGCCGGATTAACTGACAAAACTGATTTAATTAAATGGGTCAGTGACGCGGCTTGGGGGCGGGGGATAACAGTACAAAAAACAAGCAAAAGAAATGTGTACAAGCAGGTGTACATGATGACCTTGAAGGCCTCATTGCTTCTGAATCCTGAATCTCTAACATGCACTTTTTTCAAGTTTTTTTATGGATCAGTCAGATTAAAGGAAAGAAAAAGAAAAAAAAACCAAGACGAAGTCGGGTATATCATCTTCCAATATGCTATCGTCTTAAGCAGGGTATGGAATGACCCTGTTTAGTGTATTGAAACTTGATTTGGACATGTTCAGGTCGAACGAAAAACTACCTGGCCCAGCACTTGTGCATGCAGTGTGCGTGCAACACAAGGGAAAGGCAGCTCACGAGTTTGCCTCGCTGTGCGGCCGTCCACTGAGGTACACCATGAGCCCCGGTGCCAGGCGGCCACCGGGCAGCATGTGCAGGAACGGTGTGGGCTGCACAGGGATAGGGGGGGGGGAGAGAACAGGAGCCTTCAGCACAAACAGTCTTACGCGAGCGCTTTAGTCGCTGACCACAATGGACGTACAGCCTCCCTGATTTTTAATAATATAGCGCGAGCGTCGACCGAACTGCTGGTCAGCGCCTTATAACGGCGATAAGCGTGCAACAAGGCGAGAGTTCGCGCACGCGCACGAAGGCAGAGTGTCGTCTGCTATGCTGTTCCGAGCACGAGGGCACACGCCCTGCCACAATATCAGTTCGCTAGATCCCGCCAAGCCGTAGAGCGCATGCGCATGATTAATATGTGAGACTGCATGAGACATGATTTCTTTCCCTCTTTTTTTTTTGCCTACTACGGGAGGCCAGCCTGGCGATGCAAAGTTACGATAAGAAAAAATAAAAGGAAAGAAAGTATCACATATTAATCATGCGCATGCGCTCTACGACGTGGCGGGATTTAGCGAACTGATATTGTGGCAGGGCGTGTGTCCTCGTGCTCGGAACAGCGTAGCAGACGACGCTCTGCCTTCGTGCGCGTGCGCGAACTCTCGCCTTGTTGCACGCTTATCGCCGTTATAAGGCGCTGACCAGCAGTTTGGTCGACGCTCGCGCTATATTATTAAAAATCAGGGAGGCTGTACATTTTATTTTCCCAAGGCCACTACGCGATCTCAGGACTCAAACTTACAACTCCCTTTGTTGACAGTCTTGTAATATTAAGCGAGAAGTAGCTTAACACTACTATTTGCCTTTGCCGGCACTACTAATGAATTCACTTTTTCCCTGACCCTAACTACAAAATGATCACATCAGAATGACCCCTGCACTATTTAACTCTTCATTGCATCTATTGTCCTTTCCAGATTGCCAACACATTCCTTTTCAACTGCTCTGTATCGATGGTAATGCTGAATGTAGCACCGTCATACTTTTTGGTGCCCTCTGAGGAAGCGAGCATCACTTACCGGGTTGTACACGATGGTGGGCTCATTCGCCATTGCCATTGGCTGGGGGCCCTCCATGGGAGGCAGCTGCATAAATTGGTCAAAGCTGTTCAATTAAATACGGCGCTGGAATGTGAGTCGGACAGAAATGAAATGGTTCGTGTGACAAACAATTTCCATGGTTCACGTCATGCCAAGCGCTGCATACTGCTCTCGAACAGCACAAAAAGGTCGCAGACAGCTTGCTGCTGCAGGTAGTGGCACGCAGCTCCAAATACTTGAAAAGGACACACCTGAGGCACCATGTCTCCTAAGTAATGTACACATTAATGAAGGAGCGAGAACAAGAACAGGGGCATTAAGATCAAGTGACATGTCAGAGCATTCAGTGTCCCTTTGACTTTTGTGAGTGCTGTCATGAAACAAATGAGCGAAGAAAAACCCACTTTTTGGAAGCGCTTAGCAAGATTCAAGCATGGCCTGAAAGATGTCCTTGCTTAATCTTAAGCACGAGCAGAGCTTCTTGTTACAAGACGCTCCGGTAGATGGCACCAGCTGTACCGGCAATGCACCCTCCACTACCTCCACTGTCGGAGCAGCAGCCAGCCACCCTCGCAGGCGATGCGCCGAGCGCACGGGCCCGACGACCGCCGTCCTCCTCACGCTCTTATAGGCAAGGAGCAGACGACTCGGATTCCGGGGGGTCCCCACTTGAACAGCTACGCAGCAGACCCAGCCATGTATTCCACCTAATCAGACCTATGTAGCCCAGACTGTAATAAACGTTCAATAATCCCCATCTAAAAGAAATCCTCAGTTAATAGAGTCATCCTAGAATAGACAGGCACGAAACACTTCTCAAAGAGCCATCTCTGTCGTTCACTAACACAGAGCCTAATCCCTAATAGGCAACCCCTCAGTCAGTTGTAAGTGGGTAGGGTAGTAAGGCTTTGAAATCCAGTGTCTCAGGAACATGATCCCAGTTCTTTCACTCGGAATTCAGCCCGATGTGGACTGCAGGCACTTGAAATCACTTGACAAG
This sequence comes from Amblyomma mixtum, assembly GCF_055824585.1. Classification (NCBI taxonomy): domain Eukaryota; kingdom Metazoa; phylum Arthropoda; class Arachnida; order Ixodida; family Ixodidae; genus Amblyomma; species Amblyomma mixtum. Next base: position 13,203,289 of record NC_143019.1, read on the forward strand.
TGTGAACAGACCAAGCCCCGATGCTGCAAATGGGTGCACAGCGACACTGCCCCCCCCCCCCCCCCCCCCCATCCCCATCACAAGATGCATGGCGGCATTTGTGATTGAGTCACCTCCTCTGTACTGTGACCTGGTTCTGTGGGGAACTAACTTCTTAATAGCACATTCTACTTCTGCCACCAGGATCAGGAGCGACGCTAGCTAGCAAATTTGAAACTATATGACACCTTTTCATCAGATGGACAGACTTTTGCCATGGCTGGTTACATGGCACAGGAGCAAGCATGATCTACTGAGGTCACGTATGTAGACCCTTACAAGCAACCTCAAAAAACCTGGATTCCTCGCTTCCTTTATGACACCACGTTCGCTTTCTACTTTCCTTCGTGTCAATGAACGCAGATCTAAACATGCAAAGCAGTCTTCACTTTGTGATAATGAACTCCGGGGTTCCTTTCCCCACATGCGGTTACCAGGGATCCCAGTGGCGGCTTGTGCTCGACACGATGGACCGTGACACAGCCGTCCATCTTGAGCCTCTCCACTGTAGAGTAGAGCAGCCGGTGCTTGAAGTCAGCAAAATGGTGCTGGTTGAAGGCTACCTGCAAGTGCGTACCAGCCGCAATCGGCAAAATTGTTTCTACGGCGCTACTTAGCGGGTGTTCAGAGCCAAGTAAACCACCCTCATAAGGCTACTTCCAGGAGCACACAGCAGCCTTGGAAGGCATAATCAAAAAATTGAGGGACAAAGAAAAAATTCTACTTTCTAGATTCTCACACGTTTTGGAGGACCTGTGGCATCAAGTGATCAACTTGGAAAGCAGTTAATGTGTCGACCCATCTAAAAAAAATGAAGAAGAAAAAAGTGGGTTTTTTTATTAAGCTTCGCTCCCTGGACTGACTTTTAAGAAACAGAAGTGAAAAATGTTAAAAGAAGTTCATCGCATTTCAATATAGGTCCCACCAGAGGTAATGAATTCCCACCATTAGTCTATGCATATGCACCATAAAAGCCAACGTAAGGCTACGTTATAAATGCTCTATTCACCTGTAGTGATGGTCCAAGCTGATTGCTGGCAAGATTAAAAAAAGGAAGAGTGGGGCAACAATGTCACCCTGTGCATATTTAAAGATCCTCCCCTTAGTTGTATTTTTGCCATATCACTCATTTAGTTATAAGTAAAAGAAGTCAACTGCAGTTGTGATCACTGCATTAGTCACTAAGATTTTAGCCAATTTTAAACAGAAGGGTATAGGTAATGTCAAGAAACAGCTAATAAAAGTTTTTCCAATAGACTATTTTGCTACCTTTCTTGCACTAAAAAGGAACGGCCAAAAATTGAAAAGAAAAAACAGCAATAATGGCCGATAGGGCCCAATTGGTCAGGCAGCAGGCTTGAGTAACGAAAATGGTATTAAAAATGACATGAAGAGATGAGGACAGTAGCACACATACTGTCCTCGTCTTCTTAACGTGTTGATTTCAGTCCTTGCTGTTATTGCAATGAAGAACCACATAGCCCACTCCCACAAGAAATACAACAGTTTCAAGTACACAATGAACTAGCAGGATTTCACTATTGTGCAATTTGCCAACTCGGGCGATACTTTTATTATGTGCTGAGTTCTGTGCTGCAGGCTGCCGGCACATCACGGAAAAAACATGGACACCTGTTCGTGCTGTCATGAGCTGTGCAAGGAACTGAACAAATAAAACAACAATTTATATTTCCCACTAGCAATAATGCATGAAAAACAGTGCCCATGATGTCAACCAAGCACCTAAAGCAACATCTTCTTTGCCATGCCAACAACGAAAGTTGTCACCATCAAACTGCAGCAATAAGAAGCACATGTTCGCTTTCTACTAAACATCAGCACACATCAGTTCATACCCATTACTAGCACTTACCATGACCTAGAACAGTGCACCACACTCAAAGGCTGCCAATTCCTAAGTCTAGCCACAGGATTTAGACACATGAAAAAACTCGACAGTCTTCGCATTTGAGTGTGCCTCTCTGAAAGTTGCATAAGCCTGCAAGGCCTCAAAAATGGGCTGCATATGCATACTCTCCTCATGCTCCTGGGATATGCAACAAAGAAATTGAGGAAACAGATTCCAGCTACAAATGTGCCAATTTTCATTTGACCCCTCAGATGATTTCTTTACCTCGCTGACAATGTATTGCGTTGTTCTTTGATATGTGATGCAACAAGAAAAGATGACAAGACAAATTTAAGAAGAAGTGAAGAAATTTGCTGGTGTAGGCGTGCTGCAGCAACAAGAGTGATATAACTAGGATGATGATGATCAGAACCTCAGTTAAGGTTTCCAGGCCACAGCCATCTGTCGGTACCAAAGAATCATCACTGAACTCAGGGGTGGTATGGTATGATATGGTATGGTACGGTATGGTATGGTACATAGGGTTTAACATCCCAAAGCTGCACTAGGGGTATGAGGGACACCGTAGTGCGGGCTTTGGATTAATTACGTCCATCTAAGGTTCTTTAACATGTACTAAGTAGTGCAGACTTCAAGAGCCTGTGCAAAACAGATGGAATATTTGTCAGACCACAAGTCGTGCAGAAAACTAGCGTACCAGAAGTAGAATACTTAGCTGCCATTCAAAGAGGCCGTGCTGAACGAAAGTGAAGTGCCTATTCCTCATATATATATATATATATACTGCCAGAACTGTTAAATTTAGTGCACTGTTAGCACTGCCTACCCACTGAACTCTGTGAGCAGTAGCTTGGTGACTGTGGCAGCTGTAACCACAACAGTGTCTTCTGAGATAAGAACGGGAGCAGTGAGATATGGCAGCCTGTTGGATATCTGGCTTAGTCAGCTAAGTCATACTGTAGGGAAGTGTTTGCATTGGACTAGGCCCAGTGACACTATCAGAAGAAGATGTCGCGCGGCAGGGCACTGATACTACAGCCTGTTCTGAATCTTTCCAACAGAATTTGACAGAGTATAAAAGCATACGTGGTATCTACACACATACACTATGAAATACAGGCATCTGTATACAGGCATCGATAAAAACTTCGCGCTCTATTCTGCAGTGCACGGGTTCTGTAGCGATCGATTTCTGCACCATACCTTGTAGCCCATCTCTTCGACGAGTATCATTGCCTCAAAGTTGTGTCCCTGTTGCACGGGCAGACTCTCAACGCGCTCTTCATCCTCCCAACTGCCGTTGCGGAACGTGTTGAAGACCACATTGCCGACATCGAAGCGCACGCTGATGTGCAGGGCTATGTCGCCCGAGCCAGTCACCAGGTTGATGTGGAATCTGCGCAGATGCAATGATCGCGCATATACGCGGGCTGCGATGCGCTCTCGCGCAGCAGCAGTACTCTACCTCTTGGGGCTGCTCAGGACATGGCCTGTCAGTTCGATGATCGTGCCCGGCACGAGCCTCTCCAAGGGTTGGTCCATTGGGACGGCCTGTCACCAGGAGAAGAGGACCACAGTTCAGGTACTAGTCTGAGACGCGCGCAGAGGGGCGCGGCAATGCTCACCGGTTCGAATGTCACCAGGCGTGGTTCCGGGTACAGCGGGAGACTGTGGAATGACGACACCTTAGCTGTCATGTGCCGATAGCAGCGGAGCAGCTAAATACGGCAAGCGATGCGCGACACGCACGACACAGTGAGCGAGAAACGCAACAGATACAACAGCACAGTGGGACGCAGATGCTGCTTCCACTTTCCCAGTGCTGTTGGGCCAACTGGCTTACCTCTGTGTACTCTACCTCTGTCAGCTGGGTTTCAGAATGATGATGACACTAGCGTCCACTCAAACTCGAACCTCGTATGTGTTGCCGTCGCCGCGGTAAAGCTATGGGATGCGGCCTCATAATTGTAGGTGAAAGTTAATCGTGTCTGCTCTTACTTTATCCTTCCTACTCCAGTGCCAGTGCTAGACTCTTGTTAACTTTAATTACTTTGTAAAACTGTGCGAATAAGCAGTTTCGGTTTCCTGCACGCAGCGATTTTTTCCAAGAGTTTACTCCTTTCTCGTAAGGAGCCCAGATGATGCATAAAGGTAAAAATTTTGAACGCTGCCGCGACCGGTGTAGGAGACGATAACTGGCGATGGTTCTCACCTCAGTGGAAACCTCCTCTCGTACATGCCGTTCGCATCAGCTGCATCAGCGCTCTTGTCCATCCCCTGGCTCTCGAGATTCGGTTTTGGTACCGCCTCTCGACAACGTGCAGGGGTGCGCAGGTAGCGTGTCACTCTGGTTCTGGAGATGCTGCTGCCGACAAATGTGCTGACGATATCGGTTCGCTTTGCCGCATTGCTGTGTCCCACAGTACACACCTGCCACTCTGACAGCTGACTACAGCGCGGTAGCGCCAACTGTGGTGGTGACGCCCCGAAGCGTACTAACGGCAGGCACCGTCGGCGAACCCTTTTGAACCTGCTCTAATCGCTCTTACTGAGCTCTATGTAATAGGGCTTATTCACGCTGTTGAGATAGAGAAAGAAATAGTTCTCCAAGAGTGTTTGCTGTTTGTTTGTCGTTGGATGCGTGCATGCGGATGTGCGTGCGCCAAATAAAGCAACATCAGTTCATTTTTCCCACTGCTAGTACCAGCCGCGGCGACCGTATTTCGGCTGAGGCGAAATGGCAAAACACCTTTAGGTCAAAAAAGGATTAATGGATGATTTTTTTCAGACCCTATAACTGTTTCACTTCTCAGTGGACACCTGAACCGTACCCCAACTGTGCCGTGAAGGAATTAAGGAATGATGGTGAGAGTGAAAGAAAAAAAAAGTACTGTACGTAGCGGAGGCGGGCTACGGAATAACTTCTACCATCTGTGTCTTTAACATGCAGAGACATTAAATAAAAGCACCGTAAATAATTTAGAACTCAACTTTTCACATGTTGTTTCGGTTTCGGTTTCAAGAGCCGTTTGGTGCCTATAACGACGGTATCAAGGAGGTCCTTGGAAATTATCCTGCCAAATATGTAGACTTTCATATGCTTGTCGCCGTGCCGGTTCTTGGAGCAGGCTGGCGTAAGAAGCGGACAGAATTATAAGGGTGAAGCAACGCCATTGTATCGCAGTTGTTGTATGCCTCACTTCACCTCGACGGTGTCTCAACCAACGTTAGTAGATTGCAGGTAATTTAGTAACGTTGGTCTCAACTCGCCTGTGGTATGGTTCCCAGAAATAGCAACCGCTGCCTTTCCACTGTTGAAATTGAAAACAAAATATGAATGAAGAAACTGAATTACTGATTGAATTAATCAGTTGGTGCAGGAAAGCTCCACGCGGAGATCCTTATATATTCAATTAAGCACAGTATTTTAAAGAAAAGCGAAACGTGCAACCGAAACGATTGTCCCTGGAAATTGCTTGCATCTGGTAAATATGCTATAATTTATTCTCTCATGTTCCGCGGTTTCGGCTTACCAGTGATCACGTCATAGGGCGTCAGGTTTTTTTAGACCCACAAAAAATTGCGATATCTTCACTGCCTTGTCGTTTTATTTCACTACAACTCTTACTCCAGCCTGCACCTAGAGCCCGAAGAACAAATTAACTATACAGCTATTATATCGCAATTTTACAGCGCAGCTCTTAGGCGCCCGTTTCTGCGTTTCGCGGCGTCGACGTAGTCTTGTAACCAACATTACCAAAACAAACTTCTAGTAACGTTGGATGTAACCAGGAAAGGGTAAAAGCGCAACCTCCTTCTCTCCTTAGCAAGAAACAAACTTCTTCGACGGCTGCATGGATGAATGGATGGATGATAATGGCTTTGCCCTTTGTATCGGGCGGTAGCTTTTGCCACCTAGCATATACTTCCCCCATTGTTAATTTATTTCTTTTTTTTCCTTTCTTTCACTTTCGCTCTTACAATGTCTAGTCTGGCTATCCTTTCCCCTCCAAATGCACCCCTTCCTTGATTTCCGCCACCAATCCTCCAACCTCCCCTTCGTCAATGTCGCACCTATAGTGAACTAGAATAGTCACACCTTTCCCATCCACTCGCCCGTCCTCCCCAGCAAAACCCAGCGCTATCTCTATGGCTGTTGCTGCCCACTCGCCCCCTCTGGGAGGGCTGGGCGGAGTTCTGCGCACCTCAGAACCAAGTGCTCTATGGTCTCCGTTTCCGTTTTACAAGCAGAGCACAAAATATCCACTTCTTCAAATTTGTACCTATACGTTTTTGTTCTCAGAGTCCCTGTCCTAGACTCAAAAAGCAATGAACTGCCCCGCGAATTATCGAATAACCGCTCTCTTTTGATGGCCTGTTTTCGTGTCCTGTACATACCTAGCGCCGATTTTTCCTGCATTCTTTCTTTCCGTCTCCTTTACCTCCGCTTTCACGTTAGTATTTTGTTGCGTCCCATCCCTCACCCGTAAATACTTCGTTCTTAGCTTTCGGGTTCTATTTATTTATTTATTTATTTATTCATTTATTTATTTATTTATTTCTATTTATACAATACTGCAGGCTGTTAAGGCCCAAGCAGGAGTGGGATAAACATACAGAGAACTCTGACGACCAGCAGAAGACGACGCCAACAGCAGAATTCAGTAGAAGGGATGTAGTAAATACGGAGCATGAAAATAAAACCAGTCGCAACAAACAACAGACAATATTCAACGGTCAAGTACTTGTTCAATGGCCGCCGCGGTGGCTCAGCAGTTATGGTGCTCGGCTGCTGTCCCGAAAGACGCGGGTTCGATCCCGGCCTCGGCGGCTAGAATTTCTTTGGAGGAGAAATTCTAGAGGCCCGTGTACTGTGCGATGTCAGTGCACGTTAAAGAACCCCAGGTGGTCGAAATTTCCGGAGCCCTCCACTACGGCGTCTCTCATAGCCTAAGTCGCTTTGGGACGTTAAACCCCATAAACCAACCAACTTGTTCAATGGCAGAAAGCACATTTTCGGATACAAACACATGAGGGGGTAGGTTGTTCCAATCTTCTATAGTTCGAGGAAAGAAAGAATATTTAAAGTTATTGGTGCGGGCGAACAAAGGAGATAATTTATGCGGATGACAATGCCTTGTTACTCTAGTTGTTGAAGGTTTCATATACAATGAAGGGTCAAGACCGAACTGAGAATGGTAGAGTTTAAAGAGGAATTTAATTCTTGCTAGCTTTCTCCAGTAATCTAAAGGTTTGATGTTGTTGATTCTCATTAATTCAGATGGGGAGTCATGTCGACGGTACCGGTTATATATGAAGCGAACTGCTGATCTTTGAATCTGTTCAAGTTTGTTAATGTCTTTTTTAGTGAAAGGGTCCCAAACCTCGCATGCGTACTGCAATCTAGATTTGATCAGTGTGTTGTAGGCCAGAAGCTTTACATGGGAGGGGCAGTATTTGAGCCTGTGTCTTAACTGGCCGAGTTTGCGGAGCGCCGAGGAGCAGGTATTGTCAACATGAGCGGACCAGCTTAAATGTTCTGTGATCGTTACGCCCAAACATTTAAAACAGTCAGTTTGAGTTATGGGGATCTGCTTGATAGTGTACTTTTTGTTTGTGATACGCATAAAAACAGTTTTATCAGGATTCAGCTTCATATCCCTGTGATCACACCAACTGGAAACAGCATTAAGACTTTCACTAAGCACAGCCTGGTCATTGCTATTTTTAACAGCCTTGAAGAGCAAGCAGTCATCCGCAAATAATCGAATACTGACGCTTTCATGTATGAAGGAGGTTAAGTCGTTTACATAAATTAAGAAAAGAACAGGGCCTAGGACGCTGCCCACTTTGAGTTAATACTTTTCATGTACAGATACTTGTGCGCCTTTTTGCCCACCTTGTTTCCTCCATTTGGGTTAGTCTCTGATCATATTTCAGTTTGCTGATTGCCTCCTGAACCTCGAACGACGCCCAACCCATATCTCCCTGGACTCCCTCATTCGGAGTGTTCCCATGGGCTCCCGAGGCTAGCCTTTCTACACTTATTTGTCTGACCTCTAGACTTGACTGTACTTCTGATTAGTGCACTGCACGGGCTCGGGCCAGCCCAAAAGCCCGGGCCCGGCCCGGCCCGCGGGCTGGGCCAGGCCGGGCCGGGACATGAGTCATTTTGGTGGGCCTGGGTCGGGCTCGGGCCTGAAGTTGCGGGCCCGGGCCGGGCTCGGGCTTAAAGCTGCGGGCCCGAGCCGGGCTTGGGTCCGTACAGAAACGGCTGGGGTCCGACTTTTCATTCACTATTGCAGAGTGAAGTAGACAACTGCGGCACTGAAGCAGCGACACGGATAAGCTATGAGTTATAGTACGCGCTGAAAAAAAAAACTAAGCTTTATTCATTGACTTATTTATTTCCTTATTTCCACGCCGCGGTGCAGTAAGAGTAAAATTCAACCGGCCTTAATTGGCCATTAATCGTTCGTCATCCCAAAAACATACCTATACACTATTAGAAATGCATTCGGGAAGAACATATTAGTTTAGGACGCTTATAGTCTTCAAGCACAAACCGTGAAATACTCAAGCCTTTTAGCTTTTCGTTTCTGCTGAGAGGCGACCAGTTCGGCTATGAGCTCAACCTGTGAGATCGCGTTCACTAAAAAAATGTCGTCCTACTGCTTGCTAGGCGGCTTTAATATTTATACTTCGCGGGCGGCAGAATGTAACTGATTACAATCATGTGGGAACGCAAAGTGGATCGTGTATGCAGCCCTTTTTATTTGACTCTCGGAACTTCCGAGTTTATCTTTGCCCACCTGCATCAGATCGGTCTCCAAAAGACGGGCCTGGAGAGCACTACTCTTAATCACTTCCCTCTGTTTTAAAAAGAACCAACTCTCTGGAAGCAAAACTGCGGTTTCAGAACCTTTGTCGGCCAGTTCCTTATCGGTCTAGTAGCAGTCTACTTGCTCAAAGTGAGCAGTAAGCCTAAAGCGTTACTGTGAAACGGACCGGGCCGGGTCCGGGCTGGGCTTCACTCCGGGATTCACGGGCCATGCCGGGCTCGCTAGAGCGATAAGTTAGCGAGCCCGGGCCAGGCCCGGGCTTGAAGCCGCGGGCCTGGGCCGGGCTAGGGTTTCAGGTCTCGGGCTCGGGCTCGGGCCTCAGATTGAGGCCCGTGCAGTGTTCTACTTCTGATTTCATGCACAGGACTGCATTTCCAAATGTGAGGCCCGGCACCATGATTCCCTTCCATACCCCTCTAACCAGCTCATACCTATTATAGTTCAATCCGAAACTCCAAAACTCCGAAACTCGGAAACTCCAAAACTCGGAAACTCCAAAACTCCGAACCTCCAAAATCTCCTCATAAACATCCCAGGTAAGTGTCTGCTTTGAAAGCTGAAGACGTCATCGACAATAATGCATGTTTCATAATGTCTGAATTCCTTTTTCCTTTATCCTTCAGAATCCTCTCATGCTCTTCCAGATATTTTTTCCCTTCACTTAGCCATACACCTAGGTACTTATAAGTTCTCGCATGTTACAGCAAGGCTGCTGTAACATGCGTGCCTCATTACCAGTGCTTTCTGCTTTGTTGGCTACTTCCTGAACGAGGACAACTTCTTGAGCGTACACTGGACTATACTATCGGACAGCTTTTTGTGGCCATGCAGCCAACTGCTACTCAAGAAAGAGAAGGAGACGAGCCTCTGTCCTCGTGCAGTGGAGTGTGGGTTGTTCTTTGTTCGGGCTGGGGGTGCGGTTTGAGGAAGGGGTAGATATTTCGCCGCCGCTTCCACCGTGATAGCGCGAGGTGCTCACGACAGTCCAGTAAAAAATATGCAGCGCCCAGTTGCAAAGTTCTGTAGCAGTTGCCCATTATAGGCGGCGGTCCGATAGCGCTATCACGGTCTACATTAAAGGGGAATCTTAATTAATGTCCTGCAAGTTATTAATTCTATTGTTTTGGCGATAGCGGAGCAGCAGTGCGTCAGACACGACACGTATCATTTGTTTGTTACCCATGCAGGTTGCATGAGGCTGCTCCGGTGAACCTTGACCACCAACAAAGTTCCGCTTCGAACTGTTCAGTTCCGCAGCTACTGAGCTGTCCACTCGCTATAAAGCCATTGCAAGCATGCATGAACTCTTAAATCCTGCGCCGCTGCTGCGAAAACCAGGCAGTGTGTGCTGCAGACCTCAAGCCTTCGACGAAGTCCAACTCCTGACTGCGCCGCAACCGCATCGCTCTTCTGTTTCACTGGTAGGTCACATCGGTTGATTTTTCAGTCTCGCACTGGGCTTTGCCGCTGTTGCCAATCTACAAATTGGCGTGCAATTACTCTTTATGGAATGCTGCAAACTGGTGTAACCACAAATTATTTCGTGTTCCTGTGCATACCACTCTGAACTGCAAGAAGATGAATTGTTTCTGACTTGTTCGTAATACGGGTTTTAATTTAATTGTGCCACTTACGAGTAGCCTTAAGTGCATAAGAAAAGAACGCCTGTCGATTTGAGTCGTTAGACCAAATCCGAATTAGGTGCTCTGTAGCGCTTGTGGCGATTGTTTTGTGGCGGGTTGGAGAAGCGCACGTTGAAGAGAGCAGCGGCCAGCTCCGAGATACTGCCAGATCTGTGATCGGACTCGGTTCACCTACAATTGAGAGTCCACTTTCAGAAACCGTACGACGGTTCTGTGTGGGCGGAATGGCCATAGCTGCAGACGCGAAGAGTCGTCAAGCTCCGGCGTCTGCCACTCGTCTTGAGAGGCGTCCATGGCAAAGTGGCGATAACTCGAGGTCATACGTGGTGCAGTGAATCGGTTGCGGGGACGTTCGGGCAGACCTCGGTCAACAAATATGTCGCCCACAATAGTATGAGATGCTCAGCCGTCGCATTTGTTATTGCTGATGCCAAGCCATGGACGAAGGCGGGGAGTCATCCACCAAGGAGCTCCAGGACATGTCAGCTGCTTGAGTTGGGAGAGAGACCGGTTCTATTCCGCTCGCACTCAGCCTAACTGACCGCCCTGGCAGGTGGAAGTTAATTTAATCATTGGCCGCGAGAGGCCCCTAGGGAAGAGCAACATGGGTCGCACAAGCCCCCACCAATGGCGGCACCTGCCATCGAAGAGAGCAGCGCATCTCTTAACCACCGCGCCAGTAGTGTTATAAGGACTTCCAGGGATATGTGAATGTAAGGTAAAGATTAACCAACACCGCAGATATGGGCATTAACGCTATGGCGTCATACGCTTAAGGCGAAGCTTAAGTGTCCCTCGAATTTATTTTTTAATCTCAGGCAGTGTTTTACTACTGTAGCTGTTACGGGGACGATGGGCCGGTTGCAGGGGAGTTGTGGCACCTCGTATGCTGGACGGGCGTGCAAATGCTAATGAAAGTGCATGAGGCAAGGTGAGCTACAAAGACGAAGATGGGAAGTCGACGTCGCAGACCTGTTGAGACCAGACAAGTGCCATGGCCGCGACGAACCAGCGCCGTGCAGAAGCCGGTGCTTGAGATACGACACGTGTGTCGCACTTCCTTTCTGTGAATCTTCTGTCGGCATCGTCATTAACTGACTACTATTTGCCTGTGGAGAATATTTTACTGACGTATAGCACCGCTTCATTGTAAGAACGAAAAAAAGGCTGAGTAAATAGAAATTCTGATGACGGAAAAATATGTTAAATTGTGGGAGCAATTTCCTGGGAAGAAGAAAGCATTATCTCGTACATGCCTGTCTTGGGCTGCAGTCAACCTTGTTTTCCATCGTCAACCTTCAGGGATGTTCTGATGTTGCGTTAAATTTAAGACCGGTTCGTTCCCTTTGTTTGCAGAGGTTCAGATAACCAAACGTGGTGATTCGGCGATGATGAAGCAAGAAGCGACGTTGGAGACGAAGAAATATGTTGTTACAGGTTTTGTTTACGAAGGCTATTTACATAGGCAAGTCAACCCGAGCTTGGTGCGTCAGCGGCAAGATGCCGACCTTGTTGTTGTTGTTGTTGTCCTCAAGGTGATAATGGCGCGTACCCACTGCGGGGGATTGGCCAAGACGCAGGCGGTGACTGATAGGTGCTCAAAACGTTGAAAAATGAAATGAAATTGCCCGGTGACGTTGCATGGGTGTGGGCGCCTCCCCGCAAAAGTGGCTTAACCCAAAAGCTGCTGCCCTGATACACAGGACCGTTCATCGTGCTAGCACGCCTCAATGACCTGAACTGTGTGGTCTCTTCCCAATCTACGCAAGGACGCCGCTCTAAGAAAACCCAGTTCGTACATGTCGCACGGCAAAAGCCCTTCCACTGTCGGGAACCAGAGTGATTGACTGGCCCAGAGGGTTTCGGCTGCGAACAGGGAAATGTGAAGCGCTAACTGCGGACTTCGAAGTGCTCGCGCACTTCTTTGTTTTACGTCGGACAAGGCAGACGCTACAACAATTCCGCAAAAGAAAGGGGGATCGTTGCCAGAGAGATGAATGCCAGTAGCCACCTTCTGTGGCAATGCAACGCCTAGCGTGCACTTCTGTCCTGGTCTCACGTGACAGACCCTTTGTCGAAGCGTCGCCACGACGCCGGAATAGTTCCTCGAGCTTCTCGCCGGCTCCTTTTGTATCGAAAGCTATATTAGCCACGAACATGCGATTTCGCTGTGGCGGTGCTGCGATAGTTGCACAGAGACCGATTTTGAGCCGTTGCCTAGCAACCGCCGCAGCTGGCAGGACGCTGCGCCACCTGGTATGACGTCACACCTCGCGCCTCGCCGCGGAGCTGCCGTTTGGTATGACGTCACATCGGTTGCCTCGTCGTCGCTCGTCTCCGCTCGCTTCGTCGGCTGTGTCGCATGCCTGATTACATGTCGGGGGATTAAAAAGGAGAGCTCGCGTGCGCCGCAACCACAGCACAGTTGGGGCCTTTCGCTACGCATATCCTGGCATAGCCGAGCTGAGCCACTGCCGATTTTCTTGATTCTGACGGCACACCTGCGTTCACTAAGAAGTGAAGGGCCCCCTTCCTTAACGGTTCATTATTTACATCAGCCATTGGGTGCCTTAACGGCACCCAAAAGGCCATAATTATTTGGAAATGTCCACACTGGGCGTGTGTGTGCGTGGGGGGGGGGGTGCCCACTTGACACCAGTGGTGCTAATACCCTGCATGCCAATCTATTAACACACAAAACAACAACGAGATCTTAAATGAGCGGCGGTCTTAGGGCGGGTTCACACTGGCGAGTCGCGGAGGGTGTGCGACAGCTAGGAAAGCGTGACAAATCGATTTTTAAAACTGTCGCGCACGACCTCCGCTACTCGCCAGTTGAACCCGCCTTTGCCGTTGCTCTCTCGGTATGCGAGTTTGTTGGGGAAGGCAAATCCGCTGTATGGCTCTTTCACCGGAATTCTTTTGGCGCAGGTTCGACACCAGCTTTCAGCGAGGAGAACCGGGTTCGGATGTCTGATTCCATTTCAATTATCGCTTCAGCCACTGCTAGATTGTTCGCAGCAGCTTCGAGAATGGGATCTGGGCCGTCGCACGAAGCAAGTACTACTTATTTTTCTTTTCTCCTGGTGTCATGTTTGACCTGACAGCCCGTAAACCTCACCTACGCCAGTTTTGTTTGCAAAATAATTTTCATGAAGCCGATTTTTTACCGTTACTCCAAAAATTATGATATGGCCACTATCCCATCTTAGCTTTGCTGTGCGAACATTTATTCTCTTTTCATCTTTGCTTTTTCGTATGTTATATTATTTGGTTTGGTGTATTGGGGCGAGCAGGAGCGAGTGAGAGCTGTGTCCCGCGCGGCAATCACGCCGTCCGTCGCTTGGAGTGTCGCCGCGAGGCCGGCGCCATCTCTTGATAGTTAAGGTAACCAGGAAGAAAAGAGTCATCCTGGGGAAGCAAAGCAAAGCGGATGGAGCGGAACGACGCCCCACAAGCTGTATGGTTTTGGTTTTATTGGGGTTTAACGTCCCTAAGCGGCTCAGGCGTTCCTTATAGCTTTTGTCCTCTCTCCTGAACGCCTTAGCTAGCAATGTATATGTAGGAGTCATGTTTGTACCTGGTCTCTTTCATTAACTCCAGTTTGTTAAATTGATTTCATGTGTAATGCCGTAGTGGCCCTTAGGGTATAATAAATAAATAAATAAATAAATAAATAAATAAATAAATAAATAAATAAATAAATAAATAAATAAATAAATGACATGGCTTCATTTCACTTTGCGGCTCCCCCGTTGCATATTGGCCCAGCAATTTACGCTCCTGCATATAGGAACCTCTGTGAGTATCGCTGCTCGCGTCACAAACCTTCGGGGCTCTTTGTTCTCTCGATGACAGGCGAAGGTATTGGACCAACCCCTGGACAGTCTCAAGCCGGGATCAGTCATCGAGCTGTCGGGTCGAGTCCTCAGCAACCACAACTGGTGGGTGGGCATGCAGGTAATAATAGCAGCTCACGTATATGGCGTTGCTGCTTCTGCGCAGGTTCAGCATCAATCTGTTGACAGACTCGGGAGCCGCAGCCATGAACGTGAACGTGCGATTCAATGAGGGGTGCGTGGCGTTCAACTCTTACCGCGGCGGCTGGGGAAGAGAGGGACTCGTGATGCACCTGCCCGTGCAGCAGGACAGCGACTTCGAGGTCAAGATAGTCGTCGCTGAGGACAGATACAAGGTATTACGTGTGCTGCCGTTGGAAGCGTGCACTCCGGTTTTGATGGCAGTGTACTGTTTGTGGCTGCTTGTGTTTGTGACAAACATCTTTGGAAGTGCGCAAAACAATCGGTAGTGTCAGATGGTCCTGTTCATTGGAAGGGCTGCCCCGCAACATTTACCAGAGCGAGCTGACGGCTTAGTTGGCACATCACTACGAAAACAATGGGGAAACCACAAGCAGAAACTTCTATGTCTCGTATTTTCTCTGTCTCTCCTTGTGTTCGTTCCTGGCGCTTTATTTCAGCCTGGAACGTTGCCTTTGAGGCGTGGTTTCGACTTCATCGAGAATTGGGCGAAATTTCTTCCGGTCAGGCATAGGATGACGTCAGTCGCAAGGCAAACGATTCACGCTGCAGTACTGGTAATGAGAGACTACATGATGTAGACGAACTGTTGTTCCTTATACAGACATAAATCATGCAAATGAGGACAATGGCTGCATAGGACAAAGAAAGCAGCAGCGACTACGTTGCACTTCATCAATCGCATCACATCTAGGGGCGCGGGGCACGGGATGAGGTGTTCAGGAGTCTTGTACGTTCAGCATTTGAACCGAGAATACTATACAAGGCTCACTTCCATCGAACTGACGAGACGACAGTGGACGGAGCTAGGAACAGTCAATAAGAACGCAATGCGCGCCATCACAGCCTTTGCAAAGCTTATTCCCATTCTGATTCTTCAGGAGTGCGAGCAGCTGAACATACTGATTAACTTATTCAGCAAAGAGCGACAACAGGGCATTTGAAGAGAATGTACGTTACGCCCATTGTAGCCGCGTACAATGAGATGACAGCATAGACATAAAAAAATGACGGACCCTTCTGCGTGGGCATGCAGGACTGTAACTGCAAAGACGACTAAACTCCATCATAAAGCAATGGCGTGAACTCTAACGATAGTTGATATTGTTCGAATAATGTGTACTGCTTGATCACACGTTGGGAATACGTCTTGGACCACCCTTATTCGCTTATGGTGGAGCTCTGTGCGCTCTCCGTGATGCGATGGAGTACCCGTATCTACACGGGCACCTTAGCGGCTATTAAACAACCCAGAACAAGTCAAATACACTAAGCATCACTCAGAAGACACAATCTCTCACAAAGAAAATAATGAAAACGCCTTTTCAGATACACTGCACACAAGAAGATATTCAGAGTGTTGCCCAGTGGAAAGCAGCCGCCATTACACACCTTACACACACACAAGTGCCTCCCCCCCCCCCCCCCCCCCTTCAATAGCTTCCCTTTTGGTCTCTGCTGCGCTCTTCCCATCTTGTGATCATCTACAAGGAGAGTGCCTTGATTCCCCCGTGCACTATACGCCCTCTCTGGTAACTTTAAGGAGATTGAAGGAGGTGTTCCTTAGAAGGATAAGGACTGGAGCTGCCCTTATGCTCAGACTCAAAGCCTTTATCAAAAACTGAGTGCCGACAACTTCCTCTAAATTTTCTGCTTCACCACTGAGGAGGATCTTCGTCGCAATTTGTGGACGTGTACAGGAGCGCACGCCTCAAGAGCAGAAAAACTTCCCCATGTAGCTAGCGGACAGCACTAAGTTGCGGATCCTGCTCGAGTTTCGACAAAAAAATTGCCTCCACAACTTTCTCTAGCTTATCCTCGGCCTCATCTTATGCGACATGGCTAGTCGTTGAAATAAATAAAAACAAATGTGGCAGAAACACTTAACACTGCTGATGTGTGAGGATGCGAAAGTGTCAAAGTGCTGAGTCATGCTACGTTTCTGAATTACTCATAAGTAATGACAATGACTTCGAGGCATGACTATGCATAATGATTGTACGGCTCTATACACCTTACACTGCATGTAAAGTTTTGAGCCATGCTACGTTCGAGACTGATTATGAGTCTGACTGCGCGTCACGAGTACGCATACTTTGTACAAACTCTATACAGCTTACGTAACGTTACTTATAAAGTGCTGAGTCATGATACTTGCAGAATGACTGGGTCATGAGTCATGGCTTTCATAGGTCATAGCACGTCACGTTTTATGATTCATGACTATACATGTTCGCTTACATGTGTTGTGACATCGTGCAACGGCGTACGGCATCATCCGAATTTCGTGTCACAGACGGCGGCGGAATTTCGGGCCACGGACGGCGACGTACGCAGGCTTTTGTGCCCACAGGAGATATAATGCCTCCGCATTAAAAAGAAATCGGAGTCGCAAACGAAGTCTAGGAAGGATGGACGTTTCAGAACCACCCGTGGCTTCCTTCCTCTGACTTGCTCAGTGAGCGGAACTCACTTCGAGGCTTCGAATCCAAGTCCAACACAAGCATCTCTCTACACTATGACGCAACCGGTTGACTCAGCTATCTTGATTACCAATGGCTTATCTCAGAGCACGCTTCCCTATCCGAGAAGTCATTTATGTGGCTGGTATGTGCTAAAAAATATGTTTTTGTGGAAAGAAAATGACGCAGTAACTGTCTCGCATATCTCGGTGGACATCTGAACCGCACCGTTAAAGGGGTAAAGGAGGAGTGAAAGAAGAAAGAGGTGCCGTTGTGGATAAATAAATAGCTCTCCGGAAAAAATTTCTGCCCCCAGGGATCCTTTAACGCGCACTGACATCGCTCAGCACGCGGGCGCCTTTTGCGTTCCGCCGCCATCGAAAAGCGGCCGCCGCGGTCGGGTTCGAACCGGGGTACTCCGGCTCAGAAGACGAGCGCCTTAACCACTGAGTCACCGCGGCGGGTGGTATGTGCTAGCAGAACATCATTGTTTGGGGAGTCAGTGCATAGTCAAAATCAACGAAGCCAAAATTCGCTTGTCTGCCGAACATATGTGCAATGAGTTCGTAGTTTTCATTGGGCACACCCTCCAATGGGACCTCTCCTTGAGTGCAGGTAGTTTTTCTAGCAATGTGAACTGATAAATTCTATCTCTTTTTCACTTGCCCTTCTAGGTTCGCGCGGAAATTTCCATGATTACCGAGATTACGATACCTAGCAAACCATCACTGAAATTCTGATCATCGCCACCACCCTGGTTGAACTGCAACTTTTTTTTAATGAGCGATGGTATCAAGATAGGCTAGAGCCTAATGAAAGCTTGGAATACCCTCTTTCCCAGGACTACATAACTTTTCGGTGCAGTTCCTACGGGCACTGATGCATTACCGCTATCGGTAGGCTGTGCGAATTGCAGGATGCGCTCCTGAAAAACGTCAATATGAAGATGGTTGACCACACTTTGGTGGTCGCCAAAGGGCACAGCTGAAACTATTTTTGCCAAAAAGGGTGGGTGTGTTTTTGCAGGTGTCTTTCAACGGGCAACACTTCGCCGACTTCAGCCACCGGATGGACTGCTCCTTGGTAAACCGGCTGATGCTGACTGGCTGCCTCAAGATTCGAAGGTTCGAGCAGAAGAGGAACTAGTAAACGCACACGGAAAAGGCATCCTGGCTACATAGTGCATCACTATGCTAATGTGAAGGTTTTTAGTTAGCATTGCATTTTCGATGTCCTGTAACTGACACACGAAAAGGCATATTTGCTGCTCTAAGAAAAACGGAAAACGTAGTTTTGTTTAGACTGCACTGAAGTTGGAATTAAAAATACTTCCCAAATAGGGTCAAATAAGTGACCTCAGTGAATCATGTCGTTATATCTGCTCGGAGCAAAAGTATGTGGCCTGACCTGCACCTAGGAGAGTTGACCACGAACCGAGCCCACTGACCTGGCTCATTATAACAGGTGGAATTGCTGATCTATACAGGACATAGCCTGTTCCAGAGGGCGCTACAGACGGCAGAGAAGGGCGCCCTAACGACACGTTGTAATTGGTCGGGCAAGCCGACTTGCTCCCCTGCTGATTTTCCTCATAAAAGTTGTCTATACGCTGTCTGCAGACCTTTCACAGACTGTAGCCTTCCTATAGATGTTTCCTTTTGTCTATTCATAATATGTAAAGTGTCTACAGACAAAGGTCTAGAAGTGGCTATAGACTGTTTATAGGGTTTGTATTGCCTGTAAACTAGTCTATAGGATTTGTGTATAGAAAGTCTGTAGACTTAATAGACAAACGTCCATGGGCAGCCTACGGACTATCTAAATATATTTTTGTAAGGGGTACGTGCGTGTCTGCACCGCATGCACGGAACGAAACTTGTTTTGCTCGCGCGCGTTCGTTCTTCCTCGCTCGTTCTTCGACGCTTTTCTGAAACTTGTATTCTCAACTTGTGCTTTGACGCCGTTGTGAGAGGAGTGCGGCTGCGCTCCCGTCATCTTCTCGCGCTTGGATGCCGTTGGGAAAGAAACTTATAAGTGCGAAAGGATTACTAGGGTATGACGGCAGTTTCGTGTCCGCCAAGGTGTCGGCAGCAGTTGGGTCGCTGTCAGCAGAGGTGGCACAGTTCAGTGGTTGTAATCGAAAGAGGATGATGGGCAAAAATTCGATGTCGATAGGAACATTAGTTAATTCACGAGAGCAAAAAATGTAAAAAAAAAACGTCGAAAAATCGTGGACGTCGATATAGTTAGTGGGCGGCAAAATAACCGTGGATGGTAAAATAGTAGAAAATCTCTTTCGCGCAGCCAAAGCACAAGCTAAGCAGACGGTCATGGTATAAGTATTACACTTCCGAAAAGGCGTATAATTCAACTACCCAGAAGGCCAAACGTTCCGCTTTTAAGAATGAATTTCCCAAAATACGATGTACTAATGCGCGAAAATTCTGGACACCATCAACACAAAACGCAAAGGCGATGTCAGTATCACAAATCAAGCGGGAGACGTACTTATAGTCATGCAGAGTATGCTCACATGTTCAATGTTGCATTTCAAACAGTGTTCACTAATGAACGGTGCCGAACACTTTTCTTTATAATTTTATGTCGCCTGTTGAATTTAACACTTTGGGTATAAAATGAAACTTTCATCTTCTGACGGTTTCGATAATATCAACGCCAAATTTATTAAGAATACTAAACCCACCAGTGCTAGTCATTCATGCTTGCCATTCCAGCAGTCACTCTCTTCTGGCCAACGTCTTCGAGACTGGAAAAATGGGAAGGTCATTCCAGTCTTCAACACAAATTCTCCATCAAATTATCGCCCCATTTCTTTAGCAAGTGTGCCTTGGGAGATCATGGAACACGTCATGGATCATGGAAGACTCGTCGTCTTGTGCAGCCGGCGAGACTGCGCGGAACAGGCGTGATGCGCAAGACGAGGGGTCTTTCAATGCGTGCATCCGAGCATGGCAGGGGAGCGCAGTAGTTTAGGCCAGAGCACTGGAAAAGCTACTTAGTCTCTACACAGCTAACGCTCACGTACATACAAGCGTACACAGGCGCGGTTCCTAGTTCGCCGAGTGAGCCACCACTGCAGGTGCTCCCGTCGAAACAAACACCCCGTGCGCTACACTGAGGAGCGCCATCTTTTCTAGATCCCAAGGTATGTGCTGCCATAGCACTATAGTGCTGCTAGCGCCACCGTGTCTGCTCGTGCCTGCTCGTGTCTCGTGTCTGCTCTTACTTTATCCTTCCTACTCCAGTACCAGTGCTAGTTTCTTGTTAACTTTACTTACTTTGTAAAACTCTACGAATGAGCAGTTTCGGTTTCCCGCACGCTGCAATTTTTTTGAAGAGTTTACTCCTTTCTCGTATGGAGCCCAGATGGTGCATAAAGGTAAAAATTTTGAACTCTGCAGCGACCGGTGTATCAGGAGCTAACTGGCGATAGTTCTTGACTCAGTGGAAACCTCCTCTCGTACATGCCGTTCGCATCATCTGCATCAGCACTCTTGTCCATCCCCTGGCTCTCAAGATTCGGTTTTGGTACCGCCTCTCGACAACGTGCAAGGGTGCGCAGGTAGCGTGTCACTCTGGTTCATGAGATGCTGCTGCCTACAAATGTGCTGACGATGTCGGTTCGCTCTGCCGCATTGCTGGATCCCCCAGCACACACCTGCCGCTCTGACAGCCGACTACAGCGTGATAGCGCCAACTGCGGTGGTGACGCGCCGAGGCGTACTAACGGCAGGCACCGGCGGCGGACCTTCTTGAACCCGCTCTAATCGCTCTAACTGAGCTCTATGTAATAGTAATAGGGATTATTCATGCTGTTGAGACATAGAAAAAAAAGTTCTACTGGAGTGTTTGTTGCTTATTGTTGGATGTGTGCATGTGGATTGTGCGTGTGCCACACAAAGCAAACGTCAGTTCATTTCTCCCACTACTAGTACCAGCCGTGGCGATCGCATTTCGATGGACGTCAAACGGCAAAACATCTTTAGGCTATGCGATGTGAGTGCAAGTGAAAAAAGGACTAATGGGTGATTTTTTTTTAAAGTGGCAGTTTTGAAGAATGACACCAAATATTCTTTGAAACGATGTATAAACGACAAACTTTCATAAGTTTTGTGTTTGCTTTTTGATGAAATTTAAGGCCCAACTGTTCACTTCTCAGTGGATACTTCTACTACCTTACATCAATCATTCCGTGAAGGGTGAAAGTGATAGTGAAAGAAAAAAAATTCGCTGTGGCTTAGCTTGGTTAAGCCCGGTAATTGCGAAAGCAATATCCGTACCTACGCTATGGTTCAGCTGGTAGTGTAGCTGGTGGTGGTGCTTGTGGTTAGACTTGTGGCGATGCATCTGTTATACAATCCAATCCAATGCAATCCAATCGAATACAATGTAATCTAATGTAATGTAATCTAATCTAACTTAATCTAATCTACTGTATTCTAATACAATCTAATCCAGTCCAGTACAATCCAGTCCAGTCAGGCCGCCGTCCATGTGCACCGCCGTTAAACCGCCGTCGCACACGGACGGCGCGAGATCGCGAAGCAGTGTTAAGCCGCTGGTGGTTGGCACAGCTACTGCTTTCTAGCGACGTGAGTCGAAGCTAATCTCTTCAGCGTAGCTAAAGCCCCTCAATGAAATAAAAGTAGCGAAAAGCTTTGAACTTTCCGACACTCCTCCTCTCCTGGCGCGCCGCCGGAGAATCGAGCCTCCCATTGGCCGAGGCGCCGTAGTCACGTGTTAGCGCGCGCTTTTTGGCTCCGCAGCAGACGCCGGCGCCATTGCCGGGGTTGGGAGTCGCGCTTCGTTTTCTGTGGTCGTTTTTCAGTTGTCAGTCGTGTTTTTTAGGACGATTTGGTGTGAAGCGCCAGCGGCTGCAGTCTTTCTTCGCACTAAATGCCGTTTTGCATGATTTTAAATAGACTCGTTCGCTAGCGGGTACGAAAGCCGTGCTGAAGTGCAGGTTTAATGTTGCTCGCATTGCGCGGCGTGTCGGCTTGGTTGCAGTCGCGCTCGTTCGCATGTTGTTTGAGCCCCGCCGTTTACTTTGCTCGCTATGCAGGTCTAGGCTTGATGTTTCGCGCATTGCTTGCCGTATTTATGTTGCTGCAGCTGGACTCCTGGGCTCACGAACACGATACTAAAGGGGCGGTACTCGCTGTTCGAGCCTACGCTGTTTATGCTGCTCGCGGTGCAGGTGTAGCTTTCATGGTGAACGCATCGCTAGACGTATTTGTTTTGTTACAGTTGCACTCCTTCGCTCACGAACTCGACACCGAAGGTGTGGTACTTGCTGTTGAAGCTCCTCCTGCTCATGCTGCTTGCGATTAAGGTCTAGCTTTCATGTTGCGCGCATTGCTGAACGTATTTTTCAAGCAGGGTTCTAAACCGAAATCGGGCGTTACTGTGCCTAGGCACATTAACGCAACTGTCGCTTGAATACTCGATATCTGCGTGGATAATACTTGAGAATGCAAGCAAGGACCTCTGTAAAACATAGTTTCAGACATTTTGGGTTGAGGCCGTCGTCGCTGTCCGCGAATTCCTGCGAAAATCACGCTGCGTGGAGCTATGTAACGTGGATAGGTGGTGTCAAATGAATCACTAACGCAGGGGCGCGCGCAATGATCCAGACCATTTCCGAAGTTCGACATTGGAAAAGCTCCTCATGGCTTTTAATGCGGATGACGTGTTAACACTTGTGTATTCTTTTTTCAGTTATGAAAGGTCCCGCTTTATATTTTTTTTCGTACCTTGTATCTCCCACGCCACAATCTCAATGCGGCCGAATCGGAGGCAGAAAATGCAACAAAAATCATGCGGGCGCGCGGTCCGCTGCGCGCCAAAACGCGAGCGACGAGAAAGCCACTCGTCGAGCGATAGTGCCGCGAACTGGCTCGCGCGCGCCACTTCCAACGTGTGCTCCGCAGTCAAAGCGATCGAAGAACAAGAAGTTTCTATAAAGCAATCCAACGTTGGTCTGTGCAGTTATTACAGAAACTGATTATTCAATCTCTCATTTCATGATGTCATTTTGACCGACGCCAAGTCTCAAAACGCAACACAAAGTTCATTTGGGCGCGCGGTCTGCCGGGCGCCAAAAGGCGAGGGTTGGGAGCGTCTGCTAGCTGCTCCCGGCCTAGGTGCCGCCACCGTGGGCGCCTGGGAGAAGCCGACAGAAGGAGCGCCGGCATAGGAGGAGGAGGGAGGAGATGTCGCTACTTTTAGTTTATTTAGGGGCTTTAAGCGTAGCGCCACAATCGCGCTCCTAGCGGAGAGCACAGGAGTTAGGCGCCGGTGGCGGCACCGCCGCGGCTTGTGACGGCGCGAGTCGGTAGCCCTTCTCTTCGGCGTGACGTCACAAAGCACCTGTTGCGCTCCTGGCGGAGAGCGCAGGAGTTAGGCGCCGGTGGTGGCACCGCCACGGCTTGCGACTTCTCTTTGGCGTGATGTCACACATGACGTCACACAGAGGTGAACTAAACGTCAATGGTGGCACCGCCGCGCCACGGCAAAGGCTGAAAGTGCAAGTAGTAAAGCTTTCGCTTGAAAAGAGGTGCCGTACGTAGCGGAGGCGGGCTACGGAATAATTTCTACTGCCTGTATCTTTAACCTACACTGACATTAAATAAAAGCCCAGTAAATATACAACTGAACTTTTCCCATGCTGTTTCGGTTTCGGTTTTAAGAGCTATTTGGTGGCTGTGACGACGGTGTCATGTAAGGTGCCTTGATGTCTGCTGCTGTGGCCGTCGAGGCACCCTAGTATCATGGAGGTCCCTGGAAAATAACCTGCGAAAATATGTAGACTGTCATATGGTTGTCGCCCTGAGGCTGGCTAGCGTAAGAAACTGACAGATTTATCACGGTGAGGCAATGATTGTATCGCAGTTGTATGCCTCACGTCACCTCGACATTGCGTCAACTCGCCTGTGGTATGGTTCCTAGAAACAGCAATAGCTGCCTTTCCACTGTTGAAACTGAAACCAAAATATAAAAGAAGAAACTGAATTATTAAGTGAATTAATCAGTGGGTGCAGGGTAGCTCCACGTGGTGATCCATATAATGTGTACGAGTACAAATATGCAGAATATTTTAAAGAATACGAAACATGCAACCGAAAAGATTGGAACTCACAGCCAAAGCTTTATTCAAGCATAGAGGGAAAACGAAATGCCTTCTGGGAAAGGCTTCGCATTCGCGTACTTTTTCATAAGTACTGTAACTTGCAAGATGCCAGGAGCACATCGCCGTCCACGCTGAAGTGGCTGATACGCTGGAGCGGTAGCAGCCGGTGCTGGTAGCGCAGGTAGGGCCGCCCATTGACGGCCACGTCGAAACAGGAGTCCAGAACCTGAGCAACAGAGCGAGGGACCACTGTGGACAGAGCGAGGGAGCAACCGAGCGAGGGACTGTGAGCGAGGAAGACATCCCTTGAATGTCTCAAAGTGACCTCCAGAAGAAATTAAATACGTCCAACTGATGCATCCCCAGACTGCAAAGGACGCCATTGAAGAGCAAACCGGATATTTGTGACGGGACGCTCTTGGTTTGGTTTGGTTTATGGGGTTTAACGTCCCAAAGCGACTCAGGCTATGAGGGACGCCGTAGTGAAGGGCTCCGGAAATTTCGACCACCTGGTGTTCTTTAACGTGCACTGACATCGCACAGTACACGGGCCTCTAGAATTTCTCCTCCAAAGACATTCAACCGCCACGGCCGGGATCGAACCCGATCCCGGCACGGCGCTTTTGAATGAAGGCATTTTATTCGGCGCAAATGTAAAACCTTAAGAAATCAAAACCGATTCGTTCAGAATATTTTAAGCGGCCCTAAAGTTTCCCATGCCAGCTTTATCAAGCACCCGTCGCAGCCAGGAGTTAAAGTCTGGCTCCATCGGAGGGGGGTCGATGGTGATTCGAACAGAGGTGGAAAGGGAAACAGAGAGAGAGAGAGAGAAAGCGGCTGGCCGCCTGTTTTACGTATAGTTTTATACAAAGTGGAGAAATAAATTTAAGGGTGTTTTTTTGCTCAGTTTGTAACAGAGTTTTATACAAAGCGCATGGAGAAATCATCAGTTTATGACCCAGACCTTAAACAAGCGATCCCCACGGTCTGCCAGTGTGCTTATGATAGCTGAAGTAAAACATCTTGGAAAAACGCTTGCAAAAAAAAAAAAAAATCGCTGTGTGCCGATTACATTTCGCCACTAACCAAAGACAACAAGGCGAGGGGGGTCTGAGACCCCTGAGACCCCTCTGACTTTAAGCCCTCGTCGCAGTCAAGCTTGGCCGCTGACTTCGTCTATTTTCTCAGCAGCTTCAGAGGCTGTTAATGCGATCTAACTCTGAATCACGATGTATCTCGGAGTAAATAAGAAGAAATGGGCTTGGACAGGCCATGTCATGCGAAGGCAAGATAACCGGTGGTCTTTAAGGGTAACGGAGTGGATTCCAAGAGAAGACAAGCATGGCAGGGGGCGGCAGAAAGTTAGGTGGGCGGATGAGATTAAGAAGTTTGCGGGTACACGGTGGGTGCAGCTGGCAAAGGACAGAGTTATTTGGAGACACATGGGAGAGACGTTTGCCCTGCAGTGGGCGTTGTCAGGCTGATGACGACGATGATGATGATGATAGACCTGTCAGCAAACCGGAGATCAATCTCACATTTTCATTTTCGGTTTTCGGGCTTATGCTTGTATGGGCCTCGTGAATTCGCAAGATTCGGAGGTTTCAGACAGGACTAAGTCAAATTCTGCACCTTCTTTTTCACAGTAAGCTTCAAGAGCGCACGCGCGCGAGGTCTTTTGGGCTTGGGCGTCACCATATTACTCCATTAACCGCGCTGAGAGCCTGCGTTACCACTTCAGTTATGCGTGCGTCAGGTATACACAACGTTTCAGCGAGAAAGAAGGGCGGTGCCCAGAGAACACCTGGTAGCGACAGGCGCACATACAAGTCTATAGCGAGCAACATGGCTACATATCTAGTGCAGGTAGGCCCTGGTAAACAAAGCATTCAGCTGCTGACTCCATGAATTGTTCTAAAGAGCGGTACCTCTAGCTACACATCCTTTATCGAACTGTCAATGCTCCTCGCACTGCAGCGCTGATGGGGACTTGGATAAAAAGCAAGCATTTCTGTTGGGCGCCGACAGAATTTGCCATTATTTTCGATTCATCAAGGAAAATGCGCAAACATCCTGCGAGTTTTTTAAACCCCAGTTTCAAACTCTGATGAACAGTGGTGGTGGCGCCCATGATGATGCTTGAGCTGTCACGTACTGTAGCAGTAGTATAATTAAATCTCGCCGGCAGCTTCTTGTATGCGATGGTGATCATCATCATCAAGAAGAGTGCGGTGAGGGGCTAGTTGGTATGACATTATGAGAACAAAAAATAACTGCGCGAAAGGAAGGGACAAGAGAAAGAGAACCACACGGGACAAACTGGACAAACGCAGACTGACAACTGATGATGATCCACCAACTCCTCTTTCTGAAGGAAAGAGGAGTTGGTGGAATAAATAAGTTGACAGTCTGCGTTTGTCCCGTGTGGTTCTCTTTCTCTTGTCCCTTCCTTTTGCGCAGTTATTTTTTGTTCTCATAACATCGTCATCAGCCTGACTAGGCCCACTGCAGAGCAAAGATTTCTCCCATGTTTCTGCAATTAACCCTGTCCTTCGCCAGTTTCGGCCACCGTATCCTTGCAAGCTTCTTAATCTCATCCGCCCATCTAACTTACTGCCGCCCCCTGCTACGCTTGCATTCTCTGGAAATCCACTCTGTTACCCTTAAGGAACAGCGGTTATTTTGCCTTCGCCTTACATGCCCTGCCCAAGCTCAATTCTTTCTCTTGGATGGATGGATGGATGGAAAAAACTTTATTGCTGATAAATTTAAGGTGTTCTTGACCCGTACGGGTCACTGGGCGCCGTGGTCGATCCTTGGTCCAGGATGCCGCACTTGACTGCTGCCATCGTGGCTCGGCGCACAAGGAATCGTTGCGCTTCCTCGTCCTCGCTGGCCAGCAAGTGCTCCCACTGCATCACACTCGGGTTTATTCTTGGCTCTAGGTCTGCCTTAGGGCAGGTCCATGTGATATGTTCTAGTGTAGGTTTACCCTGACACCACGGACATTCGTCTGCATATTGTGTAGGGAAAATCTTGTGTAGTTTGTGAAGGTGTGGGTAGGTACCGGTTTGTAGTCTGCGCCAGTCTACCGCCTCCTCTTTGGTGAGCCTTTTGTGTGGGGCTGGGTAGCGTTTCCGCTGACCCCTGTAATGATCGAGTATATCTGAGTACGTGGGGGTAACTGGGTCAAAGGTGCCTGTGGTGCAAAGTGCTGAGTCTGCTCGGTTGACGTATCCTCGAGCTAACTCGTCTGCTGCCACGTTGCCCCTCATCCCCTCATGTCCCGGAACCCACACTATACTATGTTTAGTGTTTTTGTGTCTTCTCGTCGTGTGTAGAATATGATTGGCGATGCTGTCGATCCTGCCTCTTGTGTAGTTTCTACATGCTTGTTTGGAGTCCGTCACTATAGTGAGGTTGTGTCCTGTTGCGTTGCCGTGCGATATTGCCAGAGCAATGGCGGCTTCTTCAGCTGCTTCTATGTTTGGGTTGTTTATCGTTGCGCTGGTTATTTCTTGCCCTCCTTCGTCTGTTACAACGGCGATTGTTTTGCGTTGGTATCGGTACTTTGCTGCGTCCGTGTAGACTACGTTGGGATTGTCGCTGAGTTCCCTGGTGAGTGCTCGGACTCTGGCTTGTCGTCTTTCATGATGTAAATTCGGATCCATGTGTCGTGGTATTGGTCTTACCCGGATGTTGTTTCTGTCTTCATTATTAATCTGTTCCTTGTCTCTTTGTGTGCCTAGAGGTAGCCGTAATTTCTCCAGTAGGTGTCTTCCCGTTCTGGTTTGAGTGAGTCTGTCTAATTGCGCACTACGTTGCGCTTCTCTTAGTTCGTCGAAGGTGTTTGATACTCCCAGGGCCATTAGTTTTTCGGTTGGTGTGGACATTGGAAGTTTGAGCGCCGTTTTGTACGCTTTGCGTAGTATGGTGTCGATTTGTACAGTCTCTTGCTTGTTTAGTTCGTGGTAGGGGAGGCTGTACGTAACTCTGCTTGTGACAAGGCTGTCAATGAGTCTTAGGGTGTCCTGTTCTCTCATCCCCTTCTTTCTACTGCTGATTATTAGCACGATTCTGGCGACTTGCTCTGTTGTATTCTTAATAGAGGCAATGGTTTTGCTACATCGGCCTGTGTTTTGCAGCCACATTCCAAGTACCCTGACTTCCGTTTTCTCAGGTATTGTCTCGTTTCCGAGTTTCAGGGTGATTTGGGAGTCGTATTTTCGTGTACCTTTTTTGATTCTTACGTATTCTGATTTTTCTGCTGAGCACGATAATCCTCTGGCCCTGGCGTATTGTTCAATATGGTCGATCGCTTTTTGTAGCCGCTCTTGTTTAGCTGCTAGGGAGCCTGTGGTTGTCCATATTGTTATGTAATCTGCATACATTGCGTAGCTGATGTTTTCTATTTCGTCCAGTACTTTCGTGAGTCCTATCATCGCTATGTTGAATAGTAGCGGTGATATTACTGAGCCTTGCGGGGTACCCTTGTTTGGCACCGTGAAGCTCTCCGATCTTGTATCTCCGATGCCTATCGTAGCTGTTCGTTCCGTGAGAAAGGCTTTGACATAACGGAAGGCTCTGTTTCCACAGTTTATGTTATTGAGACCTTCCATGATGGCCGCATGTCCCACGTTATCGAAGGCTCCCTTTATGTCGAGTGCTAGCACTATGTGTTCGCCGCTTCTTGGTATTTCAGTGAGGACATCCTCCTTTAATTGTAGGAGTACGTCTTGCGTGGACAGTCCCCTTCTGAAGCCAAACATGGCATCAGGGTAATATCCGTTGTCCTCCATGTAGTTTGTGATCCTTTCGTTAATCACCCTCTCGTATATCTTCCCTAGACAGGAGGTTAGGGAGATTGGTCTTAGGTTTTCAATTTGGAGTCTTTTACCCGGCTTGGGTATCATAATTACCTCTGCATGTTTCCATTCCGCCGGCACGATTCCTTTTTCCCAGATAGCGTTTAGGTACTTCGTAAGCTCGGCGATGGCCGTGTCTCCCATGTTTCTAATGGTAGCGTTATTTATTTTGTCCTTTCCAGCTGCCGTATTCTTTTTCGCTTCCCCTATGGCTGCCCTTACTTCCTCCTCGGTGATTGGCCTATCCATGTCGGGGTTGTTTTCGCCGGTGTATACTTGGTCTTGCTTTGGGTGCATGATTGTGCCGTAGCATTTTTCCCTCAGTGCTTGTGTTAGTTGGTCTTCCGTTCCAGGGAAGGTGTGGAGTAGTCTTTTCATGGACTTGCCGCTTTCCGTTTTGGTTTTTGTGGGGTCTATCAAAGCTCTTAGTATATTCCAAGTTCGGGCCGTGCCTAGTGTTCCTCTAAGTGTTTCCGTGAACTGTTGCCAGTTTTGCGTGGCGATGTTGTCTGCGTGCTCTGATGCCTTCTTAGTCAGTTTTCCGATCTGCAGTTTGAGTTTCCTGTTGTGTTTTTGCTGCCTCCATCTCCTGATAAGGCTCCTTCGTGCTTCCCATAGGTGAAGAAGGTGGCTGTCTACGTCTGGGTGTTGTTCCGTGCGGACGATCATCTTCGTGTATTTTTGTCTGACCTTCATAAGCTCCGTGCACCACTCTTCTATGTTAGTTATCGGTTTTATTATTTCGTCGCTGTGGTTTCTGAAGGCTTCCCAGTCTGTGATTTTGGCAGTCCCTAGGCATCTCTTCATTTCTCCTGCGGCTATTTCTAAGTTAAGGATGAAGTGGTCGCTCCCTAAGGTTTCCATTGTATTTTCCCATTGGATATTCTCGTTGTTTTTTGAGAAGGCTAGGTCAGGCGTGGTGTCTTTGCAGACGCTGTTTCCTATCCTCGTCGTAGTTGTGGGGTCGTTAGCTAGCTCCATGTAGTATTTTTCTGCGCTTTCTGGTATGCTTTTACCTTTGGCATTGAGTTTTTGGTACCCCCAAATGGGGTTTGCCGCATTAAAGTCTCCTAGGATCAACAGTGGGTTCTGGCCTGCCATGTCGCAGGCTTTTTTGAACAGTTCGTGTATTCTGGGGTTCTTTTGTTTTGGGGGGCTGTATACGTTTATGATGAAAGCGCTGTCATCCGCTGGTTTTTCTGGTACAATTTCTAGTACAGTGTGGTGTACGTCCGTATCCGTTATGTTGGCTTTGCAGATTGCAGTAATTGACTTATGTACTAAGGTGACGGCCTTGCCGGAACCGTCTCCGTCATACATCTCGTATCCTGTTATGCTTGTTTTAGCCCTGGCCCCGTATTCTTGGATGGCAATGATGTCCGGCGGTTTTTCTTGGTTCTTTATGAGATGGATTAACTGAGTTTGTTTTCCTTTTATTCCTCTACAGTTCCATTGCCAAATTTTCAAGCTTCCTTTCTTGTTTAGCCTTGTGTGTTTGCCGTTAGACATTTTGTATTCTTGCTTCCTGCTCGTCGGAATGGATGGGCCTATTGCTCATGTGTTCTCTCATGCGTTTGCTGTGTGCTTCCTTCGTTGTAGTCGCTACTTTCCCTTTAATGTAGTTGTATTTTCCGTCCATTTTCTCCAGGTCTTCACTGACTTTGACATGGTGTTTCATTATTGCTAGCAAAGTTGCTCTCACCATCTCCTGATCGAGTTCTTGGATTTCTTGTAGTTGCTGTTGTGCCGCCTTTATGGCGGCCACCTCTGCGGATTCTGTCCTACGTTGGTACGTTTCGACTTGATCGACCTCCGTGATGGACATGGGCTGTCTGACGTGTTCGAGGTTTTTTAGTGCGTTCACGTATTGTGCTTTTTGTCTTTGGAGTTCTATTTTAAGATGCGTGTTTTGTTCTTCTAGCTCTTTGACCCTTTGATCGCTTTGAGCAAGTCGCTGTTCTAGTTTTACTATTCTGTCCTCAAGTTGCATTGTCTTAGAGTGTGACACAATGGTTGCACAGTTATGTCCAATTGGCCAGCTCACCTTCTTCTCCGGTCTCTGCTGTGGCTGGTTGAGATCTTGCTTCTTGTTTTCGCTCGCCAGGCCAGGGAAGTCCCCTTTGCGTTCCTGGAACCCGCTGTTTTCTTTGCGCGTTGTCGACCTGGATCTGGATCGCATCGCTGATGTTGACCTCGATCTCGTGCGCTTGTCGGCGTTGCTGCTGAGTGTTGCGTTGTTGTCTGAACGAAGCAGTTGCTTCGTTGCGTCTGCCCCTTGTTTTTCTCTGGATGTGCTCGTTCGTGTAGCAGCGTCCCCGGTGTCTTGCGTTCGCTGTCCCGGCGATCCAGCGTCCCCGTTGTCTTGCGTTCGTTGACCTGGCGGGGTCTTGCCTTTCGGTTGCCCCGTTTGGTACTTGGCTTTTTTATACCGCATCTCGCAGTCCTTGTCTCCAGTAGCGTGGTCACCACCGCAGAGCTCACATTTTCTTTCTTCGCATTGATGGTTTTCCTCGGGGTCCCGGGTTCCACATGACTTGCATACCTCCACCTGTGGGGTGGGGCACACGTCTGTTCTGTGTCCAGGCTGCATGCATGTGTGGCACACCTGCCTTCGGACTCGGTACGGGTAGCATTGGTACTCAGCCCCTGCAAAAATCACTTGCTTGGGAAGGAATTTGCCGTCGAAGAGTAGCATTGCTGAGGAGGATTTACCCAGCATTCTCGCCCCGACGATTTCGACTCCATGCGTTCGGACTCTAAGTTCCGCCAGTAGGTCTTCGGTCTTGAGGCCCGGCTCGACTCCGTGGATGACTCCTCGGATCACATCATCCGGCGCCGCAGTGTACGTGTTGACTTCGTAGTTGACGCCCTTGATGCTGAGTTGTCTTATTTGCTTGATTTGTCTTGCCGTCTCTTCAGATGGCGTGCTTGTGATGATTATGTTGGATCCAGGCCGGATTCTGGTAATGAAGTTCTCTCCTCCGCATGCTGAGTGGTGGCCGGTAGCCGCCTGGATTGCTTTAGAGATGAGAAACTGTGGAAACTGTTTCAGTTGCAGCCCTTGCTTAGGTCTTATAATGACTTTCACGTCGGTCTTAGGTAGCGGTGGTATCCTCCGCGATGGCGCCTTGCCACCTGTCTTCTCCAAATTGGTCGCTGCGTCCCGCCCGACTGGCGTCTGTAGCCTCCTGGCTTCCGCTCTGGCTTTCTTTTCTTCTTTTGCTTGTTTGAGCTTTTCTCGTCGTCGCGCCCTGGCCCGCATAACTGGCGTCCAGTTATCCGCGCCATCGTTGTCGTTTTCGTCCGCGTCCGTGTTGGCGTCGCTCGCGCGTTCCCGGCACGTTTCGGTAGAACTTTCGTCCTCAGAAACTTCGTCTTCCATGTGAGAATCCTCGCACTGTGAGTCCTCACTTTGCACGCCCTTGGGAGCGTTTCCGCTCCCGCAGGGGCTAGCGAGCATCCCTCCGTCGGCTTCTGTCTCGGCGCAAGCGCCGAGGTCTAGCGGAGGCCTTCGTCTCGTTAGGCTTAGCTGCGGCGGTTCGCTGGCGAACTTTACAACTCGATAAAAAGTCGCAAAATTGGCCTACCGTTTTGAAGTTGGTATCCAGATGCGTCGGATATCTTGCTTTCCTCGCACACCAAAAATGGTTGGGCCACGTCTGTTTTAACCTGGTAAAATTAGCCCACAATGCGGGAGGCGGTCCGACATGCGTCCGCTCCCGCCACCAGGCTAGCTGACTCTCATTTCTTTCTCTTGATTTCGACTAGGATGTCACAAACCCGCGTTGGTTCCCTCACCTGAACAACAGGAATGCCTCTCAAAATCTGAAAGACATGGAATTAACAGGGCTCTACTATGTTAGGTTTTGTCCCAGACAATCACGTAGTCAAAATAGCTGTCATATATCAGCAGTACACACACATGTAGTATTTTATGAGCATCCATTCACCTAGCTGTAGCCTCAACTTTAGAATGCGATGCCTCTTTTTGCACGGAGTAATCTCTAGATTGCTAATTGGAGTAATTTTACAAATATTCAAGCTTTTCAAGTACTGCATGTACTATAAAAGGGTTACCGCACACAAAACGGGCTTGGAGTTAAGCCCTCCCTAGAGAAAAAGACAGCAAGAAATTTTCTGTTGCCACAACAAACTTTTCTGTTGTATTTTGATGCTTCACAACAGAAATTCTTGTGTTCCAGCAGGATTTTCTCTAGTACTGTGCTGTCAACGACAGAGCCAGCTCTGCCAGGACAACAGACATCGTCGCAATACTACAGAAAAATTTGTCGTAACGACAGGACGACAAACTTGTTTGTCGTATAGTGGGACCAGCTCTGTAGTATTTTTCGAGTGGGCTAGCTGAGCTCTTATAACTTCCACAATGCAGTAAAATATAGAACACAAAAGAAAAAAGAGGATAAATGAATACAGTAACAAAGCTAAGGAAGGAAAACGCAGATGTAAAAAGGATTAAATTAAATAAGGGCCGAAAATCTCGGAGAGCAATTTTTCGGACATAAGTGGTGTACATGAGGTTCACGTACCCGAATGAGCATGTCGAAGTAAGCGCCCGGCCTGAAGGGAAAGCTCGGGCAGCTGCGCTCTTCGGTGCCCCAACTCCCATTCCTGTAGGTGTTGCGCACCATCTCCTGGTGAGGAAAGCGCGGGTTGAAGTGGAATGCGATGTCCGAGCCCGGGCCTCCACACAGGAAGTCAATGCGGAACCTACGCCACAACCACCCAGTTAAAAAAATAAAATTACTAGGAACTTTAGCGGCTAAAGTGGTGAAAGGCGAAAGCCTAAGAGCTGCATTCTGCTACGCGATTGTTCACTGCGCATTTTGTTGGTGCATTAATTAACTACCAATTAATGACGCTTAAGCTTCGCCTTTAGGAGTGGAACGTGAGAGCGTGTTGTTGCGCTGCCACGGAGTCCAAGGAACGCCACCACCCGTTCGGTGCGATGCGTTGCCCTTTGAAGGCAACGCTTTTTGAGGAAAGGAAATGGGGCTGTAATTCTCTGTCATCTCGGTGGACACCTGAGCCGCACCGTACAGGAAGGGAGGAAGTGTGAGTGAAAGAAGAAAGAGGGGCCGTAATGAAGAAAATGAAAATTGTATTTGAGGAAAGGAAATTACGCATTAACTGTCTCACGCATCTCAGTAGACACTAGTCGAAAATTGTATTTGAGGAAAGGAAGTTGCGCAGTAACTGTCTCACATATTTCGGTGGACACCCGCCAAATTCGCGCGCGGTGACGTCACGACAATTTGGACCAATCCAAAACGCGGACAAATACGCCTTGCTCGTTGGTAAATTGGTTTTTGAGGAAAGGAAATGTATCTGTCTCTCATATCTCGGTGGACACCTAAACCTCACCGTAACGGGAAGGGAGGAAGATGGGAGTGAACGAAGACATCGTATTCACTAGACGTTCATTCCAAACCATCGAGCTGGCATGGCGGAGTGGTAGCGTGCTCGACTCGCACTCCGGAGACCGGGGTTCGATTCCCAAGCTCGGCCAATTTCTTACTCGGTTTTATTTATTTATCTGGTCTGACTAGAAAGGTTAATTAGACTGATTGTACTCATTCAAACTTACTTGGAGCATCACTATACACGATCCCTTTAATTAGTTGCACGGTTAGTAGCCAAGGTACAATTGGCCCCGTTTGAAATTCGCGCACTGTGACGTCACGACCGTTTCGACCAATTGAAAAGCGTGACATTTTTGTCGACAGCTCCTGCTTACAACGATGAGGCATTAAAGGCTTCCGCCTTAAAAAATGGCTGAGGCTTAGCTTAGGTTAAGCCTAGTCAGATGCGAAGCACATTGTCGCCGAGTTGCATATCGAGCACGCCGCTTGGCTAGACGTTCTTCACGCTCTTCATCAGTCTCTGTAGCACGCCGCAACTTTTGCTTCTCATTCCAACGAGCAGCCCTGTCTCCAGGAGGCATCTCTATCCCGTGTACGCCTAGCAGAGGCAGGCGCACCCCCTTGTATACCGCCGCTCCAGCATCACGTGTTCACTACAGCGCACCTAGCTGCAGAAGCAGGAAACACATTGGTCGCGACGCCGCGCGCGACGGCGCGAGCTGGGGCCCCGTTTCTCTTATGTCGTTACGTCACGCATCACGTGATCCTCCTTGGTCGCGACGCAGCGCGCGACGGCGCGAGCTGGGCCCCCGTCTCTCATCTGCTGTGACGTCACGCACCACGTGGTCATCCTTGGTCACGACGCCTCGCGCAACGGCGCGAGTTGGGCCCCGGTTTTTCATCTGTTGTGACGTCACGCATTACGTGGTATGACATGGAGGTCACGAAAGGTCAATGGTAACGACACCGCCGCGCTCGAGGAGCTGGGTTGGGCTATTTTAGTATGCTTCGCATAAAATTCTGGGGGCTACGTTGTTTATACTAAAGTGCGATGAGGCGAAAGCCATTTCCGCCTTTGTTGCTGCCCCCGTTAATGTGGTGATGACGTCATAGGTGACGTTACGCGCATGCGCCGGCAGCTGCCAGGGTGGAATCGGAGCGGCGGTCGGCGCTCCTATATAGACTGTGATGATGACGTCATAGGCGACGTCACACGCACGCGCAGTACATTTCCAGTTACGAAACACTACACCATTTGACGACGCCATCAGGTCTTAGTATTTAACGTTTTTAAAACTTTTTAAATAGTTAATTTCGTGTTACGACATACTACGCCATGTTGATGACGTCATCGGTTTGATTGACAGCTAGGGTGGGACAACTTCTGCGGACGCACATGCCGTTGAGTCATGAGCCTATAAAGGATTTCGCCTAAAAAAATGTTCTTTAGGAAGGCAGCTGTCTACAGAGCGTGCTGGCCTTCCACACAGCTGTGGCTCAGTGGTTATGGTGCTCAAGCTCCGTGCGGGTACAGCTGCAGCTAGTCACGGGCAATTAAGGTATCTCATATACATTAGGGTCATTTCTTTAATCTGCACCAGCTACACCAGTGCAGCGAAGCTTCATTGGAGGTATTGGACATTTGCTACACTGGTGTAGCTGGTGTAGGTTAAAGAAATGGCCCTATTATGGGCCACTAAAATGACACCACCCCTGCATTCGGAAGGCGTTTTTTTGGCTAATTGGCTCAGCAGAGCAGCTGCATACGAACACTTTTTTCTTAAACCACGTAAACCACGAAGTTTTACAGTTTCAGAACTGCGCTACTTCCCTCCAAGCTAAAACTTTTAGACTTTACAGGGTTGAGATGTGATCTAGCCGCTTCTTTCTCGTGGGTTTAAAACAGTGCTAAGGAGGGCGTGCACAAAACTGAACAAACGTGGCGCACGCTATGCGCTGTTTTTGTTCAATTAGGTGTTCGCCGTCAAATTTAGTGACGATGAAGCATCGCTGGACCAGCTGGGCGTCCACGTGGTTGTTGTAACCATGGAAATGACGCTGTCAGCCTTGGCTAGAATGGGTTACAGCGAACAGGCAACCATTATGTGCAAACTTCCAGGACGCGCTCAGAAAGGCTGTTTTGATTGGTCCTCTCATAGTGTCGTCATTGGGAGAGCGAAAACCATGGAAGATTGTGGAAAAGCAAACTGATGCCCGCAGAGGCCCCGTGTATACAAATTTCGTGCAACAGAAGCAGCTCACGACTTTGCGTCGCTGAGGGGCCGTCCGCTGAGCTGCACTGTAAGCCCTGGCGCCAAGTGGCCACCAGGAAGCATTTGCAGGAACGGCGTAGACTGGACGGGAAGCGGCGGACATGGCTGCACGGGTAGCAGCGCAGGATCGGGCAGTAGCACGGGCAGGATCGGCCTGGGCTGCGTACGAAAGGGAAAGGAGCAAGAGGAGACGGGGGTCTTCAGAAGCACGAACATCTTTAGGCAAGTACTCTGTTCTACAGCGATAGCTGTATATCTTGAGGTTTATGAGGGGGCTTCCGGCGCAAAGCTTTAGTAGTTGCGTTTACATGAACTCGAAAGTGGCGCTTCTTTCCTGTCGTCTCCTTTTTCCCGTGAACGTCTTTTTAGCGCACAGCCTTTTAAATACGAAAGTGGCGGGTCGAGTCAAGGGATCGACTTGAGCAAGGTCATCCCAACTCGACGACTGCGTGTTGACATGAACTCGATTTCAGCGAGTCGAGACCGCTTCAACTCCAGCGACACCAAGCGTCAAACAGCGCAAGCGGGAGAGGGCAGTGGCAGCCTCCAAGATAGCGGCACGGCACCGCTATAGCACCCCTGTCTCGGAGGCGCGACGGCGCAGGCGAGAAACAGGTTTGTATTTATCTTCTCCCCTCCCGCTAATCCGACTCTTCGACTCCGTGCTGTTAGAAAGGCGGGTCAAGCGAGTTGACCGACCCCCTGCAGGCGAGTTAACTCGACTCCCTCTGTCGCTTACTTTACTCGACCAGACTGCGTTTACACGAACAGGACAACTGGTTTTTTATCCGACAAGCAAGCTGGACTCGACTGTATCGAGTTCATGTAAACAGGCCTAGTGAAGACGGTCCGCGGTGCAAGTTCAATGGTGTGACCATAGGCGGGTGACGTCATACAGCTAGTATGACGTCACAACGCAGAGGAGAGGTGCAACAGCTACCACGTACACCAGACTTCTAAAGACCTTTTGGCCGCTAATGCCGACTCGCCTTCCGTCGAGCACCCGAAAGTGCTAACAGATGGAGCTAGCAGCGCTCGCAAGAATGCGCACCAATGAGAACGTCACAAACGCAAACGGGAGGAGGCAGAAGCCGCTATGGAAGCTGCCAATCACCATACCGCTCCTAACGCTGTGCCCCCTGGGGTAAAGCGACGAAGGAGATTGAACGGGAGATGCGAGGCAATTCGTTTGTCTACTGTAGCTAAACCGTATATTAAGGCGGAAGCCTTTAATGTCTCATCGTTGTAAGCAGCAGTTGTCGACAGAAAATGTCACGCTTTTCAATTCGTGGAAACGGTCGTGACGTCACAGTGCGCGAATTTCAAACGGGGCCAATTGCACTTTGGCTAGTAACCATACAACCAATTGAAGGGATCCTATAGTGATGCTCCAAGTAAGTGGGACTGAGCTTAGTTAATTGCTTAATTACCCAATTAGCCTAATTAGCTTTACTAGTCAGGCCATATAAATAAGTAAAAGCGATTAAGAAATTGGTCGAGCTCAGGAATCGAACCCCGGTCTTCGGCGTGAGAGACGAGCACGCTATCCACTCCGCCATGCCAGCTCGATGGTTTGGAATGAACAAAGCCGCGTCTAGTGAATACGGTGTCTTCACTCACTCTCATCCTCCTCCATTCCCTTCCGGCGAGGTTTAGGTGTCCACCGACAAATGACAGACAGATACATTTCCTTTCCTCAAATACAATTTTCATTTTCTTCATTACGGCTCCTCTTTATCTATCTTCTTTCACTCCCACCTCCCTTCCTCTACGGTGCGGTTCAGGTGTCCACCGAGATGACGGAGAATTACTGCGCCATTTCCTTTCCTCAAAAAGCGTTGCGTTCAAAGGGCAAGGCATCGCGCCGAACGGGTGGTGGCGTTCTGTGGACTCCCTGGCAGCGCTACAACGCGCTGTCGCGTTCCACTCCTAAAGGCGAAGCTTAAGCGTCATTAATTAGCTGTTAATTAGTATTCAGGCATTAATCAGTAATTAACAATTAATTAGTGATTTGCCATCACTTAGTAATCAGTACTGAAATATATGTGACGCCACCAGTGCCACAGAAACAGCGAAGGTGGTGCGGAAAACGCTTCCGCCTCTACCCACTTTAGACAGTCAAAGTGCCCCCTGAATTTTTATATCCACTATAGCTAAACCATATAAAAATACTGTAGCTAAATTATATAGATTTACTATAGCTAAACCATAAGCGACAGCTGTCACTGGAATTCAACCATAAGCTGAACCAGAACCTACCTTAGTTAACTTTTTTTTAAGGACGATGGACGCACCTGCGAAATGAGTAGTGAGAAGTCGCCTCTACAGCGCACTTTTTAATCCTGTCTGTAGACAGATAAAACTCAAGAACGAAGTTAAAAAAAAAAGTTGCATATGCCTTTTAAAGGAGGCCCTCCATGCAGTTAATGGCGTCAACCGGTTATCATGACGTCTTGTTAATCCGTGGTTGATCCCCTACAGCTATAGCGTTATAGAGGACTAACCACGAATTAACCGCGCCCTCACGAAAATCGGTCGGAGCCACTGGCTGACGAGCCTATTTCAGGGCATTTGACGCTTCTTTCTTGAGTTGTATAAGAACATCGCAGTTCTACGCGAAAAGTAGCTCCAGCGCCAATAACCTGGCTGTCCATGTGTTCTACACACGTGCCCTCTGTTCCCGCTAACCCTTCCCTGCACCATTTCACAAACCGGTCACTTTAGGAGGAGCTCACCACTCCTACCGG
Source organism: Amblyomma mixtum (assembly GCF_055824585.1). Classification (NCBI taxonomy): domain Eukaryota; kingdom Metazoa; phylum Arthropoda; class Arachnida; order Ixodida; family Ixodidae; genus Amblyomma; species Amblyomma mixtum. The sequence goes on from NC_143019.1 coordinate 13,242,601, forward strand.
GCCCACCAACGTTACTAGATTACTTTTACCAGCTAACCTAATAATATTGCTGCCCACACTGTCCTCTGTTCTTTTCCACATTCACTCTCTCTGTATCGTTATCACATGGCTGTTCTAGCACTGACAGAGTGCATGGAGTTCACGGACGTCCCTGGGATGTTTGCGACGCTCACCAGGCTGCACGTGATGGGCGGCTCATGGGTCACCGGCACCCACGGGGCTAGCTGCGCAAAGAGGACACAGTTCAGTTCAGGGCACATTCAGACACAGTTGGTGAGCTCGGCGGCTGTGCCACGATGCAGTCATCAAACCCGCTCGTTTTCGCCACGCAGGTTTTTGCACCGCTCATCACCCAGAAAAATGTGACCCACCCCTTATGTAATACCCCCAATCCTGGGGTTCTTTAGGGTAGTAAAGTGAAAGTGAAGTGAACTCACTCACAAAAGCCCAAAAGGAGGCGTTAGAAGAGAACTCATCATGCGGTGCTGACTATGGTTTCTATTGCTTAGTGACAGCAAGCACGAGGTGCTACTTTTATGTAGGGCACATGAGGCACAGACAGTATGTTGGTGTATGTAGTGGCACCTGACCCAAAATACTTGAAAAATGCAGAGCTTAGAAACAATTGCAATTAAGGTTTCGTGTCTTAAAAGATAAAATTGAAGTGCTCATTAATATTATAATAGGGGCCACAACAACAGGTGTGAGTAGTGCTAGGTAAGACTAAACCTTTGTGGCTGTCTCTTTGGCATGTTTATTCGACTGTCATGGGCATGAAAAATGAAGAGAAAAACAAAAAGCTGGCATGATCCAGGTAGGCACGAGACAGGTTTTCGCGTGTAATCTTGAGACACGAGCAATGATTCTTTTGATTTTGAGCATGCATTCTAGTCTAAAATAAGCTTGCACTCTCAGTGGCTGCAAAAACGCAGGGTTAATATGCCGGGCTTTACAGAACACGTTCTTTTGCTGCGTAGGGATGTTTCGACATATTGGCAGTTTACCAATATCCCTCAAGAGGAAAGTACACAACAGCTGTATCTTACTGGTACTCACCTATGGGGCAGAAACGTGGAGGCTAACAAAGAGGGTTCAAATTAAGTTAAGGACAGCGCAGCGAGCTATGGAAAGAAAAATGATAGCTGTAACGTTAAGAGATTGGAAGCGGGCGGAGTGGGTGAGAGAACAAACGCGCGTTAATGATATCCTAGTTGAAATCAAGAGGAAGAAGTGGGCTTGGGCAGGGCATGTAATGCGAGGGCGAGATAACCGCTGGTCCTTAAGTGTAACAGAGTGGATTCCAAGAGAAGGCAAACATAGCAGGGGCCGGCAGAAAGTCAGGTGGGCGGATGAGATTAAGAATTTTGCGGGGATACGCGGTGGCCGCAGCTGGGAAAGGACATTGTTAACTGGAGAGACATGGCAGAGGCCTTTGCCCTGCAGTGGACGTAGTAAGGCTGATGATGATGATGATGATGCATGGCGGTCTGTCAGCCAGTCGACTCGTCCTGACTGCAATTAGGCTCCACGTGGCAGTCCTGTGGCCCCGTAGCACATTCTACTTTTGTATCAATGGTCAGGATCAGGATCTGCACTACTTCGCAGTGTAGAGGCCATGTTACACCTTCGTTACCTGTAAGCACCCACGCATGAAAGAAGATGGGAAGACAGCTTCCAAGTTCTGTCCATTTACATCCGACTCCGAATTTTGAAGCTCAGGTAAAGACAAGGGACGACAGAACTGGACAGGACAAGCCCTTCTCCTGTCGTCCCTCTCTTCACCTGATATTCTTAAGTTCGGAATGCTATACCAGCTATCCCATCAGAAAACTTTGTTCAACCGCGTCGGACCATGCATAATCCACTGAGATCATGTATTCGGCCCCCTATGGTGGGGTATTTTTTCTAAGTTTTAACTTAGAATGGCCCTGAAAATCGGAATTTTCCGCTCCCCTTGCAACACAACACTCCCAGTTGGAACCACTAATTCTATCAGCGTACGCATAATGATACTCATGTGCTAAGTAGTTTGGATTCATTTCGCGAGTGCGTTTACCGAGGGCCTCTGTGGCTGCTTCTGCTCGAACCGATGAATGGTGACGCAGCCATCCACCTTGAGCCTCTCCACCATCGTGTAACGCAGACGGTGCTTGAAATCAGCGAAGTGGCACTTGTTGAAAGCCACCTGGAAGCAGACACCCGAGCTTATTGCAAAAACTGTTTCATCATGGGTGCTTTTCGAATATCAAAAACCTTTCCAATCATTTTCATAATGCCGTTTTCCAACAGCACACCCTTGAGTCACTGGATAAGCTTTCAGAGTACCGCAATCCTTATCTCCCCGGCACCGGATTTCGAAGCTTCGTGACAGCCCCTGCCTGACGTTCCAAGCACTGCAGTCATCCGTGGTCCCCCGTGTACTCGCCTTATCAACGTCGTTATCTGTGTTTTGAGATAAACCTCTACGTGATTGGGGCAGCCAACTTCATAGATATTGCGGACACTGGGATAAAACAGGAAACAATAATTTCGTAACCCGAAGCTGCAACTTGCGCACGTATGCCGGTCCTAGAGGAAAGCCCGGAGGCTTTGGAAGGTCGGCGCTTCATGAAAAAACTCCGGCAAACATGGAGGAAAGAAAATTAATGAGAGGCCCTCGTTATCCGAGGTGCACGCTAAAAACTGCGACGGAAGTCACGTGCTTTCGCAAGCACTACTGGGAGTCTGGCCGACGGCGCAACCAATATTAATGCTGGGCGCAGTGGCGTCGTCGGATACAGTGTCTGCTACGCTTGAGCAAGCGCTCTGGAACGGTGGTCAAGTAGGCGAGGAGCAGGGGAGAGCAGGCTTCAAAAATATGACCTAATCGCCCCTCCTTAGTTCTTTCCTTCCTCCATGCCTGCAAGCGTTGGCGTTTGTTGGTTTGGCAACATTGGGCCGCAGCGTCCATACATGTTCCAAGTTCGGCGATGCGAGGAAAAGGAACGCGGTACTCTGAAAGCTTATCTAGTTACTCCAGCGCCCACTAGTGTACACTGGGCTGCAACGCGGCCTAGCGGTGGCAGAAAGTCGTCATTGCCTGTGCTGCTACTCTCGACAGCAGTCGCCATCTGTCGGCGCGCCCGGCCCGGTGGACTACGGGTCGCGCGAGCCGCGCTCGTAAAAATTCAGGGAGCACTTTGGCTATGTAAAGTGTTACAAGGCGACAGCCTTTCCTGGCGCACTGTTTGGCATTGACTACGAGAGTGTTTGTTCTGTACTAGTGCTTTATTTGACTACACACTTTGACTACACATTACAACTGCACACTTCCGACTTTGACTGCTTCTTTAGCACGACTCTCTCTCTGCTTCGATGAGTTCAGTTGTATCCATGGCTTTGTTCGCAGTAAGGAGGTGTGTAATGTGCTCACCCACGGACGCCTTGCGCCCCCTGTCGGAGCGGACGACAACTATTTTATTACTTGTCGTCTGCTCCAAAAGGGGGCGCCAGGCATCCGTAGGTGACCTCATTACTACGAATCCGCGCACTCTGACGTCATAACTATTTCGACCAACCGAAAAGTGTGACATCCCTGCTGACAACCTTCTGCTGACAACCTTCTGTCGACAACCTTCTGTCGACAACGATGAGGCATTAAAGGCTTTCGCCTTAAAACGCATGGGCTACGAGTGGAAATTTGCATTTGAAAGCATATTTTTGTGCTAGCGTCTCGTTCGTTGCTGACTCTTACGTGAACTTCCGACTATGACAAATGTGTGTCTGCTTTTTCTCATCTGCTGACGATTTTATGCATGAGGGTGTAGATTTATCGATTCGATGGTGTAATGATCTGCAAGAGGTAGCCGGGTTGGTCAGGTGCAGACTGCGGTGTTGTTCGTGCGAAACGTGTGTTTTCGATCGCCAGTGGTTGGAGTTCATCAACCTTGTGGCCAGCTTGCTGTTGCTCGCTTTAAACATATTTTATGTGTGGGAATGTAACCACGAGAGCTATGAACTTAAATCGCTGTTTCCTTATGTCAGAGGGCAGACGGCATGGCAAAGGGCTGACCGTAGTATCTTTTTGCTGTTGATATCTAACCGCAGCAAAACGCACTAAATTTCATTGTATTCTATACGACAGTTTCCACAGTTTCCAAAGAAACGTTCGCACCGCGACGCGTCGATCGGCAGAAAATGGCAGTGTCGGAGAACGGCACTGGATTCTGGTCTATACAGAAGCGTGCTATGCCCCAAGGATAGAAGATGTTCCAAGCTTCTGTTTGTATCTAACATCATTTAATTGATGACAGAGATAAGCATTTCAACTAGGTGATCACGTTGATAAGAATTGCAATGAAGTTTTGCTGGGCCCCGCCCTGTCGGGCGTTGAGTTGCTATCAGGGAAACCTGACAGTATACATATGAGCGCGAACTTGAAATGGCATATGAAGAGGTTATGACATTTGTCACATTACACCAGCTCAATAACAAGCTGTTTTCATGCCGAATCACTATATTACGAAAGCTACCATTACAGACAATGGAAAGCGCTAACTACACCGTCATTTCTGAAATGACCAGAGGCCATGCTAAATTTGGTCTCATTACTTCTGCCTATCCACTGACTGTCGCCAACGGATGCGCTTTTAAGGTGTAGAAGCCGTAGAAGCATTATATCTCAGGCAGGGAAGCACGCTGTGAGGTATGCCATTGGTGTCCGAGAAAGATGGTTTAATCGGATAAGTCTTTATGCAAGTCGTACTTGTGGTGGACTGGACATGAGAACATACTCGCAAAAAGACTAAGATGAAATGCTGTGCTGTAAATAAACAGGGCAATGTTACTACCTCATGCTCTGCGTGTACTTCCAGAAGCAAGCACTATCATGAGACAAAAGTAAGACACCCCCAAGTTCGACCCATGCCATTCTGCCTGGGGGCGTCACCTAAAAAAGAAGCACTTGCGCTGTCGAGACCGGCGCAATGACCCTGTCCCGACACCAGAAGTGGCTTGACAGGTGGTGCCTTCACGCAGAGTGGCACCGGTCCGAACTTTGACGGGGGACTCTTAATTTTGCACACGATGGTACAACTGAGAATGAGGTAAACCAGCGCGAACCGACAAAGGCATTGCTATTAACGCTACAGTGCACACTGTGCAGCATCGATTCCCACACCGAAATATGTAATAGTACCTTGTAGCCCATCTCTTCGACGAGTATCATGGCCTCAAAACTGCATCCTTGCTGCACGGGCAGGCGCCCGACGCGCTCCTCCTCATCGTCCCAGCGGCCGTTGCGGAACGTGTTGAAGACAACTTCTCCCTCATCGAAGCGGGGGTTGACGTGCAGGGCTATGTCGCCCGTGCCAGTCACCAGGTTGATGTGGAACCTGCACAGAAGCAGCGATGGCGCATAAGGGGGCTGCGGTGGACGCCCGCTAGCCCACAATACCTGTTGGGGTTCTTTAGAACTTGGCCCGCCAAATCGATGATCGTGCCTGGAACGAGTTTCTCCAGGGGATGATCCATCGTCGCCGCCTGTCACGAAGAGAAGAGCGTTAGATATATGGGAGGCGCGCGATGCGATCCTGCCGGTTCAGATATCACGCTAAGGGTATTTGAACCGAACTATGACGAAACGATGTCCCCTTATCTGTATGACCCCCCGATAGCAGCGAAGCAGCCATAGACACGGCAGACGTTACGTCAAGCGTCGCACGTCGTAAACGGGAAACGCTACCGATAGTACACAATGGCTCGTGGGTGTCGCTTCCATGTTTCCACGTGTCCACGTCAACTGCGTTTTGCAACAATAATACTTGCCGTCCTCTTTGAAATCCAGTGAGATTGCCGGCCGCTTAAGTGGTGGCTAACGGCGCCGGCGTATGTGTAACGTAGCTGAATAGAGACCACATTTACTTCCATTATAATTTTTCCCATACCAACGCCGGCATTTTGTTTAACGAATAATAAACTATAGAGGTTTGTTCTTGCTGAACATCTGAAAAGATTCCATTGATTTCTTCCCTACCCTGTTGGCTCCAAGAGAATTCATTGATGTCAAATTTTAATGTCTACGTCCGAAGTGGCTCTTGCCAACGATTCACTAGCTCGCTACGAGGCACTTTAATTCAATGGTATTTCGGTCAGCGTACTGATGAATTTTCTGGCATTCCGGATGAATTCTGGAACGATCTTTTGTCAGAGTGTCGCCTCATCGTGTAACTCGGGCTCCAGAGTCGGTACTGTCGGCAATGTATAAAAATGCGCTGCTGATATTTTTTTCTCGACCATCTCGCGGACCAGAGCGTCTATAACACGGGTACGACAACTTAACGGTGACAAATTATGAGTTATGGTTACAAATTACAAGTGTCCAGCATCAACTAATGTTTGCTGGCTCACTGATTTCAGAGGAAGTACATTCATTCGATATTTTCAAAACTTGTCCAACGCAAAAGAAGATAGATGCTTCAGATATTCTTGCTTTAAAATCCAAGCAATGACATGCTGACAGAAATGCAATCCAATGCTGAACCAGCTTGTCTAATTTTTAATATAGTTTGTTTATCATGTCGGCTAACACAAGTGATCCTTTCAAAAGAGTGTAAGAATGTAAAGCTACATCATATGCAAAAAAGTGCGCCTGGATGGGATATAAATGCCTGTGGAGTTATGGCAAGTATTTTGTCTTCCGAAGTGATTGCGGTCACCACAGACTGGAAATCTGGACGCTTAAACTTCATGTAAACTTAAGCTGTATATTGACCCATGCGTATTGTGTTTCGAAAAGTTATTTGGACAGTTCTATTCACTTATGCCAGACAAACACCGATACCCTCACTCAGAGCGCAGAAAGTTGCATCAAAGAAGCGTACACCATAACCCTTCCTGTTCAACGAACAGTTACAACAGGAGCTTTTATAGTTCGCTGGCTATCGAAAACAAAGAGAAAAACGGAGAAGTAAGACAAATCAGTGCATCAGTGCATATTTTTGCATAACTACATGCAGCGCCATGTATCCCGGCCACGGTGGTTGCATTTCGATGGAAGCAAAATTCTAGAGGCCCATGTACAGCCGGCCAAATCTGCTGGCGTGCGCGACGGCCGCTTTTTCTGCGCTCCTGAACTTTACGACGGCGAAAACTTGCGTAAAACTCAATATTAAGCAGTGGCTTAGTGAGCCTATGGTTAGATTTGATATTTTCGCAAGTTTGCTTCGTCATAAGCTGCAGGAGTACGGAAAACGCGGCCGTCACGCACGCCAGCTAAAGATTTGGCCGGCTGTACTGTGCGATGTCAGTGCATGTTCAAGAACCGCAGGCGGTTGAAATTTCCGAGCCGTTCACTACGGCGTCCCTCATATCCGGAGTCGCTTTGGGACGTTAAATCCCCATAAACCGGATTATGATAAAACCCCATAATCTCTGCCGACCGGATTGTGACAGACTGCGCGATATCCAAGGTGGCAGTTAAATCAACGATTGCTCGCGAGAGGTTGCTGGGAAGAGCAACCTAGGTCTCCAAGCACCACCGGTGGCAGACGATATCATCGCAGGGCAGTGGCGCATCTCTTAATGGCTGCACCACTGCGCCAGGAGTAGTATAAGGACTCCCAACGACCTGGAAATGTAGAGGATGTGCAATTTCGCTTATAGGAGAATTAATCCACTAACGCTATTGTGTCATAACCTTAAGGCGGAGCTTAAGTGTCCATTCCAGGTATAGTGCGCCATCACTAAGGCCCCACACACCGATTTCGCCCATTCTTGCCTGAAGCCTGCTTCACCTTGAAAACCGAGCTTCGAATCGTAATCAAAGTGCTAATGCACTTAATTCGCACTTGTCATAATCACGCTATAAATCGCCCAACATTTTTTTCTTGTGGTTATAACAATCAACTGCAAAATACTGAACATGACCTGAACTGTACATGATGGAGATGACCGAGCTGGGTACATTCGGGACATCCTGCCTCACCCTTAACTCGTGCAAGTTACCCCCCTCCACATCACAACACCAACGTTTTCACTCAGTGTCAACCTCGCTACTAAATAGGCACAACTTTTCTGCCCCGATCCTCTCTCATCTCGTTCTGCCAGTGAGCAAGCCTGCAGATGAGTGCGAGGACGTCCATGTCTGGTCACATGCTGCCACATTTTAGTTTAGAAGAACTTGTTGTTGGGCTAGTTGGTAGTTATTCATCATTAAAATCAAAGGCGCCAAACCACACAAACACACACACACACACACACACACACACACACACACACACACACACACACACACACACACACACACACACACACACACACACACGCGCGCGCGCGCGCGCGCACACACGCACACACACACACACACACACACACACACACACACACACGCACACGCACGCACGCACACGCACACGCACGCACACACACACAGACAGGAGTTTAGGTTGACTCTAGTGTTCTCACTCCTGTTTACATCAGGTTTTTTGCAGTTCACATCTTTCTCGATCCAACCGACCCAGAAAAAAAATTAAAGCGGGCACTTAAACTCCCTCTTAAGAATAGGACGCGATAGCGACAATGAATTAATGTCCTTATATGCGGAATCGGTCACCCTCAACTTTACATTCATATGTCCCTGGGAGTACTCACACCACTGCTTCCGCAATGGTGCAGCGGTTAAGGAACGCGCAACTGCGCACAATGGACGTCAAAACTTTAATTGATGTCCTGAGAACGTTCAGGACGTCCATGGGACGTCCCAGGGAGTTTCAATGTCCATTGGGTGCCCTGCGATGGAAGGCGCTGCCGATGGGTCTTGGTGACCCAGGTTGCTTTTTCCGACCAACCTCTCGTGATCAATCATCAATTAACAGCCCACTGCCACGCTGGTCAGTATTGTCACAATCCGATGGGCAGTTTGCAATGACGCCACAAGGTCACGTGACCCTAATTGCCCACCTAGGTTGCTTCTCCGGTGGGGGGGGGAGCACATGGGTAACTCTCCGCCACCCTATTTTTAGCTTACAACGCTGACCACACCGACGCAGAATTTTCTACGTAATCGGGTTTTTAACGCTGTCGCGTGGAAATAAAGTAAGGGTCGACACTACCACCTCAACCCTACAGGCTAACTCACAGCATCTTTATTTCAGCATAACAAGGAAACCGAGGGTCTTTTTGCGAAGGCTGTGCCTGGAAGCGTTTCCTGTGCAGGAACTGTTCAGTACTTTCAGTACTGGAACTTGCAATACGCCAGCATCACATCCCCTTCCACGAACAAGTGGCTGACGCGATGCAGAGGCTGCAGCCGGTGCTGGAACTGTACGTAGTGCTGCCCGTTGACGGTCACATTGAAACCGCACTCCAGCACCTGAAACAGGAAGAGGAGTCGCTCTTCTGCATCGCCTAAATTCTGAAAGGAGTATAGCTATCAACAAGGTATCGATAAGTGATCGATAACTGATCGATAAGTTTTCGCTAAGTGATCAATAAGTGATAGACTTCCGGTTTGAGGGTCTCGACTTCCGGTCACGACTATTAGTTGACGTGAAAAGTGTGGAAATCTTTCTTGGCCGACGTCGATGTCTTGGTGTGACGTCATAAGGTGTGACGTCATGCTTACGCATTTCTCCAATGCGGGTGCCGCTGTGATCTCTAACGTTTTTGTATACGGATTACCACGCGGTATCCGCCTACGACCGCTAAGTAATCTATAATCGAATTCCTTTCTCGTGGAACTGTTTCGGTTTCGGTGAGGACCTTCGAAACAGAACCGGCGGAGGTGACGTTCACGTACCCGAATGAGCAGTTCAAAGGGGACACCCGGGGCAAAGGGGAAGCAGTTGTGGCCCTGGCGCTCTTCGGAGCCCCAGCCACAATTCTCAAAGCTGTTGCACACCACCACCTTTTGATGGAGCCGTGGGCTGAAGTGGAATGCGCTGTCAGAACCCGGGCCCCCACACTGGAAGCTGACGAAGAACCTGCGCCGCAATAACTTCGTTACTTAGAGTATCCCACTGTAAGGATAACTATTTCACGAAGACAATTTGCCTCTCACACAGACATAGCTAGCCTTGAGAGGGTCTTGAGAATGTTACTCCGCTTTGTGAATGCAAGCTTCGCATTCATTCACAGTGCGCGGTTTGCTGTAGTTAGCAATTGTAGTTCCAATACCCTAAGAGTAACTTTAGGCGCGCCCCAAGGGTCGGTGATAGGTCCACTTCTATTTTGAATTTTAATTAACGACATACCCAGCAATGTGTCTTCTAATTTTTGCACGTCCGCCGATGACTGCGTTTTTTACCGCACTGTTACTAATATCTCCGACCAAACAACGCTTCAAGACGAGCTTAACCGCATGCAAGAATGGTGTGACGATTGGTTAATTCAGCTTAACACTCATAAATGCAAACGGTTGTACTTTCACCGCCGCTGTAACCCACTTGATTTTCCCTTCGTAATAGCTATTGTCCATTTGCAGTCCGTTCTGTCATGTAAGTATTTATGTGTCGCCTTGTGTAGTGACTTGACCTGGACCTCACACATTACCAATATCATCGTGTCTGCTTATAGAACAGTTGGATTTTTACGCCGCCATCTCCACTATGCTCCTAAATTCGTAAAATTATTAGCTTATAAATCTCTTTTAAGATTAAAATTTGAATGCGCATCGCCCATTGGGAACCTGCATCACGCCTACGTCATAAATGCACTCGAATCACTTCAAAACAGAGCAGCCCGATTTATTCACTCTTCATACAACGACAGCGTGTCATGAGTGAAAGCAGTATCCGATTTATTACATCTTTCACTCCGTCGCCGTATTGCCAGCCTTTGCTTATTCCACAGGTTTTTCCATAGTTGACTTGGCTGCGCACCCTACATTGTCCCACCAGCCCGCAATCTCACCGCACACGTCATCCCACGTTCCCGCGCTGTCGCCTTTGCCGCTTCATTTTTTTTTTCGCGTGCAGCTGCAGACTGGAACGACCTATCCAACGACATCGCTGCCATCAAGCCTTCATCCGCGTTCGCCAAAAATTTTGCGAATCCCATTTCGTTGAATTAAAGGAATATAGACACCTAATTTTGGCGGCATGTTTTCTTCTCTATAATAATGCGTAAGGCATTATTCCGACCTCCTACGACCGTTAAATAATTTATAATCGAATTTTTCTGTCATGCTGTTTCGGTTTCAACAGCCAAATGATGGCTGTGAGGTCAAAGGTAGGTTATAGGTCACGTGCGGCATGAAAAAAACGGCGATTTAATCACTGCTTCATCCTTTTAATTCGCCAGGCAAGCCTTCCTCAAGTGCCGGAATGAAAACGTATGTGGAAGCATTGATTGCAGTTTTTCATGCATCACGTGACCTATAACCTCTCTGAAGCCACAGTCATCGTTCGAGTGTTGAAACCGAAATTGAAACAGCCCGTGAAAAATTCGATTATAAATAGTTTTCGGTCGGAGCAGGATACCACGAGGTAATCAGAGTATAATAACGCCTACGCCTCATTGCAAACGAAGAAAACACGCACCCAAAAGTTAGGTGTCTATACTCCTTTAACACTTGCTCATCGCAAATTTGTTACCATTTCTTATGTAACACCCGTCATCGGGTATTTAAGGAAATGAAATGAATCAATATGCAATGAGAACCGGGTTGGTGTGATTTTCGTCACAGCTCCAACCTTAACCGTGAAATAAAACAATTCATCTTAGAAACGTGTTCATGTGGGCAGGAGAACTTCTGCAGGCAGGGAACTTTAAAGAGGGAGGGAACTCACGACTTTGCATCGCAGAGGGGCCGTCCACTCAGTTGCACCGTGAGCCCTGGCTGCAGGCGCCCACGGGGCAGCGTATACAGGAACGGCGTGGGCTGCACAAAGGGGTTAGAGAGAGAGAGAACGATGCCTTCTAGAAAAGTGATTAACCAATTTTTCACTGCAAGACACCGGAGAAAAGTGCCCAGTGTTCTTATGGAAGATTATTATCGAAGCGGAACGGCCTCTCAGAAGTGAGCCCTGCAGGCACCTTTTTCAATCATGTCCTCCTGTGAAGATATTTATATTTCGAGGACCTTAAATCCTTTTAGGCGCCTCTCGTCTTTTCTCTTAAGAAACGTCTTTTTTTTCCCGGCTATACTGTCTATGGAGACCCCCCCCCCCCCCCCCATCCCTCAAAAGTGAATTATTAGCCACATTTGCAGCGCAAAACGCCGCCAGTTACTTGTTTGCAGACACATGCACAACATTTCCTACAGAATGTCTCAGTTATTGAAAATTGTACCATAGAAACACAAGGGTTTGTACAATCCATTCACGGGACATCAGGGGACAATAAATTTTTCATACTCATTATGCGCGTAAAGCTAAAAATGGTGGTCAGGTATTTAGGGGAAACCCCCATGGTTCAGTAGATTTGTAATAAGGGAGCAGTTACTCATTGACATCTGCCCAAGCGCAGCCATACGGTTACAAAGGAAAGCTGTACAGCTTTCCCAGAAACTTCGTAGTTAAAGAAAAATTCTTCCTGGTCCGGGGTTCGAACCCGGGACTACCGCTTCACTGGATCAGTCACTCTACCATCTGAACTAACCCGGACGGTAAGCTTATGGTAGGGCGAGAGCGAATTCATCAATAACTCGAAGTGGGAACAGTGTTGGTCAAATGTTTAGGAGAAAATCAACAACATTTGACCAACCCTGTTCCCACTTCGAGATATTGATCAATTCGCTCTCGCCCGACCCGGTTAGCTCAGTTGGTAGAGTGACTCCTCCGGAGAAGCGGTTGGCCCGTGTTCGAACCCCGGAGCAGGACGAATTTTTCTTTAACTGCTAAGTTTCTGTGAAAGCTGTACAGTTTTCCTTTGCAGCCGTATGGCTGCGCTTGGGTGGATGGGAGTGAGGAATTGCTTCCTTATTATAAGGCTAGAAATGCAGCAAAAAAAAACGATATTACGAGTGACAAAATCTGGCTACACGAGGATGTCGCAGGACGTGTATGAAACTCATTGTTTTGAGAAATGCTATTTTTCGCGGTCGCTATGAAACTAGAAAAAGCAGCCAAGTACCAAAGCGAACAGCGTAATTAAACAAACAAATAAGTAAATGCTAGCGGTCGCACGCTTCCAGCAAAGTTGCGAATTCGCTAAGTACATAACTGGGTACTATATATAGATCCTGAAAGGGTTAGCTTGCCTGTTCCAGTGGTACAAAAAGACCAATTGCTTCAATTGCCCCCGCTAAAACCGATCACTTTTGAATTAGGTCAGCCCTACCAATCTGCCCATTTCGTGCTCTACCCAGTTCCGTTCCACAATGCAAACAAGTTCCCTTCCATCAACTTTGCGTCACTATACAGCGCTGATGTACCGTGCATGGTGCATCACACCGCGCTCGTCAACAGATTTGGTGTTGGATGGCATCCTTGGAATGTGCGCGTCACTCACCGGGTTGCACACGATGGTTGGTTCACATGGTGGCAGCACTGGTTGGGGTACCTGCGCAAAGAGGACGCAGTTGTTGAGCTAAAAACGGCACTCACTTGTAGGGGTGCGCAAATAGTATTCCTTGGAATACTATTTGCGTCCTTGGAATGTGAATGTTACTCACCGGCTTACACACGATGGGTGGCTCATATGGAGGCGTTATCTGCATGGGTGGCTGTGCACAAAGGCCATACATGTTCATTTAGTAATGTCACTAAAATGGCATTCAGGAGGGAAAGAATCATGTGGTGCTGACTAATAATTGTTTGTTTTGTTCGCTCTGCATTGTTCGCATTGCACTGGACATGAGGTAGAGCTTTTAAACAACGCAAAAAAAAAAACATACACAATGTCCTACTGACGGTAGTATCACACATACTCGAATACCAGAGAAGGACTGACTTGAAAGTGATTTAAATGCGCTTATCAGGCTATGTGTTTGTAGTTATGTATCGAGGAAAAAGTATATGTGCGCATTAATAGACGGGTCCATAACTACACATGTATTGCGCCTACGTAAGACAGAAATACTTTTAGCTACAACCGTGGCTGGTGTCCCTTCAACTGTCAAAAAAATTTTCATAAATCAAATCGCGAAAAAAGGAAATCAAGTCTTTTGCAAGCAGTTTGCAAGATTCAAATGTAGCACGAGGGTCTTTTTTGCGCGTAATCTTGTGACAGAACAATGCTCCTATGAGAACTATCTTTCTTGTTTGCTAGCTTAAAGACTAGTACGTAACAGGCTGGCTTCTCCACTAGTTGAAATGATGGAGTTTATTCAGACTGAGATTTTCAGCGAACTGCGCAGCCTACTAATACGGCACTGTTATTTTGTTTTACTTTGATTTCCCGTTCTAACGCATGTTCTATCTAAGAGTCAGACCACGTCATCTTGCTGCGAAAGGATTTTTTGACATATTGTATGGCTGCTAGCCAGTCGCCTTTACGTGACGGCAATGAGGTTCCAAATGCCCCATCTATAGCCGAGTAGCCCTTTATACCTCTACAAAGGCGAGGAGCTGCACAAGTTTTCACTTTCGAGACTATGTAACAAATACAAAATATGATGGAAGGGAAGCTGTGTTGGTCAGTCCCTGTGCAGCGAACCATGCACGATTCTTTGGAATCGTGTACGTAAACTTGCTTTGCGGCATTTCTGAATTGAAAATTTAAGGCATCTTAAAAAAACTCCTTAAAATTTTTACTTCCATTAATGCTGAAATCCATTTCTGTTTTTCCTCCGTGTGTGTCACGGATGGCATGACAAATGCAAAACAGTCATGCAGTCTTGACATGATGTTAGTGTTGTGATAAATAGACTGGATTCCTTTTCCAGGTGCAGTTACCGCGTAACTCCGTGGTAGCGTCTGCTCGAATCGGTGAATGGTGACGCAGCCATCCACCTTGAGCCTCTCCACCATGGAGTAGTGCAGCCGATGGTTGAATTCAGCGAAGTGGTGCTTGTTGAAAGCCACCTGCAAGCATTGGCAAAACTGCTTCATCAGTTCTGCTCGGCAAGTGCCCAAAGCTTGACCAACCATATTCATAGTACTGTTTTCCAGCAGCACACGTTGCCAGCAGCATAGATCCTACCGACAGTAGTAGTAGGAGAAGTAGTAGAGTTTATTATTTAAAAATACAAAAAAAAGACGGGGAAAAATGGGACAGGGAGAGGATATCTCGGAGTAAAGAGGGAAGAGACAGCGAGAAAGGACAGGGCAGAGCTTCTTGCGCTATTTACAAAAATACAAAAAGTGAACAATTTTGAGCTGCTGGCTCAGTGATACTGTCAAGAAATTAAACCTTGATGATCACGGAGATGAGAAGTTCTAGTGAGGTTTTACGGGCACGCCGATCTGAGACTTTGAGATTGCTCTATGCTAGAAAGGTCGTCATTAAGTGAACCGCGAAAGTGGAGCTTAAAAGTGTACGTGAAACACCACATGAACGCTATCTTCAAGCCGAATGATAGCATAACCCAAGATCTCGTTCAAGCACCACGCTTATTGTGAAATAACTGCGCCCACTGCTCGTTGGCGCAGCTGCTGAACTTGGCTTGATTGCCTTTGCCTATCCGCTGGACCCTCTCCAAAGGATGCCATACTAGAGTGCGGCAGCCATAGAAATTTTCTCTGAGAGGGAGAAAAAAAGTCGCGAGACACTCCATCGGTGTTCCAGATAGCTGGATTATCCAGCCACAGCGTAATGTAAACAGATGTTTGTATTGTGGAAAAGCTGTCGCACTGACGAAGTTGCAACTTTGCTGTCGGGCTAAAAGAAGACAGAATTATACTACCGACTGCTCTGCTGTTTCCAGAAGTGTCTGAACAAGGCAAAGCAGCCTGAACTGACAAGACCACTGCGACATATGATGCTGTGCTTGCCCTGTAGATATTGATTCCCCCACCAGGGCGCACATACCTTGTAGCCCATCTCTTCGACGAGTATCGTGGCCTCGAAGCTGCATCCCTGCTGCACGGGCAGACGCCCGACGCGCTGCTCTCTCTCCCAGCAGCCGTTGCGGAATGTGTTGAAGACAACTTCTCCCTCATCGAAGCGGGGGTTGACGTGCAGGGCTATGTCGCCCGTGCCAGTCACCAGGTTGATGTGGAACCTGTACAAAAGCAACGAGTACGCGTACATGTGGGCTGTGATGCCTGCCCACACAGGCCCCGTACATTACCTCTTCGGGCTGCTCAGGACGCGGCCAGCCAGCTCAATGAGCGTGCCCGGAACGTGGACCGTACCAGGCACGAGCTTCTCCAGGGGGTGGTCCATAGCACGACCTGCCAGCAAGGGGCTCTGAGTTCTGGGACTTATTTGGGACCTTTCTGGGACGTGCGCAGAGCTGTGCAGTGATACTCACCGTTTCGAATGTCAGCAGGCGTGGCTCAGAGTATAGCGGCCGAGTGCAGAGCGACGATACCTTAGCTGTCATCTTCCGGCAGCAGAGAGACAGTTAAATACAGCAGGCGTTGCGTGACACGTTCAACGCACAAGGCGAGAAGCCGAACCAACACCGCTTCACGATTGGTAGTTGGTATTGCTTCCGCTTGTGCAAGCTTTATACTCCGTGGCAGGGATCGGAACCTTTTATTTGACTTCTCCCTCAGCCCCGCCATGATATTGGTCTGCGCTGATGTGCAGGGACTAATTCAAATAACATGCTCGGGGTAGCGGTGGGTTACGAAACACCTTATCTCTCAGCTACCAAAATCAGCGGATCAGGTAAATGTGGAAGGTATTAATTGAGGTACACTGTTTACGTCGTAGGCAAGAAACGGGAACTGTATAGCAGCCAAATACGTCAATGATGCTGCATCTATTGTTTCACGCATTACACTGATTGTCATGAGCGGGAACCGTTATATTCAGTTCCTTTTAAATCTCACCATACGCCCTATGTTTACGCATTACGTATCGGATCAAACAGCACTTACGGTATAATGGCAGAATATGAGACTATGAGTCATATGTTCCGCATCAGTGGGGCATCCAATAAATACTTCAGGCGTTAACTGTGCGAGAGGCCATACATAGAATGCTGCAAATGTTACCTGTATACAACTAAACAGCGGTTCGTGGGAGTTGTTTTTTTTTGTTCACCTGCTTATAATTGCCCTCTGCTTTTCGGATATAATTAAAGCTGAATTAAAGGGCGATTGCCGAGGTTTTAGACTTCGACGAGTTTAAAGTGGTCGAATGTGTGAAACTTCGAGGTAAAACATGCGAAGTCTTTTGGGCTAGTATTTTAAATAGCGACGTAATCACCGACTAAAATTTCGACAGCCTTCAGGTTTTTGAGCAGAGCACAGAGCCATGTGGCGGTGCACGGTGACGTCGTCTGCGGAACCGATACATTTATAACGCATGAACACTTACAAGGAAAAAAAAAAGTCGTCGCCATTGCAAGCAAAGCCCTCTTTGGCAGCACCCAATGAAGCTCATAAGCGTGTGTTTGACAGCGGCGGAAATTTGAAATCTGAGCGTCCATGAAGTCGTACCGAGCTTCGCAGCACTCCTCTGGTGCTGTGAGTCCAAGCCTAAAATTTAATCGTTCATTACTTCGGCATTTAAGACCTAGCGCAAAACAACTTGGCATGCTTTACCTACAGCCCATATTGATTCGAATACTTTAATATGTCTTTGCACATTTTCCCGAACGTCTGTTTTCGGGCTCTCATAGGGCGAGATATGATTTTTGATGTAGAAATGGAAAGCTTGTTAGTCTGTGATGTGTCATATAGTACCCCTATTTTGTACGTTCACCGTGATAGCCGCTGTCTTATTTCACACAGTTATCTGTTCTACAGGTTTATTTCTTTATTTATTTATTTTAGTGGACCGCCGCGGTGGCTCAGTGGTTATGGTGCTCGGCTGCTGGCCCAAAAGACACGGGTTCGATCCCGGCCGCGGCGGCTAGAATTTCTTTGGAGGAGAAATTGTAGAGGCCCGTGTACTGTGCGATGTCAGTGCACGTTAAAGAACCCCAGGTGGTCGAAATTTCCGGAGCCCTCCACTACGGCGTCTCTCATAGCCTGAGTCGCTTTGGGACGTTATACCCCATAAACCAAAACCATTTATTTTAGTACCTCAAAGACCCCAAACAAGGGGCATTACGTAAGGGGTGGGTTCTACAGAAATATCAACAAAAAACGAACATATTCTATACAATGCCAACATCGAGGTTCAAAATACAAATGAAGCAGGCAAACAGCTCTGATAATCAAAATGCAAAACGCTCAAATGCTTTCTAATACAAAAGAAAACAAAACAAGACAAGAATAAAAGACAGGAAGAAGCGCTGAACGCTGGGTAAGAATTCAATTACGGATTAGAGAACAGTAAAAACAGCATAGTAGGACAAAGCGCAGTAGGTCAACGTTAGAGGGGAAAGGTACACCAAAACCTAAAATGTGTCTAAAGATTTAAGCTTATCTTTGAATGCAAGCGTGTCTTCTATTATTACAGTGGCATTGGGAAGGCCATTCCATTCTTTTGCTGTTCGGATGATGAAAGACTGCGCAAATGTCTGTGTTTCTGGGAAACGGTATGGCACCTGTTGACTGTATTTGTGACGAGCTGAAAACGGAGTGTTTTGTGACGTAGATGCTTAACGGAAATGAATAGTAGAAACGATGAAAAAGGGCTAAACTGGCTAGTTTTCGACGGTGCTTTAATAATGGCAAGCTGGATCGGTTCTTCAGATCGGATACACTTGTGCAGGATGAATAATCGGAATGAACAAATCTAATGGCGTAATTTTGATTGTTTATATGCTCTCAGAAAGGTATTCCTCAGGTGGGTTCCAAATGCCGGCTGCATATTCTAATTTTGGACTTATTAATGGGGTGTAGGCTAGTAATTTTACATGTGCTTGGGCAAACTTCATTCAGCGTTGAAGATAGCCAAGGGATTGCCTGGATGCTACAGTGATGTGGCTGATGTGCGTTGACCACGCAAGACCGTCAGACAGGTGTAATCCAAGATATTTGTATGCTTTGGTAGCATGCAAAGAGAACCGCAGATAAGATAGCTATGTGGTATTAAGTTGGAGCGTCTATGGAAATCCATGACCTCACACTTAGCAATATTTAAAGACATTTGCCATTTGTCACACCAGTTTTCTTCTGCTAGTAAGTCACGTTGTAAGCTAAACAGGCTGGTAGTTATACGAGTGCCATTCGTACGGGACTGTCGAGGTATCGTGGTCCTGCCGTGCCCTCATAGTTACTTTTGCGCTTCATGACTTGCACTATCATTTAAAATATTGTGAGATAAATACATCTGTTTTGTTTGTGTGTTTTACGGGGGGTTTAACGTTCGTATGCGACTCAAGCTATGAGGGATGCCGTAGTGGAGGGCTCCGAAAATTTCGACCGCCTGGGGTTCTTTAACGCTCACTGACATCGCACAGGACGCGGGCCGCTAGAATTTTGCTCAATCGAAATTCCCCCGCCGCGTAAATATATATGAATTTTGTACGTTAATGGTTACGTGAGCAATATTCATATATAAATCCTAGATAGATATGAATTACATCAGAATACTGTTCACGTAACAGTTAGCATTTAAAGCATGAGCTATGGTATAACATCTTAACGTTCGCCATTGATTTGTCAACAAGAAAGTGCAAAAAATTGTTGTACAAATAGAGTTTAAATAAAAAAATCGTTGTTTCTATTTTTTTTTTGGTATAAGGAAGTCCGTCCGCCAATCCCACGAACCAATAGCTGAGACCGCCACTGGTATAGGACAAGTCGCGTAGGTTTTTATTTGTTTCGCATAAACAACATAACATAACATAACAACATAAGGTGTAGTGGCATAAACAAGGAAGTTTCCATAGCCGATTACGACAAAATATCAGAGACAAGCGTGAATTTTGCCAGAATACTTTACCAGAATATTAACCAGAATATTTTTACCAGAATTTACCAGAATATTTTTGCCGCCGACTTCGCCTACTTTCTCAGCAGTTTCCAAGGGTTACTGCAAACGAACGCTGCGCAATTTCTGCACCATGATTTACCTAGAAGTAAAGCCCCGTCAGTGAATCGGACCTCAAACTGATATTTTCATTTCCACTTTTAAAGCTTATGCGTACGGCCATTGTGAATTCGCAAATTTTATAGGCTTCACCTGACAAAGCCAGCTTTTTGCACCTTCTTTTTCACAGCGAGCTACGGAGTGCGCATACGCGCGACATCTTTTGGACTTGGGCGCCGCCATATTGCTCCATTAACTACCCTGAGAACCTGGCGTTACCACTTCAGTTATGCTCGAGTCAGGTACAGACAGAATTTCAGCGAGAAAGAAGGGTGGTACCCAGGGAACGTCTGGTAGCGACAGGTGCACATGCAAATCTAAAGCGAGCAATATGGCGACATATCTAATGCAGGTAGGCCTCGTTAAACAAAGCATTCGGCTGCTGACTCCATGGTGCGGCAAGTGCGGCATGTACCAAAGCAGCTCCAATCGCAAGAAAAAAAATCTCTGCCTCTCCCGTAAACGAGAGTAGAGTAAGCATGAAATGTTTACGGGCCTAATGTCATCTCGGTGGACACCCGAACCGCACCGTACAGGAAGGGAGGAACGCCACCACCCGTTCAGCGCGATGCCTTGCCATTTGAACGCAAGGTTTTTTGAGGAAAGGAAATGGCGCAGTAATTCTCTGCCATCTCGGTGGACACCCGAACCGCACCGTAAAGGAAGGGAGGAACGCCACCACCCGTTCGGCGCGATGCCTTGCCCTTTGAACGCAGCGCTTCTCCCCCGGATCACGTATGACAACGAAGTGTAACATGACATTTATGTGCTTTTTGCACGCGTTATTAGAAATCGGAAATTATAATTCCGTGCATTATCAAACCCACAGCTCCATTGATATCTTGATAAACATTGAGAAGGCACTGGCAGCAGTTATTTTTTTCTCGTTTGGAGACCAACCGGCGCTTGCATGCCGGTCGCGTAGGAGGGCTTAGAGAGTCTCGTTAAATCTCGTTGTCTCGTACGGTGCCCGGATGTTCTCGTTTTAGAGCCCGCGGCAGCAGTCGCCGTCGTGTTCTTGTTTCATAGCTTTTTTGTACCGAGCGACACTAGTCGCTGCCTTGGTGTTTTTGTCTTTGTGAGGGACTATGGTCCCTTTGTATGAATAATCAGTCCAATAAACTTCTCTGCAAGCCCGGATGACTGGAATTCAGTGACCGGATGAGTGGATTTCAGTGCCCGGATGACTGGAATTCAGTGCCCGGATGAGTGGATTTCAGTGCCCGGATGACTGGAATTCAGTGCCCGGATGAGTGGATTTCAGTGCCCGGATGATGGCTCTCGGTCTCGGCGTGACGTCACCACACTGCCGACAACGGGAGCTAAAAGCATTTCATGCTTAAAATCTGGCGGGCAAACTAGAGAAGATACGTTCGAAGTAGTGCGGAGACCGAGATTTGCCTTCTTGTCCAAGGCATGGTCTTTGAATAAACAGGAGAGGTCTTTGAAATTATCGCGTTTTATGGTTTATGAGGGTTTAACGTCCCAAAGCGACTCAGGCTATGAGGGACGTCGTAGTGGGGGGTTCCGGAAGTTTCGACCACCTGGGGTTCTTTAACGTGCACCGACATCGCACAGTACACGGGCCTCTAGTACTTCGCCTCCATCGAAATGCAACCGCCGCGGTCGGGTTCGAACCCGCGTATTTCGGGTCAGCAGCCGAGCGCCGTAACCACTGAGCGACTGCGGCACTGCTTCTGAGACCGACTGCGCCACGAACCGAAGTTCTTGTACAAAATTCAATTATGCACTTATTCCATTGCCTTGTGTATTACCCGGTTATATCCTGCGTAGTTCAGGGATGGTGTAAGTTTCAATCGTGCCAATGGTAAAGGCTTGGGTGTACTCCTAGCCAGATATTGTGCGCCGCTGAAGGACTACACACAGACATCTGCGACCAATGTGCAATAGTTCGGTCATGTGGTGGATCTTGCTTCTTTATATCCCCACGGGCATGCCACATAAGTGGTAAGGTCCACCCCAGGGCTTTTTTTTTCTTATGAAGACTGCTTCTAATCTCACGAAGTTATAGGAGAAAAAGTTCGCAGGAAAATGAGCGAACTTCGTTACATCTTAATGCCGAAATGATGAAGGGGCCAAAGAAAAGTTATTAACTCGGAATTGTGTTACCAACCTAACCACATTAAAAAGCTAGCAGAAAATTTTTGTTAATACTGCTAAAATTTTGAGAAAGCAGTACGTTTTCGAATTCGCAATAATGAAAATTTGGTGGAATTGAATAATGAGATCAGAGCGGCCAGGAGAAGGGCTTCGAAGTCGCACAAGTAAACAATACAGTGCGAGGAGCAGGTACTGGCAGAGGGTTTGGACGAGATGGCATAGATTTCAGTGGAAGAGTGGGAGCAGACACAGGCGTGGTGGACCGCGCAGTAGCTTTTTTAGGGAGTCCGCGAGAACTCCGGGCATAAGAGTAGGTGGATGCGATGAAGAAACCGTAATATTAGAGGGTGAGGCCAACAAAATGGAGACTACAGTAAAATCAAGAATACAAAATAAAATAAACATCATGATCAGTTATATAAACATGCGAAGGGCAGAAAGAGAACGAAATGGTTGGGAATAGAACAGCAGTTAAAGGAATAAAAAACAGGAGCACACACTCAGTGCGAGGCACATCTATCTAAGGGGTATAGAAGAAGGGGTATAGAAGGGGTATAGAAGGGGTATAAGGGGTATAGGTATATAGTGCTCCTGATAGAAGACAATCCGTTTATTGATAGCTATGTCTGGGAGGGGTGCTACAGAACAACAACGAAGAAGAAGGGAAGAGGGGTTCGTATACTGATGCATCAAGGAACACATTGCCAAATAATAAAACCGTCTTGGAATGAACTTCTCTGGGTATCAGGAATGGTTGCAGGCAGAAGGATATGGCCAGGGGTGGCCGATCTGTATGCAGGGGACAACTGCAGGCACGAAAATATGAATCTGGGGAAAAGTCTTAACGACCATCTAAGACAGGTGCTGCGATGATTCTATTGGGGGATATGAATGGCCACATCGAAGATATGGATGGATAATCACATTGTAACGGGAAGTTAATCCCACATCCCATAGCTGCTCCACATGTCCCCTGTATTTACTGATGCACAGTTACATGCAAAAGAGACAAAGTGCACACATCCACAGAAGGAAGTGTACTCCACAATTTTTCCTTCTGTGAGCTGAGTTAGAGCAGAGGACCTTTATAGCTTGCTGTGTGCGGCGTCGAAACAGTGCTGGAATGGAGTGCAGTAAAAAGAATAGCACAAGCACTATCGCACAGCTTGGAGGTCGACTTGGGCACGCGAGGAACTCAGCATCAGGCAGGACTCCCCTTGTTTCTTATCACATATTATCGACACTTATCGCTTATTTTGGTAACATACCCAGCAATTCTGGACAAACGCATTTTTTAGCGCAAAACCGTTTTGAAAGCAATTTTTTCATATAATGTAAGATTTCACTATAACAATCAGTATATCCGCCGGTCACCTGACGGCAGTCTTGTATTTTTTTATTCACGTCTTTGCTATCGTCAAAAACATTCCACATTGATTTTCTATGGTCTTCTTAACTGCTTGATGCGATCGATGGAAGCATTTTAAAATAAATATTTTGTTACATATCTGAATAATGGACCACTAAATTCAATATTTCCACAACAGCAGTGTCCTACAATTTTCCAATTTTAAAATTTTTTTCTGCAGAAAGCTGGGCATGAGATACAAAGAGGAGCTGAGAAGCTAGTGATTATTGCCTGGCTATACGCCCACAATCGCTAAGAAACGGGGCTTCCCGCAATGAATTTTATATGACTATTTTGGTGCAGTCCTAGTGAAAGTTTTTTCAGGCACCAATTGAAAGGCTCAATTTGCTGGTGCCGCCTGAACCTGCCTGAATTCCGTTACACATGCTGCTTGGCATTTGGAAGCGCAAATACGGGCTATTTCACCTGAGGTGTTCTGCATGTTTAAAAGATAGGCTTTTTCAGTTAGAAGACCACTTTTTTCACATAGGATTGTGAGCGCTGCAGCTCTATTCAGTAGCGTGGCTTTTTGGGCTTGTTGGTACATACTTCAAAGACACTGTAGCGCAGCAAAAGACGAGGACACAAGAAACGAGAGACGAACACCACGAGCGCTAACTTCCAACAAACTTTATTCTCCTGAAGCATCACACTTTTATACACCAGAAAACAGTAATCACACGTGCGAACAGTATCAATTTCTTAGAAAAACGAGCTCTTTATCTGAGAGGAGAATGGAAGGTGTGCTTACACACGAGCATCCTGACCTATTTATCTTTTCGGCTTCAATGATTTCGCGCGTTAACCTTTCTCTACTTTTTCCTATTACCAGACTTTTATCAAAGTAAGGCTTACAGGTTTTTGACTTGCATGCGAGAATGTGGTCAACCAGCGATCCGCCTTGCCCGTTTCTGACGTTGCGAGCGTGTTCCATTAGGCGCTCGTTCAGACATCTCCCCGTCTGGCCGATATAGTGCTTCCCGCATGACAAGGGAATTTGATATACAACACCTTCATCGCACGTGACGTAGGGCTTCTGGTGCCTAGTTGCGCAACCGCGCGCTTTGTTGGTGTTAGTTTTTCCCAGTTTGCACAACGTTGCAAGTTTTTTAGGCGCCGAGAACACGACGGTCGCATTCGCTCGTTGACCAATTCTTTTTAAATTGTGGGAAATCTTGTGTAGGTAAGGTACTACAACAAGGTTTTTTCGTTCACGAGGAACCGGGTTTAGGTTACATTGATTTTCTGGTTTCATTCTCTTAACAAGTTTTTCGGCAACAGAAACTTGAACATGAGAGGGGTACCCGGCATTAGTCAGCCTCTTGGACTGCTCTTGAAAACTATCGGTCATCATGTGCGGACATGATTTCTGGAGAGCATTTTGAAAACATAAATTGACAATACCTCTTTTTACCAGTTTTGAATGAGCGGAGTGATATGGCAGTATCGGCTTGTTACTACGCGGCTGGTAGGCCCAGCATATGTGATGAGCGCGAAAGATGAAGTTAATATCTAAAAATCTAATGGAGTTATCGATGGGCAATTCGCATGTTAAAACAAGCGGTTTAAAATGTTCTCTCATGGTAGTTAAAATGCTCTGAGCCTTTGACTCAAGTGAGCCGTGGTCACACTTAACAAGAATAAAAAAGTCATCAACAAATCTAAAGACCTTGATTACGTCCAAGCTGTCTAGGTGGCTGGAAACAGCCTTGTCAAGTTTTGATAAAAACAGATTACTCAGAATCGGCGCTATGCACGACCCGATGCATATCCCTTCTTTCTGAAGGTAGGGTTTTCCTTCCCAGTTAATAAACGTTGACTGCAAGTAAATAGCTAAAATTTCTAAAAAACTGCTCGCCGACACACCAGCCGCATTCTGGAAAGCAACACACCCAAACTCATCTATGCACTCCTCTACACAGCACAGCACCTTGTCATTCGGCAGCGAGTAATAAAGATCCTTAACATCTACAGAAAATGCAACCATGCTGTCATCAGAGCGCGACCGAACAAAGTCTAAAATTTCGTCAGATTTCTTAACCATAAAGGGGTCGTCAAGCGGTAAAAGGTTAAGTTTGCTTTGTAAGTACATTGAAACCGTTTTTTGCCATGTGCCAGTTTCAGAAATGATCACCCTGAATGGTTTTTCCGGTTTATGTGTTTTTGCACTGAAAAACACGTCTAAAAAATCTTTTCGTGCATCGCCTATTTCTTTAGCCAGCTTGGTAAGGTTTAACTTGTTGCATAGCTTCTTCGCTTTAGCTTTTACTTTTGACATCATTACTTCGTTGCGGCAGTTAAATACAGAAGACACGGCTTCGTCAGCCTTTGACTTGTAAAGTTCACAGGATAGAATTGCAAAGCCACCTTCTTTGTCAGCAGGCAGCACGATCAGGTCCTGTTCCTTGATGAAGGACTCGACGCGCTTGAGGGGTAGCTTGGAAGATCCTGGCTTTGAGAACTGCAAAACGTCGACTCCTTCTGAAATGCAGCGGTCGTGTTCCAGTTGCGTTGCACGCTGCGATACTTGGCGTACCATCGCAAGTAGTTGTGCAGCTGACGGCTTGGGCTCCACAGCGAACTTTGGTCCTAACGATAGAACCCTTGACACGTCATCCGGTAGATCCAGGGCCTCCATGGTGTGGACGGTGCTCCGGGCTGTCTTCGTCCTGCTCGCAAGGTCGGCCCGTAGTTGTGGCAGATGTTGAGCCCACAAGCATTCGGTAGCTTGAGCAGAGATACGCTGGTATTCCCGAAGAGTTCGCCAGGCTGCCTGACTTTCGCCATTCTCGCATGCAAGTCAAAAACCTGTAAGCCTTACTTTGATAAAAGTCTGGTAATAGGAAAAAGTAGAGAAAGGTTAACGCGCGAAATCATTGAAGCCGAAAAGATAAATAGGTCAGGATGCTCGTGTGTAAGCACACCTTCCATTCTCCTCTCAGATAAAGAGCTCGTTTTTCTAAGAAATTGATACTGTTCGCACGTGTGATTACTGTTTTCTGGTGTATAAAAGTGTGATGCTTCAGGAGAATAAAGTTTGTTGGAAGTTAGCGCTCGTGGTGTTCGTCTCTCGTTTCTTGTGTCCTCGTCTTTTGCTGCGCTACAGTGTCTTTGAAGTATGTACCAACAAGCCCAAAAAGCCACGCTACTGAACTATATTTCTAGTACAACGGGCCCGCTTTTTAATGTTCGCCAGAATCCCTGTGCTACAGTTTCACTCATAGCGCTTGCGACATGTCGTGCACGCACAATGTCGTTCTGCATTCGCAACAAGTTGCTGCCTGAAGACGTGAGGCGGTTGTTTGGAGGATTCATCCCATCGGCTGGTCACGGCATGAGGGCGTGCAAGCTTGCCAAATCTGAGTGGTACAGGCAAGCCCGGCTTCACAGGCAGTGCCTCGAGGCTCAGCTTCTCTCGAATGGCGAAAGTCAGGCAGCCTGGCGAACTCTTCGGGAATACCAGCGTATCTCTGCTCAAGCTACCGAATGCTTGTGGGCTCAACATCTGCCACAACTACGGGCCGACCTTGCGAGCAGGACGAAGACAGCCCGGAGCACCGTCCACACCATGGAGGCCCTGGATCTACCGGATGACGTGTCAAGGGTTCTATCGTTAGGACCAAAGTTCGCTGTGGAGCCCAAGCCGTCAGCTGCACAACTACTTGCGATGGTACGCCAAGTATCGCAGCGTGCAACGCAACTGGAACACGACCGCTGCATTTCAGAAGGAGTCGACGTTTTGCAGTTCTCAAAGCCAGGATCTTCCAAGCTACCCCTCAAGCGCGTCGAGTCCTTCATCAAGGAACAGGACCTGATCGTGCTGCCTGCTAACAAAGAAGGTGGCTTTGCAATTCTATCCTGTGAACTTTACAAGTCAAAGGCTGACGAAGCCGTGTCTTCTGTATTTAACTGCCGCAACGAAGTAATGATGTCAAAAGTAAAAGCTAAAGCGAAGAAGCTATGCAACAAGTTAAACCTTACCAAGCTGGCTAAAGAAATAGGCGATGCACGAAAAGATTTTTTAGACGTGTTTTTCAGTGCAAAAACACATAAACCGGAAAAACCATTCAGGGTGATCATTTCTGAAACTGGCACATGGCAAAAAACGGTTTCAATGTACTTACAAAGCAAACTTAACCTTTTACCGCTTGACGACCCCTTTATGGTTAAGAAATCTGACGAAATTTTAGACTTTGTTCGGTCGCGCTCTGATGACAGCATGGTTGCATTTTCTGTAGATGTTAAGGATCTTTATTACTCGCTGCCGAATGACAAGGTGCTGTGCTGTGTAGAGGAGTGCATAGATGAGTTTGGGTGTGTTGCTTTCCAGAATGCGGCTGGTGTGTCGGCGAGCAGTTTTTAGAAATTTTAGCTATTTACTTGCAGTCAACGTTTATTAACTGGGAAGGAAAACCCTACCTTCAGAAAGAAGGGATATGCATCGGGTCGTGCATAGCGCCGATTCTGAGTAATCTGTTTTTATCAAAACTTGACAAGGCTGTTTCCAGCCACCTAGACAGCTTGGACGTAATCAAGGTCTTTAGATTTGTTGATGACTTTTTTATTCTTGTTAAGTGTGACCACGGCTCACTTGAGTCAAAGGCTCAGAGCATTTTAACTACCATGAGAGAGCATTTTAAACCGCTTGTTTTAACATGCGAATTGCCCATCGATAACTCCATTAGATTTTTAGATATTAACTTCATCTTTCGCGCTCATCACATATGCTGGGCCTACCAGCCGCGTAGTAACAAGCCGATACTGCCATATCACTCCGCTCATTCAAAACTGGTAAAAAGAGGTATTGTCAATTTATGTTTTCAAAATGCTCTCCAGAAATCTTGTCCGCACATGATGACCGATAGTTTTCAAGAGCAGTCCAAGAGGCTGACTAATGCCGGGTACCCCTCTCATGTTCAAGTTTCTGTTGCCGAAAAACTTGTTAAGAGAATGAAACCAGAAAATCAATGTAACCTAAACCCGGTTCCTCGTGAACGAAAAAACCTTGTTGTAGTACCTTACCTACACAAGATTTCCCACAATTTAAAAAGAATTGGTCAACGAGCGCATGCGACCATCGTGTTCTCGGCGCCTAAAAAACTTGCAACGTTGTGCAAACTGGGAAAAACTAACACCAACAAAGCGCGCGGTTGCGCAACTAGGCACCAGAAGCCCTACGTCACGTGCGATGAAGGTGTTGTATATCAAATTCCCTTGTCATGCGGGAAGCACTATATCGGCCAGACGGGGAGATGTCTGAACGAGCGCCTAATGGAACACGCTCGCAACGTCAGAAACGGGCAAGGCGGATCGCTGGTTGACCACATTCTCGCATGCAAGTCAAAAACCTGTAAGCCTTACTTTGATAAAAGTCTGGTAATAGGAAAAAGTAGAGAAAGGTTAACGCGCGAAATCATTGAAGCCGAAAAGATAAATAGGTCAGGATGCTCGTGTGTAAGCACACCTTCCATTCTCCTCTCAGATAAAGAGAGCTCGTTTTTCTAAGAAATTGATACTGTTCGCACGTGTGATTACTGTTTTCTGGTGTATAAAAGTGTGATGCTTCAGGAGAATAAAGTTTGTTGGAAGTTAGCGCTCGTGGTGTTCGTCTCTCGTTTCTTGCGTCCTCGTCTTTTGCTGCGCTACAGTGTCTTTGAAGCTCTATTCAGCTAAGACGTGCTAACGAGTAGGCTGTTTAAATAATGTTGATTAAGTAACTTTTTCTACTATATCTGTTAGTCTCCTTATTTATTAAGAGACGTGCAGCCCACCGTAAGCAATGTATATACTTTTTTTTAATTTCGAAAATGCAGTTACCCTTGGCGCTGAGGCCGAGCAAATTTGGGCTACATCACGCTAAAATTACTGCGCTTTCGAGAACCTTGCAGGCAAAGCAACTCCTCTACTACACGTAACTCGTCGAAATAAGCAAAATTTGTTGGGTCACGTCACCGAAGATCTTAGTTTTTGAAATTCTAAAGAGTGATATACATATCACGGTAGGTTACGTGCTTCTCAATAAATGTGAGGACTAACTGCTGGAGTTAGAAAGTGATTTCTCAGTATTGGTTAGCCAGACTACTAGTTAGCATATTTCAGCTGTTTTCTGATGTGCTACACCACTGATAATGCAATGGCGATAAAAGTGCTCCAACTCAAAAAGTCTATTTTAAAAAGTGCAGACCATAAACACCCGGTATTTGCGGCCCCGAGTGCCAAGCAGCTGTCCTCAGTTACAAGTCAAAATGCACAGGGCAATATATATATATATATATATATATATATATATATATATATATATATATATATATATATATATATATATATATATATATATATATATATATATATACAGGCGATCATAGGTGGTGATGCTACAAATCTGTGATAGAGGCACTGGTTGTGCACTTCGCTTCTACAAAGATCGGCTTTTCGATGCGTCTTCGAATCGCATTTTGCCGTCGCTTTTTCGTTCCCGTGTTGCGTCGGCTTCTCGTGGCCGGCGGCGTCTGAAGGGTGGAAGCGAGTGGACGGATGCAGGTGAGTGTTTAGTGGTGGGTGGGGGTTCTGTAGGGTTGAGGTGGGTCGGTCGGTGCAGGTAGCCGGCTCTTGGACGGGGAAGATGGGTGGCGGGTGTGGGGTTTTAAATAGAGAGATAAACACGTTCTCCCCGTTTAACCGCGGCTGACAGATTTCAAAGCCGCGCCAACCCCACACCGTGGTTGCGTACGCTACCGAGCGCACGCCGACCACGGCGGGCCTTGCTCTGCGGGAACAAAGGAACGACACACTGGCTGACACAAACAAGGCATTTATTGCTATAACAACAATAACGCCAGCTAGCAACAAAATAGACTGAGGAATCGAGGATGTCCGACTCACCAGCACGGTTACGAGCGAACGTTCGCCCACGGTAGGGCAAGAGGAAAGCTCCGAGGCCAGACGGGACGAGCTGAGGGGAACATATTTCCACACGACGTCGCCCGCGGCGAAGAGCGGAGCTTTGCGCGTGAACGTCCACACGCTTCCCGGTCCCGAGCAAAAGAGCGTCTCTCACCGCGCGCGCGCAGCAAAATGCCATCCGTGGCGTTGGTGTCGCTGCGACGCGAGCGCCCTCCCCTCTTAGTCAGAGTAACACAACTGAGAAGGGTGCGTTGCGGGGGAGCCAACCACAGTAGGGGGTGCAATGCGGGAAAGTGAACGCAGGGGACGAAGGCATCCCCACAAGGGCTGAGGTAGGTGGGTTGAGGCTTTCTGGAGGTCGAAGGCGGTGGGTTGGTGTTGGGTGAGCTTCTCGAGATGAAGGTGGGTTGTTTGGTGGTGGGTGAAGAATTCTGGAGGGTACAATGGGTGGAGAGTAAAGGGTGGGTGAATTGTGTACGAAGGCCTTATGAACGGTGGATGAGGCAGCATGCAATATTGACCGATTTTTTGAAGATGAGGTTAGTAATGCCAATGGATTGAAAAAGTCCGTAAAGGTTTCGGCCCCTTTACTACCTATACTACAACTCTTGATTGCACTTTTATTTAGGCATAAAGGGGAAACCCCCGATCGGACATCCTGCAAAGGCTCTGCATTTCGGAGCCTTTTCAACAGTAGTACCGGAACTTGCAGGATGCCAGCAGTACATCCTCATCGACCATGATGTGGCTGATGCGTCGCAGTGGTCGCAGTCGGTGCTGATACTGCAGGCAGTGCTCTCCATTGACGGCCACGTCGAAAGCGGAGTCCAGCACCTGCACGAGAGACCGAAGGGCCGCTATTATACGTCTCCTAAATGTCTAAAGGTGCCCTTCTGGAGAAATAACTTTAACAACTGATACCCCGACAGACAGAAAGCAGAGTTCGAAAGCAAAGACACATTTTTGAGACGAAAGAAAACACCGCAAAGATGTTTTCGAATAAAGATGTTTTATTCGGCTCAAACATTGTAAGACGGCAATAATTTGAAATTGATTTGCCCAAATTTCTGATCAATTTAGAACATTTTCAGGGGGCTCAAAATTTCTGAGGTTAACGTTATCAAATATTTTGAACGGCTACTGTGCCACTGACTGAGTAATTCGTTAACATTAATTGTAGCGTTTCAGACTTCCCATAGGTAGGCACATTGAACAATTAAATTATGGTTAGGCACTCCTCGTCATAACCACCATCATCAGTAGCAGCAGCCTGACTACGCCCACTGCAGGAGAAAGGCTTCTCCCATATCTGTCTATTGAACTCTGTCCTGTGCCAGCTGTGGCCACCGTATCTCCAGAAATTTCTTAATCTCATCCGCCCACCCAACTTTTTGCCGCCTCCTGCTACGCTTCCCTGCCTTTGGAATCCAGTATCTGTGCCTAGCTAGGAAACTAAACACTCAAAGTGAACAAACGCAGCGCTTCTGATTGTACACACCTTATCGAACGATCGGTGCTCGGCAGAACGCCGCGTTAGAGCTTTGCCGCCGAGTTCAGGCACACTGTGGCGAACAGTGACTTACATCTATGCAGGCAGAAGCGCAACTAGGTCCTGCGTACGATAAAATCGGTGACGTCAAAGGAATTCTAGTGATTAGCGGCGGTGGCAACCATGAAGAGTCGCTTCTAGTTGCCCCAGTAGCACTAGTTAGGCGCTCAACAAATCTCAGCTGCAGATGTCTTGATCAAAGTGGAAGCTTGGGTAATTTCGTGCGCCATCTTCGGAACAGTGCAAGAACACGGAGGAGTAATAATCATGGAGACTGCACGCTGACTTACACTTGAAGTTTATTCAGTCATATTCATAGCTTACTGTCTATAAAAAACAATCTCAAATACTTTTTTTTCGGTGTCTAACCCACCATTCAGAAAAAAAAGTTATTTTCTTATAATGCTAGTAATGCGTTGCTTACGCGCTCATACGAGGTCTGTTAGAAAAGTATCCGACCTTTGGCCGTAGAAAAAAAAATGGCATAACTGGAGCGTTGGAAACCTAATTACCTTCAAAGTAGTCTCCTTTGGACTTCACACACTTCTCCCAGATGTGCTGCCACTGTTGGAAGTATTCCGAAAAGGCCTTTTTCGGAATGGAGTTTAGCTCAGCTGTCGTTGCAGCCATAATGTCCTCTCTTGTCTGGAATTGCGCTGTTTTCAGTGGCCTTTTGATTTTGGGAAACAGCCAGAAGTCGCAGGGGGCCTCACCAGGAGAGTAAGGAGTGTGTTGAACTACAATAGTCTGGTTTTTTGCCAAAAAAGTCTGAATCGAGTGCGAAGAATGTTCAGGAGCATTCTCGGGAAGGATGCGCCAATTTCCTGTTGACCGCAACTCCGGTCTCATGCGCCGCACATCATCATGTAGGCGACGGAGGACATCCCTGTTGTACTCTTTAAGCATTGTTTGACCCTGGGGCGTGCGTACTCGTGGTGTGCCACACAGCTAGAGTTCGAGAAAGCAGTCAGCATCACTTTGACGTTGCTGAGCATTTGGCAGGCCTTCTTTGGTCTTGGGGACGTGGAATGCTTCTACTGTGACGACTGGGATTTGGTTTCCGGGTCGTACCCGTACACCCAAGACTCGTCACCAGTGATTATGGTGTTGATGAAGTCGGGGTCACTGTTTGTGGAATCCAGCGTGTCCTGTGAGACTTCAACACGAAGCTGCTTTTGCTCCACCGTGAGCAGCTTCGGCGCGAATTTCGCCGCAACTCTCTTCATGGCCAAATATTCGGGGATAATGGAATGTGCAGAAAAACTACTGATGTCCACCTCTTCCGCAATTTCTCGGATAGTCACACGACGGTCCCCTATCACCAGAGCGTTCACTTCGGCAATGATCTGGCCATTTCGGCATGTTGATGGCCGACCGGAGCGTGGCTCGCTCTCCACCGATGTGCGGCCATTTTTAGACCAGTTGTACTATTGCTTAATTTGTGTGCTGCTCTAAGCATCGTCACCGAAACCCGTCTGAATATTTCGAATGGTTTCCAATTGGCTGTCGCCCCGTTTCTGGCCAAAATTTGATGCATTAGCGCTGCTCCTGTCGCACCGCCATTTTGCTTGCACTAAAAAACCGACGAGAGCACTGCGCTCTACCTCACTCAAACGCTGCCTCCCAGCGATTGACGCTATCGGCAGGCGGGAAAAAATTCGTGCATGCGCACGACACTTCAAGATCTGCTGGTGCAAGCGCGCTTGTTTCTTATCCATCAGGTGTTCGCAAAAAAAAATAAGGTCGGATACTTTTCTAACAGACCTCGTATTGTTGTCTGTCAGTTTTGTAAGTCTCGATTAATTTCTCTCGATGTTTTATTAGAACTTGTCTAGATCTTGCGCTGACTGAAAATGGGAAAGCAGTCTTTGCAATCTCTGCAGTGAACGCCCGGCTGTCTAGCCACCTAACTACTCAAGGTTATTTTGTGCTCCCGCAAATGGTCATTCATCTTCCTCTTTTTGTCTAGTGTAGGGTACCTTTGTGAGTGGTAGGCACAGCATTTGACAATCACCCTCGAGGCTTGCCAGTTAGGGCCGCGCAAATATTTATTCAAGCTTTACAATTATGAAACGCAGAATAAAAAGAGTCTCGCGCACAAAAGGATCTGTTGTAAAGTCACTAAATTTCTCAATCTATGACCGTTAATAAATCATGAAAACGAAGGGCAAAAAAGACAGGATAAATGTTTAATCGGCAAGCAATGCTCATTAGCATTCACCCAAGCGCTGCCATACGCCTACAAAGGAAAGCCACGAATGACTGACACGAGTAGGTGGTGGTCCAGGGTTCTCTCTCTGGAACGGTAAAAATTTTTCTTCAGCTACGAATCTTATTTAATAAGTAAAGGCTGGCTAGTTGGTTGTGCAGTAGCAACGTGGACAAGAAAAAAAAGGGACGCAAACATAGGCGCTTTCTATTAAAGCTGCATAGCCTTCCTCTATAGGTCTGTATGGCTGAGCTTGGATGGATGATAACAAGCGATTACTGCGCTATTACAAGTCTGTTGCGCCTCGAAGGATACCTCTAAATATCGGTCTACAAGCGTAGATATTTATACCAGTATTGATAACCAAGTACAAAACAAGCTAGAATCATGAGAGAAGAGGCTCTTCAGGAAACAAGAGCTTTCGCACAGAAAGGTGCAACGTTTACATACCCGAATTTGCAGGTCAAAGTGTACGCCCCGGACAAAGGGAAAGTGTCCGTACTTGCGCTCCTCAACTCCCCAGCCACTTTCCATGTTGGTGTTGCACGCCACCATATTGTTACGGAAGCGACGGAAGTGAGGCCTGAATTCGAATGCGATTTCCCAGCCCGGGCCCTCACACAGGAAGCTGACGAAGAACCTGCACCGCAACAAGTTAGTTGTGTAGTGTTACCATGCCTACGCAGCGTACATTGTCAGCAGACGAACCTTTATGCACTCATTTCATCGCACGAGACAGAAAAATTCGCTGTGGCTTAGCTTGGTTAAGCCCGGTAATTGCGAAAGCAATATCCGTACCTACGCCATGGTACAGCTGGTAGTGTAGCTGGTAGTGGTACTTGTGGTTAGACTTGTGGGGATGCATCGGTTATACAATCCAATCCAAACAAATCCAAAATAATACAATCAAATCCAATGCAATCCCATCCAATCCAATCCAATCCAATCCACTCCTATCCTATCCAATCCAATACAATGCAATCGAATCCAATCCAATGTAATCTACTATAATCTAAAGTAATCTAATCCAATCCACTCCAGTCCAATCCAATCTAATGTAATCCAATGCAATCTAATCTAATCCAACTAATGCAATCAAGGTCAAATGAAGGTCAATGGTGGTCACCGCAGCGGCACGATGGTGGTCACCCTGGAAAGTGCAAGTAGTATTGCTTTCGCAATAAAAGGTATTCAACGCCAGGTGCAAGCCATCCGTCGTCCAGTGGTCGAGCATCCTCCGCGATCGATCGTCCAGGGGCCACGATTGAGGACTGGCTGGACTACACGCAGGTGACGCCATTTGACACGGTATTTATCGCTTCCTGGCTATGGCCCGCTGCTTCCTAAAACCATTCTGCAGTCGCTCTGCCGTGGCAGAAGCTGTCACTTGCCAAGCAGCCCACGTAATCGGCCCTACATTGGAAAGGCATTGGTAAAGGTGGTGGTGGTGAAAAACTTTAATCAAAGAGAGCTTGAGGGTTAAAAAAATAATAATAACCCTGCTGCATGGTCGGTATCCTTAGTCCGGGACACCGCATGACGAGGCCCCGTCTCGCGCCCGCTTGCGTCATGCGGTGTCCCGGACTAAGGATACCGACCATGCAGCAGGGTTATTATTATTTTTTTAACCCTCAAGCTCTCTTTGATTAAAGTTTTTCACCACCACCACCTTTACCAATGCCTTTCCAATGCCTTTGGGACTCCAGTGTGGAGCAGTTGAGGAGGGCAGTCTCCCATGCCTCTCGGGTGGGGGGGGGGGGTGAGGATTCTGAGTACATGCCCACACCATGTGAAAGATATCGCAGATCTCTCCACAGTGCGGGCAGCGCCCATCTTTGTTCGGATCGAAGTGTTTTGCTATTGCAGGACAGAGAAGGGTTCCTGTCTGCAGGCGCCGCAGAGTTCGCTCCTCCGCCTTACTCAGGTCGTACAAAGGTCGGTCGGTCAGGTCAGGTCGGTCGTACAAAGGACCACAGTGAAACTCTCTCTTTCCAATGCTGGGCCGGTTACCTTTGCTTCTTGGGTTAGTGGTGCTTGGGCAGAATTGCTTCACGAACCTCTTGTTCACATTTTCGGACACCGTACTTTCTTTCGTCGATGTAGCCAGTTTCTCCCATCGTGGTTCATTTAGCGTCTATCCTGCATTCGTAAATCTTGGCTCCATTCCTCACTTCTGCTCGCTGTTTTTCTGCCATCGCTTCTCAACGCTTACATGGATCACTTAATTTTAGAAGCGGAATTGCCTCCTAGAAAAATGGATGAGTACAATGCGGCGATTGCCGACAATCGTCACACACGCTTCTACTTTCTACTCTGTGCGATGTCAGTGCACGTTAAAGAATCCCCCAGGTGGTCGAAATTTCCGTAGCCCTTCCCTACGGCGTCCCTCATAGCCTGAGTTGCTTCGGGACGTTAAACCCCAATAAACCAACCAACCAACTAATCACCCAAGGAGCGTAGATTTCAGGTAGGCCTTGCATATATTCCTGCATTAATATCTGCAAGCCTATAACCTTTCATGCAAAGGGTACGCAACATGGGAAAGGCGGCTCACGACTTAGCCTTGCAGAGTGGCCGGCCGCTGATGCACACCATGAGCCCGGGTGTCAGGCTGCCACCAGGCAGCATGTGCAGGAACGGTATGGGCTGCACAAAGGGAGGACCGAGAGGGATACAGTACTGAGATCAGTGCGAACAGCCATCGTGAGGATTTTCACGGCGCACCACAAGAATATAATTAGATAACCTGTGAGAAGTCTACACGGCAGCCGCTTCTTAATTTTGTACAGCGTTACGTAGCAAACGGTACGTAGTTCAAGCACCACTAAGTAGACTGTTTGAGGTTTCCATATGGGCCTGTTTTCTTGCTATCTTGTGACGAAAAGTTCGCACTAGAGCGAGATTAGCTTTGTTAATCTTAATCTACATTTGTTACTACATTTGTTAATCTACTTTGTTAATCTACATTTCTTCCCAACCCGCTCTGTGCCATTATCTAAGCGAAGTTTAGCGCTATCACAGTTGCGGCGTTCCCATTCCTCATTGTAACTTAAGCGTCACTCACCGGGTCGTATATATTGGTTGGTCCATTTGCCAGTAGCACCTGACCGCAGCCCTCCATGACAGGCAGCTGCGCAAAGTGGCCGAAGTTATTTCACTTTAAAAGAAAAAAGGCTGCTAAAAGGGGAGCCAGAATAGAAAACAAGTACAAGCGGTGCTTACATAAAACAATTTCTAGAGTTCAGATCACGTCAAGAATAAGGTACTATCAGCGTCAAATGAAACGCGAACAAAACAACTGGAACGCGAGCACAAAAAATCAAGCATATTAGTGGCTGGAGATGAAATACAGGCGTGGGCTATTAACATTTCAGAAGAGCGGTCTTTTCGGCTTCGATGGGAAAATGAAGTGCTCATGTATTTTGCCTCCCTAGTATAATATCTGCGAGTTGTGCTGTTCGCGTTTCAATTGGCTTGTTCGCGTTTCAATTGACGCTGATAGTACATGTAACGCTTTTGTTCAGAGCATGAAAGAGCACACAATGTTCCGCTGCTCGTTGTGGCATGCAGCCCCCACATACTTCAAGAGGACACAAGTTACGAAGCGTTGAATTTAAGCTGTCACGACTTCCAAGCATACTGCATGTTAACAGGGCTCTGGTGCCAGGGATATTAAGTTTAGGTAAATTATTAAAGCTTACAGCTGACGTGAAACCTTGATAATTCGATATCGGTACATTTATGAAATAGGACTAATTCGACGATTTCACGCTATCGCGCAATTTTATTGTAAATTCAGCAGGTAATTTGAGCCGGCAGCCTACTAAAAAAAAATGGCTGAGGCTTAGCTTAGGTTAAGCCTAGTCAGATGCGAAGCATATTGTCGCCGAGTTGCATATCGAGCACGCCGCTTGGCTAGACGTTCTTCACGCTCTTCATCAGTCTCTGTAGCACGCCGCAACTTTTGCTTCTCATTCCAACGAGCAGCCCTGTCTCCAGGAGGCATCTCTATCCCGTGTACGCCTAGCAGAGGCAGGCGCACCCCCTTGTATGCCGCCGCTCCAGCATCACGTGTTCACTACAGCGCACCTAGCTGCAGAAGCAGGAAACACATTGGTCGCGACGCCGCGCGCGACGCCGCGAGCTGGGGCCCCGTTTCTCTTATGTCGTTACGTCACGCATCACGTGGTCCTCCTTGGTCGCGACGCAGCGCGCGACGGCGCGAGCTGGGCCCCCGTTTCTCATCTGCTGTGACGTCACGCATCACGTGGTATGACATGGAGGTCACGAAAGGTCAATGGTAACGACACCGCCGCGCTCGAGGAGCTGGGTTGGGCTATTTTAGTATGCTTCGCATAAAAATTGACAGTGGTTTAACTCTTCTAAAACTATAGTTAGGCAGAGCGAAAGCTCCATTACACTTGGCTATGCTTGGTTAGACGCTTGAGACTCCTCGCCGGCGTTTTAGGCACACTCAGCCGCGCTCTCATCCATGTCGGAACAACATGCTAGAGCGGAGTTGCCTCCTTAAGCGAACGCCAAGTCGCGTGCAGAATCACATGACCACATCTGGCGAAGCGGCAGTCGGCGCACCACGGTCGCAGCAGCGGCGCGGCGGCTGTAGCTGTGGCAAGTCACGTGGTCTGACGTGACAGCCGCACCTCCGGCGCTTTTTCTGCCGAAGGTCAAACTGCAACACCCGCTGAACTTGGCGAAACATGGCGTAGTGGAGCTCTCGCTCCAAAATGGTGTTATTTATTCATTTATTTATTTCAAGATACCCCTAAAGGCCCTCTTCACGAGTGTATTATATAGGGGGTGGTAAAAATTACAAAT
Organism: Amblyomma mixtum; assembly: GCF_055824585.1. Taxonomy (NCBI): domain Eukaryota; kingdom Metazoa; phylum Arthropoda; class Arachnida; order Ixodida; family Ixodidae; genus Amblyomma; species Amblyomma mixtum. The sequence continues at coordinate 13,281,643 of NC_143019.1, forward strand.
TGTATACATAGAAGAAACATTTAACATGAGTAACAGGGCAAAAAAAAGAAGCAAGAAATGAGCAATAACTGGTAGTCAGCAACAATCGAAATGTGGCGGAACAACAAGACGGAAAAAAAATAAAAACATCGGAATAAACAGAACGAAAAGCGAAACTCAAACATATTACGGTGAACAGAACAGAACTAGAAGAAAACTACACATCGCTTTGATTTTTTAAAAGTTCATGAAATGATGTGCGTTAGTTTCAGTTGCGATTGTGGAAGGCAGCCGGTTCCAATCAATAATGGTTTTGGGTATGAATGATTTGGCAAAACTCTAAGTGTGACATGTGATGCGTTTGATCTTGAAAGGATGGTCACGGCGTGGAAACACTGCTGTGGGTAAGTGAAAGAAATCGTCGTGAAGCAAAGTATGATGGTAAATTTTGTGAAAAGGAGTTGATCAGGAGAGTTTACGACGATGGGAAAGGCTGTCAAGACCAGCACGAGCTTTTAACGCTGTGACGCTAGTAAAACGTGAGTAGTCGTAATAAATGAAACGAGCAGCACGGTTTTGCAGGGATTCTATGTTATCTTTGATGTAGGCTTGATCTGGGTCCCATATGGCGGAAGCGTACTCAGTTTTAGGTCGAATTAGTGTAATATAAGCAAGTTTACGCACGTGTGCCGGAGCATGTCGAAGGTTACGTATTAAAAGGCCAAGAGAACGGTTAGCAGCTGCTAGAATGAAGTTAATATGATAGTTCCAGGTTAAGTCTGATTGAAGGTAAACTCGTAGATACTTGTAAGTGGAAGTTTTTTCAACTGTTATGTCATTAAGAGAGTATGTGGTTGGGATGCGATAAGAATTTCTAGTAAAGGAGACGAGCTTTGTCTTAGAGGGATTTAGGGTCATAAGCCACTGCTGGCACCAATTGTTAATAGATTCGAGGTCAGTTTGTAAAGACTGTCGGTCAGAGTCGTTTGTAATGGTTCGGTACACAACACAGTCGTCAGCAAACAGTCTAATTTGTGAAGAAATGCAATTTGGTAAGTCGTTAATAAATATTAGAAAGAGAAGGGGACCAAGAACACTTCCCTGGGGCACACCAGATGTGACATGCGCCAATGTAGAGTTAGAACCATTAACAGAAGTGAACTGAACGCGAGATGAAAGGAAGTCTTTAATCCATGCTAGTACCTGAGGGTGAATATTAAGATGCGATAGCTGTTATAAGAGGGTGTTATAAGGTGTTATAAGAGGGAACATCCGAGGTTGATCTACTTGGGAACACCCGCATTCAGCCAAAAACGCAGTGTCGCGCCGCTGATACTGCCGCCTAATCGAACTCCTCAATGCTTTACGCCCCGTCACGCAGACAGCGGCGATACTCCGTTAGACAAAGCAGGACGTTTTGTTGTTCAACCGTGCGTGACGCATTCAAACCGCGCCGACCTTCTGGACACATATGCGCCACGTCAGCTCCGGATTTTCCGCATGTACCACGTGGTTTCTTTGACCGGAAGCTTGTCTGATATTCCTCCATGTGCAGCGGTGGGCAGTGAAATGATTATTTTTCTGCATACCCGATAATCGCAGTGCTTGCCTCGCATACTTTTCAGTTTGCGCGGAGCCACGCGTTAACATGAGGTATCTGAGCTTGGCCTCCACCCTCAAGCGTGTATAACGGAAGAGATTAAAGCGCGTGCGAACATCTCGCCCAATCATTGGGCCCCGTCAAAAGAGCCGTGCGACCACACATTGCGGACGCCGAAACCTGCATCACCGAAATTCTCTCCAGGGGCGATGGCGGCGGTCACGACGAGTCCAATAAACTCCCGCTTATAGCAGAACTGAAGTGCAAGGCGTCTATAGCAATTGTTTTAGTGGAGTTTTAGTGACTCGCAAGTGCTGCAGGCGGTGCAGAAAGGTTTGCGCTTTCATTTTCAAAGCGAAAGTTGTTCTACGGATGATTACTTGGTGATTTGTCTGGTGTAGGAAGAAAACATTTGGTAACCGTGCGGTTGTTGCGGTGGCTGTGGTAGCAAGTCGCTCAGGTTGCCGAATATGCTGTAGATCTTAGGTAGCATAATGCAGGCATCAGCATGGTGACAGCTTTCGCTAAGTTCAAAGCATTATGCAGCAAATAATAAACATTTTTGCGCTGTTTTTCTTGCGGGGGTGGGGGGTGCTTCGAAAACCCTCTCGTTCGAATATTTGATGTTGTCCGAGAATCCATGAGTGGATTCACGAGAGTGAGAGATCTACACCCCCCCCCCCCCTCCCCCCTATCTCCGCGGCCCACTAAGCTAGGAGTCTGGAACTCAATCAGGCTCTCGAAGTCGACCTCCTGAAAGGCTGGATCCGACTAGGACATTTAGTATTACACACTCAATTTTGCATAACCAGGCAAGCCTCTTACGTAGACTGATATGGTGTTCTCTTTCATGTGGCAGTACCCGCACTTAACTGTATTCACGGACTCATCAAACTGCCTATCTAGCCACGTCAATGAGACTGTGGACCGCGCATAATCGCAGTATGCCGCGCTTTCCGAGAGCAAGCCACATGCGGCGGACCTTGCACAGTACTGGACGCATGGCCGAAGATGTAGAAAGCTCTCCACGAAACGCGGGCGCCCCTTCGTTTCCAGCACAACACAGGTCTGCATTCGCGATTGTGATCAGCTGCCCTCCCCTTACTAAAATTTCTATATACAGTCTATAAGTCTTCTGTTTATGAAGTCTATAGACTGGCGTAGACAATTCCTAGAGGATACAATAGAAGATTTGTAGGCAATACAAATCTGATAGACAGTCTAGATTTATGACCATACAATTTAATAGACTTTTTCTAAAGAATGTCTATATACTATGTACAGACAAAAATATATCTACACTAAGGCAATATAGTCTATAAGAAGTCTGCAGACTTCCTGTAGACCATTTTTATAAGGGTCCTTACGTGCCTCTATACCCTCCAGTGTGCAGGTTGTTGCCGTTGTTGCGACTGAGAGAAGGATGAAGAGAATAATTCAGGCTGCACTTTAGCTCTCTAATGTGCTGCAAGGCGAAAGCGTTTCCTGGCCACTGTTTGTTTTTGTTTACTTTTATTTTCATATTTTGTTTTTTATTTATTTTTGCTCCTTTTCTTTCACATTTTTATTTTCACATCTTATTTTTATTTAGTTTTTATTTTTGTTTATTTTCTTTTGTTTATTTTCCTTCTCTTGACTTTACTCCTTTTATTTTATTTATGAAGCCCATGCATTCACTAGATGCGCCTTTACTCATGCTCGAACCTTGAGCCTTTTAAGCAGTGACGCCGAAAGGCGGACAAATCTGCCGACGCGTCTGTCGACACGGCTGCCGACACGTCTGCTAACGACAGTATGAGGCATTAAAGGCTTTCGCCTTAAAAGAGCCTGCCGACTGGCTCGAGCCGAGCCACCGCCGCTGCCATGGGCAGATAGAGAAGAGTTAAAAGATAAGAGGAAAGAGTGAAAGAAGAGACGCGCGTCACAACAACCGCGTCCGCCGAAGCGAAGACGCTGGCTGAAACAACAGACACACCGAGATCCCCTAGGACTCCAGGCAGGCACGCCAAGAGACAGGGGGTGGATCCATGTCCAAGAATTTCGCACAAAAATTTTGAAAGTTGGAAAGTTGTAAGATACTTTTGCTGTAATATAAAAGGTAGTCATCCATTCTTCTGGTATGTAGCAATATCTCCCTTTAAAGTGTTTCCATAGATCGCATCGAACAGTTGAGACTGGCATGAAAGGCCAAAGCGGGACGCTTTTAGCGATAGCAAAAACGGTAATTAAAAAAGTTCAAGACTGCCGTCTGGTGATCTGCAGATATATTTATTGTTATAGTGAAATCTTCCATGTTATGAAAAAGTGGGTTTATAAAAGGTTTCCTACTAAAAATTGTTTTTCTCCAGAATTGTTCGGTATGAGGGTAATGGGTGACTGAATGGCGACGGGATAAATGAAACAGTTGGGACGAGACGGATTTAGACGGAAATGGTAGAGGGGGAATTGCGTCAGAATGGTGAAGACATTCCTTTGAACTTTACTTCCGACGTTGTATTCGGTGATAGCGAGGAAAGACTGTGGAGCTGGAAGACAGGTGAGATCGTACCGAAGCTGCCTGTAATAGCGCTTCAAGTCGCGCACATACATCACACATGGAAAACGATCAGGTAGTGTTCTTAACATAATACTGGCTCACTATGTACCGTCGACCACTTCCCCGTACGCACTTACCAACGATCTCAGCGGCGGCTTTTGCTCGATCCAGTTAAGAGTGGCGCAGCCTTCCACCTTGATCCTCTCCACCTTGGAGTAGTGCAACCGGTGGCTGAAATCAGCAAAGTGCTGCTCGTTGAAGCTCACCTGCACAGGCGTACCAGCCATTGCTCGCAAATTTTTTTTCCATCAGCGCTGCTTGGCCAGAGTCCGAACCCTGACTAAACATCATCATGATGCTATTATGAGGCATCACACCCGGGTGTGATTTCTGCCACAGATAGGATGCGCTCCTAGCTCCTAGGGGAAAGTGTAGTACGTAGAAAATTTTCGAGCAACTATATTCTGATTGCACCAGTTTATAGAACGTAGTAGCTAATGGCGATAACGAGAATATCAGCCAGGATGACCACGGCGAGTACAATTTAAATTTAGGTCTTATGGGCGCAGTGACCTCAAACGATGAATTGGCCACAGAGAAGGTGGTCATCATCATCAATATCAGTCTGTCTACGCCCACTGCCGGGCAAAGGCCTCTCCCATGTCTCTCCAATTAACCCTGTCCTTTGTCAGCTGCGGCCAAATTACCCCCGCAAACTTCTTAATTTCATCCGCCCACCTAACTTTCTTCCGCCTCCCTTACTAAACTTTTTTAGACAATCTGTAGACTCCACGCATTTTTTTCTATAGTCTATAAATTGTATAGACTAGTTATAGGCAACACAAACTCTATACAAAATTATAGATTTATGCCCACACACTTTTTGTAAGCTATAGACAATCTATAGATATATGCCCATACACTTTTGGTAGACTTTCGTCTATATACAGTCTATAGGCTATGAATAGACAAAAGTAAAATCTACAGGAAGGCAATAGTCTATAAGAAGTCCCCAGACAGTCTATGGACCATTTTTATAAGGGTAGTTAGATAGCACAAAGAGAAATTTAAAGCATGTGAAATAACAGAAAGAGAAATTTTAAACATATGAAATGCTACTTCAGAAACTTGCTTTCTTGTTAAACACAGAAGCCGCATTAAAGCGAGGTCGCGTTAAAGGACTGTGCCCAATTGAAAATAATTGTGCGCACTTATATGCTCGGCAGACTGGACATATTTGGTTTCCTTCCGTCTGCGTCTGCACTAAATTGCACATAAAGATGCCATGCTGGGATGCTTCAACCGCAGAAGTGCTTTTCGAGATACGGAGCATAGCAGTGAGATACGCCACATGTGCTCTAGATAGATCGCTCAGCCAGCTTAGTCGCAGTGCAGGGAACTGACTGTGCTCTGGGACTCCCAACAGAAACATAGCCGAAAGAAGTTCTAGAGCTCTGCTGTCAATGAGCGAAGGAGTCATACCACCAGCCTTCGTGAGTAGAATCTACAAAACTCTGCAAGACGCTATATAAACATTGTCAACAGCGCCGCAGCCCAGGCTCTGCGGCAATCTGTTCCCACAGCAGCTGAAAAACAGTCTATATACAATCTATGGACTTCTTATAGAGTCTGTTGCCCTCCTATAGATATTTCTTTTTGTCTATTCGTAGTCTATAGAGAAAAGTCTACCAAATGTGTATGTCCATAAATCTATAGTATGTCTATAGACTGTCTATATCATTTGCATTGCCTATAGACTGTTCTCTAGTATTCGTCTATAGAGAGTCCATAGACTTAATAGACAGAAGTCTATGGACAGTCTATAGGCTGTCTAAAAATTTTTTGTAAAGGTGTACGTATACCTTGTAGCCCCCCTCATCGACGAGTATTTTGGCCTCGAAGTTGGTTCCCTGCTTCACGGGCAACGATTGGACGCGCTCCGCTTTCTCCCATCTGTCATTGCGGAACGAGTTGATGACTACCATGCCGGTACAGAAGCGAACGCTGATCTGTATGGCTACGTCACCAGTGCCAGTCACCAGGCTTATGTGGAACCTGCAGAGAATAATCAATCACGAATAAGTTGGCTGCGATACGTGCCCACCTGCATACATTACCTCTTGGGCCTCCTGAGGACATGGCCGGACAGCTCGATGATCATGCCAGGCACGAGGGGCTCTAAGGGGTTGTCCATCAGAGCCACCTGTCACCAATAGCAGTTGTCAGTCGGGGTCCAAAACGCGCTTAGGGTGACGGAGCGAAGCTTACGAATAAAATATCCCTAGACCTTACTCAGGTTACAATTTTCGGTCATGGAATGACAAGAGGAGTGCTATTGGCGACTGGTGCGCTCTAGCTAGACGAGCATGCGTAGCGTGACACGACATACGTAGTTGAAGAGAAACGGAACCGATACAGTCATACGACTGATCGAGGGTATTGTCTCTTCTAATCGACGGGTTTGTTCAATGGCACGATTCGAGACCACGTGCTGTTGAGTCCCTCTACTTCCTCTAGGCCCATTGATAGTATTTGTCCATGCTCACGCACGAATTCAAATACCACGGTTAAGGAAACAGCAGACTGAAACCAAACAAGGACACCTTATCTTTAATCTACCGCCATTTGCGGAGAACAGCAGGTAGTGATTGTAGGTCGTGCCCCACACAGGCGATAAGCGGAACCAGTGCAGCAATACAATGACAGTGAAAGGTTCCTCCTATTGTCCATGGGGTTCCGCATTCCAGTAATGACCATACTTGCCGCTCTCGCTGAAACCCATCAGAAGCCTATTTCCAGCGAATGAGGTGGCTGCTCATAGCTGCGTTGCGTATGTAGCGTAATTAAATATGCCTGTATTTGCTCCCGGTACTTCTCGTACGAGTGTTGGTGTTCGTGTCTTGTTTGGCTAATTATGTTTAACAACCAATATGAATTTCATGTTCGCTGCATTATATGAAAGATCCATAAGACTCCATTGTAGTTCGGTTGGAGCCCAGAGTGTGCATAACGATAAAATTAGCAAGTATACCTGCGATGTGGTGGTTACCGACAGTTATCCATTCCTAAAACGCTCTAAAGCGTGGCATCTTGCTTCGGAGTGCAATCTTCGGTTTTACTACATTTTTCGGCGCGTCAGCTAGCACAGTTTTTGCTACTTATCTTCCCCATAACAATTTGTAACAATGATAAATTTGGCCCGTCTTTTTTGTATATTTTCGTAGACGATTGGGCAGCTTCTAGGCTTAACGTGTAACATTGGTTTGCTGCAAAAGTGGTTCACTTTATAAAAACCAGATAGCGCCACTCTCACTGGAGTTAAAATTACGTGTGCGTTCGCTTACACTGAATGATGTGACATAAAGTGTAATGCCCCGCATAATGCTTGTGTTTCATGTACGGAAACATTCATTCGCTATTCTAGAACTCTGTTAGCTGTCGGAGCTTTCCGTATTGTGATCATGTGAGGTGTGTGGCTTAGAATGAACTCGCTCATAATGTGGATGGTCAGTCGCCAGCGACGGGTCAGTGCACTGACGCGTCCGACTTGCCAGAGGTGGTTTTTGGGCTTCACTTACGGTTTTCCGTAGCCGAAGTGCTGTGTGTCTGCTTTGATCTCGCAAGTTAGCGCGCAGGTTAGTTTTCAGGCGCTCATGGGCATGGGTGAACTTCGCGCAATAGTGGAGTTCTGTAAAAGGTCGCCTGTGAAGTCGCTCACCGCATACAGGAAGAGAAACGTGGTAACAATTCTTTTTGGCTGATTCTTTTATTTGTTTACTGAGGGGAAAAAAATTCCTTATAGAAGCAACTTAGGATTCTTCCAGTGTCTGCATAAAAGGAATGCAAAAAGAGAATTACCGTCTGCATAGAGGTTCGCTAACAGCAGCAACTTTTGTTTAGCGATGTTGCAGACGGCAAGTCGTCACGTAAACTTCCTGGTTCAGCACGGCAGCGAATGTGGATTATGTACCTAGTGAGCGGGCGCCCCACAAATCATTTCCGCTAATTTTCTCCTCGAGCTAACTGTAGAACGCCGTGCTGTGCAAACAGGCTACGTGTCTTTTATTTGCCATCGTCAGTCGACGTCTGCAGTGGGCGTCGTCACCGCAAAGTTATTCTTAGATACGTACATTATTTTCTTGTCAAGTAAACCTCCGGCCGTTACGGTGCAGAAAAGCGTGCCGAGAACTTATACCGTTAAATTGCAAAATACTAAAAGTAATCTGGAAAAGACGTCACGCAGGTGTCTTTGCTGGCTTTGTTCGGGACATCCTGCTTCACCCTTAGTCCGTGCACGCTATCCTCGTCCGCATCACCGCATCATCATTTTCCCCCACTGTCAATCTTACAACTAGACAACATATTTTTTTTGCGCCTATCCTCCCTCATCTCACTGCATAAGCAAGGCTGGAAGCGAGGGTGAGGAGGCTCATGTCCGGTCACATGTAGTCACATTTTGAAGCGATAGCGTTAGATGTCTCGTTCTCCAGAAAATTCGGTGTAGGAGGCAGGTGGGCCACCTATAGGTCACGTGACCTTGCGGCCTCATCACAACCTGCTCACCGGATAGTGAGCAAACTGCTCATCATGGCAGGTGGCAGTTAAATTCTGGCAGCACCTGCCATCGCAGGGCAGTGGTACATTCCTTAAAGGGAAGCTGAAACGGTTTTTTGAGAATTTGAGGTTATTCAAGAATTCGAATCTATCAAACTTCTAGATAAACCATGCAAAATATTTTTGCACTAGCATTTAAAATGGTGACATAATCGTCGATTAAATCCGCGAGGATGTTCAGGCTTCTCCTCACTACGTTGGAGGAGTGCGACGAAACTCGGCAGTGACGTCATTATCGCCGAAACTTCAGGTGTCCGCTGCTTAAGCCTATATGCTACTGTGCGTCGTCAGGTGGCGCCAAACAATGCATTGTGAGCTTCACCTTCGATGGCGTCGGTTTTCTTCCATGGAATAACCGTTTCTTCACTGAAAACTTAGTGCCGTCATACGTGACGTCATTATCGGGGCCTCTGCCCGTCGTTGTGCACTTCAGAGAAGCCTAAACGCTGACGACGACGTTATTCGGCGATTACGCCATCATTTCAAATGCTAGAGCAAAACGATTTCGCAGGCCTTACCAGCACATTTCGCACATTCGGCAACCTTAAACTCATGGAATTCTAAAACCGCTTCAGTTGCCTCTTAACCGCTGCACCACTGCGCCGTGAGTGGTATGAGGAATCTCATGGACCTATTATTGTAAAGCATAGAATAACATTCTGCATATATGGGAACAAACCCGTCACGTTATGGTGTCATATCCTTAACGCGTACCACAAGCTTTGGAAGATGAAGCTCTGATGTTACCACCTGAACTTCAATTATTTGCTTTCTTGATCTAACAGATCAATAAAAAAAAAGGCACGAAGAGTTTTTTTTTTTCGTTAAATTATCCGAAAGGTCTATTTGGGCAATAAATGAGGCGGACATCACGCAAGAAAAACAATGAAAAAAAAATCAACAGCAATATAACGGCATTTCAAGACCATGCTGGAATACATAACAACAGGTTTAGTGAGTTAACAACAACAACATTATGAATACAATATACAAAAACTGAAGAATGCAATCATGAAATAAAACATACTCAAAGGCTGAAGGAAGAGAAACAAACTAAAAAGTACGAAGAATGCAAACAAACCGGTGAAAACATGAATCTTGCGCACCTACTCTGTTAGACTATCTTTTCGTTCGGAAATAAACTTACTACAATCAACAGCACTAACTAAACAACGGAGAAAGGCATTCGATTATATTAACACCCGGTGAAGAAACGTCTGCGTTCAGGTTTTTTATTGCGGTCAAGTCGATGGAATGTAGCCTAATTTGTGGTGCATAGTAGGGTGCGGAGTTTGAACATAATTTATGAAAAAAGGCAAGACGGGATATCTACCGTCTGCTTTCCAACGTTGGAAAGATAAGGATTCTCTTTTAATGCGTAATCATTGTATGGCTATGTTTGCGGTTTCGTGTCATCACGACCTTGTCCACATGATTACGTCCGAACGAATGGGTTTAGGCGATAAAGAATGGGACCATCGGATAGAGCATCAAAAAATCTCGTGCGGGAAATCGGGGGGTTGAGGTGGGATAACTAGTTAATTAGAGCTAGGAATGTCGAAAAAGTGGTCGGAGCCAGAGCAAAAGTGGCGAAAGATTTGAAGACGCCGGAAGTGTGGCACCACGTGACCGGAAGTGTAGGCGGAGCGAACGCGTGGCCCCAAATTTGAAAACGAAGCGTGGCGCGAAGTTTGAAAAAACTCAGATATGCAATTGAAGGAGCTTCATGAACTAAGACAGTTAATTGTGGTATTGATAAGGTATCGCCAACGTTTACGCATTTCTCCAATGCAAGAGTCGCAGTGATCACTAACGTTTTTTATTACAGTGATGCATGAGTAACGCGAGTACTGATGTGCGATGAATGTACTGGACTTTTTTCCAGTGTATAAATTGTTAATAAGGTTTCAACATCTGTACTGCCTGCATTGTAACTAGCGACTAACAATTTATTCAGGTGTAACAATGACTCCATGGGCCCTCCGAAGAAGGCTGCGCTGGCAGCCTTTTCGTCACTGGCCGTACTCGAACTTGCAGCTCTCCACATCCACATCGCCCGCCACGCTGAAGTGGGTGAAGCGCTGCAGTGGCTGCATACGATGCTCGTAAGTGATGTAGTGCAGCCCATTGACGGCCACAGCGAAACCAGAGTCCAGAACCTGCGCAACCCAACGAGGAATCACTGTTCTGCACCGCGTTAAAGTCTCGGGATATCCCTCCGAACAATGCAAGTGGGCTCTGCTGACGAAGACCTGCAGGCCATAAGGGAGGCAATTGCAAAACAAACAAGCACTTCGTGGAATATGTGAGTAAAGGTGCTTTAATAAGTGTAAATGCAGTAACGGCTGGATACTTTAAGAGCATTTTGTATTAAATCGGGTCTCGTTTAAAGATTTTTAGCTGCCCCAAAATACAAGAGATTAGTTTCAGCGAATAATTCAAACACCCAGTGTGCCAGCGGCCGCATATATATATATATTGTCACGGAAGATAGGGCGACACGTCGCTAACCAGCAGAACACGGCAGCCAGCCAGCGCGAGATACTTCAACATCTTTCTCGTCAAGCGCCAGCTGTTGATCCAACCTAGTTTTCCGTGTACCTCTGTTCCCCTATATACCGGGTGTCCCAGCTAAATGAAACCAAACTTTTAAAAAAGGCGAAGTGTCCTAGTCTAGTGAAACCAACTGAGGGTTGTTCATAGTCGCGTGGCCTAGTCTTGAGTATTTTTTCGCTCTTCAAAGTTAATTAATTAGTTAAGTTTAATTAGCTAACTTTTTAATTATTGACTTCAGGCAGAAAGTGTCTATGAAAAAGTTTTAGATCGCCTCGAAAAACCGCTATTAATGCTGTTTCCGTCAAGTTACGATTTACGTAGCTTCATTTATTGACCTTAAAAGAGAGTTGTCACGTGACCAGCTGCTCGCTCACTTCTCTGCCCCAATGTGCACCCAACCTCTCATCTAAGAGAGGACTTCAGAAAAAAACGGGCTTTATTCTTTAGGCCGCGTCTTGGGACGTTGCAGGGGCACAGTTGTCATGCGGAAGCTTTTTCCTATTGTGCGGGTTGTGGTTAAAGGCCGGTAAAAAAACTACTTTACGTAAATATTATTTTGCTGCTGTTTCTCAAAGCGATCTACAACTTTTCCATTTACGCTTTCTCTCGCAAGTCAATAATTAAACAGTCAGTTAATTAAGCTTAACTAATTAGTCAACCTTGAGGAACGAAAAAATACTGCAGACTAGGTCACGCGACTCTAAACAACCCTCATTTGGTTTCAGACGGCTAGGAAACCCCGTGTTTTTTAAAATCTTGGTGTATATCATCCTTTTCCCCGTGGAAGCCAACAGAACCTACACTCATAAACACACACACACAAGTGTGTGTGCAACTCACGCTATGAGGGACGCCATATGAAAGGATCCGCGTGTGTGTGTTTGTGTGTGTGTGTGTGTGTGTGTGTGTGTGTGTGTGTGTGTGTGTGTGTGTGTGTGTGTGTGTGTGTGTGTGTGTGTGTGTGTGTGTGTGCGCGCGTGTGCGTGTGCGTGTGCGTGTGTGTGTGTCACAAACTCTGCAGTGTCACACTGACGTCAAAGCAACGCTCAGCAACTTGAGAAAGAAAGTGATGTTTTGTCCCGTCTACGGTTAGCTTGTGCGCCCTTTATGGGCCCTGGGAATGGACAGAGTCAGGTGATTCAGGCTGCACTAAGCTAGCATTCAATTTCTCCCTTCTTCACAGCGAGCTACAGAGCAAGCACTCACACGCACAGATTGGATTCTCTTACACAAAGCAACCGATTTGCGTGGCAACGCTACCAAAAATGCTGTAGTAAAGAACTTTACGTCCGAAGGTGTGTTCAACTGGGAACATGTTTGAAATGGTGGCACTTAAAACCCCATTATTCATTAAACTCTTTTTGTTCCACATTCCAGTACAAAGTCTCTGATGATCATTCACGTCAGCTTGGTCAATCATTTAATTACACCAAGGAAGATTCAAGAACATGTCCTGCAGATCTCGGAATCAGTATTGCAGAAATTCTGCAACCAGCAGTGATGGCGACCAAAACAACTGCGCATGAAATCCCAGTGTTTCACGCTGTGGTGTTTGCCTTTTTTATTCCAGTTCCTTCTCAAATAACTTGAAAGCCTTCTTAATAAGAGTACTTCTCTGGAGTCTTCCAATTAGCAAGGTTGTACTGTACAAACACTTAAAAAAGCTGTTACATACTCAGGCATTAACTGACAAGTTTATCATATGTATGGCTGCGTGCATAAGTGCATCCAGGAAAAACCTTTTTCTTTAAAATGTGAAATCTCTCCTATCGGACTAACTCTCAAGGCTTGTGGATTCAGCCTGTGCAAATTTCAAGATTTTCAATTATCAAATCGAAAAAATGAGGGTAGTAGTAATAAAGATGCATAAAAAGGGCTTGCAGCGAAGAACATGATTACTTTATTTCTTCCATAAATTACGCTAGAAAACACTAAACGGCAAATACTCTTTAAACTAGCAGGACTAGGGAAGAAAAAGCTATTACAAATTGCAGTCTCGGTAAATAATTGGCTTTAGATGAACGAAAGAAGAGAAAAGACCCAATGGGCATTGAAACTTCCTTGGACGTCTTGCGTATGTTTAGGATGTCTGCAGGATGTCCACTGGAGGTTCAGTGCCCATCGGGAAATGAGGGAGAAAAAAACGATGCATCTCGGGAAAATTAGAGGGAAGACGGTAAGTATTAGGAAGGAGTACCCGAATGAGCAGGTCAAAGTGGACGCCAGGTGCAAAAGGAAATCCGTGGCTCGTGAGTTCTTCGGGGCCCCATTTCCCATCCCGGAAGCTGTTCCGCACCACCTGCCTGGAGGGGAAGCGCGGATTGAAGTGGAAGGCGATGTCCGAGCCCGGGTCTTCACTCTGGAAGTCGATGGAAAACCTGCGCCGCAACAATTGGGTTAAAAGAATACCGTGCAAGAAGGCAAATACAACAGCGCCAGGCCAAGAAAGATTAAATGCAGCAGTGCACCGGAGAAGGCATGTAAGCATGTTGAAATAGGCCATGTGTGGTTAAGAGGAGTAGAGAAGTAGAGGACATTAGAGGAGGTAGTAGAGGGGGTAAGTAGAGTAGAGGAGGGAAGAAGTATAGGAGGTAGTCTTTAATGCTAGCTGGGATACATTTGTAGTCCTCGCGCTTGCGCTCAAGTCGCTCACCAGTTCGTTCTGCATCCTGAGGTGTCTCAAATGAGGACGTCTCAATAAGGATCGATATAATCGAGCACAACCAGCACTGGACGAAACTTGCTTTAATGCAGGTACGAGCAGTGGCACAGAGGCAACGTCTGAAGACACACCGACTGCTGTGGATACAGTACCAGTAATGCGCAATACCTTTGCGAGAACTTTCGTGAACGTCTAACCTTCAACCTCCAGTAGCATGCATATGCCAAAGACTGGGACTGATATTTCAGAGCTACAGAATTGCTTACACGAAATGTAAGGCGCGAGGGTTAGGACGCAAGTTCTAGCTATGCGTGTAGTCTAAACTCGCCAAGCAGCTTAAAATGAACAAGGGAGGGGAAAACCTCAGGTTGCTAGAGCCAACGTTTCGACAAGGGGACTTGTCTTCGTCTGGGCAAAGCGTTCATCATCGGCAGGGATTATATAGGGCCTTCGCTCCGAGGAGGGGGGGGTGGGGAAGGAAAGTGGTGTGGGAGGGGATGCGTGTCAGGAAGGGGAGGGAGGTGAATCATCATTCGCTAGGCTGCAATAGTGCAACAACCTATATCCGGGGGGTATGCAATGAACAAAAGGCTTTGAAGGGGCTGCGACGGGGGGGGGGGGGGGGGGGGGGGGGGAGGCGCACAAGTCCCCTTGTCGAAACGTTGGCTCTAGCAAACTGAGGTTTTCCCCTCCCTTGTTCATTTTGTGATCGCCAAGGACCATCTACCGCACCCTCTCTCTACCAAGCAGCTTAAAGTTGGTTTACACTGCTTGGATTCCTCTGTTATTCTAGCTTTTGTTATTTTCAGGTTCTGTTCGACTGGATGCTCTAACGTCTTTCCAGGGTAAACGAATGACTGGGTAAATGAGGCAGTTTTCACGCTCAAAACACAAGATGAGAGAACCGAATAAAGAAATCGCACAGTGTGCTCTGTTTTTTGTCTACTACAATGTTGCTCAGTGCCATTCGTTGCCTATTGCTTTCAAGCTGCCCTCTTTTGTATTGTCTGTGCACATGTTTGCATTACTCCCAATTATAGCAGTAGGTGCCAACAGGAAAGTAAGCTGCATGTTTAACAACGTGAGACTAAAAAAAAAAATACACAAGCGCTTGATGGAATGGAATTACGAGGACACTTTGGCAACTAAAGTGTTGAGAGGCGAAATCCGAGGACACTATGCCGTGACGACTTCCGGTGGATGTTACGTCACACTGTTCCCGTGGTTAACCAACGTTCGCGCTATTTCGACGCAATTTCGACATTTTTTCCTATAATTAATTAACTAATCAATCTAGAGTCCTAAAACGTGGCTTCTAGGTTCATTTTTTCCTCCTCTATCTGAAGCAGCCATTGGGTTTCTTTTATCTTTTTTAGTTCCCGAGTTAAACGCATGTGACACCCTTTGTTAACGGACGACAGTATGAGCCATTAAAGGCTTTCTTCTTAAAATAAGACAACCCTTGCCTCACACGGGAGATAGACTACTTTTGCTTCATCCACAAAGTCTGCTGTCATGGGAGCAAGCCGGTGCCCTCAGAGTTAGGCTTCCATTGGGGGACCTAGTTGTTTTCGTACATTAAGTCGGCAAAAAAAGCACATTCTCAACAGTTTTGTGTTTTACTTTGAAAGAAGACAAAGGAGGTGTCAGAAAGGGCATCATATCAAGGGAGGGTCTGAGGATCACCCTGGTTGAATTTGTCATCATCTTGTCCTTTCAGTGAACCATAAGGCTCTTGTTCTTTTTGGACTTGTTGAAGTAAAAGATCCCCTGAAAAGTGCAAGGAGATTGCGGCTCACGACTTTGCTTGGCTGCGCGGCTTTCCGCTGAGGTACACCCATAGCCCTGGTTCCAAACGGCCACCGGGCAGCATGTGCAGGAACGGTACGCGCTGCGCACAGAGAAGAGGGAGAGAAACGGGAAGGGGACACTGTAGCACTCTAGCTCTTGGTAACCCTTCACCCTGCAAGTAAGCGGCACTCACCGTGTTGCGCACGGTGATGGGTTCATTCGCCGGTGGCACCGGCTGAAAATCCTCCAGGGGACGCGTCTGCGTAAAGTAGTCAAAGCTGTTCAATTAAAAATGTCGCCGAAATGGGAGTCAGAAGGGAATGAACCACGTCGTGGTGACTAATAACAGTTTCGATGGTTCAGATTAGGCCACACGTGCGATACCGTTCTCAAACTGCGCCAAAAAAATACAGATGGCCTTCAGCAGGACCCGCCGCGGTGGCTCAGTGGTTAGGGCGCTTGGCTACTGAGGTGGAGTACCCGGGGTTCGAACCCGGCCGTGGCGGCAGTGTTTCACTGGAGGCGAAACGTAAAAGTCGCCCGTGTGTTGTGTGATGTCAGTGGACGTTAAATTTCTCCACGTGGTCGAAATTATTCCGGTGCCCTCCACTGCGGCACCTTTTCCTTCCTTCCTTCTCTCAGTCCCTCCTTTATCCCTTCCCTTACCGCGCGCTTCAGGTGTCCGCCGGTATATGCGAGACGTATAGTACGCCATTTCCTTTCCCCCCCAAAAAAACAAACAATTTTCCAATGTTTCCATTCTGCAGGTAGTGCCTTATACCTCCAAACACACGAAAAAGACAGAGGTTAGCGATCATTGAATTTGCTTGCGTGCGTGCGTGCGTGTGTGTACCACTCACTAGTTGCAATTGATTGACGCTCTGTTTCATACTAACGCGAGCTTCAGTAAGGAGGGTACTAGAGCTAACGCTCTGAAAATATGGGTTTCTTGCTTCACAACTCCACGTTCCCTTTCTATTCCCCTTGGTACCAATGACAGATTATCTAAACAGAGAAAGCATTCATTTTTCATGCTAATGTGCTACGAAAATGCGATTACCATCAATCCTGTTGGTGCCGTCTGCCGGAAACTGTGAACCCTGAGGCAGCCGTCAGTGATAACCTTTCGCACCCTGGAGTAGGGCAGGCGGTGCTTAAAGTAAGCAAAGTTGTGCCCGTTGAATTCCACCTGCACGCGCATGCGTACCAGCCACAGTTAGCGAATTTTTGTCTGCACCACTGCTTAGCAGGTGTCTAGAGAACGGTCATCCACATGCCCTAACAATGCTTTTTTTAGCTGCACTCACTAAACTTGCAGGTCATGATCCGAAATTTGAGGGTGCTGTAAAACATCTGCTTTCTAGATTTTCCTATGTATAATGTGCTGAGGTTATCTGACACGAAGTGATTAAATTGCCAAGCAGTTAATGTGTTGAAAACTGTTATAGGTATTATTTACGGCGGGGTACACGCCTTTTAATAATTAAGGAGCCTAGTCGTCATCATCATCATCATCACCAGCCTGACTACGCCCACTGCAGGGCAAAGGCCTCTCCCACGTCTCTCCAATTAACCCTGTCCTTTGCCACTTGCGGCCACCGTATTCCCGCAAAATTTCTTAATCTCATCCGCCCACCTAATTTTCTGCCGTCCCCTACTACTCTTGCCTTCTCTTGGAATCCACTCCGTTACCCTTAAGGACCAGCGGTTATCTTGCCAAGCCCAAGCCCATTTCTTCCTCTTGATTTCAACTAGGATGTCATAAACCCGCATTTGTACTCTCACCCACTCCGCCCGCTTCCGGTCTCTTAATGTTACACCTATCATTTTTCTTTCCATAGCTTGCTGCGTCGTCCTTAACCTAATCTTTGTTAGCCTCCACGTTTCTGCCCCATAGGTGAGTACCGGTAAGATATAGCTGTTGTATACTTTCCCTAATAGTAATAGTAATAGTTGAAAAGTTTCGAGAACGGGTTTACCTTCGGCGCTGTGACCAAACTAATTTTGGCTATTGCGACCAGTTACATGCACTGGAGAGGTTGTTTTGCCTGCAAGCTTCTCGAAAGGGCTTGTATTTTGGCGCGATGTAGCCAAAATTTGTGGGGCCACAGCGCCGAGGGTGAAAGCATTTTCAAAATTCTGAAAACTGATATCGATAATACTTACGGCGGGCTACATGCCTCTTAATAATTAAGGTGCATAGCAGTAGTGGTTAAAAAGGTCACTATTCATTAATACTTACCCAGCCTGCTAGTTAGCATGTCTTAGCTGTATTTTGATGTAGTACACCGCTGACAATTTATGACGAAAGAAGAGCTCCTCTAAATCAGAGAGGCTATTTTTAAAAAAATTTGTAGTCTTAAGTGAGAACACCCTGTATATATGTATGGTGGAAGAATGATGAGACAGCGCTGAATATCAACGGTAAAGTGACCACAGTGGTTGAGTTGAGCATTCTTAACACATTTTCTGCTTCATTTTTACGTTCATATTGAGATTATTGATTTGACTACGGACCGTATTAATAATCTCGGCTGTGGTAAAACTAATATTTCTTTGAATGCATTGATTGCGCGATACGGATCTACTGCCGGTGCAATTTTCGGGGTAAATTCAAACTTTATCATAGAAAACGGTCATAGAAAACAGACTGTTTACATAGCCTACATGGCTTACATAGACTCCAAAAGAAAAGCCGAAAACAGGAGGAAAATTACAGTAGCACGTTTTTGCAGTCTAGTTGATTGATTGCAAAGATAGGTACGACTGCGCGAATAAAACGTAGAGAAGAGGCAAAGAAACGAACACTACACGGCCCTCGTCCTATTTGCGCAGTTTTAACTTTACCACAATTAAAGAATCAAATGTTTGCCATAACAACATCTATATGGGAGTTAGGTACTAAAGTACAGGCGCTCGGGCTTCCACTGGAATTTGAAAACAGAAGACTAGATACATATGCATGACTCAAGATATTCTCCCTATTGGCGAAATCTGCTGATTACAAATAGTTAAATGAGATAAGTTGTTAGCATACAACATTGTAACGTTCCACACAGTGCTAATAACTATCACATATGCAATGTTCGCGCAAGTTGTGATTTATATGTGACCTTACATTCAAAACATCAAAATATGCAATGCAGTGGAATGCTTGCCCTAGCTATCAAATAATCTCTGAAAGGAGTCAATTTCCACATTTCATCTAATGAGCCTTTGAGCCTAAATTTACTATTTGTACGATCTTTAAAACCACATCTGAAAATTGCTGAAATTTCAAAATATTAAGTATGTTGGGTACATGGCAACCGATTTTTTTTTTTTTTTGCAACATTTGATTGGACAAAACATACATTGGGTTCGTGTTGCTTTCCTGTTGATTCAACACGATCTCTACAAGGAGTCAACTAAAGCTCGAAAGTAATTTTTGTAAGGGGTTTACGTTGCTATGCACATGACCTGGAGCAATTGTTTCCGACACCATACCTTGTAGCCCATCTCTTCGACGACTATCATTGCCTTAAAGTTGTGTCCCTGTCGCACAGGTAGACTCTTAATGCTCTCCTCATCCTGCCAGCGGCCGTTGTGGAACGTGTTGAAGACCGCTTTGCCTTCGTCGAAGCGCACACCTATGTGCAGGGCTCTGTCACCTGTCGCAGTCACCAGGTTGATGTGGAACCTGCGCGCAAGCAGTGATCGCGCACATACGATAGCAGCGATAGCAACGATGAGTTCCAGCGCAACTGAAGCACCCTACCTGTTTGGGCTATTCAGGACATAGCCGCTTAGTTCGATGGTCGTGCGCAGCACGAGAGTCGCCAGGGGATGGTCCACTGACATGGCCAGTCACCAGAAGAAGCGGCCCGGAGTTCAGGAACAAGTCTGAGACGCGCGCAGAGGGGCGCAGCGATGCTCACCGGTTCGAATGCCACCAGTCGTTGTGCGAGTACAGCGGCAGACTGCGCAACGAAGACACCTAAGCTGTCATGTGCCGACAGAAGAGGAGCAGCTATATACGGTAGGCAATGCGCCCCACACACGCCACACAGTGGGCGAGAAACGAAACAGAAACAACAGTACAGTGGTGAGCAGCCTTGTCTAGAGCGCTTGAGCCGTGCGCACTTGGTAACAAAAACTGAAATTAGAGAGCAGCCCCTCATTACAGGGCAAAGTTTTCGTGCCTGCTTTGTTTACGAGGATATATCTGGCGCTACTTCCGTGCAAGCGTTGCAGCTGGACCCTAGAGGCTGCCACAAAATCTGGATTTGTTTGCAAGGAAGTGCACCGCCCGAGCGCTCTAGACAAGGCTGCTCACGACTGTACAATGGGTGGCCGGTGTTTATAGTTTATACTCATTGGCTTATCTGTTTGCTGTGTTTTGCAATAACGGGGAGCCTTGCGCCCACTCAAAATTCGCAGGGACGTGTTTACGAACGATACGGTAGAGCTATGAGTTGCAGCCTCTTGTGCGATATCATAATCATGATCAACCTCACTACGACCACTGCAGGGCAAAGACCTCTCCTATATAAGTCTCCAATTAACCCTGTGTTGTGTCAGTATCGGCCACGCTATCTTCGCAATCTTCTTAATCTCATCCTCGCACATAACTTTCTGCCGCTCGCTGATACGCTTGCCTTCTTTGGAAATCGTGTCTGGCGCCTAATACATCTCATGCCAGTCCGGGGGCTAGTCTTTAGTCTCGGCTTCGTGGACGCTGCAGTTCTTACAAAATTCTATAATTAGTTCGGTAATTAAAGTGGAAGCACATCCCTATTCAGGCCATAACGTCGACGGCGCTGGAGTCAGCAGTGACTTTCGTTGTGACGGCTGTAGACGTGACCGTACACCTTTTGTATGCCCCACTTGCGTGTTTTTGAACATAATTCGTGATATCCGGACGAGTTTCGGTGCGGTTTGTTGAGCCGCAAGCCAGGAGAGAGGATGCGTCGTAAGTTTCCACAAGTTTATCGCGGTCAGATAGGGGCGACAGCTATGAGGAGCGCCGTGGAGCGAGATAAGTTCGCCGACGGATCGGCTGCGCGGCTAGTACTGCATTTCTGCATCGCAATATGATAGCTCGTGTCTCATAATGCGCATGGTGGCTCTTCATTCGCGCGGCAAACAGTGGAAGAATCAACGCCTGCGAATGGTTCGCGCTCTGTCGGGTTCTTATTACGAGAAGTTTAGATGCCATATTCTGTGTGCGTATGATGTTAAGGTGAACGCAGGGGACCCTTTTCAGATGCCAATCACACGGGCTACATGCCGAGCTTCTTTTCGAGAAAAGAAGGCAAATGAGAGTCTGCGTGTCGCCTACAGCGTTCATAGCGAGTCCCCAAGCGCGACGTTTGAAGCAAACTCGGGTATACAGTGGCGCAGACGACCTGTTTGAGTGCGGGAGCACTATTCTGGTGGGTAAACACAGAGCAAGATCTCGCCATGTTTGTATGCTTGCGGTGCCTGTGGGTTTGTGCCGAATGAAATAAAGAAGTAAATGATATAAACATCCGCGACTGTGATTCGAACCCGCGTCTGCGCGAGGAGATTGCTTCGGTTACCACTGCGCGATAGCGCTAGGCGATCACCGCAGTCGAACACGCCTTGTGTTAAGCACAATGCACTCTCGCGCTGCGCATTGGATACCGCTTACTTCATCAACTAATGCTGCTACCGAACTTAAAAATTCAGGGGGGGGGGGGGGGGCACTTTGTTTACTTAATGTGTGGTGAGGCGAAAGCCTCTAGCGTGGTGTTCCTGCTTGTGTCCCTTATGTGTGGTTAAGATGTTAATTATGTACTCCATTGTTTGTGAATATTAAATGCTGGAGACACTGGAGGCGTTTGGGAGGCATCCGTCTGATTCTACGACTTTCTGCAAACACTCTCTCCAGCGTCCTAGACAAGGGGAACTACATATGCGTTGGCAGGAGGTAGCGTAGCCATTAGCACGCTCGGCTGCGGAACGGAAGGTTGGTGGTTCGAATACCATCGTGCACAAAGAGTTTTTTCCCTGGTCTGACTAGAAAAAGCGTGAAACCTTTGCTGACAACCTTCTGTCGACAACGATGAGGCATTAAAGGCTTTCGCCTTAATATCAGGAAAGGACCGAGCTTAAAAGGAATGGGGGTTAACTCATCAGGCAAAGGTCATTTTGTTATATCTATCAAGCAAAGAGCATGTGCACATCTATAAATGGGGGCCTCAAACACATATTGTTCCCATTGCTTCAAATATAATGTACCGCATTTAAACAACTAAAGAAAGCATGCACAGTGCCCTGCTGACGGTACTGTAGTGTCATGCGTGCTCTAATGCCTGTAAAGGCCATACTTGAAAATAATTTAAATTAGCTTATCAGGCTATGCAGTGTAGAATAGGCCACCGGCGTACATTTGGTAAGTTGGCATTGAAAAAGTTGAAGACGGGCATAACTGGATGCCTGGGTCAGCGGGCACCTCAATCGCGCTTTGAAGTACGTGGCGGCGATGTTCACCTGCAATAAAACTGTGCTTTCGCACAATATTTCGTACTCAGCAATGCTGAAGCGTCTGCTATTTTTTCCCCTGTATTGTAACTTTCGAGAGCTTGAACAAGCTTGTCTTTTACCGCTCCCGGAAAGCGATTAAACGTCGCTAGGGGCTCGGAGTGTTATTCCTTATATTATTTTCACAGGTTATCTACGCAGTGTTATTTTCAAGATTACCTGGATTCTCCCATGGCAGGTCGATCAGAACCTGGCAAAAACAGCAAATATGCCCCACCAAAAGCAACTCTAATCAAGCTGAGGAAGTCATGCACTTGAATGCAAATTTTAAAGTACGCAAAATAGGTTAAAATATTCAGCGCTGCATTGCAAACGTAAATTTCGCTGGAAGCATCCAGGAAAACGTTTACGTACGCGTTTGTGCGACTCTCTCAAAGCCATAAGAACAAAAAGAGCGTTCTCGCGAACATCACCTGTGATGCGAGACGTCGACTCATGCCACAAACCTCTATTTCATCAAGCAGAATAAAGCTAGCATTTAATTACGCTGGGCACTCAACAAAGTTGCCAAGAACAGAGAGATCTCATTTACCTTATCCAAGGTAGCTCTATATGACTTTAGCGTGCGTTATTATTGCACGTTCTCCGGGGAGAGGTGGCTGAGGAACCAAGATGAGCATCACGAGGTTCGTCATGCGAAAAAGCTGCTTCGCGTCACGCATCACTTCGTCCTACTTTTCACTTAACAATGCTGTAACGACCCAGAAATTGAGATGTATGATTAGTTTCTGTAAATGCCTCGTGCTTCTTCGGTTTCATTAAACAAGTCGACGTAACAGCCTGCCATAGTCGCACTGTTGCTGCCAACTAGGAGCGAAGAAGGCGATGGAGCGCTCCGCCTAATGATTCCCTCTAACTAACAGGTTCCAAAAGTGCAGAACTTCTCTCCGGGCATCAACAAAATATTTCCAGTCATAAGCGACACGCATGCTCCGCAATATTCCCGTATATGCGACTTGGTTTCGGTGGCGGCATCGCTTGGTGCGGGGTAGGTACGCTTCAGGAGGAAAACGGCGCAAAAAAACGTGGACAAAAGAGACAAAAGAGACAAACACGACAGGACCTTTGTCTCTTTTATCCACTTTTTTTTGCGCCGTTTTCCTCCTGAATCATGAGCCAACTAGCCCAAACTAGAGTTCTTCGTAGGCACGCTGTGTGCTTGCCAACATCCCGCATCGCTGCCGAGCGCAGCGCCACCTCTGTTTACGAACATGATATTTGTCTATAAAGATACATTTATCAATAGAACATGACCAACAGAACACGAAAGAAGCAAACACCGAAAGGAGACTTCTGCGAAGTGATCAAGACAGAAAGGTGCGTGATAAACACGGAAGCTAAAAGCTAATTTTCAAAGGCAAAAAAAAAACGCAATTCAGCACAATGTTTGTTTTTATCGATTGACAAAATAATTCCATCAGGTTCAATGAAAACAAACGGCCAAAAGGCGGGGGGGGGGGGGGGGGGGGGGGGGGGGTTATCAGGGGTGCAAAAAACCGCAAGGTAAGAAATTCTGGTATAAGATCTGAAGACTCATTGCTGAAGAACATGACTATGAACGAAACCTTTTTTTATAGCTAGACATCTCTAATAGCCAACAAGAAACGCTAAAAAAAAAATGAAAAATAGAAACTTAGCAGGGGATGGAAGAGGTAATGTGTACAATAATGAGCCAGACCAAGAGCAGGACAGAAATAAAATATGTGTTTAAAAACGGCGTAGGAGACAGTGTAGCTAAAAACTATAACCTCGTGATAGATAATTCTTTCTCTAAAAGTGAAATTGTAGGCCTGCTTACACACTGATCATTCATCGCTCGTATCTTGGCAGCTTCTATTATCTCACTTGTTGGTACATTTTTTTTGTTTCCCTGTAACTGTATTCTTTGAAAATCAATGCGAAGATAGCGTGCCTGTTGGACATTTAAATTGTAATTGCGCTCTTTTAAGCTCTCATACAGACAACAACTCATCTGACGTATGCACTTTTTTGCCGCTTGAAAGATAAATGCAGGGAATCACCGATTCAGGGCACTGAACAATGCGGTGCTGGGGATGAGTGATGAAGATAGTCATTCTATTCTAAGCACGGGCTGCTCACTGGATTTCACAAAAACTATATGATAGGGAGACATCAGAACATGCTTACACGTGAAATAATTGAAGATGCCAATTAAAAGCGATGAACGACCAGCGTGTAAGCAAGCCTTCAATTTCACTGCCAGATAAGTATCCTTTCTATCACGAGGTCCTAGCTTATAGCTATACTCTCTCGAAAGCCATTCTTGGACGCATATTGTATTTCTTTTCATGTCGTTGGTTTGGCTCATTACTGTGCACATTGCCTTTTCAATCGCCTGTCATGTTTTATTTTTATTTTCTCCCGTTTTTCTTGCTGGCTTTTAGTGCTTGATCACCTTAAAAGAGGATTCGTTCACCGTCGTGTTTTCCAGCAGCGTTTTTAGTTCGCAAATGTGACACCGAAATCCTTTGCCTTGCGGTTTTTAGCTCTTGTGTACATCCTTTAGACGTTCGCACTCGTAGGCTCTTATTACATTATTTTGCCAATTAATTTAAAACTTCTGCAAGTTCATTGTAACATGTTTATTTGGTAGTTGGTCTCAAGATGAAAAAAATATTTTGTTGACTTGTGTTTTTTGCTCTAGAAAATTTGTTTTTACCTTCCGCGTTTGTCCCGCACTTTTCTATCCTGATAGCCTCGCAGTAGTGTTCTTTTCGTTTCCTTCTCGTTTTTAGTTGAGTAAATGTATCGTGCATTCCCTGTCCATGTCCATTTCTGTTGTGTGGTTTCAGCTGGGATTTCATCACCAGTTTTCTCCTCACTGACCCAAGCCGCCCATTTCGTAGGCCTTTTAATGTCGCCGTTATAGTTTTCAGTTACCGCTCAGTAACTGCGTTAGGTGAGAGTCTTGCTTTAGGTAACGTAGCAGCAGTAAAACGCGCTAAGACAGTTTTTCGTCTTATCAATTACTCTGAGGAGCTAGGCATTCGTCATGTTTTCTATTGATCACTGTCAGGTATTAGTGCCGTTGAATGCGAGAGGTCAATGCTTGTCAGTGTGCCGGTATAGCTGTGCTCTAGGGTATAGGTATTTCCTGTGTTCGTTGCTGTAATCCCATCGTGAGCATTAGCAATTGTTGACCTAACACGGGAAAGTTGTGTAAAAGCTTACAGGTAAATTTTTTTATTCTTAAATAAACGCTAAAAATTTATCATTCAAGGCTAAAGGAGCCATGTTTTGACCTCTGTTAAGCCGCTTGCTGGTCGAAGGAAGCTTGCTGGTTTGACAACACGAA
Organism: Amblyomma mixtum; assembly: GCF_055824585.1. Classification (NCBI taxonomy): domain Eukaryota; kingdom Metazoa; phylum Arthropoda; class Arachnida; order Ixodida; family Ixodidae; genus Amblyomma; species Amblyomma mixtum. The sequence continues at coordinate 13,307,243 of NC_143019.1, forward strand.
AGCGAGATAAGTGACAAGCAACGTGAAAGGTTCTCGGGCTATCTGCGTGCGACTCGTAACAATTTAATTGGCAACGACCCCTATCCGTTCGAGGATAAAGCACTCGAGTGTAGCTGCCAAAGCTTGGGTATTATTGGACGTCAACTCGCGGAGGCGGAGGCTGGCGAGCCGGGTAATGTGAGATCTTTTTCAGCTTTATATCTTATCAGTTGCCGTGCTGATTGGGCCGATTTGGCGAGAGGTTTATTGCATCGGCAGGTGACAGTGATAACGGTTACGGTAGGTACGGGATGAAATGAGTTGTTGGAGTGCCCGACCACTTGTTCCTGCTAACGTTTGTTTACGTAATTTAGGTACTGAGCAACACATTCCTGATTCTTTTTTACCTGTTCCTTTCTACCGGAGCATTCCACAATCGATAGTGACGCGAAAGTGAGTCGATAGTGACGCTATTTTCGACTGCGCTCGTCAGTAACAGGGCCCTGTGATTGCGGGTGGTCGCCTTGCTAATCACGCGTATTGTTAGTGAGTTCCTCCCGGAGCAAAGCGATAGCAGGGCGTGTTTGTGCGTGTACAGGAACACGGTGAAATTCAGTGAAAGTCGCATTAGATGCGGATTTTTTTTGGCAGTGTGTCTGTCTGGATAGGAAAAATAAATAGTGGAAAAGAAATAAAAAAAGACCCTTGAATCTGACTGTGCTCCATGACCTCTATGGTAAACTAAATGAGCCGGAGTACCCAGGTTCGAACCCGGCCGCGGCGGGCGCGTTTCGGTGGAGGCGGAATGCAAAATGCACCCTTGTGCTGTGCGATGTCATTTCACGTTAAAGATACCCAAGTTGTCGAAATCATATTCCGGAGCACCCCTCCCCCCCCCCCCCCTCCCCATCACTACGGCACCTTTTACCCTCTTTCTTCTTTCACTTCCACCTTCCTGCCTTTGGTCACCTTCGTTTTTCGAAACGCATATTGAGATTGGCATTAACACGTGGAGCTGCTCATGGCAGAAGCTGGCACGAGATATTTTTTCTCATTGTGTACGCATGGGCGCGCACCTGCGCGAAATACAGCAATCACAACCGGTCGGCTATCTTGAATCGTATCTCAGGAGCATGTGATAAAAGCCTCTTCGTGTCGTGCATTTTTGTCATCCGATTTTCGCAAGCAATTTGCTTGACAACTCTTGGCACTTTTGGACATTTCAAATTTTTATTTGACGTATATCAAAAACCTGTGGTTTTCTATCGCTGCATATCTACGCGTACAGATTGTTCGGTGTGCCGCTTATGCAAATTGGGAAATAAGGATATCCTCTTATGCGGTTTTCCGGTAATATTCTCTTAGTCGTCGATGATCGGGACACCGAGTGACTGGATATATTGGTGTTTCATTCTGAAAACATCGGTTAGCGACTGACAAACAAGAACATAGAAGGAAAAAAGGTGGCAGGGTTTTGACGTAGTTAAACTGAGTAAAACACGTTGCGGGGCTAGTCGGTTATGCATTTTCTTTCGTTAAAATTTAAGCAGCGCTAACATTTAGGACGAATACACAGAGGACATGACAGGACGGGCGCTGACTCCAACTATGTTTATTGAACACGTTTTTCGTAGAACATGTAAGAAAAGACGACCGTGAGCGTAGGAATGTCTGGCGATGATATTAGTTCGAAGCATTTTTCATCAAGGCAAAAGGCGACATGTGTGTCAGCACCACTTCTGTCTCCCTGCATGCCAGCGAATTCAGATTGCTTAAAAATAAGGGACGAAATGCGTGCCGCCCACATTAATCTACCTTTGCTGTCATCTTTGTCATCTTGGCCTTTCCTTTTGTGGTCTGTCGCAGATGCGCGTGCACTCACGGTCGTCTTTTCTTATATGTTCTACGAAAAACGTGTTCAATAAACATAGTTGAAGTCAGCGCTCGTCCTGTCATGTCCTCTGTGTATTCGTCCTAAAAGTTAGCGCTGCTTAAATTTTAAACTGAGTAGACGTTTGTTTAGCCTGTTTCATGGTTTTGCTTTTCTGGGTCGTAGGAATGTCAGGCGACGATATTAGTTCGATAGTAGTATTAGTTGCTGAAAACGACGATGTGCAGTGCACAGCGCGAGAGTTTGTTGCAGTTTAACACGAGGCGTGATCGGCTGCGGCGAAAGCGTATAGTGCTCTCGTGCAGTGGCCAGCGAAGCTGGTGGGTTCCCGCCGCCATGGGTTCGAAACCCCAGCCGCGGCAATATTTATTTTATTTCTTCAGGGGCCGTTGTTATGCTAGGTGTGGCCAAGGGCACCCTCAAGGCCAAGCTTCACACAAACTCCATCAGCCAGTTAGACCGCGTGAAGTAGTTTGTTTTCGCTCTAAAAACCTCCCGAACACAAGCTCATTTCCATCTCCATCTGGACACGATGCGACGTGAAACGTTCACTGCATCACTTACTGCACGCACCTGTTAGCGTAAGCGAGGATTACGATCTTCAGGAAAGGAATTGCAACGAGTGGATGATGAAACCAGTTTTCATCGTAGCTGCGTATAATAAATTACTCTCGACTGACTTTGTAAAAAGCGAGGTACGCACGATAGCACATAGCGTTTCATTCCGCTTTCGGTTCGATGCTAGGGTTTCAAGGTCAGGCTTAAGTTCAGGCAAAGGTAAGCGAAATTGGTGGTTAGTGGTAGAGCAATGTAAGATTTTGGGACTGCTTAACGCACCTTAAGATATCACTGCGATAGCTGTGTGTTCTGGATCTATTGTCTGGAAGGTTATTAGACGACGATCCATGCAATGCACAGCACGAGCCGAGGTCTTACGACACCTGGAGTTGCCACAAACTCTTACAAAGCGGTCCTCCCTCGACTTCCTACCTGTAATGTTGTCCTCAAAGTTCTGTGTGCTGACCTCAAGTGTCGCCCGTACCGTGCTCCCGACTTCCGAGGCGCACTTGCGCAGACTTTGTACATCCGTGACATTGTATTTATCGGCCAGTACTGAATCAGCCCCGTTTGGACGGTTGCCTGTGATAACACCCTCTACAGAACAGATTTGCGGGGGATAAATCAGGCCTTTGGCATTTCGCGGGTGGCGCAGTTCTCGCCTCAGGAACCATGGCATCTAGAAGAATGGGGCGCGTGGAACGAGCACGTCGAGCCCGTTTCTGCAAAAGCTTATAGCATGCTAAATTTTGTAAGAAGAAATTTTAAAATGGCACCACTAAAAGTTAAAGACCTTCTATATTTCACCTATATTCGGCCAATATTGGAGTATGCTTGTGTTGTTTGGCACCCCCCAACTTTAAATTTAACCGACATGCTTGAGCGTATTCAGAACTTTGCCGCTCGGTTTGTCTAAAGTAATTACGATTTTAACAGCAGTGTTACTAACATTAAACTAACGCTGGGATGGGAGCTGTTACGGAAACGACGTACGAACTCCCGGTTAGAAATGCTGTATAAAATCTTTCACCGAAAAATAAAAACAGATAAAGAAAATTATTTGCTTCCACCGCATTTCAGGTCAAACAGACTTGACCACGGATGGAAGATTAGAGAAATTAAATGCAAAACTAACACTTATCAAAATTCATTTTTTCCATCTACCATTCATGACTGGAATCGCCTACCCCATGAAATGGTTGAGTGCCGTTCCGAACCTAAGTTCCGCGTGTTGCTGTCGGATGTATGAGTGCGCAGTTGGCTTTCTTTTTTTTTCTGTCATGCCTTGTTTTTTTTTCATATTTCATTCATTTTGTACTTGCTGTGTCATGCCTTGTTGTATTGCTTTTTTTTCTTTCTCTTTTTTTTCTGGCCTATTCTTCTGTTATGTATCCCCCCCCCCCCCCCCCTGCAATAATGCCTAAGGGCGCTGCAGGTATTTCCAATAAATAAATAAATACATAAAGGGAGCGGTGACGCGAAGGTGGGCGCCGGGTGGAGGAGACGCGGAGAGGGCGACTCTCCTGGAGGCCTGTAGCCGGTGGAGGCGGCGGTGTTGCTGGCTCCCTACGATGTCAAAGCTGGGTCACGTGACCAGGCATTCCGCAAGAGTAACACATGGGGCAGTTGTCACTAATATACGCTAGGAATTGCCGAACTGTGGAAGCGGCCGAAAAATAGGCTTTGGCGCTTGAGGAACTTGAGGCGCAGGCGCTGGAGCCATATAGCGTGGTTCGGGCGGCAGTTAGATGGCCTGGTTCATGCGACGGTGGCTGCGTTGGTCGGGGGCGCAGCGACAGGCGGACGGACCGGTGGAAGGGCCTCAGCCACTTGTTTGCTGTTAACATGGCCACAACAAGGATGTGCACAGTAGCCCTAGTAGCACGAAATGTCGCCAGAACGTTATGGCAATGTCGCCAATGTTTTATAATGTTGTGCAACATACTCCAACGTTACAGCAACATGTCCATAAGTTGGTCAGGATGACACTCTCTGCTAACATTGCAGCCAAATGCTCAGAAATTCGTTAGGATAACATACTATCTGCCATCTTTGGAACAACATCGAGAAGCAACGTTGAGGCAATACAGCCTGATGAACGTTATTATAATGCTTGAATCATAACAATAAAGCAACATTACAAATATATTTCAAGCACAGAGTTCCAGAAGTTTTCTGACTGTTGCTACAGTAAACATTTTTTTCAACTAGCAGTACTTTGCAACTAAACCTCTTCTGTTGCGCCTGCTATAAATTGCATGCACAGCTCGATTAATATATCGCAAAGCTTCGTTTATTACCTATTCGCCACTGTCACCCTTGGGACACCCTTCAGGAACGGCTATATAAGCTTTCTGTGTTATTCGATCGGAGGTGAGTGTATGAGTTACATGTTCAAGTGTCGGTCGCTCTCGTTGGTCCTCGAAAAGCGTTATGATATGTTGTGAAGCTTACCAATTGGCAGGCCTGCATGCTTGTGCAGGATTGCTAAAATTTTCAAGAATGTTACATTGATGTTATGAAACATTGTGGCAACGTTGCGGCAATGTTGTACATATGTGGACACAACATCGTGGGAAATGTAGCAGCCATGTTTTTCGCGTATGTTGTCTTGATATTGCCAAAGGAGGACACTAGCCACGTTAATGCAGCCTAAATAGGTAACATTGCTGCAATGTTCCAGCAGCAATCTGTGCTACTAGGGAGCGATGATATTATGCTTAATAATCTTAAAGTAGAAGCAGTGAACTCTTTTAAAGTACTAGGCGTACTTTTCAATGAAGAAAGGACATGGAATGATCCTACTTGAAGGAATTGGTGAGCGCTATAAAAACACGGAAAATGGACTAACACACAGGACGAAGCGCTTAGAGGAGGAAGATGAGGAACAATCATTCCCGATGTACTAGAAATTAAAGTCAAAAGAGCTACTACTGGGGCTAGTTGGAAATGCACACTTGAAGGAATTGGTGAGCGCTATAAAAATTATCATACGAATGATCATACGAATTACACAACATCTAAGCTGTCACTAGTCATTCGCTTGATTTACGCTCACAAACACATGCTCCCTAAAAAGTGAAAATACTCCTTCATAACTCGTTGTTCTGTTGATGCCTGAATTATGGTCATTTGGTACGAAGAAAAACAACACTCACATATCTGCGGAAATTGCAGATTCATAAGGAAAGAATGTTTAAGAATAATGTATAAACAAAGAATAATGTAGCGTACGACCAGCAATCTAAACAACTTTTCGAGAAAGACGACATAATTCCAATTTATGATGTGAGGGTTGTTCAGTTATGACTTGGACTGCTTCTCTGAAACATTTATTTCTGAAAATTACTCATCAGAACTTTTATCTCCTTCAAAGTACTCTCCATTGGGCTAAATGCATTTGTCGAAACGTGGCTGCCATGCCCAGAAAACAGGGGCGAAACCATTTTTCGCCATGTGGTTGCAAACCGCCTCCAAAGCCTCGACTATACTCTGCTCCTTATCAAAATGTTGTCCCTTCAGTCCCTTTCTTGCCATAATGTACAGAAAAAAAGTTGCAGGAGGCCAGGTCAGAACTGTAGAATGGGTGAAACATTTTTGCGTTGTTTTTCTGGGGCGAGAAACCGGACCACTGTGTTCCCAACGTCAGCCTCTGCATCGTCAAGGTGCAGTTTCGAATTTCCCACAACTTCGGGCTTTTTTTCTGAGATGTGTTCGTTTATCAGTGTCTCCAAAACACTTCTGTAGTACTCGGCGCTTACTGTCTGGCCTGTAGTAATTGCATGGAGGCAGACCATTTCTTTTGCCTTTGCCTTGTTTGCCAATATTTGCAATTTAGCCTTCCCCAAGCACCACAGGTAACCGGACCAATACTGGAAATGGATGGTATCACAGTGGCCCTATGTTGCACTATCCTTTACCAATACATTTCCAATATTGGCCGCCTAGCTGTGCTTCTGGGGTAATTGTTCAAGTTTCGTCCCGCTTTTCAATGCGCTGAGCGTTTGGCGCTTCATCTCTGCATTAGTTTTGTGCGTGCTTCCACTAAAATCCTCAAGTATTGGACAAGTTGCCTGACAGTGACTTGTCCATCGGTAGTTCATCATTGCAGCCTCTGTACTGATGGTTCCCTCAGGAAAGGCTGAAAGAGCTGTACCATCCCCTTCCTACAATTCAGGGTCACCCCTGCTCTCTTTAAACTCCTTGAAACACCGGAGACAAGTTGCACGAGGCATGACGTCCCCACCGCATTCAAGATCTGGAACGACATAAGCTTCTGTGGTCACTTTCTTAAGCAGCACACAATACTTGATGGTGTTCAGTCCTCCACGCAAGGTCACCAAGCCAGCCCACCTGTCGGCAATGAAATACTCAGGCACCAACTGTATCTCCGGCACCAATTGCATGACTGCACTTCATGCATTCACTCTGAACTACTCGACTATTTGTTATAAAAAGTGTGTACAAGAACACAGGATACTACACGCTTTGGCAGATGTACTAACTCTGATGAGGCCATGTGAACTTCAATTTTAATTTCCAATCCATATAATTCATCAAGAAAAATTTGGAAAGGCACTTAACCTCCACCTTAAGGATATGGCAGCAAAGTGGGTAAATTCACGTCATCACTGCTTACATGAACTCGATAGAGTCGAGTCGAGTTTGCTTGTCGGGTCAAAAACCAGTTGACGCGCTCATGTAAACGCTATCGGGTCGTGTAAAATAAGCGGCAGAGCGAGTCGAGTTAGCTCGTCTGCAGGAGGCAGGTTATTGACCCACCTTTCTAAAAACCTTGACGCTAGGTGCCGCTCCGCTACTTACGCGCTTGAACTGAGTTCATGTAGACACCAAGCGGTGCGAATCAGGGTCGAGTGACCTAACCCGACGCTGACTCTACCCGGTCCTGTCGGGTTCATGTAAAAACAGCTTTATATATGCGGAACTGGTCATTCTTTACATTCATAGATCGTTGGGCGTCCTCACATTACTCCTGACGCAGTGGTGCAGCAGTTAAACGATGCGCCACTGTCCTGCGATGGAAGGTACTCCCAGCGGTGGGTCTTATGCGACCCAGGTTAGTCTTCCCGAGCAACACCTCACGACCAATCATTAATTCATCTGCTACCTGCCACGGTGGGCAATTTTCTCACAATCTAGCGGGCAGGTTACGATGTTGTTACAAGGTCACTTGACCTGGTTGGTCCGCCTGCCATATAAGGTTCTTCTCTCGGAATTTTTTCCTGCATTCTTTTGGTCAGTGCCAACAACACAGTCGCTGAGTTTTCTGCCACACGGACTTCTTGGCGCTATGGCGTTTGAAAACGGCACACAGAGTTTTCAACCTTCTCATTGCCTTTATAGCTTCTAGCGAGTAGACATTTATTCAGGCATAACAAGGAAACCGTCGGACGAAGGCTGCGCTGGAAGCCTTTCCATTACTGGCCGTACTGGAACTTGCAACACGCCACTATCAAATCACCCTCCACGCTGAAGTGGCTGACGCGTTGCAGTGGCTGGAGCCGGTGCTCAAACTGGAGGTAGTGCTGCCCATTGACGGCGACGTCGAAACATGAGTCCCGGACCTGCGCAACAGAGTGAGGGAGCACTGTTCTGCACAACCTGAAAGTCTTAGGGTGCCCTTCGGAACGACAGAAAAGGGCTCAGCTGATTATGACCTCCAGATTGTAAAGCAGGAAATTCTGAAACAAACAGGTACTATGCGGAATTTTTGGAAGAAGGTATTTTATTAAGTGTAAATACAGTAACGCTTGGATAGTTTGGGAGCATTTTATTACAAATCGCTACTGAGTAAAAAAATTTGCCAGTCCCAAAATTTAAGACGTAAGTTTCATTGAAAAATTGATATTGACTGTCTAAAGTGCGTACAGGCGAAAGCGTTTTGCTGCGAAAGGAACACTACGCGAGTCGCCGAGATATTTCGCGGAGCCGACGAGAGTTTGCAATAAGGGCTCCCTGGGCGCTGCCATATTGTTCACTGGACTGTCGTGAGCAACGTTCATGGAACTAAACTCAGTTGCCAAACCGAGAGCGGTTTCGCGGCGCCGCCACCACTGGCTGCTTTGAGTGGCGCTGCAGTCGTACCAGGCTTCAGCCGGTCCGGCCAGTTGCTGTACTCCTAGTACTGTGCACGCATGTCGTAGAGTGCTTTCGCGACGCGATTGCTGCTGTGATCGTTGTCTTTGGGCTACGTGCGCTTGAATGCAGAGTTTCAGGTGCTGTAGCTGCCATGCCGACGTGCTGTGTGCCGGGCTGCACGAGCGGTTACAGAAACAACAAGACTGCGAGGCATTTTTTCGCGGCTCCTCGTGACGCGGATCTCCGTGCGGCATTGGATCGAGCCATTCCCCGTGTTGACAGAAAACTCTCGCACAAATCACGTGCGTGCGATCTTCATTTCCGTTTTGAAAGGAGCGTGGTTATAAGAGCTTATTCACCAAAGTAGCATATTAGACACCTACTTTAAAGGTGGAGATCAGATCATCGCAAGGCTCATCGTAAGTTCACTTACCAGCTTATCTAAACGCGAATGTCTGGCAGGCACTGGTGCAGTGTGTTTTAAACATAAATTAGCAATACCTTCAGAGCGCGAAGTCCCGCATTTATGGCACTCGAAAGCAGACCACAAGTACCTACGATTTCATTTCTGTGGTGCAGTTTTCCGAAATAAGCAGATTTTACGCACAGCGTTCACTTCGTGAATGACTCCGCCGCTGCTCACAACCCGAGCTGCGAAGGCAGTGAAGTTCCTCGGGTTCCTGAGTCGTCAGTTTCTCTTTCCCTGCAACAGCGAGGATGCCTGACGCCAACTCCAGACAAGAAATTTCAGTATTTTGAGTTTATCGCTCTCCCTGTATTGTTCCTATAGCGTGCGCAACCGTTCCAACAATATTTTTCGATCCTTCACGCAGTGCACTACAGCTGGACACAAACACAGAGATACTTTTACATTTTATTCTCAACACATTTCGCGCACGCATCCCTCGACGAGGCTCCACTTACTCCTCTCGATTTTTGCTTCTTTCCCATTAATAACATGGGTGTACGTCTTTAGCATGTCTTCTTCGTGAAAATGAAGGTCGCACACATGTGATTTGTCGGAGAGTTTTCTGTTAACACGGGGAATGGCTCGATCCCATGCCGCACGGAGATCTGCGTCACGAGGAGCCGCGAAAAAATGCCTCGCAGTCTTATTGTTTCTGTAACCGCTCGTGCAGCCCGGCACACAGCACGTCGGCATGGCAGATACAGCACTTGAAACTCTGCATGCAAGCGCACGTAGCCCAAAGACAACGATCACAGCAGCAATCGCGTTGCGAGACATGCGCGCACAGTAGCAGGCAGACATTCGCGTTTAGATAAGCTGGTAAGTGAACTTACGATGAGCCTTGCGATGATCTGATCTTCACCTTTAAAGTAGATGTCTAATATGCTACTTTGGTGAAGAAACTCTTATAACCACGCTCCTTTCAAAAATCATGACCGCCCGCAATTTCGGCCCACGGTGGCATTGGCTAGGCAGCGATGATCTATCACTCGAGTTGCTGCAGCAAAGATTTGTGGCATACTCGCCGCACAGGGTTCGTAACTGTTTGGTGTCTTTACGAAAAACATCGCTAAGTGCGATATTTGGGACGCCAGTC